>NW_028262336.1:79800357-81014642 GCF_047370975.1 Nipponia nippon
TCTGTTGTTGCCTTTAAATTTTGGAATTTGTTTTGTTGTGTTTGATATATTGAGAAGAAATGCATTTCTGGTTCTTCTCCCTGTTTTTCTTATGGTAGCAATAGAAATCTAATGCTGACTAGAAAAAATAAATGGCATGTATCTCTAAAAAAACCTCCATCATAGGTAGTCTGGTAGAATATTATAAAAACACAAGATTCATTTCAGTCTGTAAGTAAGTGAGAATAATCAGACATAAAAAGATTCATGTTTGGTCGATAAGCATTATTTTGCAGGGGACTTACACAGCAGTTGTACTCCATTACTCCAGCACTCTCGTTTTCTAACAACAATGTTTCTGTGTATAGGGCCAGTCTGATTCTATATGGCAAGCACTAGCCAATGTATACTTGTGCCAAGAGGAAACATTTTCTGTTTTCAAAGCAACATGCTTATCTTTAAGAAAAAAGACTAGATATAACTCACAGATATCCACCAGAAATGCATTAGAGGCTGCTGAATTTGGTGGGCCAGAGGGTGTTCCTCCTTCCCCAGCCCAGCACATGTGCATCTGCTATGGTTCCCAGCTCCAGCTAGTGAGCCAGCCAAAGACTGAGCAAGTGTTCCTGAGAGATGAGCACATGCGCGCGCGCACACACACGCACACACACAATGCACAAATGACTGGCCACACAGACAGGAAACATTGTCTTTACCAGCACCTATGTAAATGCACAGCACTCATATGAATTCAGCAGCCCATTCAACCTGATCCTTTTTCTCCCCTCCAGTTGACGAGCACTGAAGGTTGTTAGTGTTCACTGAAGTAGCTCGTCTTAAACATTCAGGTTGTCCAGGTGTTGGCCCCAGGCCTTGACCCCCTCCAGCTGTTGGCTTCTGGACCTACAAGCCCCTAAGGTTCACAGTCCCACTCCAGTTGCTGGTACTCAGACCTCTAATCCTGTTTGCTGGCTAGTCTGGCTTGAAGTTTGCTCATGTTCACCACTCAGAACAGAAAGTGCACCTACAGAGAAGATAGTTAGAAACAGGATTTAATGAGTGTAGCACAGACTGTGGTGGTAAAGCACAGGGCTCATAGAGAGAGGATTACAGACCAGCAGTTCATTTATACCTAGCTGGCCACTTTTATACCTTTCTCCCTTTATTTCCCCACGCTTATTCCTCCCTGACCCACATTGATCCCCCCCTTCCTTGCCTTTGCCCTTCCCCTAAACACTCCAGAATAAGCCTTGTATATTCCCACACTTCAACAATCCGCTTGAAACACCCCATAAGAAAATTTACTCAGTGCCTGAGTGCTTTTCCCTGGCACTCCAAAGAAGTGGGCAGTCACGTACCCCTATAGGCAGTAACTCCCTCAGCCTGCAAGGTGATCTGGGGAGAGAGCCTCTCCTGTTAACTCCTTTCAGGGGAAGACCAGGGCCTGACCATCCTCCTGTGGAGGACCGTAGGAATGCACTTATAGTTAAGGCATTTTAATTCTTGTGAATCCAGGTCAGATTGTTTTTGAAATCTTGGATCTGAATTCATCTCACCAAATTTCTGCACTTTAAGAACCTTCATAAATTATGAGCATAGACGGTTTTAAGGCCAGCCAAGTAGGGGTGCTCTCTTTGCCCTGAAGACTTTGCTGGGGTTCCTCCACCCAGAATTGTTTCTCAGATTTTCACAGATCTTTGTATTTAGTGTGATTAGCCTTCGGTCATGTAACCTAAAAATCTGCAGGTCTTCTCATGGCTTCACGTGACTCTCTCAGAGATATATCTGGTTGTGTGTCACAAGTAGTCCTGAAGATTTTTATTTAAAATGGAATACAAAAAGTCTCTTCATAACGTAACAGATGTAGCACAGATTATCCCTCAGTATTATGTAGTTGATTTCTGGATATTTAATCATTATTTCTAAAAAAATGATATATTTAAAGACAAGAATAGAAAGAAGGACTTTGACATAATATGCTTTATTTTTGTATTGAACATTCAATATACAATTAATTAGATCATTATATTTCAGTTACATAGTTGTGCTTTATTCATCTATGTGGTGGTTTAACCCCAGCCGGCAACTAAGTACCCCACAGCCGCTCTCTCACTCCTCCTCATTGGGATGGGAGAGAGAATTGCAAGAGTAAAAGTGAGAAAACTCATGGGTTGAGATAAAGACAGTTTAATGGGTAAAGCAAAAGCTGTGCACACAAGCAAAACAAAGCAAGGAATTCATTCACTGCTTCCCATCAGCAGGCAGGTGTTCAGCCATCTCAGGAAAACAGGGTTCCATCATGTGTAATGGTTACTTGGGAAGACAAACGCCATAACCCTGAATGTCCCCCCCTTCCTTCTTCTTCCCCCAGCTCTATAGGCTGAGCATGATATCATATAGTATGGAATAGCCCTCTGGCCAGTCTGGGTCAGCAGTCCTGGCTGTGCTCCCTCCCAGCTTCTTGTGCACTGGGCAGAGCATGGGAAGTTAAAAACTCCTTAATCAGTATAAACGCTACTTAGCAACAACTAAAACATCAGTTTGTTATCAACATTATTCTCATACTAAATCCAAAACACAGCACTCTACCAGCTACTAAGAAGAAAATTTACTCTATCCCAGCTGAAACCAGGACAGTATCCACCCCTTATTCCACACCATTTACATCATGCTCAGGTCCCACACTAATGAATACACCCTCATTAACCACGACCCCTCTTCCCATCTGTCCTGGTTTCAACTGGGATACAGTTGATTTTTCTTGATAACAATTTGATAACAATTTAAATGTATATTCATTACAATCTCCACCCCTGGTCCCTTTGGGCCAGGTTATAGGGTTTAACATTTCAATGAACTCCTCCCCTTGCTCCTAGCCTGGCTAGCAACAAGGGGTTCCTGCTATAGTAATTCCCATAACATGCAACTCAAATCCTGTGTTACAACAATTGAAAGTTATTTCCATTAGTATCTCCACCCCTGCCTGCTTTGGACCACAACATAATTAATTAAATCATTACATTTCACTTACATAGTTGTATTTTATTCATCCATCTCTTAATACTGTAACTGAAATTTTTCTAATCCCAGTTAGACTTTACTGTACCCACTTTTACAATAGGTTTCTCTTATACAGCCCTTATGTCTTTCAGATTTATATAACAATTCTATTAATCTTAATTTACCTCACTGAATGTCAGTGCCTACTGCAGTATTTCTTCAGAAGCTGAAAAAATTGTAATATAGGAAGAATATATTAAAAATTGTGCATGTATTGGTACATATTTATATATAATCCAGGCATAGAAATTCGTTATATTGAAATTAAGACCAAAAGCATATATCAGCTATCATGGCTGTAAAAAATAAAATAAAAATTATAAAGATTTTTTTTTAATCAATATATTACAAATACAGGAAATTCAGAATTACATTTACCCATAAAAGCAGTACAAACAGGTAAGCTAAGCAAAGCAATCAACCTACCTAATTCTATTTCTATACTGTAGAACTGTGTTTATTGGTAAGGCACTTTAATGCTTGTGAACCCAGGTCAGATCGAACTGTGTTTTTAAAATCCTGGACCTGACTTCATCTCAGCTAATTTTTGCACTTCAGTGACTTTCTTAAATTAGGAACCAGTTTTTCCATCGCTATCTCCAGGCAGAGAATTCAATAAGAGGGGTTTGTCTCCACTTTTCCTTCCATTCATGGATGCTGGCTGGTGTGTCTTGTCATCCTGTGCCATCTGATACAGTTATCTGTTGACCTCACAGCTCTCTCTTCCACTTAATGCTGGGGTAGCATCTGCAGCCCTTTATAGTGAGCGGACACATACTGTCAGAGAAAAAAATCAGATTTCAAGGGGGCTGAATAATCCCCTCAAGAAACCTTCTTCAATAAAAGAAGCATATAGTGCTCCTTGTATACTGTTTCCAACAACTGAGTGCATAAAATTAGATGGGATTATCCAAGAGGCATGATATATAACATCCAACAAGGAATAAGGTCATTGATCCTTTTAAAACCAGTGACACTTGAGCCAGGCAATTAAATTCTGAGTGCTTTTGACCTTTATCTAATCTCTCATATCTTAACCATTATAATAAAGAAAACTGCTGCCTGCAGGTAAGCTGTAAAGGACTTATGAGTTTCATGAGTTATCTGGTATAAGTGGTTTTTTTTTTATTGTTGGAAGTCTAGCATTAGCCTCTGTAATTATAAACATTAGATGTCATTATCAATTGTTACGACAACGACAATCTTTTCTTCCCAACTGTGCTTTTTATACAGCATACCAGTTAATTTTAACTGTGTAGTGCTTTCAGTATTCACAGCGTTCTTCCATTTAGATTAACAAATGATACGCTAAAAATAGTGATAGAATAAAGCCCGACCCGTCAGCCAATGGCTCACCCATTGCATTATGTGTTTATCCAGCTGTATGCTGGACATTTTGTCCAGGAGGATACTGTGAGACACAGCATCGAAAGCTTTACTGAAATCCAAAAACACGACATCCACTGGCTTCCCTTGCTCAGCTAGGTGGGTAACCTTGTCATAGAGAGAAATTAAGTTTGTTAAGCAGGACTTTCCCCTCGTGAACCTGTGCAGGCTGGGATCAATGACTGCGTTGTCTTTCAGGTGTTTTTCAATAATTCCCAGAATAATCTTCGCCATAGTTTTGCCAGGCACAGAGGTGAGACTGACAGGCCTGCTGTTACCAGGGTCATCCCTGTTGCCTTTCTTGAAGATTGGGACAATGATTGCCAGCTTCCAGTAACTGGGACCTCTGTAGATTCCCAAGAGCTTTGAAAAATCATTGAGAGAGGTCTCGCTATGACATCAGTCAGCTCCTTAAGTACCCTTGGATGAATCCCTTTGGACCCCATTGACTTATAGAGCTCCAGCTGGAGCAGCAAATCCCACACAAGTTCTGGGTTGGTTGATTGGTGGGTTGGTCAATAAATAGACAGACCACCTTTGGACAGGCAGTCTTTACTCTGCTGAAATCTACTACTTATCTTCAGACACATTTCACTCTTTGCTTTAACTCAGTCTCACTGTATAGAAGACATTGGTTAGAATTTTACTCCACTCAACACTAAATTTTATCTGTCTAAAAATTATGCTAGGTATGTCCTTTTCACTCTGCAATAAAGATCATAATTCCCAGTGGTTTTGTTGGGGTTTTAACCCTAAAACTATCTAAATTTATAAAGTAATATAAATGCTTGGAATTTTCAGTACAAGAGACATGAACCTATTGGAGCCTGAACAGAAGGATGGAACACCTCTCCTATGAAGAAAGGCTGAGAGAGTTGAGACTATTCAGCCTGGAGAAGAGAAGGTTCTGGGGAGACCTTACTGGGCCTTTCAGTACTTAAAGGGGGCTTATAAGAAAGGACAGCCTTTTTAGTAGGGCCTGTAGCTCGAGGACAAGGGGTAATAGTTTTAAACTAAAAGAGGGTAGATTCAGACTAGATATAAGGAAGAGTTTTTTTATGATGATGGTGGTGAAACACTGGAACAGGTTGCCCAGGTTGTGGATGCCCCATCCCTGGAAACATTGAAGGTCATGTTGGCTGGGGCTCTGAGCAATCTGATCTAGTTGAAGATGTCCCTGCTTATTGTAGGGGAGTTGCACTAGATGACCTTTAAAAGGTCCCTTCCAACCCAAACCATTTTATGATTGTATGATTCCATGATTCTTCCCCTAGTAGAGTATTCTTCAATGCAGCCACTATTAGAGGAAAATAAGCTTGGGGGCAGGAGGGAGAAGGAGGCAAAAAAAAAAAAAAGAATAATTCTAGATTAGAGAAAATGGAAACTAACCAGTAACTCCTAGATATCTGTCAACATTTCTTTTGTTTTCTTTTGTTTCAGATTTCTGCCTTGTCCTGTTTTCCCCATCTTCACAAACATTTGAGCAAACATATCCCACAGGAAAAGAAGAGGGATAACAATATTACCAAGGTAATTTAGAAAATAATAATATGGAGAAGGAAGGAAAAAACAAATACTAGCAAATAGTAAAGAGAAATAATAGTAAATCTGTAGAACAAGACAGCTTATTCAGAAGACCCAACATCCATATGATGTTTGAGGGCGTTTCCTCAGATAACCTCTGGTTTGGTACTGTGAACTGAACATAAATTTGTGGCTGGAGAATGTTAAATGTGCTCCAGGAGTATATCTTTTAGTTTATTTTCACCTGAAAAAACTAAAATAAAATAAAAAACCAAACCAAACCAAAACTTTTGCATTTTCAATCATCATTCCACAATGTGAGTAAAAATATAACAAATGGGGACAACCGAGAATTTCTTTCTGAAAGCACACTCTTGATCTTAACTAAAATAGTACATGTATGCACCCAAAGAGTTTTCTCTGTGTGCATGCTTTAACAACAAAAGGAAAAAAATATCTTTTATTTGCACAGAACAGATCAAAAAAAGGTCATGGCTTTAGCAAGAGGATACTGTCATACTTATGCCGATACCCTGAGACATGACCCTATAACTAGATATGGGGTTTTTATGTCAGAACTGTGCTTAAAAAAAACCAACCAAACAAACAAAAAAACAAAACCCAATTAATCTATTGTGCTTTTATATATAAATTATTAAGCACTGTTCCTATCTCTCCTTTTCCTCTGAACTGACCCCATTATGAATGGAATCATCATGTTCAACCACCAACACCCAGGGTGACTAAAGCAAAGGAGTGATCTTGGTTGTTGCTTTTTTCCTAATGCTGGAATGAGCAGTAGGGTGTTTGAGATCTTTGCAGATATTCCCAGGTGAATCTATGTTAGGACCCATCTCTGCTGCCCAACACACACGCGCGCGCGCACACACACACACACACACACACTCTCTCTCTCTCTCACACTCACACTCACTCTCTCTCTCTCTCTCTCTCTCGTATCTGGGGCCATGGCTCTCCCTGCAGAGGTATAGGAATGAGTTTCCCACTGCAGCATCATGGAATAATTTGCCAGGGAACAGCTGTTAGGGCACTCAGAATTGTTCATACAGTATGACAATTATTTATCTGGTTAACAGGTAAATAGGGTTTTTTTGTTCCAGCCCTGGCTATTATTCTTCCCTTACTCTTCAATAGGAATTTCTGATACAGAGATACACTCCTTGAAATCCTGAGTAGATTCCTTTCAAAAAAACCAGTTATATGGTAATGTCCTTAAACAGACATAATAGTGAAACAGCACCATCGTTATCTGGAAAACTGATCTCCCAGACACCCCTGGAAGCCAGACTTTGTTGTCTTTGCTTATAACTGTTCTTATCTCTTTTTGACTCCCATCATTTGGTACCGCTATCATCACTGAGCAGCTAAACTTTCATAACATTTTATTTTGTTTCACTGTCAGCTCAGTAGTGAGAGATCAGCACATACAGAGATCTCAAAGAAACTTTAACCATATGGTTGCATGGTGATCGTGACCTCAGTTTCAGATTATAGAAGGCAATATTTCCCTACAAAACCAGAAATACCATCTTATACTGCTAAGAGACACAAAAAGTTTAGCGTTTTTTTTCTATTTTGAGGGGCAAAAGTATTCTAAAGAGGCTGAATGTGAGAGGTATGCAGTCTTTAAATACAGAATAGAACTTTTCCTTGTTCATTTTTACTGTAACAAAACGGGATGGCAGTTAATAAAAATCATATTCATACAGAATTGAAGTGTTTTGAAAATGTTGTTGAAAAGAAAATAAACCAAAAACAGACAATGAAAGATGGAAAGTACAAGGTCAAATTATTTTCTTTCTGTAGTAGAAAAAATCTTGGTTAACTTTGAAACAGATCTAGGCTTATGCAGAAAAAAAGATGTTGGTTTCAGACAAATGGCAGATTTTTTTTTAACTTTAGTAAATTTAATATATAATAAAAGTTTTTAGATATCACTGCCAAAAGTTTTGTGTAAAGTTCTAAAGGACAGCTCTAAATCTTTGCAAACATATAGGGAAGAAAAATAATGAAAGATGTCACAATAATTTTCTGATCCGGTTTTCTGCATAGCTGACGTTTATGTAACCAGAGATCTTTTTGGTGTCCAGGTAAGGATCATGATGCCATTTCATTTTTTTACTGAAACAATGCAAAACTATAGGAATTCTGAGAAGACTCTCAGTCTATCCCTAGGCAAAATACAAAAACTTTTCTAACATCCACAAATTGGAAAGATTAGTCAGTCTGGGAGAAAAAAAGTGTGGTGATTTGACCTTGTCTAGCTGCCAGACCCCCACTCAGATGCTCTCCCACTCCTTCTTCTCAACAGGACAAGAGGAGAAAATAAGATGAAAAAAAGCTCATGAGCTAAGACAGAAACAGGGAAATCACTTAGCAATTACTGTCCTGTAGACTTGACTTGCAGAGAGTTAATTTAATTTAATTTATTGCCAAATAAAAATACAGTGGGATGGCGAGAAACAAAGACAAAACCTAAAACATCTTCCTCCACTTCATTCCAGGCTCAACTTCACTCCTTCAGTCCTGACTCTTCTACATCCTCCTCACCCCAAGTGATGCAGGGGGTTGGGGAATGGGGGTTGTGGTCAGTCCATAATAGTTTGTCTCTGTCGCTCCTTCCTCCTCACACTTTCATCCTGCTCCAGCATGGGTCCTTTTATTGACTGCAGTCTTTCAGGGAATATCCACCTTCTCCAGCATAGGCTGCTGTGTGGTTATCTGCTCTGACGTGGTCCTCTCCACAGACTGAAGTGTGGATACCTGCCCCAACATTGTCATCTTCGTCGTCTTCTATGGGCTGCAGGGGAATCTCTGCTCTGGCACCTGGAGCACCTCCTTCTCTTCTGACCCTAGTGTTCGCAGGGCTGTTTCTCACACTTTTTTCCCTTACTCTTTGCTGCTGTGCCATGATTTGCCCTTTCTTAAATACTTTTACCCTGAGGTGCCACCAGCTTGGCTGATGTGCTCAGCTGTGCCCTGTGGTGAGTCCTTTGGATCCGGCTGTGTCTAGCATGGGGCAGCCCTGGCCTCTTTTCTCAGAGGCCACCCCTGCAGCACCCCCTGCCACCCCGCTACCAAAACCTCACCACATAAACCCAGCCCATAAGGCTTCCAGGATTATTGTAATATGCAAAAGTACTGATTGGTGAAATTTTATTCAATGCATAAACAGTCCATCACTTGCACCCACATTTCTTCAACCCTTCTTGATAACAGGATAGCTTAAAAAAGCCATCTTCAGGAAGGATTTAAACAGCAAAATGTTTTGATTGGGGACTTAATCAGTATTGAGGGTATTTGATTAGATTCTTCTGAGAAAAATCTATCGCTTGAGGTAAAACTGGTTTGGCTCTTCAGAGGATTGAATAGTAAGAAATGATAAATACATACTTCATCCATTGGAGTGTTTGCAGAATGAGAGAACAGATGGAAATGAGATCTATTTTGCAAAACCTAGCAACCTCATTTACTCATATATTTTATGTGCTTAGATTATACATATATATTCTAGGTAACAGAGGACAGGGATCTATCCTGAGTCTGAAGCCAGGTATCAAACTGGATCAAGCTCACACTTCTTATGCCTAGGTTGCTCATTATGAATTTTCCTGGAGACAGCTTTCAGGAGTGGTTAAAAACAAAGTCAAGTAGTGAGCTAACAAGCAATGAGATGATTAGGAGTCTGCTACTGAGCTCACACTCTCTTCATAATTGTCCTGGTTTCAGCTGGGATTGTGTTAATTTTGTTCCTAGTAACTGATATAGTGCTGTGTTTTGGATTTAGTAGGAGAATAATGTTGATAACACACTGATGTTTTAATTGTTGCTAAAAGTAGTGCTTATACTAAGTCAAGGACTTTTCAGCTTCTCATGCTCTGCTGACTGAGAAGGCTGGAGATGCACAAGAAGCTGGGAGGAGGCACAGACAGGACAGCTGACCCAAACTGGCCAAAGGGATATTCCATACAATAATCATGCAGCATATAAACTAGGGTAAAGCTAACCGGGGGGCCACTGTTCGGGAACTGGCTGGGCATTGGTTGGCGGGTAGTGAGCAATTGCATTGTACATCGCTTATTTTGTATATTATTATTATTATTGTTGTTGTTGTTATTATTTCCCCTTCCTTTTATATCCTATTAAACTGTCTTTATTTCAGCCCATGAATATTTTTTTTTCCTGATTCTCTCCCCCATCTCACTGAGGTTGGGGGGGGGGGCAGTGAGAAAACAGCTGTGTAGTGTTTAGTTGCCTGTTGGGTTAAACCATGACAATAATTAATTTACCACTGTGGATATAGCTAGATGTGAATTCCATATTGAAAGTAAAAAATGGTCCTGCACATGGTCTCAGGTATTGGTTTACACTTGCCTACATTGTTTATTATCACTTTTCTTGTCATGGTTTTGGCTCCTTCTAACTAATATTCACTTGAAAAATATTTGGTCATAGTTCAAAGGGATAGCATTGGCAATGAGGGAAGGAGTGGGTTTAACCATAGAAAAATTCTCATTAAATGCCAGTTGGCTTCTGAGCCACAGAACATCCTCTAAGAAACTTTTAGTTTCACAGTACAAACCAGTTCATAATGGCAAAACTTGCCTAACCTTTCTGTGTCAAATACCTTAATGAACTCCTGTGATGTCACATGGCTGAAATTCATTGAAACCATGTATTCTTTAGGAAAACTGTCCTTAGACAGAAATAATGTCTAGGTTAATCTAATTATCTTTCCAGCATATCTTTAGCAAATAGTACAGATAACTGCTTCACTTTGGAATGAGGGATGTTCAAGTTCAGAGTTTCTTTGAACAATCTCTGAAGCTCAGTGTACTTCCTAGAGTATGTCAATTATGTTATATAGCTGTTGATAAAGTCCTCTAAGTTCTATATCAAATTCTGCAAGAATATGAATTTCCTGAAAAATCCCAATTATAAGATGATCTCTTGAGTCACAAGCATATATGCATTGGCAAGGTCTACGAAACACGTTAAAACATCTGAAGTCTGCCCTCTATCTTTCCCAGTTCATCAGCAGGCGAATTTAGAAATTTTGCACTGTCTTTGAATATCAAGTTCTCTCAAATCAAAAGGCATTCATATATGTCTACAATTGTTAAAATTACTCTTGCACAAGAGCAACATGAGCATATTGGAAAACTTGTGCTGGCATAGAAAACAGAAGGCTGATCCTCTTAGATAAAAAATATGAAACCTACCAAGAAAGGAAAGCATAACCATAGGCAAGCTTGAATTTTCTTTTTTTTTTTTCTTTTTTTTTTCCCCCACTTATGGTCTTGCTAAGAGTTAATGAAAGGATACCATGGTTAATGGCTAAAATTAATGAACAGATAATATTAAAGATGTAAGTGACCAGATTGTAAATAAAGGTATTACCTATGGAAAGGTATCTGGGTTTTTTTCCATAGTAGTGTTATTCCACAGTTGAAAGCTCTTATGCATTCCATAGCATTTTAAATTTTTAAAGTTGTTTATGTACTTTCTTTTTTTGTACTTTTCTTAAAAATTGTTTCAAAACTTGTGTTTTTTCTGGTATTTAAAACCCATCATATCCTACAAGATATATACATAATGCCTGATCTGTGAAATGCTGGAAAAAACGGAAAGATGTCAGTTCACTTAATTAAAATGATTAAACCCTAAGGTAAGTTTTTTTCATTATTCATTTACAGAGCACCTTGCCAGGTTTCTAGTCATTGAGGTCTCTGTTTTCTGAATTCCTTCCAGTTATCAACATGTTTTGTAATGGGGCATCTATGAGTAAACATATCTTGGCAAGTGGGCTCTACCTGAAGGTGAGATAGGAAGGAAGAGCAGGCTTATTACTGGCAACTTTCTTCTCTTTTGTCTGTACAGCTCAATTAGTCTGGCTATTTTTGTGTAACTTGTCTGGCTGCTGCCTAAATTGGTATTTATACAATTCTGCCTCCTCTGGAATCACTAAAATCAAGTAAAGTACTTGTTTGTGTACTTTCCATTGAGAATGAGAATAATCCTATTATATAAGCACAGTACATCATACCTAAATTTTGTAAGGTTCAAGCCTAAGTGAGTTGTAATGTTTTCCTGAATTGTGTCTGTTGTTGGTGCCATCTTTTATTTGGCATTATCATTTGTTTTTCTTAGTTTAACATTGTTTGACTATATTCTGCCTATTATTCTCATTTTGCAACCTTCTTTTTCATTTTTTCTCATTTCTAAATGTAATTCCAGAATATGTCAGTTGTGTTTCACATGCAAATTACATCAACATCCTTTTTATCTGCTCTTCCAGGCTATTAATGAGACACAGTTCAACTGACAAAATCATAGTTGACTCAGTGCAAACAGCAGAAAAAGAACTTTACGGTGAAATATGCAGATATAACATATCAACATACATATGCAAATACTTTGTTTAATACTTGGAGCACATGCTATGATTATATATCACTTGTTAACTACTTTTTCCTGTTAAGTTCTCTTATATACCTCTATTACTTTGGCCTATGAATTTTAAATTATACAAGAGCTTTGACTTTTTCCATAAATATTAAAAATAAATTAATTAATAAATAGTCTGATAAAATGATTGTAAAATGTTAAAAGAATCATATATATCAGGGTGACAGATTTGTTTTTATAAAATAATTTTTTCCTGCTATGCGGAATGATATTTTAAAATAAATTGAAGACTTCAAAGGACACAAAGCATGTTCTATGTTCCTCAAAAGAGCCTGGGAAATAAAATATTAAATTTGTTTAATTGAGGTGATTCTTGAAGTACTCTTAAGAAGGATTAGGAGTAAGCAGAAGGTTAATTGTACAGAATTAATCTCCAGTTCAGAGATGTGAGTTTATTATTGTGTTAGATGCCAGGTTGCAACTTTATCTTAGTGCTAATTTAACAGAATTCACTGTTTTCAATGTCATCTTCCAATTGCCTTGCAAGTGTTACCTTACCAACAGAGCTGTGCTGTACAGAGGCAGTTATTGTTCTATTTGGTGGCACAGACAACACAATTTTCTGTACACTGCCTGCAGCTTTAATGAACAAGGTTTATTCCAGTTTAAACTAACACAATTTTTACTTCGTTGTCCCAATATTGAATCAAAATTTTGTTCTTCTTCTTCTGAAAAGGTCTATTCAGTATTAATATATGATTGATTAGTGACCATGTTTCTAGATGATTTTCCGGTCATTTCTAATACATATCAGCTAGACCAGATTGCCCAGGGCCATGTCCAGTTGGATTTTAAAATATGCTCTAGGGACAGACATTTTGTTGCCTCCCTGGGTAACCTGTTTCAGTGTTGGACACCCTTACAATAACTGAGTATTTTTTTGTGCTTAAGTGGAATTTCCTGTATTTCAGAGTATACCCATTGCCTCTTGCCCTGACTGGGCACCACCAAGAAGTTTGGATCTGCCTTGCTTACATGTCCCTCTCCTCTCTGAGCTTTCTCTTCTCCAAGCTGAACAGTCCCATCTCTCTCAGCTTCTCCTCATATGACAGATGCTCCAGCCCCTTTACCTCTAACTCTTTGGAATGGACCAAACAAAAAAACAAACAAAAAGGACAAAAAGAAGAATGCACATAGTCCCCATCATCTAAGCCTCCATTTTCCATGAGACTATAGTTCATTATGGGCTGTGTACCTCCTGTGACCCTTTCTTACAAGTAGCAATCCTTGGGCTGCTGTAAAGAGCTGAGAATTTTCCTTAAATAGCCTCCTCTGTAGCCTCTGCTCCCACTGGACTTCACCAGTAACACTCGCTCCTGCTCCTGCTCTTGCTCCATGCCTGTGGACCACTCACAAGACAAGGACTAATGTACCTTCACAGTTTGGGGTGGATCTACCTGGCCCTATATTTCTTGTTTTCATTTCAAGTGTTATCCTACACTCCTAAAAGAAACAAAACTGCTCCTGAATTCAGACTGTGCCTGAATCAAGTTATATCCATACATTCTCCCACAGATATGTTTTGTTTCAAGAGAGGAAATATTTCAGCACTGACAGCTGCAGGTGGAAGCATTAGGTATTCCTTACTTGCCTGACAACCTTCCCCCTTGAGCTGAACTAATCCTCCTGATGTCTTCCCTTGGGACAGGTTCTTCTGGGATGTGTCAGACAACCTTATAAAGTGTTTTCTAAGCTGGGAAAAGACTGGAACTGTTTGTAAGTCTAATCACCACACATTGCAGATTAATTTGGTTTCTTAAAACAGAAAAGCTTCCACCATTTCTTTGCTAAGCTTGAAATACTAGGCTTCTGTTGGATCATTTGAATTTGCAAGGCACATCTGTGTTAAATTTGATGCCCTGCACAAAAAAAAGTCATGGTAATTATTAAAGCCTGCCAGTAAGGGCTGCTTTTTGAAATATCTTGTTATTGGACTTCTAATGTGAAATAAATTTGCATTATTCAGAATAGTCAAACCAACATTTTAATGCAAGTAGTGTGAAAACAAACGAATTATATTCTTTTCCCCCCTGGTGGGACCTAGTTTTCTAAAACAACCCTGCTGTTCACAATATAATTTTCAGCAGACTGACACTTTGAGTGGGAGATTCAATTCACTCAGGAACAGAAGAACTGTCCAAGTAAATATAATTCTCTTCATTGATTACAGAGAGTGACTGTATTTTAACACAGATGCCTTAGTTGATTAAAGCACATTCAAATCTGAGGCCAAAAAATTGTCCAGTTTTAACAATTCATTTTGATTGCTCTATAAATTACATGAGTACTCTAAGTGAAAATCATTTTGCTCCTTTCAGAGATTGACTTGCAGCTACCGAAGAAAATCTGTAGAGAATCTGACTCAAGTTACATGGTACTGCCCGTAAAGATACAGGCAACACTTAAGCGGAATGCATTTAGTAAAGGTTTGTTTAAATGAATGAATATGTGCTTAAAACTGTGGTAAGGTTTTAGATAAATGTTTTAAAAATATATTCTTGGAGGTTTCTAGAACCTAAATAATAAGAGAGAAGCATACCCTTCAAAAGGAAAATGTACAGTTTTAGTCCCACAACTGAGCAACATTCTTATGTGATAATAGAAACGTCTGTGCTTTCATAAGTATTCTTCTTTTTGTTTATATTTTTAGAAAGTGTGTCTTTATGCAGCAGTGTTTTGTGAACTTTCTGTCTCTGTACATTTACAAATGGTTCTTCTCCTCAGACAGCCTTAATGGCAGGAAAGAGCTGGGGTGCTTTTTTTAATAACTCAAAGACTTTTCAAGTCTTTCTGGTTTGTTATAAGGATTATTATTTTATAGATTTTTTTCCAACTTTAGTAAATACAATGGTTAAGATAAAAATATTGATTACACAAGCAATTTATTTTAAGATTTAGAGAACCATTAATCAGCAATTTTTCCAAACACTCTTCCCATTTTCAGTAAAATTCTTATGCTGCTCAGTTAGATGTTACCCACAGGAAAAAGGCCAAAAGGAAACATTTAGTTACTATGCTTATATATTGTTTAGAATAAAGATACAATAAGTGCTGTCACATTCCATTTCCAACATAAGGAAAAGATCCAAAGCTTCACACCATTTTGAAACATTATTGACTTCAGACTGCTGGATTTGTTCATTTTTGTTTGAACTACTGAAAATTTATAGCTAAGTATTCAACTTTGAAGTGAGTAATTGGTATTCATTTGCAGACTGCATTACATGACATACTGGTAAACACATACAGAAAACCCTTATAATAGATGCTTTTAAAAAAGGCTTTTTTTAATTGTCAACTACTTATAGTGTCCCCTGCGTAAAATTAATTGGTACTAAATCCTTCAGGGTTATATAGTACTTCATTTATGAGTTAGACTTATCAAAAAGAGTTATCATTTGAATTGATACATTGTGAGATACCAATATACATATTGTGAGAAAGATGAAAAGAAAAATCGATACAAATGCACAAATATAAAATGTCATGATAATATTAAGGTACTTATATACACTGACATCTTTCATTTCTTAAACTTTGTATGATTTCTATATACTTTTTAAGCATTAATGGAAAGATGGGAAGGAGAGAGGGAGGGAGAAAAAAAAGAAAGAGAAAAATACTGTAAAAAATGTAAAATGTCATTGCCATGATGAAAAGCAGCCTGACAAGACATCTTTAATTTGCTTCACAGGATTCCATGACTATTTATCAATGAAAAAAACATTGTGTCAAAGCATTTTGAGAACCTCAAATCTCCACAGAGTTGTTCTGACAAGAAGAGAAAGAAAATACAAGCAAACATCCATTTCACTGCTATCCAATAATTATCTGTCTCTCTTTGGTATCTGCTATTGTCTGGAATACAATTTAAGTTCAAATGATAATTGTTTAAAAGTGAATACAACTATTATCTGGTTTAACAGATGCATCCAGTATATAAATAAAAGCTTGACAAAGTTGACAAATTTAATATCATTTTCCCAATATATGTGTACTAAATGAACATCAGTCAGCAGAAGATGTGTATTAAGATCCAACAGGAGATATCAGAATGACTACTTCTGCTAAGTAAATTGTATGTGGTCATTTTTTTTATTGGTCATTTTTTAAATAAGATAAATTGAATAAATTTTATCCTATTATATTTCAATTTCCTTTGTACAAAAAGGAGGGATTTTTAAAATTAATTAATTTATTTTTATAGCATGAGTAGCATGTGACTAAGTACAGAGTACATTTATAGTCAGGGCAACTCTAGCCAAAAAATCAGGTTTTGAAAAAGAGAAGAAGAGAGGATGGAAAAAAAGATCAACCTAAACTTGACTTCCATTTCCTAAGTGGTGACTTTTACACAACTGCAAAAGCCATAGAAATGAAGAACATGTGAAAATAATGAATTTAACTGTCAACTTAAAATCTTTGTTCTGTTATTCTTAAAGTGTCTAATCAGTAACAGAAAAGTATGAAGACGTAAACTTTAAGTGACTCAAGGAGTCTTGAAATTTCTTGTTAAATACTGAGATGTTAAAAGTACTCATTTGTTTCTTTGGAATGTTTTTGGTTTGGTTTAGTTTGTTTTTTTTTTCCAAGAAATTTAGAAATCCATGTGAATAAAACGATGCTCTTTGGTTTTTGAGTCATTACTTATGCCTTTTGTCCAATGACTTTTAATTTACTGTATATCCATAGCATTTTAAGGTTAAAAAGGTTCTCTTTTGTGTCTAGAAAGTTATTTCCCTTAAGTATTTCAAATATACTATGTATAACTAGAGTTAAATATTAAGTAGTAAATTTATATATATATTTATATATTAGAAACTACAAAATCTCATTTGAAAATCAAAGCTTTTTTGGGGTGTTCATATGCACTTTATGAAAAAACCTTACATGACTCTGTTCTCTCACCTACAAATCTTGTGAGTAGTTGATTTTACATTATTTGTTTAAAATCGTATGGTTTTTAAAATACAGGATCTTTTTTTTCTTTTTTTCCTAACACTGATTCGTAGTACCTAAGAGATAGATACCAGTAATAAAAAGTTTAGTATTACCTCATTTCTGCATACAGACCAGGAATTTAGATAATATAGCATTCATGTGGAATAGTTTGAAGAGCTTATTTACAGAAAGCCTCTAAAACTAGTTACAGAAAATCATCTTTTCTTTACAATCAAGGTGACTCAACCAAATTACAAAAATCTGGAACTCTTTGGAAGTGCACTCTGCAGACATTTTGCAATTTTTCTTGTTCTTTGTTTCTTCTTGCCTACACTTGATATCATTTCTGATTAGTAGTTGAGGGAACAGTACTACCGTTTTATGTTTTGAGGCAGGTAACCATTGTAAGAAAAAAAAAAAAAAAAGAGTGATTTTTCTGTCTGGTCATGTTGAAACATTGTTCTTTATAACTTGGCATATAAAGAAGGTAAAGAGATTTTAACATATTCTGTTTCACCAATTTTGGGACATTTAGCATTTTAATTCAGGTCAGGACTAAACTCCCACAAAGAACCCAGTGTTTTAAAATATAATTTAAAAGTAACGACACATAAAAAAAAGTACAAATATCATGAAATTATATTGCTAATATTCAATATTGTACAGACATCACTCTATCATTCTTGCCTGGATCACTTAGGAGGGGATTCATATCATCTGACTATAACCATATAAAAAGTAGGTATCTCCTGTAGGCTCTGCAGATAGTGTTATTTAACAGGTGGCCAATAGGACATTGCTACTCTGAATAATATCAGAAGGTCCTTCAGAAACAAATACAACAAACAAATACATACTAAAACCCCAGACAAACCACATAAAGGCACATATGCAGCTGGCATATAAGTGTAATGATCATGATCTGCCTTCAGACAAACACAAGACTTTGCTCCCAAATGCTGTTAGTGCCTAAATAAATTTTTCAATGAAAATGTTAAAATTCTTAATTTCTAAATAAATAAAATTATTTTTATTTAAGTGGTAGTTGCATATTTATTACCATCTTTCTTATGAATAATTGTTTCGGGTTTCATACAAGCACGAGTCAGACTTACCCTGGAGCATAAAGAAGTCTGAAGAGCATTAGATGGTCCTTTTCTAAAATATGAGTCACCCATTTCATCCTATGGCTGGCCTCCTTCGATAAATAAATACAATCAAGAATGCCAGTATTCCAGAAATTAAAGTAAAAAGCTATTTAAATTCTCTCCTGTTTCTTAAATAAAGCAGATTCTGATACAAAGACAATAAACTTTCAATAACAGGTTAAGGGTCTATTCAGTTTCCCCCTTAATCCATAAACCATAACTCGGTTATGTAAGTAACATAGTCAGTAATACTTGACATATAAGAACTAAAGATGCTGGTCAAAAATTGCAATTTAAAATTCTGTCTTTGTTACTTTGTGCTGGAGCCTGCATCTTAAACAAGTTCATTTTTTCCGGACTTCATGAAAATCAAAAAGTCAGAAGAGTATGCTTCTAAAATTTGCAGTCTACAAACTGCAAGCACAATCTGGAATTTTCTAGAAAGTGTCACATACTTAGCTGGTTTGACTTTGAATGTCTTTGAATATCATCTCTTTAAAAACTTTACAGTGTTTCCTTTTTTTTGGAGACCTTTTTGCAATATCTGGTTGCTATCCGTATACCCCTCTGTACCTTTCATATACACTTGAAAATGACTGCTAATAATTTCTATGTGAAATAGACTTAATACTTTTTTTGTTGTTGCTTTTAAAATCCAACAGAGCTACTATTAATTGTTTTTCTGATTTGTGATGGTTAAGAATTCTATCTCTAAATGTGTGTGCTTCAGTGAAACTTTAAGGACTGTAAGATCCTACACTTACTGTTACCATTAACAATATTCTAGAATCAGTCCCTGTACACACAAAAAGATGACAGCACTTGCTTGTATATCCTTGAATGAACAGTCACTTGTCAAGAATTTAACTCACTTTGCCCTGAGAGGACAAAGATGACTATCATCCTAAAATTAGTGACTTTAAAATGTTTCTTATTGTCCCCTGTCGTGGTTTAACCCCAGCCAGCAACTAAGCACCACACAGCCTCTCGCTCACTCCCCCACGGTGGGATGGGGAAGAGAATCAGAAGAGTAAAAGTGAGAAAACTCATGGGTTGAGATAAAGACAGTTTAATGGGTAAAGCAAAAGCCGCGCGCGCAAGCAAAGCAAAGCAAGGAATTCATTCACTACTTCCCATTGGCAGGCAGGTGTTCAGCCATCCTCAGGAAGGCAGGGCTCCATCACGCGTAACGGTTACTTGGGAAGACAAACGCCATCGCGCCCAGTATCCCCCGCTTCCTTCTTCTTCCCCCAGCTTATATTCTGAGCATGACGTCATATGGTATGGAATAGCCCTTTGGCCAGTCTGGGTCAGCTGTCCTAGCTATGCTCCCTCCCAGCTTCTTATGCACCTGGCAGAGCACAGGAAGCTGAAAAGTCCTTGACTAGTGTAAACTCTGCTCAGCAAGAACCAAAACATCAGTGTGTTATCAACATTAATCTCATCCTAAATCCAAAACACAGTGCTCTACCAGCTACTAAGAAGAAAACTAACTCTATCCCAGCCGAAACCAGGACATCCCCCTAGCTCTCTTCAGATGTTTCCTTTTTATTGTCTCCTCTCCTGAGACTCTCCTGAAACAGAGTTATGTATATATATGCAAATATCTACATATTTTGATATGTAGAGGTCTCACTGGGTTTCATGTCCAAGAACACATTTACAAGGAAGGAAGCTCTTGTTTACCAGAGGGAAAGGCTAGAATACAAGAAAAGGCAGGAGGATATCCTGGAAGGAAGCTGGCTTTCCTGGGAAGAAGTGGAAGAATACGCATAGTGTCTTGAAGACTGATATTTGGTTTTGTTTTTGTAAATCTACACATCTCTTTCTTGTTTGTCTGCAAGGAAAATGTAAATGCTTTTTAAAAAGTTATTTTGCCAAGTTTCTGTACTCTTGCTTTGACTGTCACTGTTCTATTCACAATGGGTGAAACCAATATGATCTGAACTTAGGAGAAAGGATGTGTAAGAGATTTGAGATGGAGAGATACCTTCCCTAGACACCCACCAAAACAACTAAGGTCATGCAGGGTTGCTCTAAAAATTTGCCTTATAAAAAGCAAATTTAATGATTGTTGAAGCATATATGTCTAAACCCTTTCCTACTTTATGTATCCTTTAAGCTGTGGGTAACATTTATAGGCAGTTCATTGTGGAGTTTTGAAATTGACATGAGTAGAAAGGCATTTGTTTGCATAACCAATAGTGTATATCAGACTGAGTATTCTCTGTTTGGCTTTGATTTTATATTATTTTCATTGGGTAATACTAACATAATGTATGATGTAAAACCTTGCAACAAGGAAAGAAAAGTTGCAGGTAGGTGGAAGCAGTTATAAACTCCATACCTATAGCCCTGTTCTCCCAGGTTTGTTTGGGGTATGTTTTGTTTTGTTTTGTTTGGAGTGGGGTGGGGTGGGGTGAGGTGTGGGCCTGTGTGTGTATGTGTGTTAAGGACACTATATTATGCTCATACTGGTTTCCCTATTGCACATCTGCAGAAAATTTAATGAGATGAGCAAAGGAAGTCTCAGCAACAACCTTTGATCACCTTCAGTGGCTTATTGAAAAGAGACACTTTTACTACCATTCCAATAGGAATGGGAAGAACAACAACCACTGTCTCAGCTGGTTATCCCTTGTAGTCTAATAAATGAAAATAACTGAACCATTCACTTACCATTCTTCTGGTTGTGAGGTAGAGATGGGGTTCACCATGCATGGGGACATTACCATATCATCCATGCAGGGAACAAGACCCCATTCGGTGATGTAGGTGTGTGGGAGATTTGTCCTACAGATATAATAGCAAGAGATGTATTCTCAGAGATGCAGTGGCTGTCACAGTTGCAATAGTGATATACAATATCTCTTGACAACTTTGAGTCAAATGATGGAATGCCTTGAGAAGGCACCATAACTGCCCTTCCATCTCATTTTAAAAAACACAAATAAAAAGTTGAGCATATATCCAGCCTGTATTCTTGAGCACTGTTTCTGTAGCCTAAAAAGATGTCCTTGGATAGTATAAAAAGATGTCCTTGGATGTGCCTTCATAGTGATGTTCTGTTGGACCTGGGGATGGGGGTCCTGAAGCATTATCACAGGGCATGCACACCTTCAGGTTCTCTTCATGGTAAACGACAGCCTTCATAACTTGGTTCTGTGGAGACGAGCTACTGGCTTGTATTCCCACCCAAAGTTTTCTCCATGTAACAAGTACAGCTCTGTCATGCTGCCTCATATGTGGTTCCAGATCTTCAGAACTGTCTCTTTCTGTGTAGCATTGCTGTCTAGTCCCTTCCTGCCTAGCAACAATCATAAGGTTAACAAACGCCTGATACTGCCAGAGGGTTATCTTCCCACATGAGAAATTCTTGGCTTTTTTTACAGCACTGATTTACAAGAAGTATCATTTCCATGGGGATTCAGGTTACTTCCCTTTGAATTTCCTGAGCGTTAGAAAAAGTTGCCATTGGAATTGCAGAAACAAAAATATGAAGTAGAGAAGAAGTAATAAAAGGAAAAGGGTATTAAAAAAAGAATAATAAGGGGTTTAGAGAGGAGAATAGTAATAAAAGTAAGTCAGAATTTTGCCCAAAATATTAACTAGCCAAACTGAGTCCAATAAGGCCTTATTGAGGGTCTAGAGCACTAGAGCAGAGAAATGCACAGAATTTGTGAGGAAAACACACACACATGCAGCCATACTGCTATACTCAGTCCTGAAGAATTGGCTGATAGGTCAAAAAGGTTTGGAAAAGTCAGGGGCCTGAACAAGCACAGGCAGAGAAGGAAAGCTTGGACCACAGGGAAAGCCCTGGCTCTTGGGGCAGGCAGGGAGTACAGGCAGCTCTTTCTGTCTCAATTCTGACAATTCGACAACGAGGCTGGAGCCATTCCCACACTAACAGTTCTTTCTTCTCCCTCTATGACATCTTCCAGTTTTTAGACAAGCCTTGGCCTTTGGCCTCCGCTTCCTTAACTACTTACTGCACAATGTTGGAGGGTGTTACTTTCCCATTTTGCAGCAGATGCCTTATTTCACTGCTAAAGTGTTGTTTTTTTTTTTTTTTCCCTTATTTAATGGCTTCTTCTTTTCCTTATTATATTTAAATCAATCTTTTTCTTAGAGATCAAGGCAGTGATGAATACACTGTCACCAATAGTTCTAGAGCCTCTGCTTTCAACGTTTCCCTACTTTCAAAGCCTTTACTTTTATCCCACACTCAAACTGTATATAATTTCGAGAGATGTGTGGTTTAGAACTCATGTTCACCCAGTGAGTTCTTGTAACAAGGTGATTACAAGTCTAACAGGCAAGGAGTGGGTCTTTGTAAAGCAAATGGCTTTGTACTTGCAAAAAAATAGAGCAAATGGCCTCTAATTAGCAATGTCAGTACTGTTTCTGCTAGGCCACTGTGCAACAATGGAACAAGGAGAAAGGACGTGTGGAAGGAAAAGGAAAGAACAGTACCAAACTGCAACAAACTTAATGAGTGCTCTTTATGTAGCACAGGAACCACTTCAGATATTATGGGGGCTCTGAGTAATTTCAGAATCCTGGAGGCACATGCACGGTAGGAACATGCTGAAGTATTTCATAGAGGTGTGGTTCACAAACTGGTTAGAAACATATCAACTCCACTGAGTTTTGGAGTCCTGGAACAGAGTTGCTGTTTCAACTTGATTCAAAAGGAACAACTTTATCAAAGCTGCTCAAGAACTGAACAAACACAAGCAAATGTTAGTAATGAGGGAATTTACTTCAGACCTGCACTGCTGCTCCAAAGCAACAGACTACTGTACAGAAAGCTTATGCTGAATGCACTCTGACTCCCATATAATAGGAACTCAGACACCGAGCTAACCATATGGACTCCATGTGGACTCTTACACTTAGATGTCAATAGGCTGAAGCTGAATATCAGACGAGTTGATGTGAACATAATAACATGAATGTAGGCATCAAGTGACACTTGGGATGGCTGGACTATCAGAACTTATCTCCAACTGCTCCACCAGAAGGTCATGAATCTCCCATGAGTCCTTTGTTACGTGTGCCAAATTTAGGATTCTTGCATACCCATATGTTTCTCAAGTGGCATCGCTTCATAACTTAAGGAGATGGATCATCATCAATAACATTAATTTCTGAAAATTCCATCATCCAAAGAGATATTAATGCTTTTTCTAAGTAGCTGAAAATAATAACCTCCTTACTGATATTTAATGACCTACTGATTGAAGGAGAAAACTTTTATGAAACATGTAGGAATCCATATTTCAAAGTGCCAAAGGTCAAAGAAGCATCAGAGAGGAATAAGAGAATAATTAGGGAAAACCATTTTTTCTATAAAGCTACAACTATAATTATAAGGCAAATATATTAAAAAATGTGTGTATATTTAGGAATATTAACTGTCACTTGGCTTCCATTTTACACTTAATGAGACAGAGAGAGAGAATTTTCAACTGCGTAGTGCTTTAACTCAAACATTTTTTACTCAACTTAGAGGATCAAAATGAGTAAATCAGTCACACTTTTTTGTTCATCATTGAAATAAAATCAAAAGAACCTAACCATTTTGTGTTTCTAAACAATACTGGGGCTTCCCACATGTTTTATTTCAAAGTAGTTTCATTGGCTGATTGCAATGGTTTACAAAGAAGTATGTTGGGAAGTAGCTCTAGGTCTCTAGGTTTTCTTATCAGAAATACTGCCTGAATTTAATGCAACCTCTGTTTTGAGTGGAATTTTCCCTAGCAGTCTGTTTTAAGCCAGTAAGTTGTTTACTCCTCCAATCAGGTCATCCAACCTGGCCAAAAGCTAAATGCATTCATCATTAACAGCTTGAAACTGTGTTCCTATATTGTATATTGTTTAGAGGAAAACAACTGCTTCTTTTGTCCCTGTGTGAAGTAAAAGATTGTTGATTCTCTATGTTAAGATGTCTTTACTCCCACCTTAGTTTAAAAAAAATAGTTTTTTACTGTCTTTATTTCAGAGGATGGAAGATGTATTCAGAATTAGGAAGCAACAGGCAGAAGTTAAAGCACAATCATATGATTAAAGGAATGCATTCTAACTCTGTCTCTGCCACATAATTCTAACATTTTCAAATGAGCAGTAAAACAATTTTTTTCAAGGGAGCTAGTCCTTATTTATTCATACCCAGCTTGAGAATCTGAGGCTCTTAGGGCCTGGAGACTAGACGTGCAAAAGTGCTGAGAACACACACTTGACTAAAGTCTATAAAGCTTGGTTTCTGAATTTTTGTATATTATTGAAATTGTATGAAATTTTGAGTAATCTGAAATAAATGCTATAGGGCATTTGAATTAGTGTATAATTTATAATTCGATGCATGGAATTCATCTGCCCAAATTTAGATGTCTATATTATCCACAGTGTTTATGTCTACAGGGTCTGTAGCCATTACCTTAGGTTTTCTTTATAAGCACTTTAGGGATATAATTTATATCAGGTCAGCTGAGTCACATCTTGAAAGTATCTTCTCTGTCTATAAAACAAGCCTGATGTGACTAGCTCATATGTAGACACCTGGCCTGAATATATCTATAGATAGGTGAGATAGATCGTCTCTGATGGACAGCTTTAAAGTCTGGATAATGTCACATTTCATAATGAAATAATGACGTTCAATTAGGCACACTATGGTTAGTGCAATAAGAAAAGTCAATGTCTTAATGAATACATTTTTCTTCAGAGCAACAGTACATGAAGTTTCTATAAATGCAATGAAATCAGATTGTATTACCTAGGATCCCACAATCCTAGACTGAGGAATTATTCTTTGGTTTTATGTCCTATCTTTTCCTATTATCTTTAATCCCCAGTCAGGTTTAAATGAAAATTTAAGTAGTTGCTCATAAAGTGTCATCAGTCCTATTCACTGTATGACACTGCATGACTGGATGAATTCACATAATCCCACACTGCCTGCTTATGGGCTTGAGATGTGACCTGACCCTGAGGTCTTTAGCAATCTTCCTTCTGCCTGTCTGAACTCTTAAGTTCTTGACATTTTTACATTAATTCTCTCTTTACGCAGCCTTTTATAGAGAATAAAATCTTAAGATCATACTGCTTGGAGCTTGCTGAGACAACAGTCCATTTTTCAAGAATTACCTCTAGAAAATAGCAAGGCAGACAATGTTCTGTTTCAATGAACAACAGAAAAAATAGCTAATACTGTTCAGTCCTATTTTAACATCAGTATTACATTTTACATATCTATCAATGGATAGGTAGTTTTCATTCATAAAACTACTACAATGTAACATAGGTCATCAACATAATTGTTGATAAGCAAACAGAACTCAGAAACGGGTATTTTTGCCCTTTAAGTATTGATACATTTATTATTTTTTATTTTATTCTATCATACATATTCAGTGGAGCAATAAGCTTTAGGCTCATTATAGTGAAACACAAAAAAATGTAGGTGGCCTAACAACAGTACCTTCTATTCATTTCAACAAAATGTGTATCAAAAGATAGACACTGTACTACTTGTCTGCACAGTCCTGAATTACTATAAAATGTAGGGGCTTTTTACACTTATCTCACTTATAGGCTTAAGAATTTATCCAAAATATATAAGACACAAGTGGACAAACTTTTTTGATCTGCATATTAAAATCTTCTAGTGGTTGAGAGAAACATCTTATTCCAAATTCCTTGATAAAACTCTGCACTGCCCAGTTAGTATTCATCGTAACTTACTCTTGGGTAAAACAGTAGTTCTCAAAGGCTGTGTCTTCTTCTCAAAACAAGTTTCTTCAGCCTCTAGAGGGCAAAACAAAGTGCATACCATCAGAAAACGTTATCAAGTGAACGGCTTGTGAAATTCACATAGATCATAGTCTTAGGTTTGAACCTTATTTAAACTGTTATCAAAACTTTAGGCAGTAGATGTACAATGCTTATATATAACGTATGTGCGTATATATAAATCCTTTCTAAATATCATTAAAATTGATAATGTAAAAGACACTGAGGGGAAGAGAGGCAAAAACAAACCCAAAAATGTTAAAACTTTGTTAACAAACTTTTACTAGTGAAGAAAAACCTTTATAGCTTTTCTCTTTAAAGATATTGTGAGTTTAAAGCTTCCACAATACTGTAAAATTACTCATGTTGTCTCTTGAGTGAGATGATGTCTGGCAGAGTTGCACGTATTAGGTCCAACTCATGGATGGTTTGTCACATTGCCTTGAGATCTTGATTAACAGCTCTGCTGTAGGTAAAGCAGTCAATAAGAAAATGTATAGAAGACTTCTATCTATTGCATCATCAAGAGGATGAATAATAATAAGGAATGAATAAAATTACATATGTAAAAAAGAAAATGGAAGGGCAAATGCTGAAATGTCCTAAAGCAAAAAACGTGACAAGATATCTTTCCGTCGATAATGCCGATCCTAAGATTCTTTAATGTTTTGATATATCATCCAGTGTTTTCTCTATCAGTAATTGCAACGAAGTCTGTTGGAATCCTGCATCCAGAATTTGTTGTTCCTATTTCGTTATATTTTACATGTCTTATACTATATTCAGTTAGGAAGTAAATGTGGTTTGCAGGGATTGTACTGAATTAAACTTCAGACCAGCCCCCACATATAAGTGCCTGTTCTAACAATAGAATTTAAAATACAGAGGTATGGGAATATTAGAAAACTTTTTAACAATAAAGCTAGTATTAGACACTCTTTTGACCCATACAATTTTAAACTCCTGTCTGTTTGGCACATGCCACTTTAATTTATCTCAAAAAAATAGTTAAAGTATTTTATTAAGAGTATTTCAGTAATTTGGAATGGCAACTAATACCCTGTATGTGTACAAGATGTGCGGAAGGAAAAATCATTCTTCTGTTACTTTCTAGTGATGTATTTTTTATTATGTTTATACAAAACAATGTGATGAATGCACTAACAATTATCATATACTTCTAGTTAGCAATGCTATCTTAAACTTAAAAAAAAAGGAAAATGAAAAAGGAAGACCCTTGCAGTAATAACAATGCATAAATGCCAAAGTTTCTTAAGGTTATTTTGCAGAACTGTTTGGTTTGTAAATATGTTTTACCTACAGTATTATCATTTCAGCATTGTATACATTTATCCTTTGGTAATTCTACAACATTAATAAACCGTGAGCACATAAACATTATGTCAGAGACATCTTTCAACCACTATAGCACTTTAAAAGTAAATACATTCAGGTGGAATCTTTGCAAAGTACACTTAATTGACTATATTCTTTGCAACATCTCAGCTTGTCAGTAAAGTGCAATTTGACACAAGAATTACAAAAATAGAAAGTAATGGAAGAAAGAAAGGTAGTATTATCAAAGATTAATGTAAACAGAGGGGTCCTCTTACTATTGAAGCATTAAGTATATAACGTGGGTAAGATGTGCTGCCCTACTATACAATATGCAGTTCTATATATTTTAGTAATTGTTAATCACTATTGATAATATTGTAGCATTTTACAGGTAGAAATGTCATTACTATATATTCTATAGTCCCTTTTGTACACATAATTTATTCAGTGACTACGCTCAGTTGTCTTACAACATCTTGTTTTAAAGGTGAGGGAACAACCATAGGAGGACACAGTCTTGCCATTACACAAATGGCAAAATTTAGCATCCTACTTAGTGAAATTACTGTGACTGTGTACAAAAGAAATTATACTGATAGTATGAAGTATGTAACTGGAGAAGGCAGTGTGTGGCTTCTCCGAGTTATTGCATTTGCCAGAAGTTTTCTATCCATATTTGTAAGACAAGAGACATTGGACAGCTCAGATGTCTTTAGAATACTGTACAATGTATCATTACATTACTATTGGGTGCATATCTCCAGTTTGAGATGTTTGAATGTGACCACCTAAAGATGTAGACTTCTTCTAAGCTCTACGAATACAGGGTAGGAGAAATGAGCAGTCACTGCCACTTGATCTAGGCCTAGATATCTTTATACAATACTTAAAACAGTGATACCTGTCTGCTTCTGTTGAATTTTATCCTATCTACCAGCAAAATGCAGTGACAGTGTTCCAAGCTTTGCAGACTCCCTAGAGGCTGTTTGTACTGTCTAACCTTAGGCACTTAATGAAGGAGACAGCTTTGACTCACCTCCCTATACTATAAATGAAGGGGGAGGGGATTATTCAGAAGGTGATTCAGAGCAGGATGCTGAAAAGTATGCTTAAGTTAAAATGTCGTTCTGAGTCATATTCTGGAGAAATCTACCTCTCTCCATTAAACACATGTAAAGTACGTGTAAAGATGTGTAAAAGATGTGTAAAGATATATAAAGACAGTAAGGACACTTACACAGACAATTGAAGCTAGTTTGTGTAGACATCCTCCTATGCTTCTGTGTTCCGTGAGATGACAAACCATAGATCAAACATGGTGAGAAGATACCAACCCTGGTAAGGCATTTATGGGAAGACAAGAACAGTATTACATGGCAGAATCAATATTCATTTTGCAAAGTCTTCCGTTTCCCAGTAGTAGGCTGTAACTTCAGTTCAATACTTCAGAAAATACAATTACACCATCTTTGGAGACAAGAATATGTCATTGCTTCAAAGACTATGAACAAGGGAAGGAAGAATTTGAAAACTGTTTGGAGCCTATATGAGCTCTCCAGAGTACAAATGCAATGGCAGACCTATAAGGTGTGAGTTGTTGCTTTACTGAGGTGTGTGGTGGGAAAATCACAGGCAGTGGTTGTAAATTGAAATGAGATTCCAACTATGTATAAGGAAAACATTTTTTTGACCATGAGGACAGTAAAGCATTTGAAAACTTTAATCAAAGAGGCTGTACAATCTTTATCCTTAGAGGTTTTAAAGACTGCTAAGGGATGTTATAAGTGGACACTGCCTCAAGCAGATCTGGGCCCAGGAATGCACCAAGATGCACCATGCCCAGTGCACCCTGGGTCTCCATCCTAGGCTGAGGGATGCAGTTGCCACTTTCCTGTTCGCAGGTTCAACCAGTAGCAAAGTTGAGCATGTGCCCAAGAGACACACACAGCACGGAGGACGCCAACAGGGCCCCAGTCACACAAATAGCCACAGACAAGGTGCTACCTTCAACAGAACCAGCAGACTGGACTCACATCAGACACAAGCCGAGACAGCCATGTCGTCTCCTCCTCTTGGGGTGGCAGAGGCAGAAGGTCACTAGTGCAGCACACACCCCGCACTCTCCATGTTCACAACCACATGCACATTTGTGGATCCCCCAAGCACTGGCATGGCCCCTCTGTCTGCCCAGCACCCCTGCGTGCATCCCAGCCCCCCTTACCCACCCTACAGGTCCCCAACTTGCCAGCTGGTCCATCTGGGTGCTCACTGCAAAGAGTACTCACACATTTGTCCTACAAGCACTCTGCATTCACAAGTCCCTCTAGGCGTGCCAGCACTGACCCTCCAATCACCTGATAGCCTGGTACATATCCAAGGCCTCCTTATCACCAGCTGGACCAGCTTGAAGTTTTCCAGCAAATACACAAGCACACCCTTTGCACACCTGGTTTGGGGAAGGTACAGACACTCGGTCCCCCAGCAGCTGGCACCAGGTACACAGGCTGTGACCCATGGTCCTGCTCCAGCCACTGACGTGGAACCCCTCATTTGCCTCACTCACCCAGTACCCTCAGTAGCTGTTTTTTGGGACACACAACATTCCCATCCCAGTGGCTGGAGGTTAAAGAGTCCCACTTACTCCAGTACCAGACACAGACACCTCACTGGCTCCAGTAGCTGATACCACAGGCCAGGAGCTCCCACTCCCACTCCAACCAGTCTGACTCCAACCAGTCCCCAGTAGCTGGCACTTGGTCCTTGCAACATTCACACACATGTGGAATAGAGAGTGAGACTATGCAGAAATAGTTAAGAAAGGATTTAATAAGACAGGACAGATTGAAGTGATGAGGCACAGGGCCCAGTCTGATCAGACAAGCGTGCTGACCATCCCCATTTTACACGTGACTGGCCCCTTTTATATCCTTTTCTGTCTGCTCCCCTTTGCTCCTCCCCAATTTCCTTCCCCTGCACATTTCTCTATTAGTTTGCATAGACTTACCAATCCCGTTACAATGTCCCAACTACTTATGTTCCTCTTGCTCCTCCTTCTTATCAGCTACAAAGTCCAGGTAGTCCTCTCCAGATCTGTGCCTGGATTTTTTTAGTATCCCATCAAATGTTGATGTTCCCCAGGGCTCAGTATTGGGGCCAGTTCTGTTTAATATCTTTATCAATGATCTGGATGAGGGGATCATTGCAGATGACACCAGGTTGGGCAGGAGTGTTGATCTACTTGAAGGTAGAAAGGCTCTACAGAGGGATCTGGACAGGCTGGATCGATGGGCTGAGGCCAGTTGTATGAGGTTTAACAAGGCTAAGTGCTGGGTCCTGCACTTGGGTCACAATAACCTGTGGTGGTGCATTCCCCTCCATTTTCTCTCATGCACCTGGCAGAGCATGGGAAGCGAAGCTGCTTTGCAATCTCAGTAACTCCCATCAAAACTTTTCCTTTCTGTAATGAGTTGGGCGGTTAAGCACCCCTTGACTGTATCAGAAACTCTTACATGGCTAAGGTGGGAGCAGCACTGTCTGTACCAGGGAGGCAGCCCTGGCAACCTTGGAACATATTTTTTGTCTGTACCAGTCACCTCCTGATAGCCTTGGGGCCTATCTTATCTGGGCTGTAACTCGGGAGGATCTGTACCAACATCACTGGAATTTTTGAGAACTTTAGTAATTTCCAACACGGGCTGTGAAAGTAGAATGGAAATTTACTGATGCCTAAAGTCAATCATCTCATGACCCTATAAGCAGTGGTACCAAGTGAGACCCTTTGAGATCTCCTGGACTGCAGCGGGCTGCACCAGAATCTCCTTCTGAGCGGGATGACTCTCACAGCTGTGAACTCTTAAGTTTGTATACAGAGGCCTGACAACAGGACCTGGGCTGATGTCCAGTACCTTTCACCCCTCAAGACTCAGCCTTTGCCCATTGAGTTAATCATTTGATGTGAGTATTTCACTAAATTCAAGGAGAATTTTTACTAGGTATCTTTATATATGCATATGGTGAGTATTTCACTAGTGTTGCGACAAATTACTAGGCCGTGTGTGTGTGTGTATCAATACAAATATTGTAGTAAACCCTATTTTATCACGTTGCAGATGCTAAATTAACCAATGTTTAGTTATTGTTACATTTCTGTGATTCTCTCTTAACTGTGAACAAACCTTAAACTGCTACTAGAGATATATAATCCTTAGACATAAACTGTTGACCAAGTCTGAGACTAGGATTGGATCCAGCCGCATCTAGTCTCCTCTCTGAGAAGGAGTTTAGAAAGCAAGGGTGGCCATTCTGAATCTCATGACTCAATGGGAAGGCTCCCTTTTTATCTCTTGAATTGTCTTCTAACTCGATTTCCTCTTTCTTTCTATTTATATATATATTCCATTCATTTAATAGGTAATAGAGTGAACCTTGCCATCGAACTCTGTTGTATCACAGTTTTAGAGATTTCTAGTAAAATAACTATTTGCAAATATCTTTGTCGGTGATTGTTTAAGCAATTTAACCATTCATCTGTGACACAACCCCATGCAATGCAACAGGCTTGGGGAAGAGTGGCTGGAGAGCTGCCCATCGGAAAAGGACCTAGGAGTGTTGGTCAACAGCCAGCTGAATATGAGCTGGTAATGTGCCCAGGTGGACAAGAAGGTCAATAGCATCCTGGCTTGTGTCAGGAATACTGTGGTCAGCAGGACTAGGGAAGTGATTGTCCTCCTGTACTGGCGGGGGTGGCTGCACCTCGAATACTACATTCAGTTTTTGGGCCCTTCACTACGAGAAATACATTGAGGTGCTGGAGCATGTCCAAAGAAGGGTAACGAAGCTGGTGAAGGGTCTAGAGCACAAGTGTTATGAGGAGCAGCTGAGGGAACTGGGGTTGTTTAGCCTGGAGAAAAGGAGGCTCAGAGGAGACCTTATTGGTTTCTACAACTACCTGAAAGGAGGTTGTAGCGAGGTGGGGGTCAGTCTCTTCTGCCAAGTAACAAATGATAGGACAAGAGGAAATGGCCTCAAATTGTACCAGGAGAGGTTTAGATTGGACATTAGGAAAAACTTCTTCACTGAAAGGGTAGTCAGGCATTGGACCAGGCTGCCCAGGGAAGTGGTTGAGTCTCCATCCCTGAAGGTATTTAATAGACATGTAGATGTGGTGCTTAGGGACACGTTTTAGTGGTAGGCTTGGCAGTGTTAAGTTAACAGTTGGACTTGATGATCTTAAAGGTCTTTTCCAATTTAAACTATTCTATGATTCTATTATTGTGGCTGACAAGATTTGTTTCTTGTCATTTTTTTCATTATTGTTTGTCTAGAAGGTCTGCATCTCTACATGTTTTTATTTATTGCCTCCCCCTTTATCATCCTATTTGACAAGATCCTTAATCAGATAATCTTAAGGGAGCAGACATGCTCTCCCTCCACGTACCCTTACAAAGACCTGAAAAGATAAAGCCTTAAGCAACAGAGTCTGGCCTCCTAGGTGACCTTACATTAAACAGGAGGTGGATCTGGTGACCTTCTCAAGTCCCTTCCAAGTTGAATCACTCTATGGTTCTATGACTGCATGCAGGAGATGATGTTAATTTATGGGTTTTGTTCAGTAATACATACTTATTGAGATCAGAGGGAAGGAGACCTTCTTTGTTAAACTGTAACATTAAATGTTATAGAATTGACATTTTCCATGACCCCATTTAGGAGTATACTTGCATAAGTATTCAGATATTTTTTTTTCTCCATCTTGAGAGTAATATTGCCATTGTTAGCTATCTACACTTGCTAATGTTTCAATATAATCAAAAAAGAAGAAACATTGACATAATGAAGTTGACACATGTAAAAATCATTCCCGCTGTTCAGGACAGATGCAATCCCTTGGAGTTATGCCTTTATATAGCTCTATTGTAGACATGTTATTACTGCACACGTGTATGTTTTAGCTATTTTTAATGACTGTATCAACAATATTTAGAATGTAATTTTTTATTATAGCCATGAGTTTTTTGTGTTGGGGGAAAGCAAATTTCTTGTCAGGATGAATACCTTCTTGTGCTGGGTTTGCATAACCCAGCACAGGCACCATAACCCAAGTTTTGGTAGCAGGAGAGGGAGGGTTCTTCAGGGGTGACTTCTGTGAGAACCTGCCAGAAGCTGTCTTCATGTTGGACAGACACAGTTTCAACCGGCTCCAAGATGGACCCACCGCTGGACAAAAATGAGCCAATCAATCAAGGATGTTGATAAAACCTCCGAGACGGGCAGAGACAAAGTGTTATGCACTGACCACAATCCCCATTCCCCACCCCCCTGCACCGCTTGGAGTCGGGGAGGAGGTAGAAGTGTCAGGAGTGAAGTTGAGCCTGGGAAGAAGGGAGAGGTTGGGAGAAGCTGGTTTTAGTTTTGTTCTTATTTCTCACTATCCTACTCTGTTACAATTAAATGGCAATAAATTAAATTAACTTCCCCAAATTGAGTCTATTTTGCCCATGACAGTAATTGGTAAGTCATCTTCCTGTACTTACCTCAATCCATGAGCTTATTGTCCCATTTTCATTCCCCTGTCCTGTGGATGGAGCGGGAGCCAAACCACCACTCTCCTTTAAACTAATGTCTAAATAGAAATTTCCATAGAGAAGAGTAAGACTTACTCATGTAATTCCAGCAGCTTCAGCGCCATGTGAAGAACAGACCTACTGCCCGATGGTGTGGCTGTTTCTCATTCAGCTTTGAAAACCTTTTTTCTCTCCTGAATTAAAATTTTTCTTTCAGAGTAGCAGATGTACTTTCACATCTATATGCACATATTTCATATATCCCCTCAGTTGTTTAAGCTGAGATCTTCAGTCTGAGAATACAGAGAAATAGTGCAAGGGAAGCTATGGGAATGCAATGGAAAGGAACGTAGAGGAATATTTGTCGATGTCCGGGTATGAGCTTTTCCTTTGTCTGATATTTGTAAGAAAGTCAGTCAAATTTCAGAGTTACTGCTCCATTTGTGGTTAGTTATCACTTCTGTCATATTTCTTACCTGAAGATATTGCTGATGGTTATTTTGTATCTTTTTTTGTTCCTTTCTCCCTTTAATTTTTATGAAAAAACCAAAAACAAAAAACCCTCCTTTCAAATTAATCTAGTTTCAAGATTTTTAGTTAACTTCTGCAAAAATAACTTGTTCTTAATTACAAAGCTAGAGCTTTTCAATAATATTATATCTTTCAGCCATAATTTTGGACTTAATATATCAATAATACACAGTTCTAGAACAACGCTTTTTAAGCATCTGTGTGATTTGCGCCTGGTGGAGGGAAGGTTCAAACCCAAATTATCTTACTTATGGCTTAGCTTTGTAGGGGACTGATTTCTCAAGACCTCCTAAAATGATCTGGGGAATCATCATGTGAATTATCAGCATTTGCTCAGCCCTTGCACGACCTAACTGCAATGCAGAAAATGCAAAATAATGCATGTAGTAGCCATTTTCAGTGAATGTTAATGCAAACTCAGGAGAAGTTCCTCATTTAAATGTGCTTATAAATTGTGCTAAGAAAGAGACATGAAGTGTGGTCAAATACAAATCAATACAGGCACACATATTTCTTTTAAATGCATTACCTTTTTCCCTACACTGACCACAAACAGACACATTGGAAGTGACTTTGGTTTTAGGTCGCAGAGATCAACAGAAGAAAAAAAATAGTGTTTCATGGGAGTTCATGCAGTGAGTCTTTCTTCCCTGATGGATGATCATTTGTCTCCATGGATAGCTGAAACCTTAGAGACTTAATGTGAAGTACAAAGGAAACAGGGATGAAAAAAAACCACACAAGGATTTTTCCAAGTTAAGGTGTTTCCTGTTACCAACAGCTTAGCATTTTGTGACTTATCCTTGATCTTTCTGTACTGCCAGTGCCATTCAACACCCACCTTTAGTTTACTTTACCTGGCAGTAATGTAGTCCTGTGAGTGCAGTCCTCACCTCTTACAATCCTCCTCTAAAGTTCAATCTCCAGCCCCTAACAAGCATAAAGGAGAACTGGATTCTCAGGTACTCTAGCAGAATAAAAAATAGGTGTATTTTGGAAGACAGTGATAAGCAGATGGAAAATGCAGTTCAAGGGCTTTCGTAGTCTGGAACATTTCACTGCATGCTCCCAACAGTTGTTAATAGGGAATGAGTTAGCAGAAATAATCAGCATGCATTCTATTTAGTAATGGGTTTGAGGTATAATACGCTTCCATTATGATAGGGCCTTTAAAAATGTACCTTCTCTTCCGAGAGTGAGAATTTCAGAAGCATTAATCACTGGGCTACATTTATTCTAACTGAAATCATGTGGACCTTACACTTCAGTTCAAAGACAGCAAATGAGCCAATATGTATTTTTTGAGACTATGAATTCAAATGGAGTCTTCACCCATTGTTGAATTTATTTCAATAATGTAATATTAAGGGGACAGACAAGGTTTATACTTAAAAGAAAACTTTTATCCATAATGAACAATTTGAGTAGTTTCTTGGCTAGGTGGGAATTAAAAACAAACCCAAAAACATTTCCACAAATGTAGACATTTGTCATGTTACTCTGGGCATTCTGGCACCATCTCACCTGTCTCATACACAGAAAACGTGTTTGGAGCATATTCTCATTTTAATAGTTTGGGATGTAAATAATTGTGGTGGTTCCTTTTGCATGGACTTGTGCCTAGACCCTTTTTAGAGAGGCAGTATATGCAACTGAACTCAAATGGTCCTCCAAACAGCCCTGTATTTCCTCATATCTCTTTATATTGCAACATCTCCATTCTCTCTGTTCCCAACTGACCTCTATTTGCTGTGTACTGTTTGCTTACATGTAGGTATATCTGGTTGGCATTTAAACTTTCATTCCACTTTCCTCTATCTTCTTCATATGAGCTGAACAATCTTGGAGCATGTCTTCTCATCCTATGCCCCTGAGAAGAAAAAGGGTTCTGCTTGATGCTTGTGTGAATATGATTACAAACTTTATTTTGAGGGAAGAAAATGAACACATCAATACTTCCATCTTAACATTTCTAGAGGAATAAGGAAATGGAAGATGAAGATGAAATCACCCACTCCACAAAGTTTGTCTCAATTCTTGCCACTGCTTGAGGCTCTACTCCTCCATGATGTTGGAGGAAGAAAGACTGGGATGAAAAGAAAACACTTAGGAACAGATCTGTGTACTAGACATGGCATGGATCAAGCCGCTCTGCACTAAAGAAAGTGCTGTGATAGTAGTCTGAGATCAGCTCTGTTGGTAGCAAACCACTGCATTGCAATTCAGCATTCCATTAATATTTACCCCAAATTCTGCAGTCCCCCTTAGGTCACGCTGGGAATTTTTAATGGTAGAGCAATTTAAAATGGCCAGTGAGTTTCTTGCGCAAACTGCCAATGAGTTCTCAATAGCTTGCACTTGTGTCTGATGCTTATTTTGCTGTTCAGGCAGCATGAGATGAAAAATATGATTTTCATGAAAAAGAGAAATTTGCTTTACCTGAGCTATAGTTACATTATTTCTATGGCATAAACCGAGGCAATTGCTAGAATGCTCAGGTCCATACGATCCACCTTTAGTTTTCCTGAGTTTTTAGTTGCTCCCACTTCACTTGTTCTGGCATTAATCAGAGAATAGATCTAGCTGAAAACTAATCCTCAAAAACATGACTATTTGTTTATTTATTATTATTATTCAGTTGAGTTCTCTCATCTGATTCATTTTGCAGTCCTATGGATCTCAGTGGTGGTACTGAGAACAAACAGGTAGAAATAAAAAGGAAGGATCATCCCTTTTTGTGGCAACAAAGATACATGCTGGATTAAAGTGGTAGACTAGGCGGGAACCACTGCCTGCAAATATCCTTCCTCACCTTGTGATTCATACCTCTGAGACTTCAAGGTACCAGAAAAAGATCAGCAAAAATACAGGTGAAAGACCTACCTTCCCTTCCAAACCTATGATCCAGAAAATGTTCCCCAAACTCATAAGCAGAGAGCAAGTATTCAGTCTTCTTGGAAAAAAGTCTAAGAATGACATACCACATTAGTACCAAACTATCTCACTTTTTTTTTTAATTGAAAACATTGTCTCCATAAGTCTTTAATAGAGTCCAGTTAACAAAGACAGCTCACAGATGTAGCAGTTTTCACAGCAGATTGTGCAGGAGGGTGGGCATAAGGCAGCCAGCAAGTCTGCTGAGGACAGCATAAAACAGCTCAGCTATGGTGGTTACGTACCACAAGGTCTGGATAGAACAGCAAGAGGTGGGCTTCTTGCCTTCAGGAGTTAAGTGGTGGTGGACCACCTGTGTCACCAAATGGAGAAGCTGCAGGACTTCGGCAGCCTCTGTAACATAAAAGATAACCAGAGAGAGATCAACTGGATCTTCTCTAAGACCCTGCAACTATAAGAGAAGCCTGAGTCCCCACCTCTACTGAAGGAGATGTGGCAGAGTCTGTACTTATTGAGTTGGGAAATGGACACACCTGTGATGGTGAAGGCTGGAAACTCATGACTTAACACCAGAAGCTGCTCCACCTGCAGATTTGCAACTGCAGAAGAGAATTAGTGCTCTGATAGCAGGTGAGGGGCTGGGAGCTGTGTTCAATGAAGCATCTGAACCAACTGAGCCTAAGCCCCACAGCAGTACTAGGAGGAAGTAGCCTCACATTTGCAGGCCCTGATTTTATGTGGAAATTCAACCAGCCCAATATCAGCTGGAGGGAAAACATAGCAGGGCACAAGCAATCAAGGAGCTTTCCTGAATGTATTTATGATAGCTTCCTGATGCAGATGACCAAGGAGCCAATAAGGGGAGACCACCCTGCTGGACCTCACACTTACAAACAAGGAAGAACTGATTGGGGATGTGAAGGTCAGGGGCAGGTTTGATTGTAGTGACCATAAGGTGATGCAGTTCAGGATTCAGAGGGGAGGGAACAAGACAAAAAGCAGGATCACAATCCTGTACTTCAGGAGAGCAGATCTGAGACCTTCTTAAAAGAATTCCAGTAGAGATGGTCCTGCAGAGAAGTGTCCTTCCTCCAAGCTCCCAAAAAGTCCATCCCAATAGGCAGGAAATGAAGCAAAGGCAGAACAAGTATCTCCTGACAAAACTCAAACTTAAAGACAGAAGAATAAAAAAAAGGGGAACCAAGGAGAGATCACCCAGGGGAATATAGAGACGCTGTCTGAGCATGAAGGGATGGGGTTAGGAAATCTGAAGCCCACCTGGTGCTGAATCTGGCAAAGAATGTGAAGGGCAAAAAGAAGGGTTTATATTAAATCATGAATAAGTGTCAGTCTTGTATTAACTGAATTAATTTTGACAGAAGAAAAACTAGCTAATTTATTACATTTTATTTTTAAAAGGAAGCTTTCAATTTTCAGGAAATTACAAAGAGAAAAAGAGACTACCCCTACAAAAATATTATCTTTTATCTGATTATATCTAGTGTCAGCTCATTCCATGGAAGTAAGTACAAGCTGAATTTTCTCAGCACAGCTTAGGAAGGGTGGTATAGAATTTGTGTGTAAAGGAGCTTGTCATACCTACCTTTCCCAATTCACATCCAGAACTTCTCATCAAAATAGATCCCAAAGACATCAGTGTTGACTAAAGCTTGGAGACATAAGTAGCTATTATTTCCTCATCTTTGAAATAATATTTTTGTTGAGTGCTGAGAAAATCCATAGCTATTAATCCTGATATAACTTGTAGTTATTCCAGTGTTTATATAAGAGTTTCTATGCCTTCAGTGAAATTGTCTGTAATTTACATGAATGCAGAATGAGATGTTCAGTCCTCCAACTAGCATATGTCCCAAATTTAGATTTTGCAGTGTCCTTCAAATATTTTGAACAATTAAGAGAGACAAAATATTGTTGTGTTAGTGTCCTGCTTTCAGCTGGGATAGAGTTAATTTTCTTCATAGTAGCTGGTAGAGTGCTGTGTTTTGGATTTAGGATGAGAATAATGTTAATAACACGTTGATGTTTTGGTTGTTGCTAAGCAGTGTTTATACTAACCAAGGACTTTTCAGCTTCCCATGCTCTGCCAGGTGCATAAGAAGCTGGGAGGGCGCACCGCCAGGACAGCTGGCCCAGACTGGCCAAAGGGCTATTCCATACCATGTGACATCATGCTCAGTATATAAGCCTTGAGAAGAAGAAAGGGGGGGATGTTTGGTGTGATGGCGTTTTTTCTTCCCAAGTATCTGTTACACATGATGGAGCCCTGCTTTCCTTGGGATGGCTGAACACCTGCCTGCCGATGGGAAGTAGTGAATGAATTCCTTGGTTTGCTTTGCTTGTGTGCACGGTTTTTGCTTTACCTATTAAACTGGTTTTATCTCAGTCCATGAGTTTTCTCACTTTTACTCTTCCGATTCTCTCCCCCATCCCTCGGTGGGGGAGTGAGTGGGCTGTGTGGTGCTTAGTTGCTGGCTGGGGTTAAACCATGACAGTTAGTCTTAATTTTCTTATTTTCTTGTCTCTCTTGTGAGTAAACACTTCATGGAACTATATGTGAAATACGTAAAATAAGAAAATACCTGTGAACTACTAATAAAAGAATATAATTGTATAATTTTTTAAAACAAGTAAGGTTGATGTACCACATTGCTTGATCATGCATCTTTGCTCATATTAAAATCCAAGCACAACCAAATCATATACCTTAATAAGTAAAGGTTTGAAACAAGAACCCAAACTATTCTGACACAAAGTAGATTTCAAGTAGCAGAAATTTGATGGAATTACAGGATTAATTCCTGTATCAGGATGAACTTGTTTTAAAATACTTGTTTTATTTTTGTGTTTCTTTCATTTTTGCCCCCTAATGGTATAGGTAAATAAAACATTTCTTTAGAACTTATCTGTTTTTCATATTTATTTTCATATGTGGGGTATGATACAATGTGAGTAGTTTTACATAGCATAATGAAGTGTTGTAAAAAATATTATGCTAGTCCTGAATGAGCAAGCTTCAGTTTTTGGAGATAATTTAGCCATATTAGAGTGTTGTTGCATACTCCAGCTAATAGACTCTGCTTCTTTAACTGTGCTACTTATATTACTCATGATATGAACTAGCTCATCTGGACCTACTCTCAGCCTTTTGTATGACACTTCATTTTGCCACAGAGATATGCTGGGTGGTATTCTGACCAAATGTAGACAACTACTCTGTAGATTAATCATCAAAAGCTCTTTCCCGTCAATGGAGAAAAACAGCTACTTGTATAAGATGATTCATCTTGCCCCAAAATAGATGCCTAAAATAGGTCAGATGAATAGCACTCTAAGAGAGACTATTTCTCTCATTTGACAGACTGACAGTCACTAATGAAGTTTGGGGAGAACAGTGTAAATGTAATGTCTATGCTGTGTACTGCGAAGTTGGTTGAGGTGCATCCCACATACCTTGTGGGGTACTTACCCTGAGTGGGATCTTTCATAGTGCTGAAACTTGTTTTGTAAGGAAAAACTTAAGGCAGATATTTAATTTAATTATATAAATTGTCCTGTTCATTGTTGTAGGGCTGCTCATTTGTTTAAAACTAATTGCTGACATGAATGAGCAATCCATGGCACTTTTATAAATATAACCATTTTAATATTTTCAGCAGTGAATCAAACAAGTCATACAGTGTTGGATGTCACTTTACAACAAAAGGTAGTGTAAAAGTGAAAAACAGGCAGATTTGACTCATGTCACTGATGTCAAAGATGAATTCTTTTTTAGCTACCCACTTCATAATAGCTGTATTCTTATATGAAAAATCTGATTTAACCTGCAGAATTTCTGAATGTGCACCTTATCTTATTGTCAAGAATTTACAGAGGCATGACTAACAAAGAAAGCAGCTACCAGCATTTGAACATCACAAATGAAAAGACTACCAATGAAATATGAAAGGCCAGCCTCCAATTACTTTTGGAAAAATATTTAAATTCCATATTTGAAGATATATTACATATGAACTGATCCAGAAATGAAATGCATGAACTCACAGACTGTTGGGAAAAAAGAATAGGAAACCAAAAATATATGAAATGATTCGAAGCAAGAAAAAAGAAAGCAAAACAAAACAAAAACAGTGACTAGAGATTCAATGATGACGAAGGATACCTAGCCTAAAATACTTTATTTTCTGAAATACGTGTGATACAATAACAGCCTGCATACTTTTTACATTATTTTCACATTTAAAATTCCAAAGAGAAATATCAAATTAATAAAGTGCTATGATTATGGTGTCCTACTTAAATAACAAATACGATATAGAAAGAGATGAGACTAATGACCAGTGTTCTTTAGACGAAGTGTTGCACTCTTTCTCTAGAGCCCACAGGGACATTTAATGAACATGATTACTTCCTCCACCACGCTGCAGCTGCTTCTACCTGGGGCAAATTTTTTTGTGTCTCACAGTCTTTTCATGTAAATAAATATCTATTTAAAAACAGAGATATATGACCTAGAGACAAGCAGAACTGTTTAACCCTAATTCTACGGGTTAGATGGAGTGCATTCACATGTCCCATACAGGTCAGCGGGAATTATAATTAATACTCAATGATTTGTGAAGCAAGGTGCTATAACACCTGAATGTTGAAAAAATGATGAAAGCTGAATTTTTCATTTCATTTTTCATTCTTAGCAATATTTACATGCAGCACAAGAACTTTATTTCATCATTTGTGTTTGAAAATATTAATAACCCTAGAGGCAAATGGAAGGAAATATGTTTTACCCTATGTCACAGCCTGGAGGTTGCACTGTCTTTAATATAATCAAGGTCAAATGTGTGTGAAGGCTAGTTAATGTAAAAACCTTTATTTGCATATTACTGTATTAAAATGTCTTTACATTGCAAGGCAAAGACTGATAAAATATTCTGAGACACCATTAAATTTATGCAGAAAGTTTTAACTTGACACAAACTTTCTTGCATGTTTGAATTAATGATGATTTAATTATCCCTACTTAATGTACTGAGTTTGTTAATTGTTTGATACACATTCACAGATAAACATCACCTGAAGCACACATAATTGTTCAGGCTCTCATACCAGCTCCTATTCTATTAACATTCACCACCATTTTGGAAGCTGTGTTAACATTGAACTGCAGAAGGCTAACTTACCATTAATTCTTTTTTTTCTATTATTTTGACCAAAATAAAGGAACAACAACATAAAATGAATTTCTCAGCTTCATCTAAAGTTTCTACAATGATTTATGTAGCTTCTTTCCCTTTAAATCCCATACGCCCAATATAACAAGATCAGTATTATTTTGAGGTTTGTGTTCAAGCAGTTACTTTGTGATGATGATATCTGATGAACCAATGGCCTAAGAGAATCAGGAAAGGCTCCAAATCCAATCCTAACATTATAAATATCACAGTTTGTGGATTTCCTGGTGTCACTGCCAACTATATAATGTAACCATCCTGCTTTTAATGAGTGTCAGACCTAAATCCTTGTATCAATATGGACCATATTTTTCAAGTGTGACATATCACAATCGCAGTTGCATTAATGAGATTGGGAAACTGCAGTTCCAGAAAAAAACTTTAACTGAGTTTGTTTTAGACCATTATACAAAGCCTGGAGCTTGAAGTCTGTGGAATAATTTCCCTCAGTCAATGTTTCTGCCTCCAAAAAGTTTAGCATTTAAGCAGAAGCAAGTTCAGTCTCACAAATTTTTTATGTAACTATTAGTTATAGTAGCTTAATATCTTAAGTTGCAATGAACATTATTCCTATACCATTTGCTGAATTGGAATAGATTTTATTTGGACAACAGTGTAATTTTCAGAGTTGGTATATCCATTCAATACATTTCAATTGGAAATTCTGAAATATCCTTCCAACCTATAGATACACATCCTCTAAGAAACATTTAAAAACCTTGATCACAACAGGAATAAGCAAAAAAAAAATTCTAGAAAACATTTCCTAATTTCTAACAGAAAATGTTATAAAATTTGTCTTTATCTTCAGTTATCACTGCTTCTTATTCTCTCATTACTTCAAATACTAACATTACTGAATATGTTTAAATAATGGTAGTTGACAATATCTTTGCAAGAACGATTTTAAAAGCTTTTGTAATTCAATTACTATTGGATGTTTGTTAAAACAATTTTAAGAATTTCTATTTATAAATCAGTAATGCATTGCTGAATGTAATCTCAGTAATGAAAAAAAAAATACTACCCTAACAAAGTTTTCAGGAACTTCACTTGTGGACATTTTTTTTCTTGGAAGTTTAGATATTTTTAATTGCTTACATACTAATATAAATGGACTAAGATAATGAAAGACTCTATTCTATTATCTCTCCTCCCTTCCATTATCTATTTCTCAGTTCATGACTGAGTAAGGTGAAGATGACAGAAATGTGATTTTTCATTGATGTTCTGCCAAAATACTAGTTCTACATTTTCTTTTAATTTAAATCAGACTGTGTGGAACTGGTATCCAAATGACACTTATTTATTGATTTTTCAGTCCAAAGTAGGTGGCAATAATGACGCTCAGTGGAAAACAACATTCATAGTGGCCATATCAATCATATTTTTTGCAAGGTAGATGTATTCCTTATTGTTCTATAAGTTTTAATATCCTCACCTATAAGGCAGCTATAACCATTTTAGTGTGATGCAACAACATCTATATAATCTTTATGTCACATCATGAGAAGACTTCTTTGATGTGGTGTTTTAACTTTTCAGAACAAATTACAAACATTAGCTTCTTTGGGTTGTGTATCTTCATAACCAACAGTTTTTAATCAAATTATGTGGATGTAAGGTAATTATTGCTGATTGAACCTTCTTCCACTTATATATCCTGTTTTGTTTTCACTATAAGTGAAATTCAGTTTCTTTTAACTTAATATTGACATTTACCCTCTCTGCATTGACAGGAATGTTTCAGTTAGACACTCTCACAGCTTCTATATTTAGTAGCTGAAAGGCAGAACAGTAGATAAGCTTCAGCTGCAGAATTCACTTTTTCCATATGGAGCACTCACTGCTCTATTTGCTAAAAACAAAATCCACTACAGAATTTAGGCACCTCTGAGTTCAGGGTTGTGACACATAGGTTTTAGGTTCCAAAGTAGAGATTAGAACTGAAAATTCTGAATAAGGCATTATTAGTTCTTATAGCTGATGAGAAAGTCTCCTAAAAATAACTAAGAAAATCTATATGCCTGAAACATGATGTGTTTCTTGAGTTTAGAACTACTAGTATTCTTGAGTACTTGAAGTTGAGGTGAAAAAGGCTTCAGTAGTCAGAAAATATAGTGAACATTGATCATATCTTGTTTTAACCATTTATGATTTCTGTCTGAAAGCAAAAAATGGTCATCCTTATCATTCACGTTTCTTGATATTTTGAACTACAGAATAATTCTTTTCCTTCCTCCAAAAAACTTTGGTATATTAATGAAAATAACTTTTTGTTCTACCATCTCAAGACTCTCTAAACTTTACTTGCTACTCCTTTTAAAAAAAACAACAATCATTTAATCAAACATATTTATCCTCAGATTCTTCACACTACTAAGTGTTCCAGGCTGTTGCATAAAATAAACTCTCTTACTCTCTATTTGCAAGAAGATTCTAAGCCAATTGCTTAACTTTTTCTGGTAATATACAGTCATGGTGCTAATACAGTTGTATTCTGTATTTTACTTGAACAAAGCTTGAAAATCCTTGCTCCCTGAGAACAAAATGCTTTTCAGCCCATCTGAGAGAGTCAAATAATTTGCAAACTAACTGGCTAAATGGCTTTCAAAGATTTCTTCCCAGGTGTTAAAATGAGTTTTCAGTTCATACAGGCATTGTGAGAAAACAAGTATAGCTTAACTGATTTAGCAACCATCGTTTGTGCCATTGTATTCAGTGGCCTCAGCACAACAGAAGTATTGACAATGCAAAAAGAATTACCCTTTTTTTTTTTTAATTACAGTGTAACATTAAAAATATGACTTTGTGTTGTTTCTGTAAGTCATCCGTTAAAGCAACATTAATTTTAAAAAAGCTATTATTAATAAAAGCATGACAAAAAGCTTCATTTTAAGTTTGTAATATTTTAAGTACATAGGCATAGATAAGTAACAGATCTGCATTCAACTGATAGATAGAAAAATATCAACACTGATGATAATCATCTATTGTGAGAGCTACAGATGCATAATAATTTCTGAAATCCATTCAACAAAAGATGTGAAGTGTACTCCAGTTTGACCTTATTCTAATTGTTAGCTAGGGGACCCTTGCAAAAGGCTAAGGTTTTGCCCTTCTCCAGTAGAGAAATTCACCACACCAGGTGACAGAGCTCTACCTAGCCTCTGATAGCTGTACTTCAAAATTAAACATTAAATAGCTTTTTGACTACTACTAGGAGCTGTGCTTTGGGTCTGGCTTATATATAGACCTCTCACAAGCACTTGCTAAAGCACTTGCTAATCAGGAATCAGCTGCAATAAAGGCTCCTGGTACCCTAGATCAAGGGCAGGTGGTCATGCTCTTTAGAAGCTGCTAGAGCTGCCTTGGACCTACAGCCTTGTAGCTCCCCTTATCTGGCAGTAGCAGGAGCCTCCAAGTTTCTCAGAAGGTTTCCAGGTGTTCCCTGATGATCCTGGACTTTGTCCCCAGAAGCTCCCAAAACAGAATTCAGAGACTGCTGCACAAACTGCTGTTTCTGTTGGCATATATATTTTATATATCTACATTTGTTTCCTGAATTTCTTAAAAACTATTTCTGGTGGATCTATACCAGAAATGAAGATTAGGCCAAAATCCAATTTTAAGCCAGCTTTATTTCCCTTTGTAGAGAAGTGAAAAAATAATAAATTAGGAAGGTATAATGTAGAGAGAAAGGTGAAAATTCTTAAGAAAAAATGATAAGATAATTTTGCTTTTTAAGAATGCCAGGGAAAAAAGTTATTTCCAAAGTATAGTTCTGCCTGAAGCATAATAGCTTGGGACTACAGTAGTACCTTTCATGGGAAGGAATCTCTTAATTAAAGAAAATGAAAGAAGCACAGGTTATCCAAAATATCAAAAAATATAACATACCTGAAAAATATAGCTATGCTCACCCCAATGATTTGAAGTGTTAGGTTTTTTAATGAAATTTTTATATTCAGGGATTTATTTCAAGTATGATGGAAAGAGTTCGGGATTCCTTTCACTGAATTGGAGTACACTTAGTTTTTTTCTCCTAATGTCTTGCTCTCTTCAGGTAGCTGAAATGAAGAGCCTGCCTTTCTGACAATACAACTGACAGCAAAAGAAGAAAGAAGAGAAAAAGCAAAAGAGAAATCACAGAAAATAATAAAAAAAAAAGTTCTGTCCCTGAGGAATACAGTCAATATTTTATTTATTTCAGAGTGTAAGATTTTCTTTCCCTTCTTGAATTTAACGCATGCACATTTTTGCTTATTTGTTATTACTCTGCAGTATCAGCTGAAAAGAACCAGCAAGATATCTAACTCCAAGCAGCATCTTGTACATCCCTGAACACTCTCATTTCTCCACATTAAGCCTACTGCCATCCTGGGAATATAACCTGTTGAATGAAATTGCTGTGAGGTGCTTTCCTGTCTTCCACTTCTGCCACACTCCCTCATAAACTACATCAACTATTATGACTTCACAGTAGCTGTGGTGATTCTTGAAGGGATGAAGAAGTGTATAATTTAATGTCATCTTATTTTGTTTGAGTCATTTAATTTAGAGCTTTTGGCAGTGATGGTCATGACATTTCTTAACGTGAAGGTCTGTAAGTGACGAGTGAAATACCAAGACAGGGCTACACAGAGAAGCTCACAGAGGTCCATCTCTGCTATAAAGGCAGATGTGCACACTTTTCCACAACTTGATTTTTTATATTTTTTTTTAATAAATTTAATAAATTCAAATTGCTATATTTCAGAAACATATGTAACCTTCAAAATAAGGAAAAAACATTAAGTAAAAAATCACTTAGAATAATATGAGCAGGAGCTGTAATTCTCCCATTATGTGACTCAAAAAAGTTACATACACGAAGTTATATACGCTACCATTCTTATTTATCCAGCTGACTGAGTAGCTGTGCAGTTTGGTGGTGATATACAGGCAAATAAAAAACATCTGAGTTCTTTTCAATGTGTATTAGATTTAACTGTTTAGGAGAATAAAGGCAGAGGAGCTATGAGAGGGGGCAAAAGTCTCTATAGTAATGCTTAACTATATAAATTAATTTCCCCACTAATGAGTTGTTTATATCTTAGCTCTCTTTCTGATTTTGTGGTTATTACGTTATTTGTCTCCAGAGTTTTGTGTCCACGTTTAAAAAAGAGTGGAGAGAGTTGAAGGACAAGAAAATTCTTATAGAAAAGAGGTACATACTACCTGTATTTTCTCTTTTCGTTATGATTTCTATTTAAAACAAATATAATTTGTGGAAGCCCAAATATGTCTTTATACAGCAACCATTGGGATCAGACGATGAAGTCTTTTTTTTTTTTTTTCACTTGTTATTTGATTGAGGCCATTGGAAAATAAGATGGAGATCCTGAACATCACAAACATCACTCTTCCCATTGTAAGTCGGGATTCCTTTACTTGTAAGAAAACATCTCGTTCATTTTTAATCTAACCTGAATCATAGCAGAGTTAAAAGAAAGGATTTTAATGGCAGCAATGAAGTTCTTTTGTACAAGGGTACACTGCATGAAAGAGGAATGCTAAACTTTAGAAGAGCATATTAAACAGAAAAAGGATCAGTTGTGCGACACAAATATGTGAAAGAAAGTGGCTGTTTTCCTCTTATTATTTCAGGTACCCACAGAAACATAAAAGTAAAGAAAATATCCGTCATTGATGGATACACTGGAAAAGGATGCAGGACTGGCCACTATAGCTGAAAAAAAATGCTTTTTGTCTCTGCTTTTTCTAAATTAAGACATTTGTCTGCAGAAATTATTTTTTTTTAAAGGGAAAACAATTATGTCACATATTCAATACTATTTTTCAGGGGGAAAAAAAGACTTTTAAAATACTGAATTAAATTTCACAAACTTTTTATTGTAAAGTATTGAACTATTTAGATGGAGTTAATAAAAATTAAATTGTTTTTACTAAAAAATATAGTCTAGCTTTAGATCACCACATAATTGAGAAAATGCAATCAAATTTTCCTCTTTATACTCACACTCCCGAAAGCTTTTTGAGTGGTGTATGCACCTTTGAAAGAGAATACACAGAAGTTTTAAACACAGAATTCTTAAAGTTTGTCAAAGATAGTTGGCTACTTTTTTGTATGTTTTTGGTAAATTAAAATATAAAATCATGATGTCACACTAATGATGATGTGCCTTATTAGCAATTGTTTCCAGTTCCATTATGAAGTGGTCTAGCAGCCATATACAAAAACTATTTAAGAATCTGTTTCTAAATAATTTTATTTATGACTTGTGCATATCAGAATTTTTAGGTTGTCATTTGATTTATAATATTAAAAAATCATATAAACTGATACTAAAATTATAAATGTAGTATTAGTCTAAATGTAGTATTAGTAGTATTAGCTAATATATTATTAGCTTGAATTGTCACTTGTTCATTAGTCTTTGTGTTTTGTTATTTCAAATTTTAAAGGAAGTGCTTGTGTACTGTACAACAAAAGATAAAAAACATGTAAGTCTGCATTTGGTATAACTGGAACGATATACTACACATATTTTTTCAAAGATTTTTCTACTGGTACCTAACAACACTGTAGGTAAAACAAGCTCTTTCTAAAACTGAATAGGAAAACCACTAAAGCCACGACTCATCCTGATGTCCTTAGAAGTCAATATGTATTTCAGGTTGCCTTTTCATTTTACTGAGTTGAAAATGAATCTAGCTAAATAAATAATACTAATATAATACAATGCAATATAATGCAATATCTTATCAATAGGAAATTCTAAATGCATTTCATTTATCCTGTGCAAAATTCATTTATAGAAACACATTTTTATTCTGGCCAAATAAATATTTAATCCACATAGATTTTTTTTTTGGCATAGAAAATAGATGATTTCTGCAAGTATTCAGACTGGCAGATTCCAGTCAGTTAGTTCATCCCCTATCTTAGCACTAATGTTCCTAGCTCTTCTGATTAACTCTAGCTCCCTGACCTCATTGAGAATAAGAGCTTTAAAAATGTGACAAAAGGCCCAGCAGGCATTATATCTCAATTTTTTTATGCCAAAGGTAAGACACTTCAAAAGCAAGCTCAGTGTCCTTCACAACTTCATGTCCAATAAGTATCATGGTTCAGAAACTGTTATTCTGATGTTATCTGGCTGTATGGGATTTATATATGAAATGCCACCAATTTTTCTGCAATTAAAGGGTTTGGGATTCTGAGATTGTTTGGGGGTTTGTTTTTGGGTTTGGTTTTTTTGTTGGAGGGGGGGTGTACAAAAGATAATAATTATTTGAGCTGTTATTTCAATATTTTCAAAGAATTTTCCTTCCTAATAGGAAGCAAAAGTTTCCTGTATAATAATAAAAGATGTTACAAATAAATATAGCCTTAAGTGACGATGTTAGATCTTGTAGATTGAGAGGAAATGAGAAGTCTTCTAAGCCTAATGTGTTTGAGCTAGCACACAGTAAAAAGCAGAGCAACTCAGTTTTGTAGATATCATTAGTTTGCTCAGCTGAAATCTGACAATTATATTCCCTTTAGCAAACTAGTAATTTAAATAGTAAACAAATTATATCTACATGCCATTATAATTAGATTTTTCTCTTTATTTTTTTGTATAATTAATTTTGAAAGCTACAATAAATAACATGTATTCCAAGAAATAAGACATCACAATTAAAATGTATGTGGAATTTCAGTGGCAATCTGTAGTTTGTGATATTTCACTTCACTTGTTTACCACATTAGGAGGCATAACAAGGTCTAGAAAAATCATTATATTTTACACCTCTGTATCAAATGATGCAGACAGTTTTCATGCCACATTTTCCAGTTTGTGACATGCAATTTTATAAAAGGTAAAATGGTTCATAGCTGAAGACTGAGCAATGATCTGTTTTTTCACAGGCTTTCTGTATGACCTTCATTAAATTGCTTATGCCAGATTGAGGAAGGAATTTAACCACATGATGAATTTTAAAACAAAGTTTGGAGTTTATTTGCTATTCATTATTATTTGTTTCTTCTATTTGAATTGTTCCATTAATCCAAAAGTGAGTTCACAAACTATTGTGACCTAGATGATAAATCACATACAATGAATAGTAAAGAGTTACTATTAACAACTCAAGGACAACTGTCAACAGTTAAAGTGTTTGACATATATTTGTTTCTTTTTTGACTGAACTTGCCTCAAGTGTTCCAGCTTTTTGCCTGCATGTGATTAGAGCCTGAATGTCACAATTATTCTGATCTGGAGTCAGCATTTAGTGTACTACACTGTACCTTGTCCTTTCAGCAATGAAGTTTGGGTACTAGTATTTCTTCCTATTCAGAACAGTTGTTCAATAATACGGGGCCATACTAGCTTATGCATTAAACAGGGAACTCTCATAGTTCTGCAAGGTGACACTAATTTCTTCATAACTGAATTCAGCATGGAATTCAGTTCGCAAATTATTCTCCTTAAATTTCCTAAAGAAATAGAATAGGGAGTTAGTTGCTTAAGAATTAGATTTATGGAGGTCATGTTCATCCGAAAATGTTTGGGTCACTTAATAGAGAATGCCAAAAATGCACTAGAATACTGTATTTCATCTAGACACACATGACCTGGGAGGCCAGGACTCAGACCAATGTCTCTTCACAATCGAGTATAACTCAGCTTCTTTTCATATAGAAGTTATTCTCTAAAAATGAGCTAGAGAATGGTATCCTTTTTACTTATGACATTATGCATTTTTTGCTTCATGTGATTTGAACTTACTTACCTGATTTGGCAGGAGAGTGCTCTAGTTAAAGCTAGCTGTTGAGACCGAGTCAGGGCCTAGAAAAGAGTACAAGACTAGGAAAGAGGGAAAAAATTAATTGCAAAGTATATATAAAGACAGATATATATATATATATATATATCTGTTGCCCAAGGAAGATGTCAAGGGACTTTTGGGTTTTTGCTTGTGTTCCAGCAACTGTTTTGGTCTAAAGAATCAATGACTCTGTGCTTCAAGCAGGTTCAGGAGCAGATACCAGAAGCCAGAATACCCTCTTTTTTTGTATTACTTAATATTCTATCACTTTGTCTATCAGTTTCAAATGTCTTAGTAAAAATAATATTTTTAAAAGCTCTTCTATGGGCCACTCTAAAGTAGAAGCCATCTCATATTTGCTTAACCCATTTTAGACAGTCCATATTTATTTCATCAGAGAAGTTTCTGTATCACAATCTAGCTAATACATTGGCATACTCCTAAAAACCAGCATGTCCATATGTCATAAAAAATTATTGTACAGGCAGACATACACCCTCATCTATTCTTAGTTCTATAAGCCTTGTTTCCTTAAGTAACTAAGCTAAGCATGTAGGGGTGTTGCTTGACAGCCGGCTGAATATGAGCCAGCAGTGGGCCCAGGTGGACAAGAAGGCCAATAGCATCCTGGCTTGTGTCAGGAATAGTGTGGCCAGCAGGACTAGGGAAGAGATCATGCCCCTGTACTCAGCACTGGTGAGGCCACACCTCAAATACTACATTCAGTTTTGGGCCCTTCACTACGAGAAATACATTGAGGTGCTGGAGCATGTCCAGAGAAGGGTAACGAAGCTGGTAAAGGGTCTAGAGCACAAGTGTTATGAGGAGCAGCTGAGGGAACTGGGGTTGTTTAGCCTGGAGAAAAAGAGGCTCAGAGGAGACCTTATTGATCTCTACAACTACCTGAAAGGAGGTTGTAGCGAGGTGGGGGTCAGTCTCTTCTCCCAAGTAACAAGCAACAGGACAAAAGGAAACGGCCTCAAGCTGTGCCAGGGGAATTTTTGGTCTGGATATTAGGAAAAACTTCTTCACTGAAAGGGTAGTCAGGCATTGGACCAGGCTGCCCAGGGAAGTGGTTGAGTCTCCATCCCTGGAGGTATTTAAAAGACGGGTAGACATGGTGCTTGAGGACATGGTTTAGTGGTGGACTTGGCAGTGTTAGGTTAATGGTTGGACTTGATCATAAAGATATTTTCCAACCTAAATGGTTCTATGATTCTAGAGTCAAAATTAGACATGCATTTTAATTCAGAATTTTTTACTACTATACAGCCTTGTAATTCCTTGCTTTTTTGTATAAACAATCTGATGAGGCCTTCTACTACAAATAGGTTTGCTTTTGAGTAGAAGACATCCTTCTGTTACTAATAAAGATTTTGACCCAGCATATTTTTTTTCACAATTGTGAAACAAAGAACAGACATGGTTCTAATTTCACAAGAGAAAATTGTGTTTTTCAAAACAGTCATTATTATCAAGAATTTTTCACAGAACTAACTCAAGAGTCTTAGAATAAAGTCTTAGTGCTGGACACTAAAATGGCTGCCCCATCTGCAGGTTTCAAGTAGTTGCTATTTCCAGCCTGAGAGGGTTAGTATTCTCCAAACCTAAAAAAAAAAAAATAAAAAATAAAAAATAAAAATGCAGTATTTTCACAGTACCTTTTTCTGTTTTTCAGTCAAATCTACAGTGACTACATGGATTCTTCATTGCAGTTCTGCAGTAGAGTACTGTAATCACTATCTGAACTGCTGTTGCTATATACTTGCAGCGCAAATAAGCAAGAAAACAACTGATGCCTCAGGAATGGCAGAAAATTCATAATGGAGACAGAATCAAGGGAAAAAAAAAAAAAAAAGACTTCAAATCAGGAAAGGAAATTGTTATGGCTACCTAAAGATTTTTTATGACCTTTGTTATGATATTGCCTTTCTCTGCCACTGTGATTACACTTTTTTTTTAATCGTCATTCCATTTTAAAAATAAAAAATAATTTCTGTGATATTTAAACTAAGATTATAAAAAAGGAGGAAAAAAGACCTACATCAAAAACATGGTGCAAATTTTGTAATCAATCAAGTAGAAAAATAAGAGAAGTTTTGGTTTTCAGTTGTGACTAAAGAAATGATCAATAATCTCTTCAAGTTCACCTTCTGATGAACATGAAGTTTAGTCTGATTATCAAATGCTTTTCTGTAAGAGAGAAACACAAAAACCAGCAGCAAAAAAATAATTGCTACAGAATACCTATAAATATAAAAGATTGTATTGTTAGGATGGCTTTCTTTTGCTTTTATATTTCTCTAGATTTTGGGGTTCTTTTTGACAAAACAATGGAGACAATGAGAACTCTGCGAACTGATCAGTAGGAATCAAGATACACGTCCAGGTCAGCTGCAGCTGATTACCATAACTGGTAATACATGAACATGGCTAGCTGCCCAAATCATATCCTTCTGCTGTCACTAAATTTGGTGCTGTTTTTTCAGAAGTAGTTAGATGTTACACAAGTTCTCTGGAGACATAATGGAACATTGTGAACTACTTCAATTACTTTACTTTTAATATGAATTAAATGATTTAATCATTATTTACATTCTCATATTAATATTTTGAATATTATTGCCGTGGCTTACTAAGTTCATAGTTTTTTTAAATGTCGTTTGAACTAAACCATAGTTGGGTGAATATTTGCTGCAAGCAACATTTTAACATTTTCATCTCTTTCTGTAATTTATTAAAAAGAAAGGTATCTTTGGTGTGAATATCCAAAAAAAAAAAAGTAAAATTCCTCAAACAGGTTTTGCATTTTACAACTACTTTGATTCTTAAAAGGGACAATCCACTGACTCCGCTGATGCTTGTAATTTCAGCTGATTACTTATGGTTCCCACTACAAAAGTTCTGAGATTTATCATGTATCTGGCCCTTTGTGACCTCTTCAAGGATACACTGTATATGATCCAAAGCTTGACTGTCCTGGTTTAATCCCAGCAGGCAACTAAGCACCACACAGCCACTCACTCACTCCCCTTACAGTGGGATGGGGGAGAGAATCAGAAGACCAAAAGTGAGAAAAGTAATGGGTTGAGATAAAGAGAGTTTAATAAGTAAAGCAAAAGCTGCATGCACAAGCAAAGCAAAACATGGAATTCATTCACTACTTCCCATTGACAAGCAGGTGTTCAGTCATCTCCAGGAAAGCAGGGCTCCATCATGCGTAACAATTACTTGGGAAGACAAACACCATCACTCCAAACGTCCCCCCCCCTTCCTTCTTCTTCCCCCAGCTTATATGCTGAGCATGATGTCACATGGTATGGAATATCCCTTTGGTCAGTTGGGGTCAGCTGTCCTGGCTGTGTCCCCTCCTAATTTCTTGTGCAGCTCCAGCCTACTCGCTGGTGGGGTGGTGTGAGAAGCAGAAAAGGCCTTGGCTCTGCTCAGCAGTAATTAAAACATCTCTGTATTATCAACACTTTTTCCAGCACAAATCCCAAACATAGCTCCATACTAGCTACTATGAAGAAACTTAAATCTATCCCAGCCAAAACCAGCACATTGGCCCTTTATTTTCTTGGGAGAGGAGACACATAATCCTTCTCCTTGAGAACAAATTGTTTTGGGGGTTGAAGTCCTCAGAGAACTTCCTATGAATTTTCCAACAGGTCTGAGCTTAGCATAGTACATACGGGTCTGCAAACTCTCCTTCAGGGAAATATGACACTTAAGCAGTGACTATCCAGCTTACAAAATACTTAGTTTTTAGTATTTGGGACAGAATAACACAGAGAAAACACATCATAAAGCAATCATCAGATTACAGGCATGTAAAACATATCAGGAATTACCTCTCTGGGATGCTGGCAAGTTTAATACACAAACATATAATTATTTTATTTTTTAACTGGGATTTCAGAAGATAATCTTGTAAGACTCAGGAGACTGACTGGAGATTCAATTTTGTGATTTGGTTGGGCACGTCTTGCCCTGTCAATATAGTCAACCATAGCCAGTGTACTAGCTATCATCCTAGGCTTATGCATGTCAGAGACCATCAAGAAAGTATACATAGCAGGTTTGAAAGAGTGATTCTTTATTCAGTGTAATAATACACTGAATGGGCACAGCTCCATTCCACCCCATGCAGATGCCCCATGTGTTATCTACTGACTTCAACAGGAGCATTTTCACCCTGCGAAATAATTCCTAATACGGGTGAATATGTTACATTACCTTTGCTACAGCTCTGAACAAAGACACTCCTCTCCCATTTCTGTTTTTCATATCCAGACTGAAAGACAGAGCAGCAGCTCCTTATAGCTTTTAATAGCATGACATATTTTCTCCTTTTCTTCATACTACACTCATTGCATCCATGCTCTGCGTGATAGCATATAAGTGTATATGTAGATATATCAACATAGAGCATACTCTGTAATATATTATGTAAGTGCATGTATATATGCATATAACATCCTCTTTAATACACACCATATGCAAAACACTTTGTATGTTCCTGATCTATTTTGAAAGATCAGTCTGAGTCATTAATGTTTTTACTGCTGAGACAAAAAGAAGACTGGAAACTCATTGCTTATATGAGAAATTACTTGTGTCTCCATTAGTCTAAAATGGAATAAAAAACTATGCTTCAGTTACAAATTCTGCATTTTTGATACCTGTCAATAAATGTAAGCTCCACTGCCTGAAAAGGCACAGCAATATAGAGACATGATCTTCATTTGCCTGTTAAAAACACATTTTATAAAATTTTAAAACAAATAAATCTATGTTCTTTCCATGTTGTATTTAGATATAGACTGGAAGAAGAAAATAAACTTTTTGAAGCTCTTGATCATGTCTCTTCTTTCCACTAATAATCTAGGGGAAATTCAATAGTGAAGTAAACTGAAAAAAAAAAAAAATTCTCAGGTGGCTTACTACCATGAGCTAATTTAGCATTTCATCAAATACAGATACATAGCTGATGACCTCAGCTGGTTAAGTGATTTCCTTTCCTTTAAAACTTCAGCTACAAACATGATTCTTTTCTTACTTTTATTGAATTTCTGGATTTCTTGCTTTGTGATCTCAATCCATAATATGAACTTGAAGTCTGAAGAGGTCGTAACAAGTATTCTATACATTTTCATATCTGAAAACACTCAGATAAAGCTCTTGCTGACCCTTAGTAAGGTCAAGTTGTTCCCTCTTCATAACAACAAATACCATACTTCTAAGGAAATGTGTTGTTTCATTTTTAATGCAACTTGACACTTTTTGACAGGCAAAGATAATGACAGTGTAAAATAACTTTCAAAAAAGTTCAAAGACTAAAAAAGACAGACGTATGCTACATAGCTTTGAACTGTTAAAGAAATTGAAAGAAAATCATTTATTTATGGTGCTATATGAATGCAAATTATATGTTTCTGGTATCAAAAGGGGGAGACTCAAATGCTAGTTACAGCTAGAATATTCTGCTTCCATCGCCCAAACACAACTTTCTCATTACTCAAAAGTCTCTGAGCTGTCCATTTCAACATAAATTCTTCTATGTTACTTTAACTTCCCCAATGCTGTCTCAAGCACCCATCCTTACAGCTAAATTTTACGTATCTATGGTGTAATTAATATCTTCACTTTGCACCTCCAGTATTGTTGTGATTTAACCCCAGCTGGCAACTAAACATCACACAGCCAGTGGGATGGGGGGACAATCATAAGGGTAAAAGTGAGAAAACTCATGGGCGGAGATAAACACAGTTTAATAATAAAAAAAAAATTAGAAATATAAAATCAACAAAGAAATAGGAAGATAAAATCCAGGAAAAACAAGTGATGCAAAAGAAAACAATTGCTCACCACCAACCAACTGATGCCCAGCCAGTCCCTGAGCAATGGCAGCCCCTGCCAACCTCCACCCCCAGCTTTTATCACTGAACACTCTGTCATATGGTGTGGAATATCCCTTTGGTCAGTTGGGGTCAGATGTCCTAGCTGTGTCCCCTCCCAACTCTTTGTGCACCCTCAGCCTACCTCTGGCGGGGCAGTCTGAGGAGTGGAAATGTCCTTGATGCTGTGTAAGCACTGCTCAGCCATAACTAAAACATCCCTGTGTTATCAACACTGTTTTGATCACAAATCCAAAACACAGCACCATACCAGGTACTATTTGAGCCAAAACCAGTAAAAGCATATAGGGGCATAAGCTCCTTTCATAATCTATGGCAAGAGATAGTTACCTCCAAAGAGAAAAATCTTAAAATCTATCTTTAGAGTAAGATAAATTACCATCTAGAAGTACATATTTCATACCATGGATGACAGAGGTAATTGAAGTTTGCTACCACCTTTCTAAATAGAAGTCTGTGGTGAAGTGATATAAGAGGAAGTCAGAGTAACTAGCTCACATTTAGGCATCTAACATTAAGACAGATGAATCTCTTCCTCAATAGAAAATGGCAATTGGGTTGTAGTTTATAAAATTCAATATATGCCTTTGAAGATTTACAGAGGGACACCTTATCCAGCTAAGTTTAAGTTTTAAATTTATAGCTTCGGAAATGTTACTAATAGGAACCTAGCATAGAAACTGACTGGGAAAAGTATATAGGGACACTTGTTCAGTATTACAAGTTTTAATCCACCACAGAGATCTGAGAAGCTGGAATAGTTACTGAAAAATTCTAGGCTGTGATTGCTCCTACAAGGCAGTCACTTTTACTCATAAGACTGAACGTCTCTATGTCAGCTTTAGAATTAAGCAACCTTTTTTACAATGCAAAGCTTTATAGAATTATTTGTTCTGAATATCGCCTTGCCCTGTTAAACTGTTTGATGAAATTTTATATAGACACATCCAGTCTATAGCTATGCATTAACTTGAATCTCAAGATTTCATTCTGATTTTACTTATTTATTTAGGTGTCTCTGGCTCTTGTTTAAAAATTTCACAGCTATCAATATAAAATGTTATTCTTACAGTCAAATTCACAATTGTCATATAGCATAACAAAATGAAATGCTAAAGCTTGAAGTTCTGATCTTTCTCAAATGTAGACAGCTGCACACAAACACTCAGGAACAAATGCACACACAAGATTTTTCAACATCCTCGAGTGACGAAGCAAACCTGATGGATTTCAGGGAATCATTCTGGAATTCAGACTACCCTACAGCAAATGATGCTGACAGAATTGTTACATTTAGTAGAAAAGGTTTGAGGTGAAGTGTGGAATTACTACTTTATCTCAACAAATTCAGTGAGCCAAGTTTAAGTGACCACAACTTCAAATGAAGTCACTACTATGTTGATAATAATAGAGAATGGAGGTAAAAATACTTCCACTTTTTTTTTATTTATAGGATTTATTCTTTTTTTTTACCTCCACTCTTACCTACTTAAGGTTCTATTTAAATCTATAAATATTTTAACATATATTTTACAAATAAGTATCAGGTTTACAAATAAGTATCAGGTACAGAATCTGCATTTGGATTTTAAGCAAAAACTGTGAAGTTCACTGGTTTATCTCTTTGTGTTACAGTGGTTGGGACAATCAGAATTGTATGTTTAGATTAGAGACGAACCTTCATTTCAAACATAAATAAGTTTCAGTGTTTGGGATTTGAACTCTGTCATAAGCAGACAGGCCTTGGATTTGCTTTGTTTGGATAAAGTCTGAGAAAAAAAGTTAATTTTCTTCAAATATTACCTTGAAAAGTTAATATTAAAAATGAAAATTATTTTGTGAGTTATGATATAATAATGTGATTTTAACCAGATTTATAAGATGTTAGAATCATAAAAATTTCAGAATAATAAAACAGAATAATACAATTAATTTGGTTTGGAATAGATGCTCTGGGGTCATCTGGCCCAACCTCCTGGTCAAAGTTGGACTGACTTCAAAGTTCAACCAGGTTACTCAGAGCCGTGCCCAGTTGAAGTTTGAAAATCTCCACCAGTGGTGAATCTACAAACTCTCTGGGTAACCTGTTCCAGCTGAAATGTAACCAGTGTTGAGTACTCAGGATCAAAAAAACTGAATTATTTATCAGAATGCCTTCACAATAACTTAACTTTCTCAGAAACCATTATTACAAAATCACTTGTTATTTAATAAGGTACAGACTGATTAGACTATTGTAAATGTCATATCATAGTCTGGTCTGTAGAGGAATATTTAACTCTGGACTTGGTAGACAACAGTGGCTGTAGAGTGTTAAAAACAGAGCAAGAAAACAATTCTGTTGAAAGAAATCGAACATTTTTTTGTGTCATTTCGAAGAATACACTGTAGAATAAACTTTGACATACCTTTACTGCTTTGTGATTGAAAAAGCAGGAGAACTTTATTGAAAATGACACAGTCTTGATGAATTATTGATTTGGGCAAGTATAACAGAGGCCTACTGGACATATGGGTGAATGACAAGTGTGTTAGAATGATACGTAATTGGTAATGTCAATACCATCAGATGTTGCAAGAACACTGTGTTTGGCAGAACTACATTCTTTTCACTGCAGAAGCTAATTAGTTGTGGAATAACAGCTCCGAAGAACTTTGAATTGCCCAGTTAAAAGTATTTGGCAACTCAGCTGAAAATATTTAGACTTTTATTTCAAAAATTATGTACACTGGGTCAAGTTCTCTAGCCTTCCCTGGTTAATGTTTTGTAACTTGCTTTGCCACTAGACGTGAATATTGCTGTCTAAATCTCTTAACTGGCAATGTGTTGGCAGAATAGGAAAACACAGATATTCAGCACATGAGGGGAACCAGGAAAGTAAGTTCCTTATTTAATTAGTTAGAATTATTTTTTAAAAACTTAATTATTGATTGGAAAAGGAATAAAACATATTGCTAGAAGCAATTTTCTCCTTGTATTTCTGTCTCAGCTTGAAACAAGTTATATGCTGTACCACAAAGGGAAAAAGTTTTTACAAGACTTCTAGCCCAAGAAGAGCTAAAATCGCTATAATAAATCAGAAAATACAGACACATAAGGACAGTATGAAAAAAAAAAGCCCATGGACACCTGGTGCCTGGTCCACCTGGTCCACAGACTCCAGAGCCTGTGCTAAGTGGGACACAGTTCAGCCAGCCCATAGTAAGTAGTGTTCATGGAATGTCTGAAATCCAACCTAGCACAACAATGAGATGCAAGCCCTTTTGTTCTGCTCCAAAAGCTAGACCTCTGAAAATCTAGTCCTTTGAAAGAACTGAGCCATGTCCAGTTCATTGTTTTAAGGTATGATTTGTATCAGTGATTAAAAGAACATTTAAAGCAGTCAGACAAAATGAGATGTGAGTGTATTTACCATCTCAGGGAGTCCAATTCACATATCTCGTCTTGCAGAAGAAGGCCTTAAATGCCAGGCAGTAGAGTGTGAGGCTAGTACAGGGGAATGACTTTGTTCCACCGCTTGAGGCTTGGCCAAAATACATCTCTAAGAAGATACTGATACAAATTCTCAGAAGTAGATGTCGTAATACTTATCTTTTGAGTATCATGTGAATTCGCAGTTAAGCATGCAAGCTGCCTATATGATACATGACAAGACAGAATTATCTGACAGGTGCTTTTGTTCTGAGGCTAGCTACCAAAGTTAATTAAGACAAGAACACAAGGGAAATAGAATTACTAGAATGGAGAAGCTCCTTTTACCTGGGATCTTGAGCTCTTTGCAATTACAATGATGGGGTGATTAAAGAAAGTATAGGCTTATCTCCAAAAATGACCCGTAGCCTAGTGGCTAAATATTGTCACTTCTTATGGAAATCCACACTTAGAGCCATGCCCCGATTAAATTGCCCAAACTAACTAGAACAAGAGTTGGCAGGTTTCAGTAACATGCAGTACCACTTCCAATTCTTTAAGTTACCTCACGTATCTGAACAGAGTCAGTAGCTATCACAGGAGTTACAGAAGTCCCATGCCTTCCTGAAGCATAAAGACACTCAGGGATCCTCCAGGGCATCTCGAATGGCACAAAACATTGTGATTAAGCAACTGAATCCTACTCCAGATTTCTATTGGTTAAGAAAATCCAGGTTGATCAGCTAAAATGTAGACATTTACAGCTAAGGTGGACACCTCAGGTTATGAAGAATTGAGTTTCACATCATGACTTTCAGTGACATGGGTGGAGGCTACACACTGGGCTGGTCAGGGCAATCAAAGCTTCTTGACACACTGAGGATGCAGACAGTGTACTCCGATAACGTACTGGCTCTTTTTAACTGAACATGCTCTTGTACAAGTTTATATATTTAATTGGAGCATGACATAACAGGTAGAAGAGTCTGATAATTATTTTTTGATTTAGCTTATTTAGAGGTTCTAAAAAATGTGTTACACTCAGCTGATAGAGGTGTTGTACATGCACACAATTAGAGTTGTAAGCATGTGTGGGACAAATATAGCCATTGCATAAGGCAGAACCCAAGTAGTCAGTTTTAAGATCTCAGAGATACAGACATGTTGGCCTGGTTGTCAAAAGAATGAGATAGGTATCTGAGAAGTTTTAAAGGACTTAGGTCTTACTTCATTAAGATCGTATATGAAAATGTTTGTGTGTGTGTGTGTATGTCTATGTGTGGTTGCTGAAATTTGTTGATGTCCTAGAATTTTTGGAACTACTTATTTTAGGATTTTATTAATGCAGTCTCAAAAGCTTTAATGGCAAGTTGTGAGCACAGGATAAATTGTAATAAAATGTTGTCTATTTAAAAACTAAATGTCCTTAATTGATCTTATGCATAAAACCATATATTTCATTATAGGACAATCAGACTGATCTTGGTAATCTGGAATTTAATTCAGAGGCAGAGAATCCCGAGACTGACTTAAGCAAGGAACATTAATCATGAGACAAGACCAAGCAAGTAAAAAATTAGTAAGACTATAAAAGTAAAAATTAAGCTCAGTTTAAAATTGACTGTTTCTTCCCAGTAAGTTGGAAGGATTTATCATCGCTGACAATAAATACATAGTTTAAGCTGTGTCTATACTGTAGGGTAAACATACGGTCTGGTGTGTTTTACAGACCAGGTCACCTGGTTGATCAGACTGGGAAACATTGGCAGGTACTACAGCTCCCATTTGTGCCAGGATTTCATTTGGATGGGAACCATGGGCTACTACCATGAGCTGTGCAGTATCTAAAAAAATATCACTTTAAGAATAAAATTCCTGATGCTTTACGCAGCAGTCAGTTTTTGCCTCTGGCTTAGCAATAGTTTTCTGCCTATTTAGTTTTATGACATGTCAGTTTGCTTCGAAAAACTTTTTTAAAGATGTCATATATCAGTAAGTTTATTACACATTTTCTTAATCTTTGTTTTTATTATACATTTCCTAATTATAGTCAAAGACAGTCAAAGTCAGATTCTGAGTTGAAAAAGTACAAAATGGTTCTTTTACCACAGATTCTCACAGCAGATCCTGACATGGCACTTTTCTAAGTCTTAATATAAAATATTTAAAAAGACTTGGCCTTTTCACTGAGAAGTACTTCCAATAAACAGATTTACAAGGAAGTACTAAGCTTATCTTTTAATTCCCTATTATTCTGCTAAAAATAAAAAAAAATAATAATACCAATAATACTAAACTTCAAAAATATATAATTATGGCTTATCTTTGTCCATTTTAGGGCAAAACACTTGTTGCTAATGGGATGAAAAAACAGTTTACAGTGAGATGAAAACATCTAACAATGGTTGCTTACCTAAAAAATGGATCAGAAGTGGATTTCTGGAGTACATAATGCTAGCACAAAATTTTAAAAAAGACATTATTGTCATGAATAATATTTATTTTTATTATTAAATCAGAATTCCCAAGAAGCAGTGACATTTTATCATGGAAGATATGCTACAAACAGATATGAATAGCCAGTTCATGCACATAAAGTGGCAAATAATAAAAACTTAATTACATGTTGATATGTTAGGTCAAAATAATTTTTGAAGTTATACTGTAAATAATTCCATCCTTTTTTGAAATTTATGAAGGTTTATTTTCCTTCTGATATTTTAAAGGGCATAACTTTTTTTTTTTTTTTTTTTTTTTTTTTTTTACTACAGTATAGGGACATTTGTTATATCCTGAGCAGCTGTTACTGTTCTCTGAAAACTTATGACAATGCATCACACTATGGACTAAAATGCATTCTACTCAGCATTACTAAGGATAATAATAATAAGAGACGGATTATTTATTTTTTTCTTTGGACAGAGTCTGGAGCAAGTAAATCAACAAAGTCAGCCCCCTGAGACTCAGTTCATGCTTGATTCTCCTTACTGTAAGGTTGAAACGATTTGCTACAAAGTTGGTAACAATCCATGACAGCTACCACACTAAGAGATTCCAGGCTGACATACTTAAGGTAGAATAAAAATTTTCAAATCCACCTGTTCAAATGGAAGAAGTTTCAGGGAGAGTTCTTATTCTCTATCAGTATGCTGTGGGTATCTATAGTCTACATCACAGTTTTTCTAAGTTTGGCATGAACATTAATATCTGATTTGAAAAAGGTCTTTTGAAATTTAACTGCAGTAATTTTTTTTAAATTTAATTGCAGTAAATTTTATTCCATACAAAACATTTCTGCAGTCCCTATAAAACATTTTTAATCCTGACAAGATATTTGCTATAATGAACTATAGTGAAGGTAATAAATTATACAGAAAAAAAAAATGAATTTTATTTTCTTTTATCAGCTTTCCTTTCCATTACTGTGGATGATCCTTATCTTATGGAAAAGTCGAACATTTCTGACTAGCTTTCTCAATAAAATTATTTAGTGTGTATTTTTCACATCTCATTTCATTAGTTGCTTCTTTAAATTAAACAAGACCTGTTCATTGATTTATTGAGATTTTTTACTTACCTATGATTATTTACTCAGTATATTCTATTACTTATTAACAAGCAAAGGGAAAAAAATGTTTGTAAGAAAGACATATTCTTCTAGAGAACATGCATTAAGTAAGTATTTTGCCCAAGAGAAACCCATACACAAAAGTGGAAAAGCTCTTTATTTTTCCATGGCTGTTTATCATTGGCTAGTATTCTCTTGAAGGTAAAACTAGCTGTATTTTAATTAGATATCAGTGAATATTTTAATAAGGACTAGTTAATAATTAATGTAGTATACAACTGGTAATTTTTTCAAAATATTAAAATATATATTTCATATCGAAAGGCTGTATTTTTATTATAAGAAAAGATAAGAGAAAACATACAATCCCGAGTTTCCAATGTGCTATGCAGAGATATTGAAAAAAGTTTATGAACTCGTGATGTGGAATTAGGGCAATGTACATATATAACAGCAATGTAGGTTGCACAAGGATTTTAGTGGTTCATACCTCAGTAATGAAGTAGAGAGATAAGAATGCAAGTTAGGACAGGATTCAGCAGCCCACATGTAGGTGTCGTTTGAGGCACTGCTGGAAGTCTATGGCACAGTCAGGATGTAAATTTTCCAAGTTCCACAAATTTTCCCAGTTCCAGCCTGGTCAAAAGCATGTTCCTTTCCATTATTATGCTGTAATTTTCTTCCTGACTGATTCATAGTGGAAAGGCAGAGGGAGGCTTGAACTTTCTTTTTATAAAAGACATATCTGTTTCTACTCGTTTCTACCAGCTGTGATATGATTGCAATATGTAGGGATTATAGCTACTCTACAATCTAATGCAATCAGTGATGTTTCTGTAGACACATGAAATTTTGTCATTGTGGTTATTTTGATGCCACTAGTGCCTATGCAACCTCTGAAAGATAATTTGTATGTAATACAATATGCCTAAATTTGGGTGATCTGTTTCAGGTAGCAAAACAAAATGTTTGTATGCTATTCCAAGCAATGTGACAGGGATGACAGATACAGAATCGTAGAATGGTTTGGGTTGGAAGGGACCTTTAAAGATCATCTAGTTCCAACCACCTTGCCACGGGCAGGGTCATCTTCCACTAGATCAGGTTGCTCGTAGCCCCATCCAACTTGACCTTGAACTCTTCTAATCATGGGACATCCACAACTTCTCTGGACAACTTGTTTCAGTGTCTCACCACCCTCATTGTAAAAAATGTCTTCCTTATGTCCAATCTAAATTTAATCTCTTTCAGTTTAAAACTGTTTCACTTTGTGCTGTCACTACAGGTCTTGGTAAAAAGTCTATCTCCGTCTTTTTTATAATCTTCCTTTATATATTGGAAGGCTGCAATAAGGTCTCCCCGGAGCCTTTTCTTCTCCAGGCTGAACAACCCCAGCTGTTGGGGTTGTTGTTTTTGTTCTGAGAGTTTTTTAGCACCAGCCTCTTAATTCATATTAATGTGGATTATTTTCCAAAACCTATTGTTTGTGTTGCAGAGAACCACTGCTTCCTTCTGTTGACATTGCCTCAGAGAGACACAGCTACAAGTGAAGGCAAAGCAAAATTAGAAAAAGCAAGAAATATGGCCAAAATTGCTGTGGAAACAGAAGATCTCACCAATAAGAGGAACACAGTAATATAGTTGCAGACTGCAAAAACACTTTGGCCTCCTGTTGTCAGCTTCAACAGGAGATAAATGAAGAAGGTCTCTGGTTTGCACCAGGAGGTGCTGGTCAGTTATGAACCCAGTAAGAAAGGCACTCCCACTCTGTACAGCATCATTTTCAATGTTCTTTGTTCCAGCTAACACTCTAAAGTGAGAGAGAGTAGTATAAATAGTCTCACAGCCCTGTGGATGCTGGGAACCCCCAGTCACACAGCATTGAGCAGACCTCCGACCAGCCTGAAGCAAGCTGTGCAGACCCCATCTGTAGAATGCGTTACCCCATTTTGGTCATTTGACCTCTTACTGGATTTTCTTACAAGAAACCACTCTGTTCATTGCTTCTAGTGTCGAGGAGAATGGATCTTCACATGGCAACTTCTTGCTGATGCTCTTTTACACAAAGAGAAGGCCAGTCAGGTGGTGTGATCATTGATACTGAGTGGGAGTTGCCTGCAGGCTCCCTTGGTACAACAACCTGGCTGAGTTCATCCTGCAGCCACCTCTCCCAACTCTTTAATCTCCTCTCTGCAAGCAGCACAGGGGAATGGGGAAGTGAGGTTGTGGTCAGTTCATTACACATTGTCTCTGCTGCTCCTTTCTCCTTATGGTCTTCCCCTGTTCCACTGTGAGGTCCCTCCCATAGGAAACAGTCCTTCATGAACTTATGCAATGTGAGTCCTTCTCATGGGCTGCAGTTTTTCAAGAACTGCTCCAGAGTGGGTCCTTTCCACAGGGTACAGTCCTCCAGGAATAGACTGCTCCAGCATGGGTCTGTCATGGGGTCACAAGTCCTGCCAGAAAAACTGCTCCTACATGGGCTCCTCTTCACAGTGTCACAGGTCCTGCCAGGACCCTGCTCCTCTATGGGGTCTCCATGGGCTGCAGCTTCCTTCAAGGCGCATCCACCTACTCCGATGTGTGTTCCTCCACAGGCTGCGGAGTGGACATTTGCTCCATTGTGGACCTCCATGGGCTGCAGGGGGACAACATGTGGCACCATAGTCATCATGGGCTGCTGGGGAACCTCTGCTCTGATGCCTGGAGCACCTCCTCCCCCTCTTTCTTCACTGACCTTGGTGTCTGCAGGGCTGTTTCTCACACATTTTCTCACTCCTCTCTCCCAGCTGCTGTGCAGGCTTTTTTACCCTTTCTTAAATATGTTGTTCACAAAGGTGCTACCAATGTGGCTGATTGGCTCAGCTTTAGCCAGCGGTGGGTCTGTCTTGGAGCTGGCTGAAATTGTCTCTGTCCAACATGGGGGCAGCTTCTAGTGTCTTCTTACAGAAACCACCACTGGAGCCCTCCCTGCTTCAAAATCTTGCCACGAAAACCCAGTAGAGATGCCCAGCCCCATGCTCTGCAGGGAATCAGCCAGTCACATGTAGGACTGTCTCTTCCCTTTTTGGGGGTAGCAGAGGGATTTTGCAGTATTTCAGCTAGCTCACAAGGCATGTCTGAGCACAAGTAGCATGAGCCAGACCTGACATAGAGCACAGCACAAGAAAGGCATCAGCAACCAGCAGCCCTCTAAATCCTTAAGGCTCCAAATGCTTACTGCAGGCTGCTCGCAACTTTAGGCATCTTAGCCCAGTTGCACTTAGGCCAAGCGTTGATGTTCTCAGTGTCTTTTTGCCTTTCTCCTACTTTCTCCCCATCCCATGGGAGACAGAGAGAGTGAAAGGCTGTCTGGATGTTTGGTTGCTGTCTGAGGTCTATTCACCACACAGTAAGAGATCCGAGAACAGAACAGATGACCTGGCAGGCAGAAGACACCATCCCTGCAAAGCACCTCTGGATGCATGCAGAGAGCAGCCCTGGACCGTGGAGGGAGGTTGGGCCCATGCCCAACTTATCAGGGAGATCAGTTCCCTTTTGGACAAACAGCTACAAGGTATAGAGAACTTTTGAGTCACAGACTCCAAATCTAAGTTGCTATCCCATAGTAGGTGATAGATGTTTATACATTTGTGTAGTTAGCTTAAGTTACCCCTGTAGATCTTTTAGATTTCATCAACACAGCCAGCAGATTCTAGAGAGCAGTTTATAGCACTAGGGTGGGATTTGGTTGCACAAATTTAAGTGGACAATTGTATATGAGACTCACAAAAGTAGTGAGGATATCTGCACAGGGCTGGTAAGTACGGCACAGTGTGGTGGGTTGACCCTTGCTGGCCACCAGGTGCCCACCAAGCTGCTCTATCAGTCCCCTTCTCAGCAGGACAGGGGAGAGAAAATATAACAAAAGGCTTGTGGTCGAGGTAAGGACAAGGAGATCACTCATCAATTACCATCACAGGCAAAACAGACTTGACTTGGGGAAATGAATTTAATTTATTGCCAATCAAAAGTCAGAGTAGGATAATGAGAAATAAAAACAAATCTTAAAAACACCTTTTCCCCACTCTTCCCTTCTTCCTGGGCTCAACTTCACTCCCATCTTCTCTACCACCTCCCCCCAGGGGATGCAGGGGGAACGGGGAATGGGGGTTGAGATCAGTTCATCACACATTGTCTCTGCTGCTTCTTCCTCCTCACACTCCTCCCCTGCTCTAGCGTGGGGTCCCTCCCACGAGAGACAGTCCTCCATGAACTTCTCCAAGATGTGTCCTTCCTACAGGCTGCAGTTCTTCACAAACTGCTCCAGCAAGGGTCCTTTCCACAGACTGCAGTCCTTCAGGAACAGTCTGCTCCAGTGTGGGTCCCCCACAGGGTCACAGGTCATGCCAGAAGACCTGCTCCAACGCCAGCTCTCCATGGGGTCACAGCCTCCTTCAGGCATATCCACCTGCTCAGATGTGGGGTTCTCCACAGGCTGCCAGGTAAATATCTGCTCCACCGTTGACCTCCATGGACTGAAGGAGGACAACTGTCTCACCATGGTCTTCACCACAGGCTGCAGAGGAATCTCTGATCTGGCACCTGGACCACCTCCTCCCCCTCCTTCTTCACTGACCTTGATGTCTGCATCGTTGTTTCTCTCACATATTCTCACTCCTTTCTCCCAGCTGCTTTCTCCTTCTTAAATATGTTATCACAGAGGTGCTACCACCATGGCTGGTTGGCTCAGCTTTGTCCAGTGGCGGGTTCATCTTGCAGCCAGCTGGCACTGGCTCTGTCAGACATAGGGGAAGCTTCTAGCATCTTCTCACAGAAGCCACCCCTGTAGCCCCCCCCGCTACCAAAACCTCGCCATGCAAACCCAATTATAAAAGATCTGCCTCCTTCTACAGCAAGGTGGAAGCTAGAAAAGACACCTCAGAGTGCCTAGAAGTGACTAGATGCTTTCATTTAGAGAACAGAATCCCACCTCTAATGTCTCATCTTGAGGTAGGCTGAGCTGCCTAGGTTTTATGCGCTTTATTGCCACTGCACTGACAAATGAGTTAGTGCCAGATCCAAATAGGAAGTGAAAAACACAGACTCAAATGTAGATTTTCATAAAATATGCTTGGATGCTGCCCAGTCTTAGAAATGTCTTGTGGTCTTAGTCTCACTATTATGGTGTTAAATAAAAGGGAAGCACTGGAAATATGAGTCTTTTGGAACTGGAAAAAATGTCTTACATATCTGAGGCCTATTTGCAAAACATATTACTGAAATAATCAATATTGCTAGTGTTAGAATGCTAACCTGTGGCTTCTGTATTGAAAGCATTCCTGTTTATATTTACAAAACAACAATTTTCTGGGAAAGTCACATTCCAGGATAATTAAGATATTAATTTAAGACATCCAGCTAAACATAAGTACTTAATTTGGAAACATTTTGTTGATGGGACTTAATTATGTTTAGATAGTAGATGTTGACAAGTTCATTAACCATCTTTATTTATTCAGCAAGTGTATGGGAGATCCTGCAATGCATCATGGATTGACTACATCTCTAAAGAGTCTACACAGTGTCTTTGTTTTCTGAAGGTATGTTATTTAAAACTTTTAAAATATATTCATAACAGTTTGATTTCTACTAATTTATTTCTTAGCTTCTGTCTTAAATCACCTGTCCTCAAAAAACATATATCTTTCTAAGACAATGGAATAGTATGTTAATATCGTAAAGAATCATTACAGAGTTTCTGCTTATACTATTTTTAGTGAACTATACTTTCTTCTCTGTAGCATGATACAGTTGACTTGTTCTAGGCTTGTAATGTCCTGGGGCTTCCTCAGCTGCAAATTTTTTTAAAGTTTTTTTGCACAAGGATGTGCTGGTTCTTTTTCTGAATTTCAACAACAAAGACACAAACATTCTCAAGAAATGATAACTATTTTATTAACATCCTAGAACTAGAATCCTGCCTAACTCTCCCTTAAGTAGGATGATTAAGGCTAATGATGTGCAGTCTTTGGATTCTTTAACACATGAATAAATAGTAATTCTTTGCACTGTTTATCTGTTTGTATAAGACTACTATTGTTTAGTTGTATACCATAGCTCAAATTTTGGTGACATTTTAAATTTTTCTCAGAAGAAATTTTTACTTTCTGTTTCCTCTAAATCTTTGGATCACATAGAATATATTCCAAATTGCACTGTAAAGAAAAAGATAGAAACTCCTACTTAGGGTTTCTTACACTATATTAAAAAAATATAGTATATAATTAATATCATTATTAGTAGTATGTTTAGGTGAAATTAATTCAAGCAATTAAGTTTTATATAATATTTTGCATCTCTTTCTATTTGATCTTATTTTCTGCTTAATATGTTCATTTATGTATTAAGATTAACTTGTTATTGAATTTTGACAGGCATTTAAGAATTTTATAAAAATGGTGATTGAATGTGTTTCTGCTGGTTTTGGCTGGGGTAGAGTTAATTTTCTTCGTAGTAGCTAGCATGGGGCTGTGTTTGGGATTTGTGCTGGAAACAGCGTTGCTAATTCAGGGATGTTTCCATTATTGCTAAGCAGTGCTTGCACAGACTTAAGGCCTTTTCTGCCTCCCACCCCAACATACAAGCAAGTAGGCCGGAGGTACACAAGAAGTTGGGCAGCGATACAGCCAGTACAGCTGACCCCAACTTACCAAAAGGATATTCCATACCATATGACGTCATGCTCAGCATACAAAGCTGGAGGAAGAAGGAAGGGGGGGACGTTCAGAGTGATGACATTTTTTCTTCCCAAGTAACTGTTATCCATGATGGAGCCCTGCTTTCCTGGAGATGGCTGAACACCTGCCTGCTGATGGGAAGCATTGAATGAATTCCTTGTTTTGCTTTGCTTGTGCGTGCAGCTTTCGCTTTACTTACTTATTAAACTGTCTTTATGTCAACCCATGAGTTTTTTTAGTTTTACCCTTCTGATTCTCTCCCCCATCCCTCTGTGGGGGAGCGAGTGGGCTGTGTGGTGCTTAGGTGCTGGCTGGGGTTAAACCACAAAAGTGGAGAAAGCTATTTTCAGTTACCTAATTGAAACACATTTCAGTTCAACACTGACTTGGACAATGGATGCGGGATTTTGGCTGTCTAAGTGGGTAATGTAGCTACAAGAGTGGGAGTGCTCTGATCTTCCCTGTTTTCCCAGATCCTTGACATTCATAAGTCATACAGATAGCTCTACTTTAGAATATCTCTTCACACAGTTTTGTAAGAGGTAATTATAGTCTATAAATAAATTAACAAAATCAGTATTTATTGTGCACTTAGAACAATAGACCTTATACTAATCCAACACAGTCATAGTAAAAGTTAAATGTAAAGTGGGAAACTAAGAAACAAATATTTAAGAATATTAATGTCAGCCAGAGTAAGACAGAAAGTATGTTGCAAGTATGTTTTCAGGCCCCTGAGCTGGGAGATGGAGATAGGATGCAGAGTGAAGTCCCAGTTGTCAAAGAGGTGGCAGTCACTGGCCTGCTCCTCCACCTGGATGCTCACAAGTCTGTGGGGCCAGATGGGATCCACCTGAGGATACTGAGGGAGCTGGCAGAGGAGCTTGCCAAGCCACTCTCCATCATTTATCAGCAGTCCTGGTCAACTGGGGAGGTCCCAGATGACTGGAAGCTAGCAAATGTGATGCCCCTCTACAAGAAGGGTTGGAAGGAGGATCCGGGGAACTACAGGCCTGTCAGGCACCTGACCTTGGTGCCGGGGAAGGTCATGGAACAGATCATCTTGAGTGCAATCATGTGGCACGTGTGGGACAATCGGGGTCTCAGGCTCAGCCAGCATGGGTTTATGAAAGGGAGGTCCTGCTTGACTAAGATGGTCTCCTTCTATGATAAGGTGACCCGCTTAGTGGATGAGGGGAAGGCTGTGGATGTTGTCTGCCTGGACTTTAGTAAGGCCTTTGACACTGTCTCCCACAGCATTCTCCTGGAGAAGCTGGATGCTCAGAGCTTGGATAAATGCGCTCTGCGCTTGGTTAAAAACTGGCTGGATGGCCGAGCCCAGAGAGTGGTGGTGAATGGAGTCAAATCCAGTTGGCGGCTGGTCATGAGTGGTGTTCCCCAGGGATCAGTATTGGGACCAGTCCCGTTCAACATCTTCATTGATGATCTGCATGAGGGGATTGAGTGCACCCTCAGTAAGTTTGCAGATGACACCAAGTTGGGTGGAAGTGTCGATCTGCTGGAAGGTAGGAAGGCTTTACAGAGGGATCTGGACAGGCTGGATCTTTGAGCCGGGGCCAACTGTATGAGATTCAACAAAGCTAAGTGCCAGGTCCTGCACTTGGGTCACAACAACCCCATGCAGCACTACAGGATTGAGGAAGATTTGCTGGAGAGCTGTCTGGTGGAAAAGGACCTGGGGGTGTTGGTTGACAGCCGCCTGAACGGCTGTCAACTGAACTAAACTGAACTGAACCAGCAGTGTGCCCAAGTGGCCAAGAGGACCAATGGCATCCTGGCTTGTATCAGGACTAGTGTGGCCAGCAGGACCAAGGAGGTGATAGTGCCCCTGTACTCGGCATTGGTGAGGCCGCACCTCGAGTACTGTGTTGAGTTTTGGGCCCCTCACTACAAGAAGGACATGGAGGTGCTGGAGCATGTCCAAAGAAGAGCAATGAAGTTGGTGAAGGGTCTAGAGAACAAGTCTTACGAGCAGCAGCTGAGGGAGCTGGAGTTGTTTAGTTTGGAGAAGGGGAGTCTGAGAGGAGACCTTATTGCTCTCTATGACTACCTGAAAGGAGGTTGTAGTGGGGTGGGGGGTCGGTCTCTTCTCCCAATTAACAAGTGCCAGGACAAGAGGAAACTGCCTCAAGCTGCACCAGGGGAAGTTTAGGTTGGATATCAGGAAAAACTTCTTCACTGAAAGGGCAGTCAAGCATTAGAACAGCCACTCCAGAGAAGTGGTTGAGTCTCCATCCCTGGTGGTATTTAAAGGATGGGTAGATGTGGTGCTTGAGGACATGGTTTAGTGGTGGACTTGGTAGTGATAGGTTAACGGTTGGACTTGATGATCTTAAAGGTCTTTTCCAACCTTAACGATTCTATGATTCTATAAACACAGAAAAGAAAATGTTTGAGTCTAATTTTAATAAATGTTGATGGTAAATAAAGTCTGAAAGCTGCATACAGGAAGTTATTTTGCAAAAGTAATTTTAATGCATTACCATTGTAGAAAAATACTATGTTGGTCTTTATTTATCCACATTTTTCTTCAGTTTTGTTTGCAAAAATATGCTGATTCCCTTTTGCTGTTCTGGGGATATTGAATCAAGTTAGGGGCTGAAACTGGACTTTGATATAATAATGTCTTATATTGTTTACAAATGCATTTGTGTATCATTAACAAAAGATCTGTGATAGATGACAGGTACCAGTTTAGCCTTGGCGATGGAATATTCCAGGACGCTGTAAATCTTTAATATGGACCAACTACAGTACGTGGAACTCAAAGAATTTTAATTTCTTTAACAATTAACTGCCTGAACAGTGTTCCTGTATCAGCTATGCCAGAAGACAGCTTGTTAATAAGTGAACGTCCTTTCCATTCCTTCCATTTGACCTTTCAGAGCACTTTGCTCCCCAGGAGAATAAGTTACTTGAAGCATTATCTTTTGAGACATGTAAAGCAGGACTGGACAGAGCTGAGAAAACAGAAGAGAGGAAAAATAGCATAATGAATACAAGCCTTGAGATTATGAGTAGCACCAAGAAACATAAGTAAATCTGTGACCACACAAAGAAAATTACCATCATATCCATTATGGTGCCAAAGTGGCTTCCCGTGACATTAGTAGTATTAATGTTTTTCTCCCCTGCCCTTTATTTTCTGATTTTGTGTCTGCACTCATTTTTTTACACATATTTTTTTAATTAGTAGCTTTCTAGCTGTGATTGTTTAAGATAATAAGAGATGGAAACTTTTGTTAATGAGGTCATGTTGTTGGAAAAATAGACAAGCTTCCAGGTACAGAGTTCCAGCTTCATGTCTGAAAGTAAAAACTTCATAAAACTAAAAAAGTAGGAAGTTCTTTGTGCAATTTAGTTGTCATTGTGTTTCACAGTTTGGAATAAGATGCCTTGTGTTTTTCTAGTTTACTTTAAAATTTTTTTACACAGCCCTTGCAGAAGCCTGGCCCCACCTCCCTTCCCTGAGTATCTCAGGATGACCGAAAGACCATTTAGTGATTCATTCACAGTTCATCTTATGGTGCCCATGTCAACTTTGATGCAGCCTCCAAGATGTTCTGCTGGCTAAAAGCCAAAGCTGCAGCAGTAACTGCAGCAGCAGCAAGCACTAGGGCAATATCTACTACTCACTTTACTTCTAGGATATCTAGTCTAAGTAAGGTCAGTCAATTTTAATAAAGGAGGGAAAAAATGGTCTTTCTGAATGTGTCTAACAGAAACTACTATGTTAATTAAGTCCAAGATGGTAGCATTGGCAGCCAGTTATCCATATACTATGTTTTAATTTTACAGAGAAGCCCAGCCTTGCTTTCTTGAGGTAAGCAGTCCTGTCTCCATGGAACTTCTCATAAAAAGGTGAATAGAATTTGATAAACTGAATGTTAAGTGCTGTAATTGCCATGGTTTCATCATAGGTATTGTGTAGTAATCCAAGCAAATCGATTGATCTGCTTGAAATGAAGAAAATAATCTCAAAGGCTGCAAATTATCTTACCTTCATAAAGCTGTCATTTACAAGATGTGTCCCAAATACTCTCTTGTCACTCTAGCTTGAAAACTGTCTTGCTGGTATCTACAAAAAATTGTTATGTTATTCAAACTTTAAATGCTTTGTTTTGCCTAAAAATGTTACAGGTAGTTTTTGAAGTGGATATCTTATTCGTCTCTGTTTCTTTGTCTCTTTCATAGAAGGAGGCTTGTTAAAATTTAAAGAGTGAATAAATATGAGTTAAAAAAATAAAACTGAAGGTATGTGAATAGAATGCAAACCCACAAATTATTGATTTGTTTTATATTCCAATAACTATACTTAAGAACAAAATGTTTTATTCTCTGTGAGAGTTATGCTTTTCAGTAAAGGCAAGTGGAATTAATTAATTTGTATACAAGAATCTCCATTAGAAAGTGAAGAAATGACAAATCACTGGAATAATTAGATTTTAAAACTGAGCCCTTTAAACTGTATTGATGAATATGTTCTTTAGAAGTCAATTTTGGAGATCTGAAGTGTGTAATAATGCAATCTAGGACAGGTCCAATGGAAGCTTTCTTAACTATGGTTATAGTGAGAGAACATTGTTCTCTGCCAAGTGACTGCAGAGACCCAATCTATATACTGGGGGGGGGGGGGGCAGAAAAAAAAGAGGAAAAGAAAAATAAAGAACAACAAAAAAAGAGGTGAGGAAAACTAATAATTTCAATGTTAACAAAGCCAGGTATCCATCCCAGGGAGGGATGGACTCCTTAAGTAGCTTGCTAATTGCCACACTACTAAGAAGGAATGAAACAGTAAATAATGTGCCAATATGGAGAGATGGCTCTTGGTGGAGCCTATAGGAGTGGCACAACCGGTATTCTATTAACTCAGAAGTGTGGAGTGGGAAACAATCACAGACTGTTAGCTTCTAGTTGAAAGGAAACTTATTTTAGTTAGGATCAACTTCTTAGCCAGACCTCTCAAATCTTAAATATTAATAATTTTACCACCACAGCAAGTACCTCGTTTCACTAGCAACAAAATGGAATTGGACACGATAAATGTCCCAAAAGTTTTCAAGGATTGGACCATTGGTAATAATAATGAAAACAACAATGAAACCCCAAAACAAAATTTTAAAAAATTATGAAATGTTTGTACAGTGTTTAGCCTCCAAGTTTCACTACCATTAATCAAGATAAGAAAACATACTCAACATCCATTAAACCATTACAGTTTGAAAATGTAGCTTTTTCTTTTCTCATCAGATTAGCACTGATCAGAAGTGGTTTATTTCTAATCAAAATACTCTATATGAAGTTGGGACATGTAAAGGGCCGCTGGCAATTCCTTTTGATACTTGTTTGTCTCCAGAATTGTGGTGCCCAAAATGGTATGATGTTGATATTAATGTCAGTTGTCTGCTGGAAGAACAGTGAGCTTACAACAACAAAAGACAACAGCAGAGAGATTTTCAAATGCACAGATGAAGAGAAAAGCAACAAAGGGGAAACCAACTGTAATAAGGACAAGAAAGGAAAACAGCTTTGGTAAAGTATGCAGTTTAAGCTAACTAACAGCACTAGAAGGTGACCCTACTTCTTTTTTCCCCTGTTTATTTCCATTTCTACAGTTCCTGCGGCATCAATGCCAGTCATTTTGAGTGGTGCTGGTTTAAGATTTTAAACAGAAACCAAAGCTGTGGTATAATTAGCCTTACGGTCCGTTAAGCAAAACAAATAAGCATCTTAGCAAGTCAAAACGGTTAAAAAGTATATTCCACATGCATGTAGCCGCAGACTCTCATACCAGATACAGAGTTGAATGGAAGACATTAGGCTTGTGGGGTTAATTCATAACATTAGTGTCATCATCTTCCTGGCTTCCAGGGGCAGGACATTGCATAGGTGGGTATGACTGTGGTCCTGAGCTGTGTTTTCATGCTTTCAGGGAAGACACCATGGCCATGAATTGCCGAGTCTACCCAAGGGCACCTCATCATTGAAGGTGAACTCTGCTAGAATACCAATGGAGAAATAGGGAACTTATACTGTCTACCTGTTGATGGACGAATTAGGGTCTACGTGGCTATGCTAGTAAACTACATGTGGTTTGATCATGACTTGAGCATTGAGATTCAGTTGTCCATGATGGTTTATTATCATCCTGCTTTTGTTGATGACATCAACAAGCTTGCTACCTCTCCACTTTTTGAGGTAGTGTGGATCAGTTTCTTTTTCTGTCAAACAGAATGGATGAGGCAACATGTTCTGGTAAAAACAAACAAACAAACAAACAAACAAACCATTTTTGTTCTACAGATGTGATGTTTGCTATGTCACTTGGCCAGAGAACAGATCTAATCCTTGTGGCTCCACAAATTTCTATGAAACTTCAGATTTTATGTCCTAAAAGTAGCCCCTATTTTTGGAGGGCAGAGATATCAGATGTTTCCCTGAAATCTACAAGGTGCATCAGTGATTTTCCATGCAGAGACTCAGTATGTTCAACAAATTATTAATCTCAGCATAACTAAAAGTAATTTTTCAGAAGTCTTCTCCAGGTCACATCATACTAGCAAAGAGGAGGAAGAGTGTACATAACTTATTTGGTCTGTCCACACATACTGGATGGCTCTCTGGCATATCCATGATGCTTAATAAGGAAATACTACTAAACTGACCTAAATTTTGTCCTCCTCTTTTTCATATAGAAGATATGAGACTTAGTTATATGAGCTGTATGACTGAGAACTTAAAAAGTGAACATATGTTCTACGTTTGATAGTGTGTGCTTTAAAATTCATATTCTTATTCTACTGTCATTTATTAGTCATTTCTAAATGACTAATATTGGAAACCCACAACAACCAGAAGACTCATTACCCTAACATGGTGAAGCTTCTTTTTCTGTAGACTAAAAAGTAACATACAAACTAATAAAAAAACCTCCCTTGATTCCAAGTTTTCAGTCAGAAGACTGGAAAGGAAAGTGAAGATGGAAGACTTTTTCATTTTTTCAAAAGTCTTCTGGTGTCATTTTGGCAATGCATATACCACAAATGGTTTATGATAATAACACAAATATGATTTATTTGGCCTGTATGATAGTCACTGAATTAAGAATATGTTCAAACTAATTAATAAACTTGGAGTTATTTCCTATTGCTTTTTGAATTAAAAAAAAAAAATCCCAATGCAGGTGTAATAAAGAGTACAACTCCTAAAAGTAAAATAAAACATGGCCAAAAATAACTTAAAAATTGCCAGATTAAAAGTTGCATCTGAAGATGTAGCTTGGAGGGGGAAAAAAAAAGGAATTCTAGGAAGCAGGAGATCAATGTATGCTAACTTGCACAGCTTTTATCTAGTATGTAACTTAATTCACATATTTCTGGGAGAATAAATATTTTCATATGGCAAAGATAGGATAAGATTCACAACCTGAAAGGAAACATTTGTACTGCAGACAGATTTGTTATTATAGGTCAATAATAGGAATGAAGCAAAAGAATGAAGAGTTGATAAAGTACAAAATAATATACTGTATTTGAGAACACCAAACTTTGATTCTTATAAAATAAAAATAAAAGAAATACAGTCAAGCTTATCTTGACAACCCTACATTTTGTACCAAAAGGTTCTGACTGGTTTCCCATCTCTCTCTTTTGAAATTTAGTTTGTTATGTATATTATTGCACCATTGTTTCCAAAAGGTTTGAGGATTATATTTCGGAAACCACAGTGTTTTTTTTTCAGGTTGTCAATAAACTCACAAACTGTGGCACACAAAATCAGTTTTAGACATGCATGCTTCTGAATATATGTTGTTCTTCATCATTACATTAAACTTTTTATATAAATGGCATAATTATGTTATTTTTTGAAACAAAACATGCATAAATTAATATTTTTAAAAATAATTTGTGGTCTGTAAGTCTTCTGGGACAGATCATTTGCTCTCACAGGGGGTTACATTACATATTATGGACCATAACTTGACAACAAATATTTACCATTATAAATAAGGGCTTCAAAATTTGATCTAATAAAATGGACGATTTTGTTATTACTTACTGTTTTCTGATATACAGTCCTCTTGTCTCAGCCTTGTTCCAGGTCTTAACGTGGGGCTGAGCTACAGTTGAACAAGAAGCTAGACAGAGGGATCATTTGCGGGTTCATATAATTTTTGAATCTTCTGTTTTGGATCATTCTGGTTCTGTTCAAACTGGAAGCTTCCCTGAGACTGCTCTGCTGCCATGGCTCTAATAAGTTTTCTACAATTAATGGATCCCAAAATACCTGTTCACCTTTTTATACAAATACATCATCCATTCTTACTAAACTGAGACTTGCAAACTCTATTAAACCTAATAATATCTCAATGTATGTAGAATTCTCTTGAGCTTAGTTAAACTAGCTTTATGACAACGTTGTGTTAGCAACCATTTAATGTAAGATTTTGTAAGAGTCTAGACAATTGGTTTAAACTGAATGTCTGAAAACTACTGTGCTGTCAATATTTATAGTGTATTTCCACACAATATGTGTGTATTTGAATGACACTTCTAGGAAATATTATGCATATATTTTACTTTCTTTTATTTTTCTCCTTCCCTAAGAAAAGCCCAAAGTAAATCTCAGAGGAATTAGCCTATTTTGTTCTTTGTGCAGTAGCTAAAACAACAACAACAAAGAAAGAAAAAAGAACAAATTAAAAAATAAAATAATAAATTTTCTTTTGCAAATCTATTGTACCTACCCACATAGATACTTTAAGCTACAATAATGAGCTGCAAACATATTTTTTATAACAAATTGAAGAGATTAATGAAAATGGTGATGTACATTTCAGAGATATTCAGTAGGGGAAATGAGCATTCATTCATGCTAATGCTGGTGTTAACTTACTTCATAAATTCCCAAATACATTCTTAAAAGACTGCTGGTACTATCAACCATTTAATGGACTAACAGACTTTTTGGATATAAGTTATCATTATGTTTAATTAGTTTTCAAAAGTATTCATTGAACTGAACTGGCAAACATAAGTTCTTTTCAGAATAAAATTTTTTGTCTTACAGAAGGCAGAAAGCTGTCTGGGACTTAGTGACTTTCACTGAAACAAGCTTTTGAGTATTTCTTCTGATGGAAAAAAGTTGTTGTGGCACATCAGAAACATGAAAACTGAAGAACACAAACAAACACAGGATGATAAATAAACTTAATAAATATATCAACTTGTTAAATATTAAACGAAGGTGAATCCATTATGTAAGTATAAATTTAGCAAAAGAAAAACAATTAGTAATTTTTTAACACTTATTTTAGAACTAGTGACTAAAATATTTAAATTTCTATGTGGTGTTTTCTTTAAGGAAAAAAGGATTGCTAAAACAATATGCAAGACTTGCAAAAAAGAGGACAGATGTTAGGAAACAAGGGCAAACTTTATTAATGTAATAAAATATGTCACAGAGGGAGATACATAAGAGCAGTATACTTGTTCTGAATGAAGTATACTTGTCTCAGGTATCTGAAATTTGGGATGCAGTTTTATGTACTCTAATCCACCAACAGACTGCGTCAAAAGAGGTAACCATGTCTCCTATTTATGGCCATGTATTCTTTTGTCCTCTGCACTGGATCTTGAAAGTCTAGGTGGTAAGATTTAAAAATTAATCACTTTGCTTTTGTGTGGGTTTTTTTCATTGCCTTCTGTTAATTTTTGGCTCATCTGATTCATTCTGCAGTCTCATAATAACCACCTCTAATGCAAGAGAGACTGCAGCATTGAGTAGCTACAAGAAGGGTAAAGGAGAGTGACGGGTCACCACTTTCTGTTGCAGCCCACAGTCAGATCTACAGCAATGCAATACTCCACTCCTTGAACAATTTGTAGACCTGTTAATGTGTTTCTCTCAAAATAAACAACATTGCAGTGCTTGAGTAGAGACTAGCAAGAGAAGGCATGCAACAGAAGTGCTTCTGTGCTTGGAGTAATGTGCTGAGCCTATACAGGTCAAATTACTGAAAAGTCTTACTGCTCCCTCTACAGCCAGGGGAGAATTTGCCTTCTAGCTGGACTTGATACAAAACCTCCTACTAGCCATATCACAGTTGTGAAATAAGTATGACATCTAGGACTGTGGATGCAAGTGAAACAATCACATGGGGTTACGACAAAAGTGAGTATGAGGAGAAACCAAAAGTATAGGCCATTAACTTGAAACTGAACAGATCTGATTTGGACTTGTCTACACACATTTATTTATGTGATTGTTCCATGCTGGCCAGTTATCAGTGAAGGAAAATAGTAGCTCAATTCAAAATATAAATCTAGACCGTTTAACTTAAGAAATCATGTTCTTAGTACATGGGAGAAATACAAATGTTAATTGCCTTGCAAAGCAGATTGAGAATAAAAAAAACAAAGCAAAACAAAAAAATCTCACATAGTATTTATTGATTAATGGGTTGCCAGGAAATATTGTGGAGAAAATAGAAAGTACAGGAAGTTTTTAGCAAAAATGTCATAAATATTAAAGATGAGCTCAGGCTCCAGACTCCAAATGTTTAACTCTAAATGTCTGCATATAAGTATTTAAGCTTCCATCACAGAAGCAGGGCTTAGTTGAATTGTCGAAATTTCCTAATTTACTTTAATTTCTAGTGCAATTTGAGATAGTATGCTATCTTGCCTGAGCTCCAGCTGCCAACCTGGGATGGCAGAGGTCAGCTGTAGGTCCAGCCTCATGTAAATGTCTCAAATACCCTAAGGAGTTTCCAATGACATTTGATATTTATGTTTGCCTATGAGAAACTATCCTCTAGTTAAGTGTTGGAATCAGATATCTTACTTTAAGGTAGATATCTACAGTTTGTCAGATTAATAGCTCTCTAATCAGTGAACTGCCAGCACTAGCAAACTGAATTCCATGACTAAATTTAAAAGCCTGCAGTCTCAAGCTGAATCGAACGTGTAACATTTAGATACTTAAGTTAGTGCAGATGAATCCCGTTCTAAATCTCACATAATGAGGGAAAAGGCAATGGTATAATGTTTTCTCCATTCTAGGCAATTGCAATGAAATTGTTTCTACTATTTGTTGCAGGGCTGTAGAAAGAAAGATATACTAAGTGCTTTGAGAGACTTTTTTTTTTTAATATGATCTCAAATTGCAGCATTTTCAATAGATGTGTTATCCAAGTATGGCAATGAATTAGTTAACTTCAGAAGGGAGAGGTCACCGCACATAAAGATTGACAATTGGCTGAAGGAGGCTTCACACTTCTGTTTAGACATCTTGCAGAAAAGATGTAGCATGAATATCATCGTTTTGTTCAAGCAATACTGAGGCATAGTAAGGTTAATCAGAGAGTCAGAGCAAAACAGTTTTTTTCAGTATGCATGAATATCACTCACCAAACTTTCTCTAAATCTAAAGTTCAAGAGAATACAATATCTATTCCAGTAGTGCTCATATCAAAGATTCAGCCATTTGAAAATAAGTGAATAATTCAGAGACTACTCACATGCTTTGGATTCAGGCCTATGCTCTGAGCTTAGAGATTAAGGGGAAAAAAATTATATCAGGGAACTTTATCAAAGTTCAGTGACTCTTTTCTTCAGGGACAGCTATTCTTTCTTTTTGCCTATATTCGTTGCCCAGGCAACAGCTTATGCAGTGATCAGTCTTCACCAACATAAAGCATTAGCATAAAACTGTACGGATTTAGCATTAAATAGGTAGAGGCTTATGGGTTTGCAAGAAAATTTGTCTTCTCATGGCATCTATATTCATCATCTTTCTAAAATGTACTGTAAGAAAAATTGACCTTAACACAGGCCATCCTCAAGGCCTCTGCAATGTGAAAATGGGCTTTGTAAAAATGTAAAAATTTTGGGCTGAGTTCCTGGATAGTTGAGCAGAAGAGTAAGTGTAACTCACTGCAGCTAGTGAAGATTATTCTTTCCTTGTTCAACTTATTCACCCCTTACATCAGTGTTACAGGAAATAATCCCAGTGTAGATCGTTTGTGGATACAGGTGCAAATTAAAAGATTCCCAAAACGAAATCTGACACACTTCAGTCTGACACATTGGTGTCCTCTCAGTCTCTGAGCTCCTGGGTGTGCAGCACTAATGACTGTGAGTCAAGCTCCAGCATTACATATGTTTAGGCTCTTATCCTAGGGGAGGAGGAGGACAGAGGAAATGGCACAGAAGGAAAAGAGCTAACTTCACTCAATGATCGACACCTAAAGCCAAGCCTTTCCTTCTGTTTTGCACTGCCAGAATGGCATAAAGTGTCTGAGGTGGGATCTGACCCTAAATATGTAACTTTGCTCACTTCCTCAAGAGGTTTTTTGTCATGAAACACGCTGCTGAAATTACGTATCATTTAGTCTCTGCGTGTAGCCAGATACTTCTAAAGATAGCTTCCACGTTTTTCCTGATTAGCACCTTCTGATCTACAAGAAAGAAGTTGCTGGTTTGGGTCAAAAAACCGCTAGAGAGATACACTCTTAAACATAAATGCAGGATTATTTCTTCTTCCTGGCCTTGCTTACATGTTTCATGGCACACAATCTTTATCCCCTTCATATTAAAAGGACCTGTGTCGCAGCTGCCCATGTCTCCCTGGGTCACTGTGGACAGCTGAAATCCCTTCTGTACAATTCTATTTTCAAAACTACACTCAGTCTAAAGTCAAACCCTTTCAAGATTTGAACTAGTCATAAAATACATCATTCATAATAAAATAAACAATAAATGATATAATAATAGAGTACATTCTTACATAATTTCTATCTATAGCCTTTTGACCTCATTTGGGCTCAGATCCGAGTACTCTGAAGCATCTATTCAATATTCTTTAGCACATGGCTTTTCATTGGATCACTTTTCTCTGCCCTTAACAGGTCCTGCATGCAAAAAAGATCTTTCTTTAAAAAAAATATAACCACTTCTCCTGGGTGTGTTCTCTTCCAAGATGTACCTAGGAGACCAGTTGACTCACCATCTGTTTTTCATTTCATTTGGCTTTAACTTTCAGCTTGTTTCACCTGTGTGTGTCTCTTTATAATTTATGTGTGAACTGATTGCAGATGCTGCTTGATTTAGGAGTATCCTATCTGCCAATAGGTTAGAAACTTATTTCTTCTTAAACACTTTATTTAGAAATTGCTTGCCTAGGCTTTCTACAAGACAGACTAATTTGGAGATGATATATAGATATATAGATATATAGAATTTGGAATCATCTAACACTGTCAATGCATAACACTTAACATTTATTTTTAAAGTATGTATGTAAAGCTCACAGCCAGAACATCAGAAAGGAAGATGGAAACTCACAAAATCCATTTCTGCTCTCCAGCCCATTTGGTGATGAAACTAGAAAAGTTTTGGCTTTGTTGGCAAACTGACCTACCTCAATTCCCCTGATGATACCCATTACTTAAAGTTGCTGAATATGAGCTTAGGTTTTCAGCAGTAGGTCTTCCAAAGAGGTTGCCAGAGGAAAATGAGTTTTGATTTTGCAGATGAAATTATTTTCAAGGAACCAAGATTCTCCATGGATCACAGGTGTTCCTGGCTCCCCTTGTATGGGAATGTTAAGACACAGCATGCTGACAAATCTTCCAGAAACTTTCATGTGAAAGAGAGTTGAGAACTGCAGCAACACTAATGGACAAACTGAAATAGAGGATCTAGGTATCTACCATTTGATACTTGAGTCAATAAACACAAGAACAAGTTTTAACACATTTTAGCATGACCAGAAAAAACTGCAAAGACATAGGGACTTTTCTGCTATTCAATTATGTCTTTCTGGAGCTCCATGAGGTATATAATAAAATCCCTCTTTTATGCTATGCAATATGGATCATTTAGGGCTCCAGCGCTCAGCAGAACAGATGTCTGCTAGGCAATTTTGTGCAGCATGATTGTCTAGAAAAATGGCCATCAGTGAAATTGGCAGATGCTACCAAATATTTTGTCTTCTATTTTATTAATAAGAAAAAAATGTGGTCACAGAAGTAATCTTACCTTATTTGCTTACAAAGTCTTTTTCCTGTGATATGTTTCACTAATGACCATGTTATTTTATCAGATTAAGTTTTCTCTGTGTGACGGTTTTGGCTGGGATAGACTTAATTTTCTTCATAGTAGCTAGTACAGGCTATGTTTTGGACTTGTGCTGGAAACAGTGTTGATAATATAGGGGTGTTTTAGTTACTGCTGAGCAGTGCTTACACAGAGTCAAGGCCTTTTCTGCTTCTCACACCAACCCACAAGCGAGTAGGCTGGGGGTACACAAGAAGTTGGGAGGGGACACAGCCAGGACAGCTGACCCCAACTTACCAAAGGGATATTCCATACCATGTGACATCATGCTCAGCATATAAAGCTGGGGGAAGAAGAAGGAAGGGGTGGACATTTGGAGTGATGGTGTTTGTCTTCCCAAGTACCTGTTATGCATGATGGAGCCCTGCTTTCCTGGAGATGGCTGAACACCTGCCTACTGATGCGAAGTAATGAATGAATCCATTATTTTGCTTGTGCATGCAGCTTTTGCTTTACTTATTAAACTGTCTTTATCTCAACCCATGAGTTTTCTCACGTTTGGTCTTCTGATTCTCTCCCCCATCCCACTGTAAGGGGAGTGAGCTGTGTGGTGCTTAGCTGCTGGCTGGGGTTAAACCACAACACTCTGTTTAGATGCAACTTTCAAGCACTTGCAAGGAGGCCAGTGATGCCTGGTAATGAACTGATGAGGGAGCCTTTTGGTTTTCCAGTGTTTTGTTTGGGTTCGCAATTATGTACTCTCTACATACTAAATTTATACTACAATTCACAAGCCCAGAAAGTTTCATCCCACCTTTTGTAACAATGAAACACTAAATTCATTCACAGATTGCAGTAATCAGGCTAGAACTTCTGCAAGATAATAATTCTCTGCTTGAGTGTCTCCCCTATATACCTGGGTAAAATGGAGACTTGCCCCTATTTGAGCTTTTAAAAATGTACTTAATACTGAGATTTACCTGACACTGTATTACAAAAATACAAGGAGAAACCGAACAATTTTCATACACAGAGAGAAACTTTTTATTTTCTACTTATGAATAAAAATCTATTTTATAATTGTCTTTTATCAGCATGGAACTCAAATTGAGATTACAGTTGACTTTTATTTGGTGAAATGAAAGAAAGCTTGTAAAAAGTAATGGTGGGGTATTGTTTTTTCTGGCCAGATGCTTTTTGTTGTTAGAAGCATCAGCAGGATATTTGCCAGACAGTTGTGGCAGAATCAATATCTTTAATAGAGAAAATACATGCTGAGGAATAAATTGGCCAAAATATTACACTACAATGAACGGAGGCTGACGTGTCTGCTGCTAAGTCTTAACTTAACCAGTGTGTGCTTATGCATCCTATCAGAGAGCTTGCCCATATGAATGCAAAAACATTTTGTTAGAAAAGCACAGAAATTCAGAACATGTAGCCAGTACTTTTCAGTAAACATGTAATGATAGGCCTAGTGTCTCTCTAGGTCATTGAAGCCAAGTCTGTGAAGTGCACCTTCCAAAGTGTCAGTGCCGATGTATTTGGGAGCAGAGCTATAAAAGGAGCGATCTCTTAATGCCATAGAACAGTGGGAAACCTTGAGAAGGGCAGAAGCCTGGGAAAGTTCAAGGATTAGATAAAATGTTACATTTTTTACTGGGAAAAACAAGGAAAGGGAAAGCTTTCCTTTATGCTTTTCCTGTTTTCACAGAAATGGTGATCCCTAAACGTATAGTATCAGAAGAAGTATTAAAGTAGTATGGTTCCTCACTCCAGTAATGTGATGTTTATTCTTTCAGTTCCTTGTGTAGCAATACCAAAGGCAAATCCTGCTTGTCTGAAATAACACTAAGAAGGAGAGTGAGCTCTGATATATGGAGGATTTGTGTGCTCAGGTGTCCTGGTTTAAGCTGGGGTAGAGTTAATTTTCTTCATTGTAGCTGGTATAGTGCTATGTTTTAGATTTAGTAAGAAAATAATGTTGATGTTTTAGTTGTTGCTAAGTAGCGCTTACACTAGTCAAGGACTTTTCAGCTTCCCATGCTCTGCCAGGTGCACAAGAAGCTGGGAGGGAGCACAGCCAGGACAGCTGACACAAACTGGTCAAAGGGCTATTCTATACCATGTGACGTCATGCTCAGTATATAAACTGGGGGAGTTGGGTGGGGGCGTGTGGTGAGCAATTGTATAGTGCATCACTTGCTTTGTATATTATTATTGTATTATTATTATTATTGCTACTACTACTACTACTATTTTATTTTATTTTACTTCAATTATTAAACTGTTTTTATCTCAACCCACGAGTTTTCTTACTTTTACCCTTCCAATTCTCTGCCCCCATCCCATCAGGGAGGGGGACTGAACGAGTGGCTGTGTGGTGTTTAGTTGCTGGCTGGGGTTAAACCATGACAGTCCTTTTTGGCGCCCAACATGGGGCTCAAAGGGTCTGAGATAATAACAGATTAACCAGAGTGTATTAAGGAATTTGTAACTGTTAACAGTTGCCAGTCATAATATTGATTCATCTGTTCTCCGTGTTAGTCTACCTGATCTGCACCATACTCTTGTTTTTGCAGTACATGTTAAAGACTGGCATTGGGTTTTGCAGTTTGCTGTGCTCTGCAGTGATTAGTGATGTTTTGCCTGGGAGATTTGTTATTGAAACACTGGTCTTGAGCGTTATCTGGTATTTCTGTTCTGTAGTGAAGTCATAACTGTACTTGGGTACCACCTCATGGAGACACTTAGCAATTATACCTCTTCCTCTGAGAGGTTTTTTATGGAGGAAATAAAGAATGGCACTTTCATTGCTTTCTTCTATGATGTTTCCTCCTTCATTACAACAATTTTTCAGTATCTTGAACACCCTTGGGTAGTTAAGATATATCTATTGGTAGTTCTTAGGAATATTGTTTCGGTTTTGTCTAAGGTTAATAAGCAGTTTAAGAATCGGAATAATCTCCCCAGGGAAGGGGTTGACTCCACTACAGTGAACACATTTAAGACTCAGCTGGACATGGTGCTGGGCCATCTCATCTAGACTGTGCAAATTCTTGCCTAGAAAGGTTGGACCAGATGATCCTTGAGGTCCCTTCCAACCTGGTACTCTATGATTCTGTGATTCTATGAAGAATATCATCCAGAGATCTGCCCCAAGGCTGGATAGTTATGAGTGGCAGGGTGTGTGGGATAGTATGGGCAAATACCTAGGACAGTGGGCACCTCCAGTGTTTTGGAACTTCACCCCTGAACAAGTGCAGAATCCTGAAAAATTAGTAGAACATTTGGAAAAAGTATGCTGTCATCCTGACAATTCTAGGGAGACACAAATCACTGCAATGTGCTGGGGCCTGGCCCATGCCTACCGAGCCGTATTAAACACTATTCAGAACCCTCAAGGGGAAGAGAAGGTCTCTGGATCTGACAACAAAACGACTGGCGTTGCAGCTATGCCAGCCCCGGCAACAGATACTACTGATACGCCAGCCCCTGTAACAGGTGCTGTGGCTACACCAGAGAACCAACCCGTGCCAGTATCAGTTGCCCCTATACAGAAGAAAAAATACACAAGAAAATCAACTCGTTTAGTAAGGGCTGATGATGAACCAGGGCCATCATGAGAACAGGAGGAGGAAGAGGCAGAACCCACAAATGAGATGGTAACAACCCGATTTCTGTCCCTGAGTGAGCTGCGAGATATGCGAAAAGATTTTAGTCGTCATCCAGGCGAGCACATCACCACTTGGCTGCTCCGATGCTGGGATAATGGGGCTAGTAGCCTGGAATTAGAGAGTAAGGAAGCCAAGCAGCTGGGATCCATTTCTAGGGAAGGGGGCATTGACAAAGCGATTGGAAAAGGGGCAAAAGTCCTCAGCCTCTGGAGGCGACTTCTGGCAGCTGTGAAGGAAAGGTATCCTTTCAAGGAAGATTTTTTATGTCACCCAGGCAAGTGGACCACCATGGAGAGAGGTGTCCAGTACTTCAGGGAATTAGCCATGCTGGAGGTGATTTATAATGACCTGCACAATGAGCAGTTATCTAAAGATCCAGATGAAGTCCAGTGCACATGACCCATGTGGCAGAAGTTTGTATGGAGCCCACGATCATCATAAGCAAACTCATTGGCAATAATGACCTGAAAAGATGAAGAGGGACCAACGGTGGACAAAAGGGCTGGCCAACTCCGACAATATGAAGAAAGTCTCTCTTCCTCCCTATGGGCCTGCATCTCAGCTGTGGAGAAACTGCCTGACATGATAGCTGAGAAATTATTCTGGGAGTTCCAGCAATTCAAAGTGGGTATGTCCTAGTCCTCACCTGTATGGACCAGTATCTCAGCCATTAGCAGTAAGTGTTCCTGTCTTCAAGAGAGAAGACATAGTGGATACACACCACGGGCCACTCTGTGGTTTTATCTACGTGACCGCAGAGAGGACACGAGGAAGTGGGATGGAAAATCTACCTCAACCCTAGAGGCACGGGTACGTCAGTTGCAAGGAAAAACAGCTACAAAAAGTGGCTATTCCAGGAAAATTGTTGCTCCAGTTTCCAGTGAGCAGTTCCCCAGACAGAGCAGAAGGGCTGATTTTGCTCCCAGTCTTAATAAAGGGACGTTTGATTCGCATTTACAAAAAGTGAGTAACGAATGCTATGACCAGGACTAGAGGGGCCCTGCCTCCAGCCAGGTGGAGGAAAAGGACCATTGGGTTTCCTGGACTGGGTGGAGATTCGATGGCCTGGCACATCAGACCCACAGGAGTATACAGCTTTAGTAGACACCAGTGCACAGTGTACCCTCATGCCATCAAGCTATAAATGGGCAGAACCCATCTGTATTTCTGGAGTGACAGGGGAATCCCAAGAGCTGACTCTTTTGGAGGCTGAAGTGAGCTTAACCAGGAACGAGTGGCAAAAGCATCCCATTGCGACTGGCCCAGAGGCCCTGTGCATCCTTGGCATAGATTGCCTCAAGAGAGGGTATTTCAAGGACCCAAAAGGGTACTGGTGGGCTTTTGGTATAGCTGCCTTGGAGATGGTGGAAATTAAAAAGCTGTCTACCCTGCCCAGTCTCTTGAAGAACCCTTCTATTGTGAGGTTGCTGAGGGTCAATGAATAGCAGGTACCAATCGCTACCACAACGGTCCATCAGCAGCAATATCACACCAACAGAGATTCACTCCCTCATTCCCATCCATAAGCTGATTCGTCGACTGGAGAGCCAAGGAGTGATCAGCAAGACTCACTTACTTTTTAACAGTCCCATATGGCCAGTGTGAAAGTCTAATGGAGACTGGAGACTAACAGTAGACTATCAGGGCCTGAACGAAGTCACACCACTGCTGAGCGCTGCTATGCCAGACATGCTAGAACTTCAATACAAATTGGAGTCAAAGGTCGCCAACTGGTATGCCACAACTGATATCGCTAATGCATTTTTCTTTGTCCCTTTGGTGGCAGAGTGCAGGCCACAGTTTGCTTTCACTTGGAGGGGCGTCCAGTACACCTGGAACCGACCGCCCCAGGAGTGGAAACACAGCCCCACCATTTGCCATGGACTGATCCAGACTACATTGGAACAGGGTGGGGCTCTGGAACACCTGCAGTACATTGATGACATCATCGTATGGGGCAATACAGCAGAAGAGGATTTTGAGAAAGGGAAGAAAATAGTCCAAATCCTTCTGTAGGCTGGCTTTGCCATAAAAAAAAAGTAAGGTCAAGGGACCCGCACAGGAGATCCAGTTTTTAGGAATAAAAAGGTAAGATGGACATTGTCAGATCCCAATGGATGTAATCAACAAAATAACAGCCATGTCTCCACCAACCACCAGAAAGGAAACACAAGCTTTCTTTTGTGTTGTGGGTTTTTGGAGAATGCATAATCCAAACTACAGTCTGATCATAAGCCCTCTCTATCAAGTGACCTGGAAGAAGAACGATTTCAAATGGGGTCCTAAGCAATGACAAGCCTTTGAACAAATTAAAGAGGAGATAGTTCATGCAGTAGCCCTTGGGCCAGTCGGGGCAGGGCAAGATGTAAAAAATGTGCTTTACACCGCAGCCGGAGAGAATGTCCCTACCTGGAGCCTCTGGCAGAAAGCACCAGGGCAGACTCGAGGTCGGCCCCTAGGGTTTTGGAGTCAGGTATACAGAGGATCTGAGGCTGGCTATACTCCAGCTGAAAAAGAGATATTGGCAGCATATGAAGGGGTTCGAGCTGCTTCGGAAGTGGTTGGTACTGAAGCACAGCTCCTCCTGGCACCCTGACTGCTGGTGCTGGGCTGGATGTTCAAAGGGAGGATCCCGTGTATACATCATGCAACTGATGCTATATGGAGTAAGTGGGTCACATTAATCACACAACGGGCTCGAATAGGAAACCCCAGTTGCCCAGGAATCCTGGAAGTGATCATGGACTGGCCAGAAAGCAAAGATTTCAGAATACCGACAGAGGAGGAGGTGACACATGCTGAGGAGGTCCCACTGTATAATAAACTACCAGAAAATAAGAAGCAATATGCCCTGTTCCCTGATGGGTCCTGTCATCTTGTGGGGAAGCATTGGAAGTGGAAAGCTGCTGTATGGAATCCTGTATGACAAGTTGCAGAAACTGCTGAAGAAGAAAGTGAATTGAGTCAGTTTGCAGAGGTGAAAGCCATCCAGCTGGCTTTTTAGATATTGCTGAACAAGAAAAGTGGCCAATGTTCTATCCCTATACTGACTCATGGATGGTGGCAAATGCCCTGTGGGGCTGGTTACAGCAATGGAAGCAGAGCAACTGGCAGAGCAGAGGAAAACCCATCTGGGCTGCCACTTTGCAGCAAGATACTGCTGCCCGGGTAGAGAACCTCATTGTAAAAGCACGTCACGTACATGCTCACATGCCCAAGAGTCAGGCCACTGAAGAACACCAAAACAATCATCAGGTGGATCAGGGTGCTAAGATTGAAGTGGCTCAGGTGGATCTGAACTGGCAACATAAGGGTGAATTATTTATAGCTCAATGGGCCCATGACACCTCAGGCCATCAAGGAAGAGATGCAACATATTGATGGGCTTGTGATTGAGGGGTGGACTTGACCATGGACACTATTGCACAGGTTATCCATGAATGTGAAATGTGCTGCAATCAAGCAAGACAAGTGGTTCAAGCCTCTGTGGTATGGAGGCTGATGGCTGAAATATAAATATGGGGAGGCCTGGCAGATTGATTATATCACACTCCCACAAAACCACCAAGGCACGTGCCATGTGCTTACAATGGTGGAAGCAACCACCAGATGTCTGGAAACATATCCCGTGCCCCATGCCACTGCCTGGAACACTATCCTGGGCCTTGAAAAGCAAGTCTTGTGGTGACATGGCACCCCAGAAAGAACTGAGTCAGACAACGGGACTAATTTCCAAAACAACCTCATAGACACCTGGGCCAAAGAGCATGACATTGAGTGGGTATATCACATCTCCTATCATGCACCAGCCTCTGAGAAAATCGAACAATACAATGGACTGTTAGCAACTACACTGAGAGCAATGGGTGGTGGGACATTCAAACATTGGGATACACATTTAGCAACGGCCACGTGGTTAGTCGACAGTAGGGGATCTGCCAATCGAGCTGGCCCTGCCCAGACAAAATTTTACCTATGGTAGAGGGGGATAAAGTCCCTGTAGTGCACATAAAAGATATGCTGGGGAAGACAGTCTGGGTTACTCCTGCCTCGAGCAAAGGAAAACCCATTTGTGGGATTGTTTTTGCTCAAGGACCTGGGTGCACTTGGTGGGTTTTGCGGCAGGATGGGGAAGTCCAATGTGTACTTCAAGGAGATTTTATTTTGGGTGAAAATAGCCAATGAACTGAACTGTATAATGTTAGTTGTTATATAGTGCTGTATGTCATCACTTCTATGATTACTATATGCCCTATCAAGAGTATACAGTAAGAATCACCCAAATTAATGAACTTTGAGGAAACCCCGCAAAGTGCAGAGGTGATAGAACCAGAACTGGCTTCAGCATGCAAGAATCCAACACCACACACCATCTCTCCTGCCCTGAAAGACTGTTATGACAGATGAAGCCCAAAGTCATGGACTAAATGAACTCAACAAGCATTTTAGAGGGATAGGCCATAGACTAAGTAAATACCTATGTGTGTATATATATATATCTCAAAAGACTGCAAAAGTGGTAGTGATTCATTGGAATGTATTGGAAAGTGTAAGACCTGGGCATGACGTATATGGTGTAGAATAAGAAAAGGACTGTTGTGGTTTAACCCCAGCCAGCAGCTAAGCACCACACAGCTGCTCGCTCACTCTCCTCACCCAGTGGGATGGGGGAGAGAATTGCAAGGATAAAAGTGAGAAAACTTGTGGGTTGAGATAAGAACAGTTTAATAATTGAAGTAAAATAAAATAGAACAGTCATAATAGTAGTAGTAGTAGTAATAATAATAATAATAAAATAATAATATAAAAAGCAAGTGATACACTATACAATTGCTCACCACCTGCTGACCGATGCCCAGCTCATCCCCAAGAAGCAGTCACTGCCCCCTGGCCAACTCCCCCAGTTTACATACTGAGCATGCCGTCACATGGTATGGAATAGCCCTTTGACCAGTTTGTGTCAGCTGTCCTGGCTGTGCTCCCTCCCAGCTTCTTGTGCACCTGGCAGAGCATGGGAAGCTGAAAAGTCCTTGACTAGTGTAAGCGCTACTTAGCAATAACTAAAACATCAGTGTGTTATCAACATTATTTTCCTACTAAATCCAAAACATAGCACTATACCAGCTACAATGAAGAAAATTAACTCTATCCCAGCTTAAACCAGGACATCAGGACACAGGAATCAAAGTACTGAGACTTAATGTGTGTGAAAGACGGAGTCCATGAGAGATCTGTGAAGAGGCAGGAGGTCTATGATTCTCTCTGCTGAAGAGTTGAGGGACTAACTGTTGAGAGATTTCTTTTTTTTTAAGGTCACACACTAGCCATGAAGACTTATTTGTGAAGGGACTCCAAGATCTCTCTTCTTTTCATGAGGGGTTTGAAAACTTGGCTTCAAAAAGATTGTCCCCTCAGGAGACATACATGACTTACTGAGCTTCCATGTGACCTATGAAAGTCACATATATTGGATGGAGACAAATGGAGAATAAGATAACCCAAACCATTCTAGCTGAGGGAAACAGTGAATGTCTAAGTATGATATGAGAAATGGTGGCAGCCTAATGAAAGGCTTTCACTTTGGGATGCACACACTGGACACAGAAGAGACACACAGCAACATATAAGAGTTTGTGCTTACACTCATTTTTCTGTAACTTGCACTGTTTTCTTAAGGACATTCTGCCATTGAGGTATTTTAAGGTAGTTACGCAGGAATAACTTTTTTTTGAAGTTGGTAAAAATATATTGTATATACGCTGAAAATATCAGCTTTTGTTGAGTAATAAAATGCTATCTCATGACGAATTTTTTCCTAAGATTTATTGGGTCAGAACCTTTCTGAAATTTCACTGTCTCTCATATTTACTTTTACCCATAGCGAATTTCATTGGTACATTTGCTTGTATGGTTTCCTTTGTTTTGTACTTAATCTAATTTTGTAGTCATTTGAATGCTGGCATTCCTAGCTACCTAAATGCATTTCCCTGAATATTTCATAATCGTGTCATGGATAACATGCTTTATGGATGTAATACTGTACAAAGACTCTTACTGATTCCATTTGCAGTGAATCTTGTACTTTGTAAGCATTGTTTGCCATGCAATGCTTTTCAAGCATGTTAAACTCTCCCCACCTTCAAAACTTTTCTTCAGTACTTTCATTATCCAATATGTTTTTCTCCATTTTTTGATAAATGATCTTTATGCTATAAGCATTGCACGACTAACAAATGGACCTAGGGTACCTGTTCTAAGACTTACTCGCTGTAGTACCATCCCTCTTCATATTTCTAGTACTTCACTTCTGCAATTAAGGTCACACTGATCTAATTGGCAACACCTTTTTTCTCTATCACACAATGGATGAGATAGCTGGAGATAAAAAAGAAATTGCATGTCAGTGTGGGAGCAAGGATTTTCATTACAGAATGAAGAAAAAGAATCTGTACTCTAGGATACATGGGCCAAATAAAAGAACAGGCAAAAGAAAGACTGAGTCTATAACTAAGAGGTCTGGACTCACAGTTTCTAGGAGGTAGATCATTTCTACTTTAAGTTATATAACATCTCTCTCCCTGGATTCTTTTCCAAACTGTGACCCTCTACTTTTCTTTCCTGGTGTCATTATCTGCATAATTTCCTTTGTACATAGGGTTCCAACTATTTCTATGTAAATGACTCAGAGTTCTCACTTTTTGCTTCTGACCTCTAGCCTCTGTTTAATCCATCATCTATCATTTCCATTTTAACACGGCTTATAATGACATTCCTATTTTCTTGTAATAATCCTCAGGGGGACTACTGAAAATAGGACGATTCATAGGAATAAGGCAATTGGATGTTAACTTTGAACTCTTCTACTTGTTTTGCATCTGAGAAGGAAAAAGTGCAAGACCGTTCCAATCAATGAGTTGCAAAATTGTTCTGTAGCTCATGCAGTTCTATACATTTTCTTTCTTGTTAATTATTTAAAGAAAATATGCAAAGCACTATCATACATAATGATATAATCATAGAATCGTTTAGGTTGGAAAAGACCTTTAAGATCATTGAGCCCAACCATTAACCTAACGCTGCCAAGTCCACCACTAAACGATGTCCATAAGCACCACATCTACATGCTCTAGACTCTTCACCAGCTTTGTTGCCCTTCTTTGGACATGCTCCAGCACCTCAATGTATTTCTCGTAGTGAAGGGCCCAAAAACTGAATGTAGTATTCGAGGTGCGGCCTCACCAGTGCCGAGTACAGTGGGACAATCACTTCCCTAGTCCTGCTGACCACACTATTCCTGGTACAAGCCAGGTTGCCCTTGGCCCTCTTGGCCACCTGGGCATATTGCCAGCTCATATTCAGCTGGCTGTTGATGAACACCCCCAGGTCCTTTTCCGATGGGCAGCTCTCCAGCCACTCCTCCCCAAGCCTGTAGCGTTGCATGGTGCTGTTGTGAGCCAAGTGCAGGACCTGGCATTTAGCTTTGTTGAACCTCATACAGTTGGCCTTGGCCCATCTATCCAGCCTGTCCAGATCCCCCTGTAGAGCCTTCCTACCCTCCTGCAGATCAACACTCCTGCCCAGCTTGGTGTTGTCTGCAAACTTACTGAGGGTCCACTCAATTCCCTCATCCAGATCATCAAGGAAAATATTGAACAGGACCGGCCCCAATACTGAGCCCTGGGAAAGAGACCACTTGTGACTGGCCGCCAACTGGATTTAACTCCATTCACCACCACTCTTTGGGCTCAGCCTTCCAGCCAGTTTTTTATCCAATGAAGATTATGCCCATCCAAGCCATGAGCAGCCAGTTTCTCCAGGAGAATGCTGTGGGAAACGGTGTCAAGGCTTTACTAAAGTCCAAGTACACAACATCCACAGCCTTTCCCTCATCCACTAAGTGGGTCACCTTGTCATAGAAGGAGACCAGGTTAATCAAGCAGGACTTGCCTTTCATAAACCCATGCTGACTGGGCCTGATCCCCTGGTTGTCCTGTACGTGACACGTGATCGCACTCAAGATGATCTGCTCCATAACCTTCCCTGGCACCGAGATCAGACCAACAGGCCTGTAGTTCCCCAGATCCTCCTTCCAGCCCTTCTTGTAGATGGGTGTCACATTTGCTAACCGCCAGTCAACTGGGACGTCCCCATTTATCCAGGACTGCTGATAAATCATTGAGAGTGGCTTGGTGAGCACTTCTGCCAGCTTCCTCAGTGCCCTTGGGTGGATGCCATCCAGCCCCATAGACTCAGGTACCCTGAGAACAACTGGTCTGACTATTAAAGACTGAGGCAAAGACGGCATTAAATACCTCAGACTTTTTCTTGTCCTCTGTCACTATGTTTCCCCCCACATCCAATAAAGGATGGAGATTCTTCTTAGCCTTCCTTTTGTTGCTAATGTATTTGTAGAAACCTTTTTTATTGCCTTTTACAGCAGTAGCCAGTTGAAGTTCCAGCTGAGCCATTCTCATCCTCTCCCCGCATAACCTCACAACATCCTTGCAGTCCTCCTGAGTTGCCTGCCCCTTCTTCCAGATGTCGTAAACTCTCCTTTTTTTCCTGAGTTCCAGCCAAACTCTCTGTTCAGCCAGGCTGGTCTTCTCCCCTGCCTGCTCATCTTTCGGCACATGGGGACCGCCTGCTCCTGCGCCTGTAAGATTTCCTTCTTGAAGAATGTCCAGCCTTCCTGGACTCCTTTGCCCTTCAGGTCTGCCTCCCAAAGGACTCTCTGAATGAAGCTCCTAAACAGGCCAAATTCTGCTCTCTGGAAGTCCAAGGTAGCAGTTCTGCTGACCCCCACTCCTTACTTCTCCAGTAATTGAAAACTCTATCATTTCATGATTGCTGTGCCCAAGACACATCACATCACCCACCAGTCCTTCTCTGTTTGCAAACAGCAGGTCCAGCAGCGTGCCTTCCCTAGTTGGCTCCCTCACCATCTGTGTCAGGAAGTTATCTTCGACACACTCCAGGAAGCTCCTAGACTGTTTCCTCTCCACCGTATTAATAACTTGCAAAGGATCTTATACTCATTCGGTAGACTTTTGCTACTGCAGAAAACCAGGGCATATAATCTTTTAAAGAAATTAATTGAACTTGCCTTAATGTTTCTTTTTTAGCCCCTATTTCTCACAGAGACAGAGAGATTTTCAGAATCTCATTTCTCTGACTAACATTAATTCTAATATGTGATCTAAATTTATTCACAGCCATCTTATATCTATTTATTTTGTGTCTATATTGTCCCACAGCCTAATCTTATTCCCAGTACTAACATTTGAGTCAACATCCTGGTACAAGCTGCCCAAGGGTCTTTAGAAGTACAGTCTTAGCAACAGGACATTTATTACCTGAGTTAAATGCACAGAAGTGTAGCACTCATCACCATCTCAGCACCAAATCATAAAAGCAGCCCTGGGTAGTGACAGGACCCCATACACATGTTCCTCAGCAGTAAATGGATGGTAAGCAGCAGTTAAATCTACACATCTAAATGTGGTTAATGATTCTGGTCCCCCAGGGCAAATACTGCAGATGGATTTTTAGCTGCTACCTTGACAGTAGGTTGCCATATCCATACTGTCCAGTATTTTTAAAGTACTCCTATGAATTAAATACGGTGGCCCTGTTGGCTTTGCATGATGGCTTAGCTATTATTTTTTGAGATGCTTCTCTTACAGTTCAAGCTGTCTGGAATATTGTGAAGGCTGTCTTGCAGTTTATTAGGGTAGTTATTTTTAAACCATAAAATTTAAGGTATATGCCACTTACCAGACAGTGTAGCATAAGGGCACATGATGGTGTTCAAAACCTGCTGGGATAATATTAAAAGACTACACAGAGCATAGTGTATTTGAGATACACCAAAAGCTGGAAGCAGTCATTGCACTTAATTGCCACCAGGACTACACCTGAGTTTTATTCTAGAACAGTCTACAGATTTGCTCCAAAAGAAGTCCTCAGAGTGAATTAGCACTTCTACAGTGATTCATTGGATGACCAGGACTGCACTAATTAAAAGCACAGAATCACCAAGAGTCTACCATATTCTCTCAAAGTGTCCTGTCAATAAGCAAAATTATTTGTTATCAACAAAAGGGACAAACTACAGTTTGTCAGATCAGTGTAAAGCAGTTCACAAAATAAGGTCCTAAATCATGGTGATCAGTCCATACCATCAGAGTTTCAATATCTGCTGTTTGCATGTTGAGAATCCAAGTGAACCATGATCCATGGAAATTTTGAAGGACATGGGTGTTCTGCATAGTTGCAAACGCCATTGAGCTTGTTGTTAGAGGGTCTAATCTACCTAGTCTGAAGCAAAATCGTACTGCTTGCCTTTGCCTCCCCCCCCCCCTTAGCCTTTTCATTAATTACTTTTTCAGGTGTACTACATTTTAAAGTGGTTTTCATATGTACCAATGACTGGTGTGTGTGTATGTAACTGTCTATATCTGTATCTAATATCAGTCCATCACATCTTTGCAAGTTTCTTCTATTTTTCTAGCCACAATTCAAATTCTGAGGCATCAATGATAAGTTATACAATGTTTTGCTGTGGTTTTCTAACTCTTGATTTTTAGACATTGATGACCACAGTCCTTTGAGAAATTTAGCTTTAGTTTTTCTCAGTATTTTATTCATTGGTTTGTCTGATGAGCTTGTCCTTGCATTTGTAACTAGTTCAGAAAATTTGCCATGTTTTTACTAGGTTACTTTTGGAATTATACTTATTTTAGGAATACCCCTTCTGGGGATCTTTTATTAAAAGTTTAGAACCTGTGTCAGTTAGGTTGCTTTCTGAAATTACTTCTTTATTTCAAGAAAATATTAGAACAAGACAAACAAAAAACCAAATGGCTCAATAAATGAATAACTTGAATAATAATTTCCTTTAAAATGATGATGGCTGTTAAAAATAGTAAAACAAATTCTTTCTAGTCCAAGGAAAACATAAAAGTGAAATATATTAATTGACTGTGTAGAAAGAACATCTCTGCTTTGATTTAATGATGGAAAAGCTAATGATTTTTGTGTGTTATTAGATTTATTTTGAAAACTTGGAAGAAATCCAATCAGAAACGAACAATGTGTATCACATCATAGTAAAGAAGTAAATGTCAAAAAAAATATTTTATCAGGACAATTACTTTCTAACAAATACACCTCAGTATATTTTTATTTAAAAGCTCTAACGAAAGAGGGGAGATATTGCTACATTTGGGGGAAAAATATAATGCTTACAGTTTAGCAAAAGTTATAACTGTAGGATGCATGTTTTCTTAGAATCCAATTTGATTCTGAAAAGTAACTGATTTTACATGATGAAGGAAAAAGTAGTATAAAGTAAATCAAACTTCTTTTAGTCAGAAGAAAAAAAGAACATTTAATTCCATTGAATATCATCACTATTTTTTTAATGTTAACTCCCTTCATCCATGAATGAAGTCCTATACTCCTGTTTAAGAAGATGATATCAAGTTTGGGAACATTTAAAGGATATCTTTTCTCTCTGTTTGTTTGTTTTGTTTCATTTTGGGGTTGATTTGTTCATTTTTACCTTTTAGCTTCCCCATTTTCTTTATTCTCTTTCCATCTTCACCTCGTATCATATTTGGAGAACTGACTAGGTAAGTGATAGTTCATTACAATATCTAAAATTTACAGTTTAATTTTGTAAGTTAAAATCACAAAATTTCAATTCTAGTACAGCTTAATTACATAGCCATACAATCATAGAATAATTTAGGTTGGAAGGGACCTTTATGGGTCATCTAGTCCAAACTGCTGCTCAAAGCAGAGGGGAAAAAAGTCCTTAACCAGTGAAATTCTAAATACCTCCAAGGATGGAGATTCAACAGCTTCTCTGGTCAGCTTGTTCCAGCATTTGATTGCCCTCAAGATAGGAATTATTTTCTTATAACTGATCAGAATTTTCCTTGCTTCAGCTCATGAGCACACCCTCTTCTTCCCCTGTGCAAAGCCAAAAAGAGTTTAGGTCTTTCTTCTGTACAACCAGTCACTAGGTAGTTAAAGATGGCAAATACATCCACTTACCACACCCTCCCTGCCCCAGCCTTCTCCAGGTTCAGAGTTCCTTCAGCATCTCTTCCTATATATTATACCCCAAATACCTAACCATCTTGGTAGCCTTCTTCTGACTTGCTCCAGCTTTTCAGTCTGTCTTTTGTACTGGGAGGCTGAAGACTGGACACAGCACATCAGAAGCAATCTTATAAATTTCTAATAAAGAGTAATCCTTGCTTCCCTCAGCCTACCGGCTCTGTTTTTGCCAATGCAGCCCAATAGCAGGTTAGCTTTCATCTCTGCAAGGGCACATTGCTGACTCACATGTTGCTTGTCCACCAGGATCACCTGGTCCTTTCCAGAACAGCTGCTTCATCACTTATATTCTCTGAAAGCAAGATAATCAAGCTGATGGATGCTTTGGTTGCAGGTGACTGACCAGAGCCTGCTCTGGGGCCTTGATGGCCCTGTCATTCATATCAAGTTTTTAGAGTATGCTGCTGCTTCCTACTGACTGCATGTTCACATTTCCTTACATTGGAAACAAGTCACTACGGAACTATATGGGAATGGCCTATCATGTCCTCAGCTTTTGCCTGGGTAGTTAGCTGTGACATGGCCTATACCAAGGAACTTGAAAGTGATAGTAAATTCACTTATTTAGATGAGGCCTTTGACTTAAGCATATAAATGATCTATTATACTGAGCAGAACTACAAACAATTAAAAGGTTCTCAGAGCTCCCTAATAACCCAAACTTCTGAAAATAGATTAAATAATAAATTAGAACTGGGAGTAGTTTGCATGAGAATTTATTTTATTTTCTTTATCTTGTTTTCAGCTGAGACAAAAATGACAATTCATTTTTGTTTTCAGAATGGTTTTAGGTATGCTTTGACTCACTTTTCTGAAGAAATTTAAAACACAGGTGGTTTAGCAGCACCATGTACTGAAAAAGAGACTGCTTATGGATTTAGGTGTAGGCATGTGTCAGAACAAATATTTGTCTAAATTCTGTTCTGTAGCTAACCCCTGTAGTTGGGACACAGAAGACAAACTTCTTGTCTAAAAAGAAAAAAGTGGGGTTTTTTGTTTGGTTGGTTTGGTGGGGTATTTTTGGTTAGTTGGTTAGTTTGGTTTGTGTTTTGTGTGGGTTTGTTTGTTTGTTTTGTTTTGTTTTTCTTATCTTGCTGATTTATAGACTATCTAGGGGTAGCTTGGAGAGGTCAATTCTAGGACTGCATCAGACCATAGTATTAGAACCTACCACTTTTAAGTTTTCACAGGTGTCCTGATTTTCTACCTCTCTGAAATTGGTCTTCATGGATATGATACTTCCTGTGCTCTACCTGCTTAGCATAAACACAACATAACTAACTAGTTAATCTATGCCTACCTTCAGTGGAACATTTGTGACACCTTTTGGTGTTGTACATGCTTTTCAACAACTCTTTAGTAGAGTACAGGCTAAATCCTCAGTTAAGGGAATCCTTCTACTCCTCAAGGACTCTTTTGCATTTGCATTTAAAAGTTACTGAATAAAATTCATAAGGAAAATTGGAAGAATATATCAGACACAAGCACTTCTTCCTCCCAGGACAGTCTCTTTGGCACTAGACTACAAAATCAGGCTTCTTGCTTAGTTTCTCTCCTACCCAATAAATGTTATATTCTTTTCTGCATAATGTTATAACTACAGCAGAGAGTACTTCTTAATGTCTATCTAAATTGAATTCCAAAATTGTTAAAAAAGCTGTGAATTCCCTCATATCATTATATGCTGATTGCACAGCAGTGTTAGAGGCCTCTACTAATGATAAACTGGATCATATTTTTTTATCAGACATGTATATTTGAATAAGAATTAAAGCTTTTCACTACACGTTGCTTTCTGCTAAGATGTAACTCTCCATAATCAGATGAAAATGTATTAAAAAAACTATGGAGAGCAAAACAATGAAGAAAGATGTGGTAGAGATTGAACTAGCACATTTGTTGTACAAATACAGTAACTTAGCATGTCTCTCTGTCAGTAACTTTTATGATTCACTGCTGTTTCTTCAGCTTTTAATAACACCAGAAGTGGAGCACATGCTATTAAATGTAGGATTCACCTTCACAATAGAAACAATGCTTCAGCCACTGCATTTTATTTGCAGAAACAGAGCTACTTGCCTATGCTATAGATACCTGAGTATCAAAGAGAAAGGAAAAGACTATGGAACCAAACTAGATACTTGTGGCTGTTGGCAAGTATGTTAAAACATAGAAAAGAGCATAGCTGGTAGAAAAGATTTGACTACAGAATTAGTGGGACACTTAAAGGGTAGCTTGATAGACATTGGATAGTCTATAGTCACTATGCAGAGTTAAATGTAGGTTTTGAAGGGAAAAAGATATATATTATAAAAGCAGAAAATTAATAAAGAATTTATGAGCTTGATTGGCTTGGTAGTATTAATGAGGACTTGCATTAGTGCAAGTGAGATCAGAATCTCATGATTACATTGAAAGTCGGTGGAGTCAGTGTGTCTTCTAGTTGCAATGCACATCAGCTTTACAAACAAAAGTCAATTAAACTTGTAAGTAGGCTTTCTATTCTGAATTCTGCATGCCACTGTAAGAGATTTATCTTTAGCACTCCTGAATTTTTTTTCATTGCCTCCTATTAGAAATATCCCAAACTGTCTCTTATAAAGGTAGAGACAAATTCAGTTGTCCTTAGCTTATTAAAAAGAAGGAATGAAATTACCATGTCACATTACACAACCCTAAAGTATAATCTAACTTTTAAAAAAAAAAAGGCAAAAAAACATCCCCAACCAACCAAACAGAAACTTGTAACACCATCTACTTCATTATGCCAATTTAACTGTGTGGCAGAAAGCCACTTTGTCTTTTGCATCAGAAAGACATGGTCAGAATTATTATATGTTCTTCCATTTTTCTATAGATCCCCCTTCCCTCCCACACATATAAAAGCATAGCCTGATAAATATTAGGTTTGGGTTTTTTTTAAATCTGCACAATCTTACATAAACCCTTATATACATGAGGGTTATATATTTCTGCCTATATTTATTTTTTAATTATGTAAAGCTTATTTCTAGCTACTTTAAATCATTCTGAGAAAATGGTATTACGACTATGAAAATGATTTGCACATTGTGGGGACTAGAGAATAATTTTTCAGATAATTACACATGATGTCATACTATGGTACCTATTAGTCTATTGATTAGGCACAGCTGGTCCTGCTGGAGACATAAGTTGCTTTAAACACCAAGGAGCTTTGGATCTCAAAAACTGTATCTTATTGGAATATCAACTAAAATAGGGTGACTCTAAAAATCAGATCTACTGGGTAAAACAGAACAAAATAAACAACTGTCCCTGCTATTTCTGCAAAGTTGATACTTTCCTTGAGGAATGAGTCTGATCTTTTATTCCCAACTATGGCATAAATGACCTTTAGGATTTTAGTAATCTCACCCCCTTTTCACTGTCTTTGATATATGAGTGGCTTATTTCCTTGATCTTCTCCAGTGTCATCTTCTGCTCCACTCATGCTTCAAATTCTTTGCTCCTGGTATCTTCCTCTCTCTGCCTCCCCCATGCTGCACTCCAGAAACTTCTTTCAGCTTAGCATTGTCTTTTATTTCGATAAAAGGGCTGATGATTTCTGTCAACCTCTTTTTCCTTTCACAAGTTTTCACCAAAGCTGAAAGAAACTTACATTAGGAGACTGTAAAGAAACAGTTTTTCTTTACTACTCAATTATACTCTTTAAATATAAAATAATATCCACTTAAAAGAAGCATTTTAAAATTTAAATTTTAAATTTAAAATATATATTAAATTAAATATCTTTTGATACAACATGAAAAGAGATATTCATACTTCATATGAATCCATAAGCAGGAAATAGGATTAATATATTTGACCCATTATTGACTGCTGGTTGAGATCAGACATGATGGTAATCAAGCGTGTTAGGATAAGCACGAAGATCTGGAGAAACTTCTTGCAAGGAACCCAAAGTAGTCTTAATTTAGTGGCTCTCATGATTAGGACAGGACAGGACAGGACAGGATAGAATAGGACACGGCAAGGCAAGGCAAGACATGGCAAAACAAGACAAAATAAGATTACACTTCCTTTGACTTGTACAAGAAGGTGTTAATGAACATTAAAATATTCTAAAAGCAAAGAGAAAAAAGATCAAGTGTTCTAGTATGAAAAATAATGGACTTAACATGAAACTGAGGACCAATGAAGAAATTTGTTAGGTTAATTGTGTTAATAATATTATAAAGGTAGAATCAAGCAGACTCAGGACCAAGGAGGTATAAACCCTATCATCAACATCACCATCTTCCTTCCTCCCATTAAGGAACTCAGGATGCTGATGGCTTGCTGTAGGTTCCTTACCACTTCTTGAAGAAAGCTGGAATTGTTGACCTTAAAACCCAGAGGAGCAGTCGAAGGTTTAGCCTAATGACAGGGAGAAAATATAGGTACTAAAGAGTGTAACTGTTATTAAGATCTTTTTTCCTTTCTAATAGAAATCTTTTTGGGTTTTCTTTCCTTTTTTTTTTTACCTACTTTTTTGCAATATATAGGATTGGGCTAATAAGAACTTTTTCATTAAACTGTTAAGATTTCAATTAGACTAACAATAAGTTGTTGGTTTCAAATACATCTGCTCCCTTTTTGCTCTCAAAAAATTTTGTGTGTGAAAAATGAGAAGGCAATTTTTTAAGCAGAGAGTTAATTTGCAGGCTTCTGAGGCTAATTCACTTTACTGTGAATCAAAAATTCTTAAGCACTCTTCTTTTGCTATTTAAAGTTCACTTAAAGTCTTTAAATGATAAATACTGTGAACAGTTTATGAAATGGTTAGAAATAAAATAGGTTTAATTACACCATTCTTCTTAAATTATCCCACAACGCTACAGATTCTAGAACCAATTGTGCAATTCTGAGCAGAATACTGGTCAACCAAATGCATACACTAGAGATAAACAATGATAATTTAATGCACTAATGAAATGTTCCAAGATGAAGCACTTGAAATGCTTAATAGCATGCAGCAACTCTAATTGAGGAATCCAGAGTGCAATTGCTTAAACTGGAATTTAGCCAGGATACAGACATAGAATCCCAACCCTCTTGAATAGTTTCATTGACTTTTTAATTACTACAGGTACACAGAACCTCAGTTTCACACACCTTCAAAGCATGGATGTCCTTTAATGGAAGGAAAAAAAAAAAAAAAGATCCTAATGTAATCCACAGAGAGGATCTTCAGAAAATTAATTTTAATACATTCAATGTATCATCTGCACTATTATGTATATTTCAACTTTAATCTTTCTAATCTATATGTCTATTTCCTATTTCCTTTTTCCCTTTTCACAAACCCTAAACAAACTAATATTTTCCAATACAGATGGAAATAATCCACTTAATTTTATTTCAGTTATCTTTACATTAGGTCTTAGAGAAATGCAAATATAGCTGTCCTTACTTGGGCCATTTATTCCCTTGATTTTTTTAATATAAGAGTCTCTTCCTGGAGAGGGAAGCATGGAATTGGCCTCATACTTAGGAAGAGAAATAGGAAGCTTGGAACAGAGATCACTGCATATATTATACAACATTCTGCACTTGATTGCACAGGAAATTCCTTATTCCGGGAAAGGATAGCTGAGTTGGGCAAACATTTAAGAGCTGCACTCAGAAGAGTAAAACTAAATCTAGTAAAAAGTAGGCAGCTGAAACTGAAATATTTTAAAGACAGATGAATTATCTCTTTGTTTAATAGCATTCAGTCAAACTATTCAAAATCAAACTGAAATTTTTAACAGTTATGACTAGATATTTTTCACAGTGTGTCTAGTATCCATAATTTTAATCTAATTTATGGCATTTCAATATCTTTATTCCTATCACCCTCAAAGATTCTGCCTGCTTCTCCTTAAAGGTTAAAGAATAAAAGACCAAGAGAAACAATATGCATTGTTTTAATCTAGACAGTGTTTGCTTAAAATTCAGAGGAAAAAAACCCTGTAAAATTAAAAAAAAAATGCTAAACCATCAAAATTAGAATTGTATTAAGAACAAGAACAAACACAACTGATGTTCATGTCACTGACATTTTTTTCACCAGTTAATGCTTTAGTCAAAAGTTCTTTACTTTGTTATGTACGGACTACTTATTGTCTTGTTCTTTTTCTGCCTTTTGTTATATTTAGGTGACTATTTTATGAAGGGCATTTTCACCTTTTCCTTTGTACTTTATCAACTGTGATCCTGTGACTGCTACTTATCTAAAAATAAGAGTCTTGTCCATTTAATATTCCTATGAAATGTAAGAAAGTTCTTGTTAACTTCTATTATGTAGCAATACTTTGATTCCATTTTAATACTAGTAAGGCTGAGAAAATATGAAAAAAATATTCAAGGAAGTGTTTATTTTTCTACTCTGAAACCAACAAATAAACATTTAAATTCCATATTTTCTGACATTTCGTAGGTACTGATGGCTTTGGAGTTACAGTAAGATATTTTAGTTAAAGCTATGTCCATTTCAAAAGAAAATCAAGACTAGATGAATTGAAAACAGGTGAATATCAGTGAAGGAATATTCCAGAAGCTAGATAGCTGGATTTTATCATCCTGAGATGCTGCTGTATGTCAACACAGCTGCAGGGAATGTTAGGAAACAGACATGAATTACATTAACACATCATCTTGATAAATGATCCGTCTGGCTTCCACCTAAATTAAACTCCTGCAATCAAGCTGAGCCGCACACTGACACTAGGTCCACCATTCCTCCATTTGCCTTTGGTAAATTATGGGTTTAAGAGCTGCTAGCCTGTGTGCACCGAGTGACCAATGCTACAGATTTTTCACAGATTATTACTGAAGTAAAATAAAAAGTAGGACCTGGTATTTCCCTGCAAAAATTAATTCTGCCATCTGATTGCATTTTAATAATTGTTTTAAAGTGCATTGTTAAGAACTATACAAAACCTATGCTGGAGAATGACATGAAATGTTCTGAGTAGTCCTACATGGTTCTACATGTAAATGAAGACTCACACTATTGTAGTATAATTTTATTACACTTTAGTACTGTTTGCTTCTTTAATTAAACTCCACTGGAAACTAATGTGTTCTGTACAGTTTAACTTAGATTTGAAGAACTAATTTGAGTAAAATCCACACCATTGTTTTGGATAAAATATATTTATATAACATATATAAAATATATATTAATTGCTACTTATCAACTAGACCAGTCAATTGTGCCAAAAAAAGTCCTTAATATGTAAATGCTTTTCTAGTAAATGCAGTACAGCAATTGGACCTAAAAAGCGCATATTTGCCTGCACAGCTAAGAGACAGGTGTGAACACTTGCAAATACCTGATTATTGCATGCAGTCAAGGAATGCAAGTGTGAGTGTACTTTTCCTTTTATGGGTACATTTTTTTACATTCTTTTGAGGGAGGCACTTTACCCTAACTGGATAAATGAACAACACTAAGACAAGATAATGGCAACAACCACTTAGTGTGTGATTTTCAGCAAAAGGAGCATGCTCTAATTCCTCATTATTAAAATGGAGATAATGATACCTAGTAACTATTCCCAAGTTCTTTGTAAACTTTGGGAAAAAAACTCTCATTTTGTTCTACATAGTCTGATAGCAATACTGAAATAGTTCACTTTCAGTAAAGCACAACAGGAAAACATTTTCAGATAACAGAACTACAGAAGTGTGACACACTGTTTCCTCTTTCTTTTTTAAAAGTCTAAGCAGCCATGAAGAAACAGCTATTTTGTGTATGAGTATTCTGCCTATTTTTCAAAAACTATGCAAAGTGTCATTTCTATATTCTGTTTTGGATTATAAAGACTGTCATCCACTTGCAGTGCCCAGATTTCTTATGCTAGTATCTAACTCCAGCATAGATGTTTCTGCTTTGCATAGCATTACATACTGAAGCAGATCTTGATGTAAATGAAGGAGTGTTAAATTATTTTTAGAGGCAAGGTAGTGAGACAACTTGTGGCTTGGAAAAAGCAAAGCCAATTTTCTTGAATGGTTCTACAGGGCATATACTTTCCAGAGTATGGGAAATTAATTTTTATTTTCTTTTCACATTCATATTCTTACCCCTTCTGTAGAATGTGCAGGTGTGTAGAATGGGGCAGATAATCCTGGAAACCATCACCAGGCACATAAAAAGATGAGAAAATCATCAGGAGTAGTCATTATGGCTTCACAAAGGGGAATCATGCTTGACCAACTTGATAAACCTCTATGATGAAGTGACTGGCCTGGTAGATGAGGGGAGAGCAGTGGATATTGTGTACCTGGACTTCAGGAAGGCTTTTGGTACTGTCTCCCATAAGATCCTTATAGATAAACTTGATATATGGGTTGGATAAGCAGACATTAAGGTGGGTTGAAAACTGGCAGAAAAGCCGGGTGCAGAGGGTGATGATCAGTGGAACAAAGTCTAGTTGGCGGCCAGTAAATAGCGGTGTATCCCAGGGATCAATACTGGGTCCAGTCCTGTTTAACTTCTTCATTAATGACCTGGATGATGAGGCAGAGTGTTCCTTCAGCAAGTTTGTAGGTGACAAAAAACTGGGAGGAATGGTTGATATGCCAGAGGATCATGCTGCCATCAAGAACGACCTCAACAGGCTGGAGAAGTGGGCTGACAGGAACCTCATGAAGATCAACAAAAAGGAGTGTGAAGTACTGCACCTGGGGAGAAACAATCCCAGGCACCAGTATATGCTGGGGGGCACTCAACTGGAAAGCAGCTTGTCAGAAAAGAACCTGGGGGTCCTGGTGGACACCAAGTTGAACACCAGCCAGCAATGTGCTCTTGCCACAGAGAAGGTTAATGGTATCCTGGGCTGCATTAGGAGGAATGTTGCCAGCAGGTCGAGGAAGGTGATCCTTCCTTCTGTTCAGCACTGGTGAGGCCACACCTGGTGTACTGTATCCAGTTCTGGGCTCCCCAGTGGATGAGAGACATGGACACATTAGAGAGAGTTCAAAAAAGGGCCAACAGATGATGAAAGGACTGGAGCATCTCTCCTATGAGGAAAAGCTGAGAGAGCTGGGACTGTTTAGCCTAGAGAACAGAAGGCTCAGGGGGATCTCATCAATGTATATAAATACCTGAAGGAAGGATGCAAAGAGGATGGAGTCAGGCTCTTTTCAATGGTGCCCAGTGACAGAACCAGAGGCAATGGGCAAAAACTGAAACACAGGAGGTTCCATCTAAACATAAGGAAACACTTTTTTACTGTGACAGTGATGGAGCACTAAAATAGGTTTCCCAGGGATGTTGTGGAGTCTACACCGTCGGAGATCTTCAAAAGCTGTCTAGACATGGTCCTGGGCAAAAGTGCCTAGGTGGCTCTGCTAGAGCAGGAGTTTGGACCAGATGACCTCCAGAAGTCCCATCCAACCTCAACTGTCCTGTGACTCTATGAAATAAGGATTTCAACATAGACATGAATACAAGCACATTTTCTAAGAAGATAAAATAATGCTTATTGTATACAATAAAGAAAAATAATGTTTAGTGTATACAATAAACCTATGCTATAATATTTATATTGTTAGTTTCTTGTTCTGGTTTAACCCCAGCCAGCAACTAAGCACCACACAGCCACTCACTCACCTGCCCCTGCCTTGGTGAACAGGGGAGAGAATCGGAAGAGTAAAAGTGAGAAGACTTGTGGGCTGAGATAAAGGCACTTTAATAAGTAAAGAAAAAGCTGTGTGTGCAATTAGCAGGCAGGTGTTCAGCCATCTCCAGGAAAGCAGGGCTCCATCATGCATAACAGGTACTTGGGAAGACAAACACCATCACTCCAAACGTCCCCCCCCTTCTTTCTTCTTCCCCCAGCTTTATATGCTGAGCATGATGTCACATGGTATGGAATATCCCTTTGATCAGTTGGGGTCAGCTGTCCTGGCTGTGTCCCCTCCCAACTTCTTGTGTACCCCCAGCCTACTCGCTTGTGGGTTGGTGTGAGAAGCAGAAAAGGCCTTGACTCTGTGTAAGCACTGCTCAACAATAACTAAAACATCCCTGTGTTATCAACACTGTTTTCAGCATAAATCCAAAACATAGACCCGTAGTAGCTACTATGAAGAAACTTAACTCTATCCCAGCCAAAACCAGCACAGTTTCTACAACTGAGAATGCATTCAAATGTATGTTACACAGGTTTAAACTGAAACCTAAACTGCTAGCAAAAATAACAATTGCTTTAAAAATACCTTTTCAGTGTTTCACACAAAGTATCTCTAATCCTGCTGGGGGATGGTAAGCACAAATGTGCTACAGATACACACATTATAAACAGGTAAATATGTGTACCCTTATTTTATGTGACCTTGTAAGACAAACATCACTTTTTTTTTTTTTTCTTATACATATATAGATAATAAAGATACAAAAAACCCCCATGAACATAAACATATATATATACCCCCAATACAATATGTTACTTGCTGAAGTTCCAACTCTCAGAGATTGGACATGACTCACGTTAAGTTACTCTCTAAATTCCAGCCATTCCCTTTTTGCCAGGAGATAAAGCAATAGTCACAAACTGCTCAAAACTGTTAGAGGTTGTCAAGAAACCAATAAGTTTCTTATTTAAAACCTGATCAGGCCACTTTGCAAACAGGGAGACTGAATCCATCCTGCCAAAGGAAAAAATTTCTGAAGCCATACTGAAGGAAATACCAAGCATGCAATTTAGTAAACCTAGGTATAATTGTTTTGTTGTAGCTCTTACTCTAGTTATTAAGTATTATTCTCTCCAGAGTTTTCTGAGCTAGTTTTTTCAACAGCTGGAGATAACTTCAAAACTCGTAAATGCTCTATATATATTTAGCTTTAGGATTAAAGATCACCTCATGCGGTTGTTTGGGTTTTTTTTTTTTCCCCTTACAGAAATGAAGATAGGTAACTATTTAAGAAAAGAGGTATTTTTGAAAACTACTTCACAAGGTCATTTAAGTGGTTTGAAAGATAATTTTGAACATTCAACACCAACAGTAATAAGCCTAGGAAATAACACGGAATTATTTGATAAAATGTTTTTAGTCCGCATCTGCATTCTGGAAAAAAAATAGTTTCAATAAACATTCCAATTTGCATATTTTGGGGAAAAGTTTCAAATTGTGAAAACATAGCAAATAACATTTTTGCAATGCAAGATGCTTTTGGTTTGGTTTTTTGTTTGTTTGTTTGTTTTTTAATTTTGATTTTACATGTAACCTACAAATAGTAAAAATAAATACTCAAAATCTACCTTTTGATTTTGTCTAATCTTTCTAAAATTTTCTTCAGCATTGACTTACAAAGATTTTCAGGTGCTGATATCTGAGATAGGAGAAATAAGATTAAAGATGAATTGGGATTAAGCCCCAATTGTCTGAGATTTGAATTTCCTTCATAGAAGTAATAACAAAAAAACCAAGTTAATGAAATGCTGAACTTTTAGTATTTAGGTTTTTTTTTCCCCCTGACCCTGGAAAATCATAAAACTTTTGGTAAACAAAAAATATAAGAAGCAACAGAAACCAAGCTACTTTTATTTTGCTAGTTATTATCAGCATAAAAATAAAATGTTCTGTCATTTGAGTTTAACAAATGTTATTGATTCATAATACGGAACAGAATTTTGTTTAACATTTCTTATGTTGGTACACCTAATAACAATGATAACTTAAATTTGTAAACTAATGTAAAAAAGCATTCATTGAGGCACAAAGCAAGGTATCATATAAGTCAAATATTCTGAATAAAATTGTCCTAATTTTTTTTTCTTATTTTCTTTAAAGTCAAAACATACTATAATATACTTGCATTACATAAAGAACAGTAATTATTTCATTAAACATTAAATTTATCATTATTTGTAATGTTTAGAATTTTTTTACTTTTCTAAGATGTATTCCAAGAAAACTCCAAGGATACATATTTTCATTTAAGAACTGACATGAAGAAAGAAAATTATTTTTCCACAAATGTAAAAATCTTAAATTTTTGCTTTTTTCCCACATGGTTTATAAAATAGGCGATTGGATTTCTCATCCACCAGCTCATGAATTCCATGAGATATATCTAACCAATCTTGAAATATCTGGAAAACCAAAGTCTTCTGGTCATCAGAAGACTAAAAGATTGCTCCAGAGAACAGGATTCTCCATTAACTAAATTCCAGAGAAGAGAAAGAACCTAATAGGTAGATATTATTTTACCACCTCTCTTTTAACATTGCTATAACTCAGTATAACAGTTGATAAAATAATATACAATGTATTTGTTTGAGTCATAATGTCATGAATGTTAATAAACCATTTTTAGATTTTTAGATCATAAAATAAGTATTAGAATAATTTTAGTGCTCTTAAATAGATGAATTTTTAATGGTATTGGTTCAAAAAGAATATTAATTTTTACTATAGCACTTGATTAGTTATTAATTATTATTAGTTATGAATCTTTTTTATATCAAGCAACTCTAAGTCCTTCTAAAAAAAATCCTTGAATATAATTTTGTCATTTTTCAGCTTTAAAAAATAAATATCATTATTAGGGCTTTTTTAAAGTTTCTGAATGTGGTTGGTGATTCTGTAAGTTCAAGATACCATGATTTTACACAAGACCACAAGAAGATAAGCTAAGGTCTGTTTTAAAAAGTAATATGTTTCTGGTTAAAATTGTGAAAAGAAAAGAACAACTACTGATATTACTCAATTACGTTGTCATTTATATTGTATTTGCAGTTCAGTCTCACTTCATAGAATAATACAGATAATTTCAAGGTTGTTTTAAATATGTAGTAGCTGGACATTGCCATATAAGTGCTACAAGTTATAAGAAATATTTTAGCTAAGTAAAATGTTAATATTTTTCACATGCTTTCAATAGGAAAGGTGACTTTGGCAGGTACACCTCCTGAGGAGAAAGGATAAATGAAATCACAGTAATAAGGAGTTATCTTAGCGCCCACAATAGCAAATCTGAAAGTTCATATGAAGATCAGGCAGTTGGCTTCCTCCATATGCTTACTGTCATAGAACTTCCTTTCACACAGACACTTCTTTTGCCTGGAGGAAACAAAGCACCGAGTTGAAGATTATGAGCATGTAAATAAATAGAGGCCCAGAATGAACTGTCAAAATTAGTTTAGTTCAGTGTTTAGGACTAGAGCATAACACTTTCTGAGTGGTGTTGAGTGTCTCTTAGCAAACCACTCCCTTCTATTAATTTCACATACCACCAGGAATTATAACTATTATAAAGAGATCAGCTAAGAGGTAGGAGTGTTCGTACTAGCTAAATTTTCAGACTAGCTTTTAGCATACAGATTACACGATTAAGGTAGGAACCTAATTTTTCAGTCTGAGAAATGGAGAGGAGTAGATTCCTTCAGAAAGTAATTCTTAGGAAATAAGTTAGTAATTTGTCTTTCTAATTTGGTTAGATAAGAAGCCAAAAGTTAGGCTGAATGAATACATTTGTCATACATGCCCATGATATGTTCTTTACTGAGGATTAAGGGAGCTTCTTCAGTTTCTAACTGAGAAAAAGAGAAAAGAGCAAGGCAAAAATCTGAATGCTATAGAAAATTCTGAAAAAAAGCAAAATGTACTGCAAGAAGAAAATAAACAGTAAGGAATAAGCCCCTGTTTTAAGACTTATGAGCCCCTTGGTTTCAATCAAACTTAAAATTTCTTTGAGAAGCACTTCAGTGTGCGGACTGGAGAGACAACCTTTTCACTTAACTCGCCAAAATTTTCCAAGCACAGCACTGAAAAATTATCTCAAAGTCAGAAGACATATTAAATATCATAAATAAATCTTTATGTATTTTTCATTTTCCAAATGAGAATCTCAAATGCTTCAGTGATCAATCTAATTTTCTGTTATTTATTCAGCATGTATTTTTTGTTTTTTTGTTGTTTTTTTTTCCTAATTTTTTACAGTTTGGTTGGAAAACTTTTACTTAATTTTTATTCAGTATCCCTAAGACTCAGTACTAAAAAGAAGACTTCATGAGTGCACTGGGAGAAACAAAATATACACTGACTAATCACAGTCTTGTACTAGCTAGAACAGGTAATATCCTTACTTACATACAGGTAACTCTCCAAATAAGCCTTAGTAACTGCTGGCAACAGCAGAAGGAGGCAAAAGGTGCACAGCCACAATTCAGTGTTTTATGTATTTTTTGCTTTGGTTTGCTTTTTTTTATTTTTTCCATTCACATAAGTTAAACCTGCTTTAAAGGTTTATTATCCTTAACTGAAATAAAACCAATATAGTACATAGTACCAATTTTTTCCAAAACACAGAACTTCAGTGAAGGTTTCTGTGACTTTTATATATACTATCAGTATAGAGCTGTGAAATACTTTTCATTATTTTGTTTTGATTTAGTAATGTCTTCTTTTTGTTAAAAACTCTAGTTCATGAGTGTTTTTCTAGTAGCCGGATCTGTCCAAAGCATTTCTCTTTTTGGACCCCAAATGGAAATCTGCTTTTAAAGACCTTCAAGTTCCCTAGCTGGAATTGATAAACTTGTATTTGTGATGGCATGTCACTATCTACCATAGCATAAACTCCATGATAAGTCATGTAGTCGAGATTATCCAGTCTGCAGGGTGATGAGGGAGCAGAAGCCAGTCTCTGCATATCTACCTCTCCAGTTCCTTTCTACCCACTTGGGAGATACAGAGCTGGTCATCTCCCAAATGAGTAGAAAGGATCAGGAGAGGTAGATATACATATATATATATACACACACACAAACATATATCTATATAAGTAGAGGAGAACTGTTCTACCTATTTCAATGCACTAAATTTGAAAGCCTATTCATTCTAGACTCCCTCTGTAGTTAGCAGAAAAACAAGATGTTTAACTAATTAAGATTTGAATTACCTTTCAGGGATGCTTACCTCTATCCAATTATCATACAGAGAGCCCCAAATTCTTAATTTAATCCAGCCCTCTAATCCAGGGATGTTAAATAACCGTATATAGTGGATTAATCCAGTAATTTGCATTTCTAGTTTCTCTGTTTCTGGTAGAGAAACAGATCTATACAGGTATGAATTAACTCACCTAATTGTAAATATTTAAAAATTAGCAGTATAAATCTGCGCTCCACATTCAAAGGAAAGGAAAAAAAAATCTCTAAGGGCCAATTCATCTGAGTTTACAAGATTCTTTAGGATGAAGGAAAAAGCTGCTAGAGAGACTTCTTTTCTTCTGTTGAATATAAAGGAACTGAGACTAGGAGATCCAGCTGTAGACACCAACAGTAGAGCAGATGAAGTTCACTCTTGGTTTATCTTTTTTTCAAGTGTGAATCTCAGATTTCAGTGTAGCTTAAATAAATCTACAGTTCAATACTATTCACACAGACAGAGCCATGATTGTTTTTCTTACTTTTGATTCTAGCTGATGCCAGGTTTTACGTTGTTCACCATAGAACATGTACACCTAAATGTTCTATGTATGCTAATAACCTATATGCTAACATCCTTTGATCATTTACTTAACAGTAAAAAGTACCTCTACAGCTAAGTTAAAGCTAACACTGCAACTTTTTTATTTGTATGGGTCAAAAACATAAAGCAGCCCTGTAGCCCAGTGCCTCAGATCACATTTATATATAACTATTACACCATCTGTCAAAATGTAGTAGGTTGTAGCTTGATAGGATTCAGCTTCCAGCTAGCTTCAGCAGTTAAACTGTTAACATTAAAAACACATCAGGCAAATGAGACAGTACTTATAAATAAATACACACAATCCAACCAACCTATGGAAGTACTATTTTTTTTAATAACTGTTTTTACATGATTATTCCAAACTACCCAAATAACAGGTAATCAGTACTACAGTTTGTATTTTATTATTACTTAAGGAAACAATGAAATAATCATACTGGCCTAGATATAACCAAGCTTTTTAATAGGAATTAATTACTGTGCATAGGAGTTTCATTCAAAGCAGTTTTTATGATGTTCACTACCCACTGAAAGAAAAAGAGATTACCTTATTTTTTTCATTGAAAATGTCTCAGCATAGTCCTTACTGATCCTATGACCATATCAACAGGAAGGACTTGAAATTATGGTCTCTTTAAACAAAACAGTAAATGCCTTGTTGACTTCAACTGTCTATACTAGCTTCAATTGAAACAGGTTTCTGTTACATTGTCTAACAGTGTTTCCTGATAATTTTAAGGCAAAAACTACTTTAAGACAGAATGAAAATTGAGGACTAACATTAATTTAACTGTAAAACTGTTAAAGCCCTTATAATTATCTTCCAAGGAGGCACTGTAAATCATTCAAAACTTAATGTAAATAGTAAATTTACAAAATAGTATTATGTTCAGAAATTCACAGTTCTCCCCTCCCCCAAAATAATTCTAATAAAAATAAGAGTTGAGCAAATTTCCCAATAAATACATTAGAAACATGTAACTGTTGAAGGATCTGTAGCCGCAGGAATCAGATAATTTTCCTTTTGGGTGCTTTCAAGTAAGCTCAGTTAGGATTAATTTAAACATTTAACTAGAATTTTCACCATATAACCAGTCTTTTTATATTTGCTAGTCAATATTAGCTATTAAAACCAGTTTGACTGTTGTGATTAACATTCACAGAATATTTCTGTTAATTCACTTTTAATGGTAGCCACTTGATATACACCTGCAAGAGAATTAAATTATAAAAGTTTAATGCTTATCATTTTCCTCATTGACACTGCTATGCTGCCCATTGACTCCCATCTAAGAGCTGTTATGGAAATGTCTGTGATACTATAGAATTATTTGGCAAGGTGAAGGGCGATACTTTACTGCAGTGCAGCTTCATTCTGTTAGAGAATTTCAGATTGAAGTTCCAAAAACATTGCACGGAAAAAAAATACAAATGTATAATCCACTGTGTTTGATGTTCTAATAAATGTGCTTTGAGTGTTTTTTTAAGAAATGCAGACTTTTTCACAGACTTTTTTTTTTGTGTGTTGTCTAATCAACAAAACTGTCAGATGAAATCAGTTTCCCAAGTTCATGTATGAATAAGAATCAAAGTAGAAGCAATCTGTGAGTCATTTATGCCAGCAATGCTCAAAAAGGCTATTAAAATCAGTTTTAGACAACATCAGCTTCCTTCTTTGAATAGTTTGACTAACATATGGCTTTGCATAACACTGGAAAATGAGGTAGAAACACTGTTAAAAAGAGCAGTCCCTTAAAGGAAGAAAATAAGGTGCTATCATTCCAGTTTATCTGCAAGCATTTTTCTTTTTCTTGTGTTATCTATTTGAATAATATTCAGTAATTAACTCTGAAGAAGAGGTGGAGTAATAATAAAACAATAAAAGCAGTGCTGCAGAGGAGGAAAGGAGGATTACTCTTCGGGGAGTATGTTGTTTCACTGTTTCAAAAAGCTAGTGTAAAAGGGTCTATGTGCTAAATCATTGCATATTCTGGTAATGTAGAAAGAATGGTAGGGACACTAAAAACTTTATTATAGTCTTCTCTTTCTATAGAAAGTTTACCAGAAGTATTGGCAGGAATTTCCACAGAAACACTATTTTCCTTACTTCTTTAAAATTGTGGTGCACCAATGCCTGAAAAGAAGGCAAGGTAAAGGTAATGTAATGGTCTTTCATCAACTTTCCAATAATTATTTCCAAATAATTACAAATTCAGTCTTGTAATTCCATAACAGTTCTGTATCACACTGAATATTTCCTGATTGCACAGAGATTAAAATGAAGCTCACAGCTGTCATTATTATGATTTACTTATTAATTATAGTGGTATCTAGAGTCCTGTTCTTGAGTGGTACTTCTTTATAAAAATGTAGTGATATCCTACCTCAGATGGAAAAGACACCCCTGTAAGGTAAGGAGATATATAAAGTATTTAGTAGGTGTGTGGTGCTAATTCTGCCATGGCTATAGCTAACTATTCTAAGAACTTGCCCTGAAGTAGAGGGTGTTAGCTGCATATTTGAGAAATATAGTCCTTGTCCAATTATGACATATGAGTTCTTGATTTAACACCTTATCTCTTCTTTTCTTCACTGTGATTAAAAACGTCTAATGCATATAGCAAAGCAGCTGTAGTAAACTATACTAGTTCCTTTAGTTACATGACTGATTCTTTTGTGATCTCTATCTTGCATGTTTATCTTTCCTTTATTCCACCTTTTCCTGATGGCTGCTTTTCAGCACTCACCCTGAGGCGTCTTGGATATTATCCAGACATCATACTGCTGACACCTTTGTGGTATAAAAGTGCATCACCAAAGCTGATGGTATTCCTTCTATTTGTTCTTTATTTTTTCTTTTTCTTTTGCTCATTTTTTGTTTTACCCTACATAAGTCAATTCATCTTTTCTCAGTGTTCATGGTGGTTTTGTGGGTTGATGTCTTTATATTTTTTCTGAAGGCAATGCCTTCTTTTTTTTTGTCTCTGGAAGAATACAGAGATAACCAATATTCTTTGGTTATGGATTTTTTTCTGCTATTTTTATTCTATCCTTTCTTCTGTTATTCTTTTTCTCTGCATTACCTTTTTACCTCCCATTTCCTTCCTCTGTGCTTTCCCTCATTCACAGCTTTAGACTATGTAATACTGGAAGTTACTACAAACGCCACCTTCTTCTTATCACTGTCCAAAGATCAAAAATTTTATTTCGGTTTATTTTTCTCTGACATTCTTTCTTCCTACTACTTTGCTAACAGAGCAAAAGGCAACAACCATTGTTACAGATCTGAAAGTGTTGTCCCCTCTAGCTATGTGCTTCTCCAGGTATTTATAGGAGTGAGAGAGGAATGGCGTCTCACAGGATTGAAATTAAAAACCTAGAAATGGTAGTATCTTGCATTGCTTATTGATTATGAGTTCTTGAAGGCTCAATGGCACATACACAATGGCTATGTCCATACTGCACACAGGGACAAGACCAGGGATGTGTCAGCGTCTTGAATACCCAGCAAAGGAACCGTCTGGCAAACATGCGATAGCAGGACTATAGCGTAACCCACACGATGTCTACAACCAAGAAAAAGGATGATGGTGTGATCAGTGATGTTCAGTGACAGCTTAGTGTGTCTCCTAAACCTAGTGAGAAGGCCAAATAACAACTGATAAAGAAGATGCTTGGGATTAAAAGTAAAAGAAACCTGTTGGGTTTATATCCTATTAGAGCAAAGCTGCTGTACAGAAAGTTACGTAGACCAAGAAACGTGTAGGCCATAAAAGTGGGAAAGGGACATTTTCTACATGTTTTTCAAGCTCTTAAAGCTCCCTATGTTATTCATATTATTAATTTAACTATGCTTAAGATCCTGAATGACCAATAAATTAGATATCTCACTGCAAGTAAAGAACATCCTCTTTCCTCTACCTGAGTTTTATAATATGAGCAGATTGAGTTGTTTAAGAGTAACGAAACAAGAAAGTGAGATTATTTTTTTTTAATGAATTCTGTAATGAATCTTGCATTATAATTAATAACCATCAGGTATTCCAGACTGGTTGTCTAGAAGAGTTCAGTTAATAGCGGTAGTGTTTTGAACGGTAATTAGAGCAATACTATTCCTGAGACATAACCCATATAAAAGTTAAAGTAAAACTCAATAAACCATGTGCGACTAGGTGTTAAATATGTGCATGAATGTAGAAGGCAGCTAAGGCAAACTGTTTTCCCACAGTTTGAACTCTGATGAACAAGTCCCTAAAGGCTCTTAAAAATATGCAGATACATCTCTCAGGTCACCTTTGATAATTAAAGGTGATTTGTTACCTAACTTTCTCTTAAAACAATATTCTAATACTGCCTCTAGATGGTCAGAATAGCTCAGTGTACCAGAAGTGTTCTATTGTTATGCACAAGTGTTGTGGTTTAACCCCAGTCAGCAGCTAAGCACCACACAGCCACTTGCGCATTTCCCCATGGTGGGATGGGGGAGAGAATCGGAAGAGTAAAAGTGAGAAAACTCATGGGTTGAGATAAAGAGAGTTTAATAAGTAAAGCAAAAGCTGCACGCACAAGCAAAGCAAAGCAAAGAATTCATTCACTGCTGCCCATTGGCAGGCAGATGTTCAGCCATCTCCAGGAAAGCAGGGCCCCATCATGCATAACAATTACTTGGGAAGACAAACACCATCACTCCAAACGTCCCCCCCCTTCCTTCTTCTTCCCCCAGCTTATATGCTGAGCATGATGTCACATGGTATGGAATATCCCTTTGATCAGTTGGGGTCAGCTGTCCTGGCTGTGTCCCCTCCCAACTTCTTGTGTACCCCCAGCCTACTCGCTTGTGGGTTGGTGTGAGAAGCAGAAAAGGCCTTGACTCTGTGTAAGCACTGCTCAGCAGTAACTAAAACATCCCTGTGCTATCAATGCTGTTTTCAGGACAAATCTAAAACATAACCCCAAACCAGCTACTATGAAGAAAATTAAGTCTATCCCAGCCAAAACCACCACAAGAAAAATCAAACGGGCTCCATCTATATCACCAACCTGCTGAGAATTTGCTAAGTGAGACTCCTCAGCCTTCCAAAAGAAAAATCTAACTTCTAAAATAAGCCAGAACTCTTCCTATATTGCCATGAATGGCTGAAATTGCAAAAAACAATCCCATAGAGAACTATTGATCCTCAGATCTTGAATCAGGTGTGTCTTTTTGACTGGGATCCAGAATAACTTAATTTCTTCAAAACTGAAAAATGATCATACTAGATTTATATATCATGTACTAACTACAAAAAAGAAACAAAAATGAAGTTATTGTACATTTTCCTCCATGCATTGCTCTATTTTTCTCTTTAATTATTCCCTGAAAGTAAGACTGATATTTTAATCCCCCTTCTAAGACATGTAAAAATAAGAAATTTTTTTGGTAATTAGCATTCTGGATTACAGAAATGCCATTAAAATCTATGTTATTAAATACAAATGTAAATTCTTAATTTACATGTGGCTGTTTACTGATGCCATATCGAGAAGAATGATATTCTGATTGTCATATATGTATTTTAATACTTACAGGATTTCAGGGGTGGGGAGTCCTATTTGCAGCAAGTCTAAATATCTAATGTTACTCCAGTCCACAATAAATTGAAACGTTAGTGATGTAACAAGAGAATGGACACATATTTATATGTTGCGGATTTCCTCAAATTGTTGATTTATGTTTACTATTGCCTGTAAACTGTTGCACCTACTACTGTTTCATAGCCACAGGGAAGTGAAGCATTAGCTCCTATTCCATTTGCTTCTGCACTTTCTCCAAGAAGCTGAGGGAAACTGGCTCCAGCAGGGATTAAGAAATAGGGATTATCTCTCTTTCTTCTCCCCCCTCCCCCTTACCTGTAGGCTGCCTCCAGAAACATATAACCCTCTCTTTGCTGATGTTTTTCACAACTGTTCATGAGCTATATATGTGAAAATAAATGCAAAAGACAACAGTTCTTTCTCTCTTTCTCCCTTACTTAATAGACACAAACTAAAGAAATTAATCTCCAGTGAGGCAAAAAAGGTGTAGAAAAGGCCATTCTTTCTCTTTCAGTAACTTGCAATATGCACTTTTCTTCATCAGGAATATAGCCTGTCGGTTAATGTTTCAACAGACCTGAATTCCTATTTGAGTAGTAAAATTAGATAACCCTACTTTGAATACTGCCATTATAGCTTCCCACACTACATTTCCATGAGGGGAGAAATTGAAATTTATTAAGCCCTAAGGTGTCCACATTAGCAGTGGGGTGCATCCACATCAAGAGTCCACCATCACCTTTTTTAACAGGTCACATAAAACACCAGCATATCTCCAAGAAAAAAAAAGACTTGTATTAGAGAAAAATCCTATGAAGCATTCTCAGCATGGAAAGACTGTATAAGCCCATGGGCAGGAAGTCACAGCTTGTCTCATGGCTGTTACCATGATGAAAGACCACGTACATAGACCAGTAGGTTTACAGCCCTATCCCCTCCTCAACTTTTGACTAGTGAGAAACAAAGGCAATTGTCTGACTGTCCACAGTTGTGCTCTAAAAGCAGGCTGCTCTGCAGCTAAAATCTCATTTCATATTTATCTAGTCACAGCATGTGTCTCTACCCAGCAAGGACTCTATGCATCTGCTAGCACTTGTCTATAGATAACATCTCCTTGACCTCATCTCCCTTCTTTCTACAAACATGGAACAGACGCTGGCTGATGGGTTTTACAGGACTGCCAGCCCTCTCTCAGCCAGCTTGTTAGAACATACAGGCCCAGTGTCCAAGAAAATCCTTAAGAGTTGTGTTTATTCAGATGCAAAATATTCAGTATGTGTGGCAGATTGCACCACTTTGCCATTAAGTGTTCTGTCCCAGAAAGTCCATTGATATCCACTGTAGACTTGCTAGCATCACATGCTCGTTTATCTTGTATTCCTCAGTCTTTGCAAATTTCATATTAGGTTTATAGAGTCATACAAAATATGGATTGGAAGAGACTTCTGGAGGTCAGCTATTCCAGCCTCCTGCTCAAAGCCCGGCTACCTTCAAAGTCAGATCAGGTTGCTTACAGATTTGACCAGTTAAGTTTTAAAAATCTCTACAGCCTCTCTGGGCAACCATTTCCAGGGCTTTACCAGTCTTACTGTATTTTTTTCTTTTCTTTTGCCTAACCGGTATTTCTTTTTCTGCAGCTCATGACCATTGTCCTTTTTTTAAGTTGTCCTGATTTCAGCTGGGATAGAGTTAATTTTCTTCATAGTAGCTGATATAGTGCTGTGTTTTGGATTTAGGATGAGAATAATGATGATAACACACTGATGTCTGAGTTGTTGCTAAGCAGTGTTTATACTAACCAAGGACTTTTCAGCTTCCCATGCTCTGCCAGGTGCACAAGAAGCTGGGAGGGAGCACAGCCAGGACAGCTGACCCAGACTGGCCAGAGGGCTATTCCATACCATATGACATCATGCTCAGCATATAAAGCTGGGGGAAGAAGAAGGAAGGGGAGGACATTCAGAGTTATGGCGTTTGTCTTCCCAAGTAAGCATTACCCGTGATGGAGCCCTGCTTTCCTGGAGATGGCTGAACATCTGCCTACCAATGGGAAGTAGTGAATGAACTCTTTGCTTTGTTTTGCTTGTGTGTACAGCTTTTGCTTTACTTATTAAACTGTCTTTATCTCAGCCTATGAGTTTTCTCATTTTTACTCTTCCGATTCTCTCCCCCATCCCACCATGGGGGAGTGAGCAAGCGGTTGTGTGGTGCTTAGTTGCTGGCTGGGGTTAAACCACAATGCTGGTCTACAAAAGACTGGCATATAGGCACCATTCTCCATGAAGTAAGCTTCTCAGAAATTATGGTATGAATTCATGAGTGTTCTGTAATGAGCTGGATGAGATGAATGAGGAAACACTTGACACCACCCCCGTGTTGAAAACAGAAATTTGGCTTTGGCTAACAGGAGAATATCCATGATTCAGTTTTTTAGTGGTGATTGGTATGCCTTTCCTTTCTGTCTTCCGCGGTTAACTTCAGTGAGAGTATAACTTCTTCTTCCTCTTCATTCCTTCTCCTTTTCTATCTCCAGCGGAACAGGTCAGAGAGAAAACTTTACTGTGCAAGCAGTAAAAGCACCTGCTGGATAGAAAAATAATCAGGAGAGGATGGGTACAGGATGAAAAGCTTTCTTGTGATAAGGACTTCGGGGTGTGTATTTTTCAGAGGACTGGTTGTCCTAGGCTGCTTCATGCAGAAGAAATTGCTAAATGCCAATATATGTGGGACATGAGGATGCAACTGGAGGGGTTCACATCCTTTTAAGAGTTGTAGCCAGTGAAGATTTTCTTGCTGTTTACCTCTCCTAGGTCTATAAATTGATGGTCTAATGTCTTCTCTTTCACAAATAATGTGCAAAGGCCAGAAAAAATCCAGAATTTTCTGTGCAAAAGCCTGTAAATAGATTCATCTGCATGAGGGATCAGCAGAGCCATTTGTAGGCTAGCCATGAAGCTCACTTCTCACCTAAGATCTCTATAACACCTTCTTTTCTGCTAAATAAAAGATGACCAGGGACTAAGTCCTTGCCCTGAGGCCATTTGACAGCAATTGGCTCACAGCCACACCACATAAGGCTGGTTCCCTCCACAGCAGAGCTGTGTCTGTGGGCCTACTTCATCAAAAACAGAAGCAGGACATAAATTAACAGCTAAACTTTGTGAACAATCAGAGGTCCTGTGTTTGAGCTCATTCCTGTTGCGAGTGAGTGGTTAGGTCGCTTAAATAATCACTGCCACAGATATTTGCAAATAGTGATTTTAATAGAAATTCATAAAAGGGTGATTTAACAGAGTTCGATGGCAAGGTTCACTCTATTACTTATTGAATGAATGGAATATATAAGAGAGAGAGAGAGAGAGGGGGGAAGATTGAAATAGAAGGGAATACAAAGGGGGAGTAAAGGAGGCCCTCCCGTTGAGTCACGAGGTTCAGAATGGACCCCCTTGCTTTCTAAACTCCTTCTCAGAGAGGAGCCTAGGTGTGGCTGGATCCAATCCCAGTCTCAGACTTGGTCAACACTTTATGTCTAAGGATTATATGTATTTAGCAGCAACTCTAGGTTTTATTCACAGTAAGGAGAGAATTATGAGAATTTAGTAGTAACTAATCATTGATTACTCTAGCATCTACAAAGTGATTAAATAAAGCTTGCTATAATATTTGTATCAACACACACACACACACAATCACACAATAGGCCTCTTAAAAGCCCTCGCGAGTTTGATATGCGCAGATAAAGATACCCATCAAAAATTCCCCTTGAGTTCAGTGAAATACTCACTTCAATGATTGTCTCAACAGGCGAAGGCTTGAACCTCAAGGAGTGAAGGGCACTGGAGATCAGCCCAGATCCTGTTGCCAGGCATCCATATGCAAACTTAAGGGTTTGCGGCTCTGAGAGGCATCCCACTTAGAGGGAGATACTGGCACAGCCCACTGTGGCCCAGAAGAGCTCAAAGGGTCTCCCATGGTACCGCTGTTTATAGGGTTGTGAGATATTTGACTTTAGGCATCAGTAAATTTCCATTCTGGCCACAGCTGCAGTTGGTTATTGCTGAGTTCTCATTAATCTCAGCAAGGCAGGTACGATCCTACCGTATCGATCTGCCCAAGTTATGATCCACAATGATGTGTTCCCAGGCTGTCAAGGGGTGATTGATTATGCCAGGTGGGATCAAGGCATTCTTGTTCCCCAGCTCAGCCATGCAAGAGTGCCTGGTAGGACCAAGGGGTGCCTGATCGCCAGACTCATTGCTCAGAGGCCAAGCCTTGACAAGAGTCCTTGTGATCGTAAGGTGGTCCAGAGGAAAGGGGGAGGATGTACCATCACAATTCCCCTTGGCAGCATAAATGTACTCAATGTCACAGGAGATCAAAAATGTTTTGAATGTGTTATGGACTTGTACTCTGCCAAGGAATGCTTATGTCTTACAATTCATTTCTATGTGATTCTGTGGTGTGAAAAGTTAGGGAGTTTATATCCACTTTTTTGCAGTATCCACACTATAAGCCCCACACCAGCCTCTGATCTGCTGCTGTAAACTAAATATCCACTGCAGCATGGAACACATTTGATGTATGTCTAGAGCACATTTTCTGTGTGACATCTCACTCAAAGGGAAACCTGTTCATATGGTCAAAGACTGTGCCATGATGAGAACCAAAGCCAGACAAATAGACAATTAGATGTTTCCCTCCAAATATGCTTTCAAGTGAGTCACTAGTGAAAAGAAAAAAACAACGGCAAAAAGCCTCCCTCTTCCCCCCCAACCCCACATATTCCAATCACATTCCAATCTACTCTGCTTCACTGAAATAATGGAAAAGTCTATTGAATCCTGGGCTATGTTTGGCAGCAGTTGAGCTTTTCTAACAATGATCATTTCTCTAAGATCCCTGAAGTGAAAAGGCAGCTGGGTTCAAGAATCAAGCCAAGGAAATGATGAGAGATTTGGAGAAAGTGACATCCCTGAAGGTGCCAAAACTAATGTGCAATTTTATGTAACTAAAGACCTACAGGATATATAGAGATGCTATAGTCTAGCTTCAGACTTCAGCACTAGGTTTGAAAGCTGGATAGATGAAGGTCACTGTTTTCCTGACAAAACAATAATTTACAGCACAGATCTAGGACACATAAATTCTAGCTTCCTCAAACCAACTGATATTTGTGGGAGTGGGGTCTCAGTATCAATTTTTTGGCAACTTAGCTTAGCACTTGCTGAGCAAGTTTTGTCTAATTTTCTTTAGTCACATTCAGGACCAGCTTAGTCAGATTTCTAAGCAGGGTAGTTGTCACTTTTCTTGAGACTCCATCTCTTACCTCTGTAAATGAAATTTATCGAATGAAGGCGACAGTTTGTTCTTCTCTTAGTGCCGTTCTCAGGCCTTTCTAGATCCTTCTGAGAATCTAGCTTGCCTCAAATTTATGGGGAGGGAGTTGCTGGTCTGGTCACTAATATACAGAATAGTATTTAGAATAAAACTACTTCCTTACAATCCAGGAGCCCATGAAGTGGCCATTGATGGGAGACAGAAGTGAAAAAAGAGCTGAAAATCCACTGATTGTTGGAGTCATTAAATTGTTATGTACACTTTCTTTTAATTTTCCCATTAAATTTGAATTATTGATATTTGAATGTCACACTTCTCAGATGGCTAATGGACATTCGAAGGATAAATTTATCTAGACTCACTATGTCAACACTTTTATTTCCTGGCATAATTGAAGGCCTTTTGTTTTCGTTTTCATTTTCATTCATTTAGCTGCAAACTAGGACTTGATCTATTTCTCTTATTCACTCTGTCTACTTGAGAGAAACAGGCATGTCTACAGTATTGTTTCCCCACTCCCCATGAGTTAATCATAATTTTTTTTCCCCATGCATAATTTTTGTAGAAATGTGTGATGCTGTTTAATAAGATAAAAAAAAAAAAATCTATTATCTGATTTAAAAATGGTTTATCTCCTTTGACAGCATTTTTGACACTTTTAAAGGTTAATAGTGTTTGGCTTCCCAACTGACATGCACAGGTAAAATGTGATGAATATTACTAGCCTCTAGACATTTACTTTTTTCAATATTTAATATAAAATATTCAGTACTTCTCAACTATACAATGTTGAAGTATTAACAAATTTTAATATGATCTATTCAAGGTACTAAATAGGATCTTCTGTTTCACAGATCGAGAAATCAAAGTTCCTAATGGAATAATGCTTTCTCATGGCTTAACTAATTATTTTTATTTTATTGGATTTGTTGATAATGTGGGGATCATTTCTCAGCTATGTCAAACTGCCTTAATAGAGACTATGAGGCAATTTGAAATGGATCACAGTTCAAAGTTCACCTTAAGGGTGGAAACTGTCTAGCCTATATTCTGCAGGTCATAAAATGTGAATCAAAGGGCTCTGGTTGAAGGGTGTTATGAAATAAAGTATAAACTGAAACAGCCTGGTCTCATATAAGAGAATATGTGTCTTATCCCTAGTTTATTACTAGAACAAGTGGGTTTAGGTTGTTTTAAAATATAATTCTAAATGAGCCCTAGCAGTGATGTTTAAGGTTTGCTCCAAAACTTTCAGGCCCTCACAGGAAAAGGGAAAGTTGGAGTGGTGACAAGTAGTAAACATGAAGGAAAACCAACTGATGACCCAGTTAGGACATGAACAGTTGGAAATGTAAGGATAACTGATAGTCTAGTACTAGCGAGTAATCTATAGCCTACACGACTTTTGACAAAACATAACCCTTTAAACCCAATTAAGGTGGGTAAGTACCATCAAAGAAGAAGCTAAAAATATTCAAAATCAGCCAATGAGTTGTCAATTCAACCAAACATTGGCAGCCCCTGAACTCAGTAAGAGACAGAACTTCAGTAAGAAATCTTATACTTAGAAGCTGTTTTGTTATAGCTTATCCCGCAAGACCTGGCTCAAGCAGCTTTGTAGGAATATACTTGAAATAATTGTGTACATTCTAACTGCCGTTAAGTTTTAATGAAGGAATTTTAGCTATTATCTACTGAATGTTTTGGATTATTCAAGTCAATACATCAGGTAGACTTTTGCACAGTATACAATATCAGAAGTTTAGGCTCGCAATATATGAAGATGTCAATACACAGTAAAATTGGTTTAAGATACAACAGGTTGCAATTAATCTCCAGCCAATTGCTTTTTCTGGTAATATTTACACCTGGGGTTTGTTGGTGTGAACAATTTAGGAATGCATTTTTTAAGTAGTTTTTACCCTGAATAGTGTTGGGAAGTCTTTTACATATTCCTGGCCTTTTAAAATGCTGTACATAGATAATGGTTTCAGGTTAAATCACGTAGAATGGCAAGTAAGCAAATTCATACCAGTCTTAAACATATAATGTACGTATGCACAAGTGAACACACACATTTAGTTTTTCTTCCTCACAAAATAACACACTTCTGTTCACTTTGATTTCTGTACATACTCAATAAGATGATTTAATGTACCTCTAAAGATTTCTGTGTTCACTGTATTGTTGTTTTGTCTTTTTTTCAGTATTAAATAAAAAAAATGAAACACTATTAGAAGATCTTGTAGCCACTGAAGAAGAGAAAACATCTAGTGATAATATCATAGAATCATAGAATTGTTAAGGTTCGAAAAGACCCTTAAGGTCATCGAGTCCAACTGTTAACCTAGCACTGCCAAGTCCACCACTAAACCATGTCCTCGAATACCATGTCTACCCATCCTTTAAATACCTCCAGGGATGGAGACTCAACCACTTCCCTGGGCAGTCTGTTCCAATGCCTGACTACCCTTTCGGTGAAGAAGTTTTTCCTGATATCCAACCTAAACTTCCCCTGGCACAGCTTGAGGCCATTTCCTCTTGTCCTATCACTTGTTACTTGGCAGAAGAGACCAACCCCCGCCTCACTACAACCTCCTTTCAGGTAGTTGTAGAGAGCAAGAAGGTCTCCCCTCAGACTCCTCTTCTCCAGACTAAACAACCCCAGCTCCTTCAGCTGCTCCTCATAACACTTGTTCTCCAGACCCTTCGCCAGCTTCCTCGCCCTTTGGACATGCTCCAGCACCTCGATGTCCTTCTTGTAGTGAGGCACCCAAAACTGAACACAGTACTTGAGGTGCGGCCTCACCAGTGCCAAGTACAGGGGCGCTATCACCTCCTTGGTCCTGCTGGCCACGCTATTCCTGATACAAGCCAGGATGCCATTGGCCATCTTGGCCACCTGAGCACACTGCTGGCTCATGTTCAGGTGGCTGTCAACCAGCACCCCCCGGTCATTTTCTGCCAGGCAGCTCTCCAGCCACTCTTCCCCAAGCCTGCAGCATTGCATGGGATTGTTGTGACCCAAGTGCAGGACCCGGCGGCACTTAACCTTCTTGAGTCTCATACAGTTAGCCCCAGCCCAATGATCCAGCCTGTCCAGGTCCCTCTGTAGAGCCTTCAGCAGATCAACACTATTTGTTAATTTATTTTATCAGGCGAATCAAAATACATGTATAATTATCATTTCCAGGTTTTTTTGTGTATTGTTAACTTTTGGAAGTTTTAGTAGACTTTGATTTCAATTTTAGAATGCAGGGAAAGTCTGTTATCTTGAGTATCAGAGAGTGCAAAGCTCTGTTCCAATTTAGAAACAAAACCATAAAGAATACAAACCTAGTTAATGATTATTTTTGATCCGCTGTATTTTCTTTATCTAGTAAATTCTTTATTCTGTGTATCTTTTCTGTTTCTCTTTTATACCTCTGTCATCAGCCTCATACTCCTAGAAGTTTTGTTTGTTGTGTTTGCCTGTTTTTTTTTGTTTGGTCTTTTTTATCCTTTCTAGGATAACATACTGATCAACTGAATGATTTTGTTTGCAATATTTAGATAACTCAGTCTCCAGTTTAGAACTATGTGAACTGTGTTGTTTATGTTTAGCTAATTTTTTTTTTCCTCTGCAGTCTCTTGGCTGATTGATGTGCCTGACCACACTTTTTTACACATGAAAAAATGCTACTTACTGTTAGCTTTTTAAAAAAATTATTTTATTAAATGTGTATGGTCTCTTTCCTGTAAATATTCATTTAGAATTTGAAATGAAAGACAAGCTTGACTTAGATCTGAAATACCACTTTTAATCTAGTGAAGGATACAAAAAGCCACAAATAGCTTTACAAGGGCTACATTACCTGACATAATTTCCCATGGAACTTACAAGTCTAATTTCAAGAAAAAATATTCTTATTTTGTTTTCTTTTCCTTTAAAAACATTTTGAAAAACTATTTTTAAAAACCATGTGAATCACTTGATTATTTTTTATAGATATTTTACATTGAAAGTGAAACTTTCAGGTTTCTTTAGCTCTTAATCTTTTTTCCATTCTTTCTTGTATAACTTTTTGTCATTACTGTAACTCTTTAATTTTGTTTTCTAGTATCAAAACTCTGTCTTCTGATTCTTACCTTTTTGATTGTATATGGGTTTTTTATTTGTTTTGATGTGTGTGCTACATCGTTAAAGATGTTTATGTGTGGCATGCTACAGTGTCTTATTTTGAATTTTGATTATTTTTTGCACCTCCTATAAATGCTTTCAGTGCTTTTTAACAAATATATTTGTAACTGTTTGCAGTTCTTTGCTTTGTGGAAAACACATATGGTTCTGAAACCATTTGCATAACCACTCCTACTTAAATGCATTCCTTTAGCTACAGAATTTTTTCTATTTTTCTCTTACAGTTCAGAATTTTTTTTTATAATTCAGAGCCCTTGGCTAAACTTTTCAGCTGTCGCCCAGTTTTCACCCTAATTCATCCTACATTATATTATTTTGTCCTGCAAAAAGAACTCAGCAATACAATCTACTGTTGTCTTTGTGACTGAACGATGGAAATTCCACCAAGGACCCTTTTGGGAAAATCAGATTTTACCATTGAAGTTACATGGAATTTGTGTCTGTGAGAAAAGCATTTCCTTTCTTATCTTTGTCTTTGTTATTTCCTATATGTGAGTTTATTGAATGGCCCCATTTTCATTATGTTAGAAAAGGAAAAGACCTGTGAGAGAGGGACTTTAAAAGTCACATCTTAAAAATTCAGTCTTCATTAATTCAGTGTTTATATCTATTTTATCTTATCCTTTGTCATTTATCTGTTTTGTTAGGTAAATAATCTCTAGACAAAGTCATATCAGGCATGCTTAGAGAAAACACAGTGAGGCATTTTGGGTTTGTTTTTTTTTGTTTGTTTGTTAATAGTGAAATGCCTCTGTGAGATCTTTCCATTTTGATGTACACCTGAAAGTGTCTTGGAATTCCAGCATAAGTCTGACTGCCAGGTGAGTTTCTCTCAAATAAATGCAAGTTTGGTTTACTTCAGTGCTTGAAGTTAGGAGTGAAGGATTTTCTGAGCTTTTGAGTAAACATGTGAATGGATTTCCTTGGAATTATAGTTCCCTTTCCTTCTTTTTTTATTCTTTTCTGTTTTTTGTTAAATTTGGGATTAAGTTTTCTTTATTATTATTTATTCCAATAAAAACGAAACTGCAATCCTTCTCTTCGGGATTCAGCTGTTTGTGAAACATGACCTAGCTTTGATATAGCACAGCTGTATAACCTTGGCTCAAACATCTGGGAAAACTGCTAATCTGTAAGAAAGTACCTAGACTAGAGCCATGAAAGATAAGAAAACGTAAAATTGCAAGCTGTGGTGACATTGTTAAAGTGGGGTAGTTAAGCAATTGAAGAGGAAAAAGACTAACATGAAAAGGTCAAAAATCCTAAGGGAAAAACAGAAAATCAGAAGATGGAAACTCAGCAACACTGAGGATTATGCTCTTTCAAAGAGTAATGGGGGCTGACCCTTCTCAGCCTGACTGACAACTGCCTGGCCAGCAAAAACTCATTGCATGTGTTATTGGGATGGTGAACACATTAATGCTCAGCCCAACAGCTTGCTCATCTGAGCTGTTTGCTGTGTATATTAACCAATAATTACCGTCTTATTCTTTCAAGCATGTGTATCTTTCTTGCTGAATCTCTGCGCATGGTAAAAGGTTCCTGAATAAAAAGGTCCAGAGACAGAGACACAAAAACAAGCTTTGAAATATAAAAGTTGTCAACAAAATGTAGATTTTGCTGACCAATTTTTGACAACATCATTTGTGTACACAGTGGCAGCATAATGTTTTCTACATTATTCTCCATTCTGGCATATTGTTGATTTGTTTGAGTGCAGTTGCCTAATATGACAGCTACATGACCAGCTCTTCTTTTGTTTCATCAAAATGAGCTTTAAGCCTATTATGTAAAATTTGCAAAATAGTCCAGAATTCTGTTTTTAAGGGTTTTGAGGTACACAAAGGCAGACATAAGAATTGAGTGGGATTTATGGATTATGTGTCACTTTTGAAAATCATAATGAATTTTTCAGAAAATGGCATATCCATTATTCTTATATTTATAAAATTGAAATTCCATTAAAAAACACACTTATAATAGTGCCATCTTTCCCCACTCTCTGCTATTTTTGTTATTTTAAAGATAGTTTACATATTCTGAATATCAATTACTTGGTATGAAGTAGGACGTATTGGAGGATATTTTTGCCACATAGGATTTACATGGTGTTTTTTCCTTAGAGACTTAAAATATACCTTCATGCACACCTGTGTGATCTAGGAGAAAGGCAAGAAAAAGGAAGCAGTGGAAAGGAGGAAGCAACCTTTCCTTTAATTGCCAGCGTTAGCTTATACTGATTAAAAGTGAAAACAGAAAGGTAATAGAGAAACCTCTTTTAACAGTTTAGTTCAAAACAAGAATAATTTTTTAAATAAATTGTTGAATTGCCCTCACTTACTGTGCTTTGCTGCACATCATGAAGTGCTCTTGGAGTGTAGAAAGGTAGGAATAAATTTCTTTTTCAGAAAAAAAAAAAAAAAAGAGAAACATGAAGATGCATTGCTAATAAGCATTCAGTTCATTGGGTCAGGCTAAAGCTAATTCAAGGTAACCCCCTCTTTATAACCACTTGTACTGTGGATATCAGGACTTTGGCACTAACTGGTTCATTTTATTCATTTGATCCTGGGCTAATTGTTAAAGTAAAAATAGTCTTCACTAGGCAACCAGAGTAGAATTTCTCTCATATATCTTTACATGTTAACAATATGAATGTTTACATCTGAGCTCATTACCCTTGATAGCATCATTTAAACAATTAAGACAAAAAGGCACTTTTAAGTAATAACCTAGGTGGAGTTTAAGATAAGAAGAATCGTACCCTAGATGTATGTTTTGGGTTTTTTTCCCATTAACTGTTATGTCATTTACTCAAATATCTGCAGTTAGGCGAGAGACATCTTACCCATGGAACTTGTTAGACTCTCTCTTTTTTTTTACAAGGCAAATTTATTTGAATGGAGATATAAGTTTTCTACTGGAATTCTTCCTTTCAAACTATGTCTGAAGGAGTTTCTGCATGCAAATGCATATTCACCACAGCAAATTTGCCCCTTTACAGACTGTCTTGAGAGCAAATCTTTGTTTCACTGATTGTTTATGAAAGATCTTATGAAAGCTATCAAAATCACTTCACAGTATTTAGCAAAAATTTGTCGGTATGGTTTTTTTTCAGTGTTTACCCATTTCTAAACCAGAAACAAACTATTTCAAAGACTTGATTTTAAGTAAGAATCTTCTGTTAGAATCCTAGCTCTTAAGATTCTAACAAAATGTCGCCTTAATCTCTCTGTGACAAAGGTGTGAAATTACTATCCTGAGAAATACTTTTGTATTTTCCAGGAACAAAAAACATTTCCAGGCACTGAATGCGCTTGACTTCATTAAATACACATTAAACCCCCTAATTTTATATAGCTGCAGGAAACAACTCTTACCTGTCTAAGAGTTTGTTTATAGATATTGCATGGCATCACAAATATGGCTGCTCAGTGCTGATGTTATATATTTCTTTTCTATAAAAACAGAAGAAAAGAGGTTGATCTGTCACTAAGGATATTGACATAAGATGTTATTTTTTTTGAAACTGGAAAAGTAGATGGAAAAAATAAAAGAATAGATGATAAAAATCTAGCAATTATAAAAGACGTTCAGAGCTAGGACAGTTTTGGGGGCGTTGGGTTGTTTCTTTTTAAGATCTAGTATTTTTATAATGTAATGAGGCAAAATTATTTTCAATTTCTTGTCTATCTTAAGGGAATGTTATTATTTAACATGAGTTCTTCTAAAAAAAAAGATGATTTGGTATAAAATAAAAAAAATTTGAAATAAATTAGTGAATTTTCAAAAAGCTACTTAAAGATGAAATGACATCTACTCATTAGCCATATTCTCAGCTAGAGTAATTTCACATTTTCAGCAATGTACTATTTTCATCTTGTTAAGCTTCTGTAATTAAGTATAAATAGTTTCTCCGAGCACTAAAGCAAGTGTGTTTCATTTCTGTTTCTTAAACTAAAAAATAAATCCTCAAAACATCATGGAGATATCACAGAATTATAGAATCATAAAATCATTAAGGTTGGAAAGGACCTCTCAGATCATTGAGTCCAACCATTAACGTAACTGCCAGGTCCACCTCTAAACTATGTCCCTAAGCACCACATCCACACGTTTTTTGAACACTTCCAGGGACTGTGACTGCACCACTTCCCTGGGCAGCCTGGTCCAATGCCTAAACATTCTCTATGTGAAGAAATTTTTCCTAATATCTAAACTAAATCTCCCCTGGCACAGCTTGAGGCTGTTTCCTCTCGTCCTATCACTTGTTACTTGGGAGAAGAGACCGACCCCCACCTCACTACAACCTCCTTGCAGGTAGTTGAAGAGAACGATAAGGTCTCCTCTGAGCCTCCTTTTCTCCAGGCTAAACAACCCCAGTTCCCTCAGCAGCTCCTCGTAAGACTTGTGCTCTAGACCCTTCACCAGCTTTGTTGCCCTTCTTTGGACATGCTCCAGCACCTCGATATCCTTCTTGTAGTGAGGGGCCCAAAACTCAACACAGTACTCGAGGTGCGGCCTCACCAGTGCCAAGTACAGGGGCACTGTCACCTCGTTGGTCCTGCTGGCCACACTAGTCCTGATACAAGCCAGGATGCCATTGGCCTTCTTGGCCACCTGAGCACACTGCTGGCTCATGTTCAGGTGGCTGTCAACCAACACCCCCAGGTCCTTTTCCTCTGGACAGCTTTCCAGCCACTCCTCCCCAAGCCTGTAGCGTTGCATGGGATTGTTGTGACCCAAGTGCAGGACCTGGCACTTAGCTTTGTTGAACATCATCATAAAGTTGGCCTTGGCCCATCAATCCAACCTGTCCAAATCCCTCTGTAGACCCTTCCTACCTTCAGGCAGATCAACACTCCCAGACAACTTGGTGTCATCTGCAAACTTACTGAGGGTGCACTCAATCCCCTCATCCGGATCATTAATGAAGATATTGAACAGGACTGGCCCCAGTACTGAGCCCTGGGGAACACCACTCGTGACTGCCCGCCAACTGGATTTGACTCCATTCACCACCACTCTCTGGGCTTGGCCGTCCAGCCAGTTTTTAACCCAGCACAGAGTGCACTTATCCAAGCTGTGAGCAGCCAGCTTCTCCAGGAGAATGCTGTGGGAGACAGTGTCAAAGGCCTTACTAAAGTCCAAGTAGACAACATCCACAGCCTTTCCCTCATCCACTAAGTGGGTCACCTTATCATAGAAGGAGATCAGGTTAGTGAAGCAGGACCTGCCTTTCATAAACCCATGCTGGCTGGGCCTGATCTCCCGGTTGTCCCACACGTGCCACATAATGGCACTCAGGATGATCTGCTGCATGACCTTTCCTGGCACCGAGGTCAGGCTGACAGGCCTGTAGTTCCCCAGATCCTCCCTGAGACCCTCCTTCCAACTCTATCATTACCTTCAGTTGAAAGTATGCTGTTTATTGTTTAGACAATCAGGTAATTCAGTCTTTCTTATCAAATTATATTTAAAAAAAATAAATTGCTTACTAGGGACTAGCTAATTGTGAAAATTAGTTTAATAATAAGTTCTCTAATGTTAGGTAGAAGCAAAGGTAGCCTTCTAAAAATACTAATGAATTTTGGGTTTTGTCAATCCACTTAAAATATTGTGAAGTTCTCATGATTTTTTATTTTGTGCAAACTTTTGGGACACTGTGTTATTTTTTTTATCAAGAAAATGCATGACAACATCAATTGCCACTACCTGAATAAAAAAATAACACGCTGCAGATCATTAAAGAAGAAAAAAAGTGAGAGAAAAACTTTCTGTGGAGTATACTCTATGCTGACTGTGATATCTTGAGCTCAGTTAATCATAGGAGAATCAGTTCTTATTATCTTAATTGTAGATTCATTCAATCAGAATACATTAGCTGGATAAGGACTGTAAAGAAGCTACATTAGTTAAAACATACGTGCAGGCATAACCAGGGGCTGTGGTAAATGAAGAATAATTCTTTTCTTTTGAAACTCTTTACGCTCCTCTAGTATACAAATGCCTTGTGATTTCTCTCTGGGATTACAGGGTCTAAATTTCACTAATGAAAATACAAGTATATCAGTCCAAGTCAATGGTCCCTCGACCAGCATGGTTTTGGCTATTTACTTACTGTTAAATCACACTTTTGCAGATGAAGTGATTCTTATGATCTATACTGAATCAATTAACACAACACTGTTCACTATTCACTTGTCATTTGCCACATTTATGTTCTGCAGTTCAGTTCTCATGGTAATTAACAGTGTGTTCTGCAGGAGGGGTGTGGAAATAATCAAATTGATTTCAGTGTCTGGTACAAAAAGAGTTTTGTTTAAGAAACCATTAGAAAAATTAAATCAAAGCATTATTGGGACACACTGAAAAAAACATTATTAAATAATCTTTCTGCTATAGCTGAAGGGAATAAAAGAATACAGCTAATAGTTTTGGGGAGTGTAGCTGGCAGAGAATTTAGCCATTGGGATCCTGAAACAACAATGCTGAAGAATTCAGTGGTTCCTGAATGAACAAGGTTCACAAAACTGTGGATATCTGAAATACATTTTGATCCAGAAATGAATACTTAAGTGCAAAAATTAGGAATATTCTAGGTACATAATTGGGCACACCACCTCTCCAAAAGAAAATTTCAAGAAAGAATCATGAAGGGTCAGTTCTGTCTTTATCAAGCAGGGCTACAAGCAAAACTCAGAGCTATAGATGTTTCTACTGAGATTAAGACATTTTGACCATCTACTCCTCAGGCATAAACTAGCGAAAGATTAAATGTGTAATCTAAGGGTTAGAGCACTCAGCTATGATTCTGGTACAACCAGGGTAAGGTCTTGCTTCTCCTTTAGGTGATTGGGACTTGCATCTTCAGCATCTCACAGGAATGCTTTGATCTACTTGCATTCAAACTCTCCTGTCAAGCCTTTCTCAAGAATTATTACATTTGCCAGAGAGAGGATATATACACATAGCTTAGGAAATGGAGTATCTGGCTTGATGGAAAAGATCTAGATTTACTTTGCTGAATATTTAATGAAGCCCATTTAAAAATGCTTTTGAGCCTTTTGTAGAATCTGGTGGCATATTTATGCTATTAAGTAAGAGAGGGTTAGGGAGCAAGCTTGAGCGCTGTGATTGCTGACTCTGCACAGTTGCCACATTGCTTCCTGACTCTCTTTGGGCCACTGAGACACCCCTGTTAGAAAAGGGACCTGCCCAAAGCCATGTGGATACAAGACAGTCTGTGCTACTTATCCTTGAGGCCAGGGATCAGTCCTTATCTCCTTCTTATTTAGCAACATAAAGGTACATTGCTCAGCATCCTTTGTCTAGATAAGAGAGAACATATTTTAGCTCCTGGGATATACAAGCACAGTTTTGTTCTCTGGCCCATGAAAAGTAGAATTTCAGCAAGGCAGCATAAGAGAGAACAATCTTCTGTTTTTTCCGGCTATAATCAATTTTATTAGCTTCTGGCTACAGCATCTACCTAAAAGATGTTGGGTCAGACTTTCTTTTTCAGATTAAGTGATTGGTGTCATCCTACAGCCTGGCTGAGTGGAGTACTTGCTGGGTTATTGAACAAAAGGGGTACATGATGCTCCATGTGACTGTGTTTTCTACAGTGTTGAATCCTGTAATGATTTCAGAAAAATAATTATCAGACTGGATTTTGTGGTTAACATAAGTAGAAGGTACCCTAGGTTTTACATCCTGGAATGGCTTAAGGAGAAAATGAATGTCTTTCTGACAAACTGTGCTGATGTATAGAAAGCTATAGTATGTCCAGTAGGTACTGCAGGCTATCTTGGTGATACTGTACATTTCAAGGGCTTTGGTACTTCAGCAGTTAGGCAGCAATTGGTACAGATTTTCAGAAACTGTGGGGGTTTTTTACAAACTAATTTCAGTAATTTTGCAGATTTTATCCTAGAAAATTCATTATTTTAGTATGTAGTACAGAGCAGGAAGCAAGTAAAACTTAAAACAGTATCCCTGTCACAGAACAGCTCTTTGGTAGCTCGAATGTGTGAACTCACATTTACCTGTTTGGTGTCTGTTTTTGCATAAGTGAATGTTCCCATTACATAGTAAAGCTTCCAAGCTTATTATGAGAACATTCTGTATTAAAAAAGAACATGTCATGAACAAGTACAGCAATTACAAATCTACTGTCATATTTGTCCTTTTCATAATACTGATTTCTCCATTTCTGCTAGTTCCCAGTCACAAGGTCACTCAGGAATGACACCTTTCTTGATTGCATTAGATTTCTCAATTTAATGGTTATAGTAGTACCATTCTCATTTGATGTCCTGAATATTATTGCATAAGTACAGATTTAATTGAATTTTGATGCTTTTTAATCTAATATTTTGAGTAACCCCCTTCTGCAAAGATTGTCAACAGGTTGCACATGAGAACAAAATATCTTTTATGAAAAAAAAAATCATGAAGCAGAGAGAAAATTTTTCACTCTCATGGCAATTTAAAAACTGAACTTTTAGAGCACATCATATGGTAGATTTCAGTTTCATCCAACAAAAAAAAGAAACCCATTCAAAAAGGAGTCCTTTTTTGTAATAGCATATCCTTCCCACTCAGGAGGAGGAAAAAAAAAAAAAGAGAGAGAAAAAAAATCCCCAGAAAACAAACAAAAAAACCAAGGTTAAAAAGAAAAAACTTGTTTATAATATTATTGAATAAGTACAGGTTTCATTGAATTTTGATGCCTTTTTTTAGAGTCTAGTGCTCGTTAGTGGCTGATTTTTGCTTTTGCTGCTTGTTGTACTGCTGTACTGCCTATCATCTTACTCTGCTGTGTCTGGGAACATTTTGATCTGGGTTGCCAGATGGCTAGGGCATCGATTTTGTTTCTGTGCTGCTATACTGGACATATTGGAACTCCAGTGCGAACTCAAGTTGAAGGACTGTGACCTGTGGATGAGTCCATGCAGGAGCAGGACACCTCGAAGCAGCTGCGGCCATGGATAAGCCCATGACAGAGCAGGTACAACTCTGGGGGGACTGCAGCCATGGGTAAGGCCATGTTGGAGCAGGTTTACTTCTGTGGCTGTGGGTAAGGCCACACTGGAAAAGGTATATCTCTGAAGGCATTGTGGCCCATGCAGAAGGCCATGCTGGAACAGGTGCACCTCAAAGTGACTGTGTCTGTGGATGAGGCTATGCCGCAGAAGGTATACCCCTGGAGAGACTGTGATTCAAAGATAAGGCTCCACTTGGACCAGGTACAACGCTAATGGGACAGCAGACTGTGGATAAGTCCAAGCTGGAGTAGGGGTAAGGGGATGAATTCATTACAATGTTAAAAGTGATGGTTTGGTCCGAAGAGACCAGGGATGGAGACTGCAATGGAAATTCCTTTAAATTGTTGCAACCCATGATTTCAGTTACATGTTATAGGAATTACTATAGCAGGAACGACCTGAACCAATGGAGGATAAGCCTTACAAGAAGCAGTGCAAGTGTAGCAGTGACCCAAACTGAGCTGTCTTTGGTGCCCAATAACTTCACAGAACACACCACCTCCCTTGTCCAGAATGAATGGCATAACAGATGGAGCCCAAAGTCACGGACTAAATGAACTCCGTTATGGACATTTGTGGATATTTATGGGCATTTTATAGACATTTCACAGGGGTGGTCCATAGACTAAGGAAATGATACCTCTGTATTGTATCAAAGGATGGGAAGGGGGGTGGTAGTTAATGAGGATGTATTGGATAGTGTGGGACCTGAGCATGACGTAAACGGTATGGAATAAGAAGTGGTGAATGTGTTGGTTTTGGCTAGGATAGAGTTAATTTTCTTCATAGTAGCTACTACGGGTCTATGTTTTGGATTTATGCTGAAAACAGTGTTGATAACACAGGGATGTTTTAGTTATTGTTGAGCAGTGCTTACACAGAGTCAAGGCCTTTTCTGCTTCTCACACCAACCCACAAGTGAGTAGGCTGGGGGTACACAAGAAGTTGGGAGGGGACACAGCCAGGACAGCTGACCCCAACTTACCAAAGGGATATTCCATACCATGTGACATCATGCTCAGCATATAAAGCTGGGGGAAGAAGAAGGAAGGGGGGGGACGTTTGGAGTGATGGTGTTTGTCTTCCCAAGTACCTGTTATGCATGATGGAGCCCTGCTTTCCTGGAGATGGCTGAACACCTGCCTACTGATGGGAAGTAATGAATGAATTCCTTGTTTTGCTTTGCTTGCGTGCGCAGCTTTTGCTTTACCTATTAAACTGTCTTTATCTCAACCCATGAGTTTTCTCACTTTTACACTCCCAATTCTCTTACGAATCCCACCTGGAGGGAGGGTGAGTGGCTGTGTGGTGCTTAGTTGCTGGCTGGGGTTAAACCACGACAGTCCTTAGGTTTTTGTTTCTTTCTTTTGTGAATTATAGAAAATGTATCAATTATCTCTCTTTGGTGAAATCCTCACATGGTTTCTGTTTGTTTCACATAAATTTAATGTTCCCTTGCATAAAACCCCTTGACATTTGGAACCATTCTCTCTTTTAAGACCAAGAGAAAATTGTGAATTGGTATTGAGCATTACAAAAGCTAAATTCCTCAGAAAGGTCAGATTTTGGAATAAGGACTAAATGGACTACTACATCTTAAGAACATTCTGACATAGCGTTTACATATTTTATCGTGTTATTATATGCCAACATGACAAAGGGAATTTGATGGGTTTTGTATTTTGACAATATTTCTTTAAGTAACAAACTTGTATCACATAATGATGCTATGGCAGTAAGGCAAACTGGTGTTTATAATTTAGGTCTATAATCTGTGAAATCTGAATTTGCACTCTGTGCAGGGCAAGGGTGGGTTATTTACAAGATGCTGCTAGGGCCAACTGTAGTCTCATCAGGGACACATCAGAAAACTCAGCTCCTCAAGCAGAGAAAAATATGGTTAAATTGTTAGTGGCTGCAATCTTAAATTATGCATGATTGTTGACAGCTCATAGTGTGAACAAATGCTATAATGTTCCATTACAGATATTCTTTTTTTCCTAAACCTTCAGTTTATCTATGCTGCTCAGGGTGATACAGAGATCAAGTTGTGAAATGCTCAGAGTTTAGGTTGGTTTTGGTTCATTTAGTTTTTGAGAAGCTGTGTATTTTTTTTTACCATATTTTATGATCTTATTTATGCTGTTCATGTACAAACACTCCTCATGTACGTACAGCGCAGTAGGAGATACAGTTTTACATAATTTCACTGTCATGAGGCATCTTGCTGTTCTACCTTGTCGCCAGAATAGCACAGCCAACTGACAAAAAGTACTGCATTTTGAAACTACCATGCTAGAAAGAGCTGAAATATAATATGGATTACTGCAACCAGATTCAGAGGCTGAACCACAATGAGGCAAACCACTGCAGGTTTGGTATAAGATCTTTGCACAGGAGTTAGCAGGGCTCATTGAAAGAGCTTTAAACTAGATTTGAAGGGGGAAAGGGATAAAACCAGGCTCGCTAAAGATAAGCTTGGTGGCAGTACGCTAATGTTTGAGGGACAGTGTGTTAGCGAGGACCCTCTGTCTGCCATCTCAGTGGAGGTAGGGGATGGAGATCCACATGACAGCAAAGATGCAAGAGTTATTCATGTGACAGAAACCACAGAAATGCCTGAGACTGGTCACATAGGAATTAGGGTTTCTCCCCCAAAAAAGATGGTGGGATCAATAGCCCAGCTGAAGTACATCTACACCAATGCATAGGCAACAAAGAGGAGGAGCAGTAGGAAAACTATGATATAGTTGCTATCACGGAAACATTGTGGGATGACTTGCACAACTGGAGTGCTACAATGGATGGCTATAAACTCTTCAGAAGGGATAGACAAGGAAGGAGAGGCAGGGGGAAACATAATGACAAAGGATAAGGAAAAAACTGAGGTACTTAATGCCGTCTTTGCCTCAGTCTTTAACAGTCAGACCAGTTGTTCTCGGCGTACCCAGCCCCCTGAGCTGGAAGAGAGGGACCAGGAGCAGAATGAAGACCCCATAATCCAAGGGGAAATGGTTAGGGACCTGCTACACCACATAGACACACACAAGTCTATAGGGCTGGATGGGATCCACCCAAGGGCACTGAGGAAGCTGGCAGAAGTGCTCACCAAGCCACTCTCAATGATTTATCAGCAGTCCTGGATAAATGGGGACATCCCAGTTGACTGAGTTTAGCAAATGTGACACCCATCTACAAGAAGGGCCAGAAGGAGGATCTGGGGAACTACAGGCCTGTCGGTCTGATCTCAGTGCCAGGGAAGGTTATGGAGCAGATCATCTTGAGTGCGATCACGTGTCATGTACAGGACAACCAGGGGATCAGGCCCAGTCAGCATGGGTTTATGAAGGGAAGGTCCTGCTTGACTAACATGATCTCCTTCTATGACAAGGTGACCCTCTTGGTGGATGAGGGAAAGGCTGTAGCTGTTGTCTACCTGGACTTTAGTAAAGCTTTTGACACCATTTCCCACAGCATTCTCCTGGAGAAACTGGCTGCTCATGGCTTGGATGGGCATAATCTTCATTGGATAAAAAACTGGCTGGATGGCTGAGCCCAAAGAGTGGTGGTGAATGGAGTTAAATCCAGTTGGCGGCCAGTCACAAGTGGTCTTTCCCAGGGCTCAGTGTTGGGGCCGGTTCTGTTTAATATCTTTATCAATGATCTGGACAAGGGTATGGAGCACACCCTCAGTAAGTTTGCAGATGACAGCAAGTTGGGTGGAAGTGTTGATCTGCAGGAGGGTAGGAAGGCCCTACAGAGGGATTTGGACAGGCTGGATAGATGGGCTGAGGCCAGTTGTATGAGGTTCAAGAACGCTAACTGCCGGGTCCTGCACTTGTGTCCCAACAACCCCATGCAACGCTACAGGCTTGGGGAGGAGTGGCTGGAGAGCTGCCCATCGGAAAAGGACCTGGGGGTGTTCATCAACAGCCAGCTGAATATGAGCTGGTAGTGTGCCCAGGTGGCCAAGAAGGCCAATAGCATCCTGGCTTGTATCAAAAATAGTGTGGCCAGCAGGATTAGGGAACTGATAGTGCCCCTGTACTCAGCACTGGTGAGGCCGCACCTCGAATACTACATTCAGTTTTGGGCCCCTCACTACAAGAAGGACATTGAGGTGCTGGAGTGTGTCCAAAGAAGGACAACGAAGCTGGCGAAAGGTCTGGAGCACAAGTCTTATGAGGAGTGGCTGAGGGAACTGGGGTTGTTTATTTTGGAGAAAAGGAGGTTGAGGGGAGACCTTATCACTCTCTAGAACTACCCGAAAGGAGGTTGTAGCGAGATGGGTGTCAGTCTCTTCTTCCACATAACAAATGATAGGACAAGAGGAAATGGCCTCAAGTTGCACCAAGAGAAGTTTAGATTGGACATTAGGAAAAATTTCTTCACTGGAAGTGTTGTCAAGCATTGGACCAGGCTACCCAGGGAAGTGGTTGAGTCCCCATCCCTGGAGGTCTTAAATAGATACGTAGATATGGTGCTTAGGGACATGTTTTAGTGGTGGACTTGGCAGTGTTAGGTTAACAGTTGGACTCAATGATTTCAGAGGTCTTCTCTAGCCTAAATGATTCTATGATTCTATGATTCTATGATTCTATAATTCTATAATGATTACATGGTGCACTGAAATTTGAGAATTGGTTTTGTCCAACCTGTCAGTATGTAGTCATCTATTAAAGAATAGTTTGTCCTCTGAAGTGAAGCACAGCACAGCAGAAAAAGATAGCCATCTGTGGTCCTCTGTGACACATGTTACAATCAGTGGGGAAAGCAGTCTATGCTAAAGGCTTCCAAGGCACTAAACATTTGATGGGGAGCAAGTGGAATTCAGAAGGTAAGGAGTATACCTGGCAAATCCTCTAACATGCTGTCATGAAGTTCTCAGTTCACTCAAGCTATACTGCTTATGGAAGAGTACCAATGCTGTGCTGTGATTCAAAAAGGCAAGTGAGATCATATAACCCTGAACTAGTTAATCTGACACTGGTCTTGGAGAACGTAACACAAAACCTTATTCAGAATCTTTTGGATAAGAATTAAAGGAGAGTAATATGCTTAATGTCAGTCAAAACTGTGTAATAGAAAAATAAGTCTTGTCAAAATGTTTGATTTTCTCTTTCATGAGATCATAAATTCAGTTCACAAATGTAAGCCTTTTGTTCAGTATTTGAATTTTTCCTGCAAAACCTCTGATTAAAAACACCTGTACACACACACAAAATTGGCATAGCACAATATGAACAAAATATGCTTTAGATGCATAATTAACACCTCAAATTCTACTAGTGGAATCTTGATTGGAGGGGGTGTTTTTGGCAGGGTTGAATAGAAATCACTACCAAGTCCTATATACAACCTTTCCTCCAGGAACAGTCTAGAAATAAATTTTAAGTTACTATTGCTAAAGCATAAGTATGATACAAAGATAAGTGAAATGATCTTTAACAAGAATGTTAATCATATAGAGTGATCTGATGAGTTCATCTCCTGTGATCTTTTAAACAAGCTGCTTGGTAACCTAGTGGAAGTTAGGCAGTTACAAGACTTAGACAAAAGAAAGCAGGAAACAGTTATAGAAAATGGGGCCATATCCTTGAAAAATATTCAGTGTTTATAGCAAATAATTAACTTATTCTAAGCTCCCACTGTGATTTAGGGTTAGAAAGGGTTAATAAAATGCTTGAACGTAAAAACTGAGCTGAGTGAATAGACATAGTATATGCTTTTTGGGGAAAAATACTAACTTCTACTAGGATCTTTGATCTAGACAAGAAGCTTCATTAAGAACTATTGACAGAAGGTTAAACCTAGATACACTTGGAGGTGAAGTGTGGCAGAAAGATTTTACAGTGGAATGAAAAAATATCTGAAATAGTTATCACTGTATTTATTGAGTCTTCATTTTCTGAGATCCTGGCATTTCCCCCTCTTAAGGACTTATGCAAGGTGTGGGAATAATCACATGAAATTTAATGTTTTATCTCATGTATCTGATTTCAGATGATCTAGTGGTCTTTAATGGTTCAAGTCTCTCGAATCTAAATATTATCATTCTAAACAGGTCAATATTGCAGTAAACTAAATTATGTCCCCCCACAAATGCATTGTTTTCATTCAAAAGAAGGCTATCACAATCTGTGTCTCTTTTTTAAAAACATAGGAATTTTCCAGAAGAATCAAAGGAAATAAAGAAACAGATCAGACATGTCTATAGACTAAGTAGCTGAAGCAAAAAAAAACCCAAAAAACAACATTGCAGCTTGAGGGTGTATATACCAATTCATTGCGTTCTGGACAGAACAGAAAAATTTCTACAAGTGATTATCTCAGAAACACCATTTCAATATTATGTTCAAAGTTCAGTACCATTCTATATCAGAAATAAAATAAAAAATTAAATCTTAAGTAAAAAATAAATTATTTGAAAGAGAAGGAAAGAAAAAAAAAACAGGAGGACTGAAGAAAATGTATTGTTAAGATTAGAGGACTCAGATATGTGCATCTTGGTGTAGTGACAACTGACATCATCTATCACAGATTTTTGTTTGAGTATCCATGGAAAAGAGTTAGCAAAGTGTTGTAAATTTTCATCATAACACACTTCTTTGTTGCTGCTTTGGAATACCAGTGTATTGAAAAGATGTATAAGGAAAAACAAACAAATAAACAAACAAAAACAAAAAGGCAAAGAGCTGAGGAATTGTACCTCTGTAGAACCTAAAATAATATCTTTCTTTTAGTGTGTACTGATAGTAAATAATCATCAGGAGATAAACTTATATTACCTGGAAGATTAACTAGTTGATGCAATGGAGCTTTTCTTGGCTAGCTTCCACAATTCTTTGGGATATTGTAATGTGTAATATGTTTCTCTTAAAAGTAAAAGCCTTTTGAAAATGCTAATGAAATAACTTGTGTAGGAATTGAATGAGATCCTAATACCAGTATTTCAGAGAAATGGGCACTAGCTAGTATCAACTAAGACTATTTCAAGAACATTTCTTTCTTGTTACTCTTTACATTGTTATGTGTGTCAAAAGTGAAGATGTAAATGCATATTATTCTTAAAAAATGGTCTCTAAAATAAGTGTTGTATGTTGTTTTGGATGATTTCAGTGTAACTCCAGTACAACTAACTCGCATCTGATACCGTAATATTCTTTTTTATTAAGAAAGACCATTAAAATATTAATTCCTGAAGACTATATATACATATATTTATGTATATATAAATTATTATGTGATTTAAACTGAATCAGTAGAGCAATATGGAAAAAACAAGTCCTGGGGAACTCCCTCCTCTCCTATTATGAATAAACAGACATTAACTTCGATGGAATTTCATTGATTCCAGATGAAGATCTGGCTGTCAGATTCAGATTTCTTTTGACAGTGAACAGGAGGAAGTCACTTTTGAAAAGTCATAGCATTTTTGTAGTTCATCCTTCAGTGAAGAAGCATCTCTGCGGATGCTAAGAATCCTGAGAACTTTAAGGCTAAGTCTGTACATTCAAAGAATCCTGCTTACCCTGATATAGTCAATAACTCCATTTCTCCCTACTTGATTTCTAAATACTGATTCCTGCCCTCTGCTCACACCCCATGTTGTGCCATCACAAGTGTTTAAATTATGCTTGCTCTAGCTGTCTATCTTAAGATGAGGTGAATTGCCCTGTGGAGATGTGGATTTGCCTTCAGTGTCTACAAAAGTAAGCAGAAGTGACTAGCTTGAATTAAAGTGGCTGCCTTTTCAATACTTATATGAAAGCAAATGAATCCCATCTATAGGAAACTACCATCGCCTGCATCTGGTTATCCAGGGAAATCTTCTGTTTTTATGTAAAGGAGCAAAAATGCTCTTTGTCCAGTAGAAAACTGGTAAAACCTCCAAACATTCAGTATCTGGTGTTTCTAGTAGAACAAACAGGCTGAAAGAAAGATATTATGCTAATAATATTGGTTCTGGCATTTCCTATCTGATATTGCGTTAGAAAAACCATAGAGCAATCAGAAACATAGAGATCATCTTCATGACAAATACAGGATTGGTTATACCTGTGCAATTCCTTAAGGAAGCTTATTAATTTGTTCTTTAAAGACTTCCTATGACGGAGATTCTATTTCACTGCTTCTTTATCTCTGTTGCAGAGGCATTCGTAACAAAATCTTTTTTGCTGTACTATAAGCTCATTACTTCTTGTTCTAAGCAGCATGTATGCATAGAGCAGAACACATTATTTGAAACCTTTCTCTCCACATGCAGTCAGACCTTTTTTACCTAGAATAAATTACTTGGTTTCTTTCAAATGTTTGGTATTGGTTACAGTACAATAGGCATCTCACTGTTCCACCTGCTGTTTTCTGGATTGTCTTCATTGCATCCCAGCTTCTCAAGGCTCATAACCCAAAACAGATCAATGTCCCAGTTAAATCACCTATGCTGAAATGAGCCAGGAGTATAAACTTCCTCCTGTTATCCTTCTATTATGTACAATGAGAAGTATTCCTTTTTATTTTCTTGGGTGTAGATTTTTTTGGTTTGGTTTGGTTTGGTGTTTTTTTGTCAACAGCTTGCACATTGTTCAGTCATGTCCAGCTTTTCACTCATTCTAACCCACATATCCTTTTCTGAAAAACTATTACCTAATCAGGTTTTTTTCCATACTGTACACAGTTGATTTTACTTGCCCTTTGTACCTTCCACTTGTCCCTGTTGAATTTCTTCCCATTTTTTAGCAGATTAATGGTCTTTCATGGTCACTTGGAATTAAAACCCCTTCCTTCCAACATAGCTGTAATTTTTCTCAACTACATGCCACCTGCAGATTTAGTAAGCATATTCTCTATTCTATCAGTAGTGTCACTAATGAATGTGGACTATGGATCTACTACTGCTTTCCAGTCTGTCAGGTGAGCAGTCTTGACATGTGTGAAAGCTGTACTTGAGAATAATGTTTATTTCTATTGCTAAAATCCATCCTGAATTGAGATGTGTTATGTGAGGAAAAAAATCCCTGATTATCCAAGAAATATAAGTAACAATTAGAAATTTATCAAGAGACTACATTTTCTGATCATAACTTTCAAAAGTAATAATTTCAATATAAAGTATTTGGTGCCTGGAATAGCTTTTGAAGAACAAAGAACTCTCAAAATAGAATGTGCTGGGTGTTGGAGTCAAGGTGTTGGTAGCATGGACTGCAGAGGTGTCTTCTGTGAGGAGAGGTTGGGGCTGCCCCATGATGGACACAGCCGGTTCCAGCCAGCTCCAACAGACCCACCACAGGGAACACGTGAGCTCCTCAGCCATGGGTTTAAAAAAGGGCAAAATGCTTCATGGACAGAGGAAAAAGATCAGGGAAGGGAAGAGGGAGAGAGTGAGAAACAATCCTATGAGCACCAAAGTGAGAGAAGGAAGGGGAGGAGGTGCTCCAGGCGCTGGAGCAGAGACTCCCCTGCAGCCCTTGGAGAGACCACATGGGAGCAGATTCCCTGACAGGAACTGCACTGCTGAGGACCTTTTTTTCCTGAAGGACTGAAGCCTGTGGGAGAGCCTATCATTTGTTCAGCTTGGAGAAGAGAAGGCTGAGGGATGACCTCATCGCAGTCTACAACTTCCTTAAGGGGGAAGTGGAGGGGGAGATGCTGATCTTCTCTCTCTGGTGACCAGTGATAGGACATGAGGAAATGGTGAAGCGGTGTCAGAGGAAGTTCAGATTGGACATTAGGAAAGGGTTCTTCACTGAGAGGGTGGTCAGTCTCTGGAACAGGCTCCCTTGGGAAGTAATCATAGCACAAAGCCTGTCAGAGTTCAAGGATCATCTGTATAACGCTCTGAGTTATGTGGTTTAGTTTTAGGTAGTCCTGCAAGGAGCAGGGAGCTGGACTCGATGATCCTTATGGGTCACTTCCAACTTGAGATATTCTATGATTCTGTGATTCTTGAAGAACTGAATCCTGTGGGAGAGCCTGTGCCCAAGTAGAGGAAAAATATGAGAAAGAAGGAGCAGCATAGCACTGTGTATGACCTGTAGATATCTCACCCCTCACCATTACTAGGCAGGAGTAAAGGAGTAAATGAGTTGGGAGTGAAGGAGTGAAACTGGGTATGGGAAAAGGGGAAGAAAAGGTAGTGTTTTAATTCCTGTCTTACAAATCTATTTTATTTGGCAATAAATTAAATTCATTTTCCCCAAGTCGAGTCTTTTGTCCACAACATGAATTAGTGAGTGATCTTCCAGTCTTTATCTTGACTCACAAGCTTTTTCATCATATTCCTATCCCACTGAGGAGGGGGAATGAGTGAGCAGCTGGGTGGAAGTTTGGCTGTTGTCTATGTCTAACCCACCACACAGAAATACTCTTTCAATCCACTGCTGTGATTCCTCCTCCCTATTTACACTACACCTTATTCAGCAATGAAGAAACAGCCTACGTTTGTGCTAACAGGATCATAACACTTACAAAGCATGCTGCTTGACTATTATACTCGTTGAAAAATTTCTTTAAAAACTGTATTCTCCGTGTCTTCCTTTGACAATGCTTTGAAAAGAAAACTTCCTTGTGGAAAATTCAGACTGGTGTATCTTGTGATTCTTCAACAATAAAAATAGAAATTTATCCAAAAAACTGTCTTCTGAATAACAAAATAAAAAATGTAGTTTTAAATATTCACACATATTTGTATAGAGACCTGGAGAAGTGCTAAGAAGAATCCAATACAAAAATGTTATATGTTGTGGGAAAAAAGGTCTGTTTTCTGCTTTCCTTGAACTAATATTAAAAATCAACTAAAAAGCATCAGAGTCATATTTTCTTATGACTATGGTGAGTCTTTTCACAAATCAAGTGAACGATCCTGGTTTGAAATCATACAAAATCCCCAAAACATATATGGTCAAATAAAATTATACTAGCTATTAAGTATAAAAACTTCCCCAATACACATTAGTCTTTAAATGGAATTGACAAGGAGTTCTCAAGGTCAAAACTAAAAGAAATATGGTCACAAAGAACTTTTTTCACCAATGTGGATTACTCAGTACCAGGGCAAGTCTGATTCTTAGGTCAGACTATTACAGGCTGGCAATTTCACCTGCTCTCATTGTTTTTATAGTCTCTAAAGTGCAATAAATCACTAAGTACAGGCACTGAAGTACAGCTATTTTTTATTTATAACTGGATACCTTTACAATCCTCATAATCAGGAAAAACTTCTATGGATGATTCTTCTGAGGTAGCATTAACCATTTTTTTCTGCAAAACAACTATCACAACAACAAAGAAAAGGAACAATAACAACTGAAATCTTTGATGAAGTGGAAGGAATAACATGAAAGCAGAGTGGAAACATGGAGTTTGATTTTTAAAAATACTTAATACTCCAATATGGTGTATATATGTTTCTATTTTCAGACTGCTCTTATGCTGTACTTCTATGCCAGTTGATTTTAATATTATAAAGGTGGATGGAGACAGAGAGATTATGGAAAGATGTGTTTGTATGCATAAAGATTATTAGTTCAGTAGTCTCTCAAATATGAGGAATTTAAGAAAGATCTCCTCCACTTAGGGAGTAACCTGTCAAACTGATTTAGATGCTAGTATCAAAGTCTATTTATGAGCTGCTGAAGTGACCGTTATTATCAAGTTGAACTCTCTGGGATTGAGTCATTTGCCTGCACAAAGGTAACTATTTATATCTGCTATTTCATTCAATATCTAAGACATCTTCATGGAGCTGATTAATATAGGATATCTTTGTCTTTCTGGATTGGAGAAATTTGTGCTGGGGTACTAAAAGTATCATATGACACATTTATATTTGGACACTGAATTGTTCTCTAAACTCCACTGGCTCTATCTCCACTGGCTATAATCTAGACATTTAACTTGTGGGAACTTACAGTTGGCATGAGATAAAACCCAGCCTGTATGTTTCAACTTTAACTAACCAGTGATGCTAAGTGACTGTTCTGTACAGTTGTTTTATGTCACAGAACTACAGTTCAATATCAACCTATTCAGATACTGGAGAGTATGTTAATGCAGTTGGTGGCTAGACAATCCTTTTTGTTTCCACATTTGCAAAGCACCAAACTTAATGAGAGGCATTTTGAGAGTTTCTGAATGGAGGTGACTTCACAAGTAAAGAACTTTCCTCTTAGACTACCTGTTTCTTTGAATTCTGGGGGTATAAAAGGAAGAAAATTTCTCAAAACTAAACGAATGATTCCAAGAATAGTTGAAATGCGACTGATGCTGGTGAGTAAAGGGTATATCTGCATACAGTACTTTGAAATATGAAGCTTACATGCTGACAGAACATATTAATCTTTTCTCCTTCTAGGTACTTGATTCATTCTAGTGGTGATTATGGAAGATTATCATGCTAGGTTACATGATAGGTCACATAAATAATCTGTGAAGCCCCATGCAAAATGTTTCTCTAATCATCTGTTCTTTGTGATGTATATTTAAGGTGTATTCTTAGACCTTAAATCGGTTTGTGAGTATCTTGAAGTAGTTGTAATGTAAAATTACATGTTTGTGCAGCGTATAGTGTAATAGGCTCTGTTTCTAGTAGGGATTAATGGGCATTATTATAATACAAAAAGTAAATACAAAAATATACAAAAATATCATTAGATGATAATGAAGAGAAAAAATCTAAATTGGAATATTTTGTTGGTATTATCTGTAACATTGTTATGAAAGCTGTCTTGATGTTAAAAGATAGATACTTATGATTGACAATAGGATAGATAGATAGACAGACAGACAGATAGATGGATATGTCCATAACTAAATTATAAACCCAGCAATAGCACACTTCAGTTTCTAACAAAGTAAGGAAAGATATTTTCCTGACTGGTGATATGGTTGGTCCTCCTTGCAAAGAAACTGCTATGTTTTATTCATTAAAAACCCCAAAGACGATTTCTTACTTTTTGTTATTATTGGTCCAAATTATATGTGTGCGAATATCCTGTTTAGAGCAGGAATTTTTAATGTGACTTTACCTCCATCTGTATTGCCTGGAAATACTATTGTGCTGACCTACTGTGTATGTTACATACATCTCCTCATTTCATTTAAACTGTCTTTGCCTTGTTATGTAAGTAGAATATAACTGGCAGTGACTTACTGTCTGAAAAAAAATCTCATTTCCTCATGAGATTTATTGTGAGTGATTCAGAGCTAAATTATTCGACAAAACAACCATATGCAGTCAGAAAACAGAACAAAACATGTTAAGCACATGATGTGACAAAAAGTCAATATAAAAATAATTCACTTGAGAATATAGCATCCACTAAAAGCATGTAATTTCATACAAATGTATCACAGTCATCTGTCAATTCATGTATATTACTGCAGCACTGCTTCCCCTGAGAATCCTCAATTCCCAGCTTGATCCCAATGGCTGTGCAATGTAATTTTGGAAAAATGAAATAAAGAAAAAAGTTAAAATTGTAATGCATAACCACTATGATGTACTGTCTAAAAACTTGGAAACAGAAACACCAGTTTATTGAACTTGTTTATAAATAAAATTATATCAAAACCTAATTTTTATCACTTAAGTAAACTTAGACACTACAGCTCTTGAGAAATAGAGTATTTTTTTAGTGTAGAAGACTCTGCTTCCAAACTAAAAGCAAACTTTTTTTTTTCTATTTAAAAAGGGTTTTTTTAGTCCTTAGCAGAATAATTATTGACGAACTTTTTTCTAACTCTATCTAGAAGATATTTTTACAAATAATCTCTGTAGAATTACTGTGCAATAACTTCATTTTTCATTTACCTGAATAACATTCTAAAATTAATACTAGCTTCAAAACTGTGAGTTAAAGCCACTGAATATTTAGCTCTGGAGATATAAAAATAGTTCAGTGGGCTTCTTCCTGCCTGAAAGCTTGCTTTTTAAGTATAAGATTTTACTTATAATCTGTTTGTTGACAAAGTAGAAAGTACCTTGTAAAATCTCTCATACCAAGTGAGCTGATAGTACTTTTCTATTTCGGGATTTATTTTTTCTATACCAAATTTGCTGCTTTATGTACAGAATAAATCAATATTGGCTTATATGACAGTTTTTGAGTCTCAAAAAAATTAGCGATGTGTTGCTGCTACATAAATTTGCAAACTTCATTGTCTGTGTTTGCATTTGTAAATTAAGTTGTGCTACAGAACACCCTTGAGCACTGATACTCCCTTGCCTACACTGCTAAACTGTTAAAACTGTGTCTGGCACCACTTTTGCCCATACCAACTAGCACTCTGCCAAACCAAGCCTGGTCATAATACCAGAGCAGGCAAAGACCAAGCATCACTCCTGATAAACAGCTTGATGTGTCACCCTTGTTATAAAGGGTAAGAGATGTAATAACACGGGCATGGGCTATTCAGCAGGCGCAAAGTATCAAGTAAGTTAGATTTATTAGTATATTTTCTAAGTTGCTGCACCTCAGAAAAACACCTTTTAGTAGAAATTGCAGGTTTTTGCACTCAGAACGGACAACTTCAGCTGACAACTTCAGGTACACAGGAAGGACAAATACAGGTTTAGTTGTGTAAGAGAAGCTGTAGGTGAAACAAGGCAGTGGAAAAAAGTTGTTACAATTAATAACAGAAAGTGAAACATGCTGGAAGTTATACTTCAGTTTATGGTCCCTGAATATTTAAATATTTATCTTATGTTTTTATAATTTTTTAAAAATATCTCATTTGTTTATAGGTCTGGATCAAATCTACTTGTTTGACTGCTTATTGGTTTAGGTGAATTATCAAAGAAGTTTCCAAGTTTAACTTACAATGAATTGTTCTTGTTGGTTTTCCTCAAGTTATGTTTTGGAAGTAGATGGAACATGGATGAGGGCTCAGAAAGCTGATTTGCATAAATGAACTTATTAAACATATTTAAGAATGCTTTATTTGTTCTAAATTATAGTCAAAGCTTTCCTATCATCACTTAGCAAGACTGCAGTGTATCTTTAACCACTAAGTAGTTGCCCTGTTTTCTGCCCTTTCTGAAATTTTTGTTGTGTTTACATAGTTTTGCAAGATATAAAAGAGACAAAACCATGAAAGATTTATGAGATGATAGGTCATACCATTTAATGTAAAAATTAACAGGACAATTTTTTTTGTCACTGACTATACAAAGAGTCGAGATGACTAGACTAGATGTCTAACTTACATACACCCAAACCAGGGTGGAGAATATCCGGTCTAACATTTATCTTTAGTAGGGGATTTAACCACTAGAAGTTGCATATTGCAGTGCATAAAGGCAGTCATGGAATGAATTGACAGCATTCATCTCAGAGCAGCAGCGAGAACCCCTTTTAGGCTTGCAGAGCCACCATTCCACTGGATCACATCCTGAGACAGATAAGCAAACTGACCAGTACCAGGGGAGTTTGGGACATATGCATAATACAGTTACAAGAAACTAGGGAATGTCAAAACAAAAAAGGGTGTCTGTAAAGTGTAGTCATTTCCACCATCAGACAGGTGCCAAAAAATTAAGTTTTAATCTTAGTTGTGGAGAGAGAAACCTAGAGCACCTATGTGCTTTTCTGAATCAAGTCCTAAATTACTTAACTTTTGGTGCTGCTTATTCCATTTTTCTTTCTTTTTTCCTCACTAGGTAAAAGGTTGTTGATTTCTGGTTTTATGTAAGAAACTGTTAAATCTGAAAAGCCCAGGAAGAAGGTTTCCTGGGATCATCTGTGATTTCAAATGCATCAATTTTTGCACACCATAACATCCAATTTTGGACAGCTAGATGAAGAATTTCTGAAACCTAGGTTAGTAGACACTGAAATGGTCCCAAAATTTGATACACACAAAAGTACACATCATCTTCACACATCCTGAGGAAACTCAATTAATTACAAAAATAAATTATTTAGAATTACTTCTTAATTTGTTATACATTTCTTTCCATTCTTCTGTTTCTCATAAAAACAAAACACTTTCTGCTGATGGTCATGAAAGATATCTAATAGCAGAATTAAGTGGTAATGCTTTCCCCCCCCCATGTCATGGTGTAGTAGGCATGACTGTAATCTATTTGATGTTCAGTTTTAATTATGTATGAAAACATTTATGAGAAAGTGGGTCATTTTGTTCTTTTTCTATTATTTTGTCATAATCTTTTAGAGTTTATTTTACCCATCTTCTTTCTGAAAATAATGTTAATGTGATTCCCCTGCCCCCCAGGTTGAATGGAACTTATACACTCCTAGCTGCATATTGAGGTTTTCTTGGAGTGGAAAAAAGAAACAGAATTTTTTTTTTCACTATTGATTTGAGATTTCCTTTCCATTTATACCAGATGGACTAAAGAGACATGACAGCAATTAAAAGTAATACATTAGAATGACTGAGAGCATTCAGTATGAGAGAACACATATAAACCCCTTCTTCAAGACTTGTTACTTCTGGAGACAAAAAGAAATAAAAGAAATAGAGTAAAAGTGAAAATGTAACTGGTTAATTTACAGATAAAGCAAAGAAAACAACTCATCGTTAATTTTCAGTAATACTGATTTTTAACTGAGTAATTCTGAAGAGTGGTTTTCAAACCAAAAAACAAACAAACAAACCTTTATGCATTAGGAAATAATTATTCCTGTAGAGCAAATTAACATTTGCTTTAGAGTTAACACATCTTTCTACATATAGAATGAATTATTTCTAGAATTTTGCAGATCTCTGAGAAAATTTCTTTTCCATTTCCACTACCTTCAGTGTGCAATTAGCTTACCTCCACTAAAATTGTTATGCATATAAATGTGTTATATACCTACAATACAGAATATGGAAATTAATTTTTGAAATATTTTGAGACTAATATTGTTCTTTAATAAAAAAGAAACTAGAGACTTTAAAAAGAATCACTGTAAAATAACAGTTCTAGGATATTGATGAAAGCTATCTTTTATTATGACTGGCATGTTTAAGTGGAGCATGGTTTATAACAACACAAAAAAAATATTCAAATAATTTAAATGGAAACTTAAACACGTTTAATCTCAAAAATGTAAGTCTGATGCCTTGAGCTGGCCAAAACTTCCCCTTGTCATCAATACGAAATATTGCTGGACAAAAAAATTCTGAAGCATTTCAATTTTTGATTGAACAGAATTCTACAATGAATATTCTTCCCTCTTACCCAAATAAAGCAGTGTGCAAGCTGTCAGATTAATGTGTAATTATGAATTCACTGCTGACAGAGATCTTCAGCCGGTGTATATTATTTTTTTTAATTTTATTTTACTTCAGACAAATCAGGCCTTGAGAGAATGTTCTTAAAGAATCAGAACTTGAATCCATTTATGATGCTGGAAACATGGATATACTCTTAACGTCTTTTTCCTAAAACTCATGGAATTTGAGATGAACTACCAAACATACGTTTAAAAGTTTCATAGATATCTAGATGGAATAAAAGCTTACTATACAACTTTAGCAGCAAGTTCATGGAGGGAAAAAACAACTTTTACAAAGACTTTGTGTTCCATAAAACCATTTTTCATGTGAGTTTTCCAGTTGGGCAAGTTTAAATGAAAAATTACAGAACTGCGCGTGGCAGTATGTACATATGTACATACAGACTGGGGAACAAGAGGCTGGAGAGCAGCCCTGTGGAGAGGGATCTGGGGGTTCTGGTTGATGGCAAGTTGAACATGAGCCAACAGTGTGCCCTGGCAGCCAGGAGGGTCAACCATGTCCTGGGGTGCATCAAGCACTGTATTGCTAGCCGGTCGAGGGAGGTGATTGTCCCGCTCTACTCTGCACTGGTGCGGCCTCATCTTGAGCGCTGGGTGCAGTTTTGGACGCCACAGCATAAAAAGGATACAAAGCTACTGGAGAGTGTCCAGAGGAGAGCCACAAAGATGGTGAAGGGATTAGGAGATTCAGGGATGAGGATATGTTCCTCTGTATAAGGAGCAGCTGAGGTCACTTGGTCTGTTCAGCCTGGAGAAGAGGAGACTGAGGGGAGACCTCATCGCGGTCTACAGGTTCCTCACAAGGGGAAGAGGAGGGGCAGGCACTGATCTCTTCTCCCTGGTGACCAATGATAGAACCCAAGGGAACAGCAGGAAGATATGCCAGGGGAGTTTTAGGTTGGATATTAGGAAAAGGTTCTTCACCCAGAGGGTGGTGGAGCACTGGAACAGGCTCCCCAGGAGGAAGTCATGGCACCAAGCCTGACAATATTCAAGAAGCAGTTGGACAATACCCTCAGACATATGGTGTGAATTTTGGGGTTGTCCTAAGCAGGAACAGGAGTTGGACTCGATGATCCTTGTGGGTCCCTTCCAACTCAGGACATTTTATGATTCTGTGAATATTTTCCTCGTTTTGTGTTGTAATCTTTCTTTTCTTGATTATCTAGAATTTTGAAAGCAATTGTTGTAAGATCCAATTTTAAATATCCAGCAATACTGGGTATGATTATACAGCCTGCACCTTATCCTAACATGCTTTGTCAATAGACCAAATTTTGCTAGTTGGACATTCACCCTGAACCAGATTTTCATTTACCCCTCCACCCCTCCAGAAGAGGGGAACGGCTACTGACGTTATTGAATTCTACCTTACCCCAGAAAAACTGGAAGGAAGTGACAGGAGGAGAGGACATAAATACAACAAATCCCAGTCCAGAAGCTCAAGAGGAAAGACCACAAAGTGTTCTTCCTCTTGGTTGAGTACACACAGTAAGTCCATAGACGCAGAGGCTAATTTCCTCCAGAAACTCAAAATGACTTCCTGTCTCCAGGATTGTGCCCCAGCTGCCTTCCGACAATGCATTAGGGTAAAAGCTGTCTCCTGCCAGTGTGAGATTCAGACACTTATGTTGGATTGTAAATTTAATTTCAATTAAAATGGATTTATATAAATTTCCTAAGTAGTTTGATTAGTTTATTGGTTTGTTACGCACATTGTCACCACAGCACCATATAGCTTCTTAATGGTTTCCTACATTACTTAAGAAAAGCAGTACTGTAAGAACTTTACATAATAAAATTCAGAGGGAGACCTTATTGGGAAGAAAGATTATACTTATTTATGAAATCTCTTAGTTGATTTACCCATTTGCATTCATTGTCTCATAGACTTAATTGACTCATATTCTAATAAACTCATATTCACAGGATCCAAGATGTATATGCCCAAGTGATCCAGAGACGACCATGTGCGTGCCACTGAGGACAAGGGATGCCATCTATTAGGTCTTCATCACACTTCTGGGATTCTTCTTGAGTGGCAATTATAAACTAGTTTTTAGACAGTTATTTTATACCTTTTAGGAGTTATCAATTGTTATTGGCTGGTTCTTTTATTCAGTCTTGCTTATTTCCATCTCCATAAACCCTGAAGAAGGTTGCATTACCTGTTTTTCTACAATGGAAATATACCTGCTTTCCTGATGGGTTAACATGAAAACAAAGGGCATAACTGATATGCTACCACCTCATTGCTGACCTCCTGTTTTTAGAATGGAGAGTCATTTGCTGTCATATAGGAGTGCAGGCCATCTGCTCTTGACATCAACTTTTAAAATGTTGAAATGGTGTTCTTTTTTTATCAGGACAGACCATGCTTTTAACCCTTGCTATGCTGTTCTTTGTGGTACTGACATACACACACACAAGTTTATATTCATATTTTGTTTGTACCAATCTTGATGTCTCTGTTTCAAGTCTCTACAGTATAATCCTTATAAATGCTATAAATTCTGTTTTCAGAGAATGGACAATTACATGGAGTACAAGCAGTCTCGTACTTTAAGTTGTACTTACAGTGTGCATTTTAAGTTGTATGAAATTTTCATATTAAAGAGGCTGAAGCACCTCACAGATAATAGTACAAAATGAGGATGGAATATACCCCAAAAGCAATTAAGTGTGTGTTCTTGGAAAATTTTCTCCTTTTGAATTTTTCATTTAACAGAGATTGAAGCCACTGAGAAATCCACAATATGTGAAATTTCATACAATCATAGAAACATAGAATGGTTTAGGTTGGAAGGGACATTAAAGATCATCTGGTTCCAATCCCCCTGCCATGGGCAGAGACACCTTCCACTAGATGAGGTTGCTCAGAGCCGCATCCAACCTGGCCTTGAACACTTCCAGGGATGGGGCATCCACAGCTTCTCTAGGCAACTTGTTCCAGTGCCTCACCACCCTCGTAGTGAAGAACTTCTTCCTTATATCTAATCTATATCTACCTTCTTTCAGTTTAAAGCTATTATCCCTTGCCCTATCACTACATGCCCTTCTAAAAAGTCCCTCTCCAGCTTTCTTGTAGGCCCCCTTCAGGTCCTGGAAGGCTCCTATAAGATCTCCCTAGAGCCTTCTCTTCTCCAGGCTGAACAACCTCAACTCTCTCAGCCTGTCTTCATAGGAGAGGTGCTCCAGCCCTCTGATCATCTTCGTGGCCCCCCTCTAGACTTGCTCCAACCGGTCCATGTCCTTCTTATGTTGGGGGCCCCAGAGCTGAATGCAGTACTCCAGGTGGGGTCTCACGAGAGCAGAATAGAGGAGGAGAATCACCTCCCTTGACCTGTTGATCATACTTCTTTTGATGCAGCCCAGGATCATAGAATCATAGAATCATAGAATTGTTTAGGTTGGAAAAGACCCTTAAGATCATCGAGTCCAGCCGTTAACCTAGCACTGCCAAGTCCACCACTAAACCATGTCCTCAAGCACCACGTCTACCCTTCTTTTAAATACCTCCAGGGATGGAGACTCAACCACTTCCCTGGGCAGCCTGGTCCAATGCCTGACTACCCTTTCGGTGAAGAAGTTTTTTCTAAACTTCCCCTGGCACAGCTTGAGGCCATTTCCTCTCATCCTATCACTTGTTACTAGGGAGAAGAGATCAACCCCCACCTCGCTACAACCTCCTTGCAGGTAGTTGTAGAGACCAATAAGGTCTCCCCTCAGACTCCTCTTCTCCAGACTAAACAACCCCAGATCCCTCAGCTGCTCCTCATAACACCTGTTCTCCAGACCCTTCACCAACTTCGTTGCCCTTCTCTGGACACACTCCAGCACCTCGATGTCCTTCTTGTAGTGAGGGGCCCCAAACTCAATACAGTACTCGAGGTATGGCCTCACCAGTGCTAAGTACAAGGGGCAGATCACTTCCCTAGTCCTGCTGGCCACACTATTCCTGATACAAGCCAGGATGCCATTGGCCTTCTGGCCACCTGAGCACACTGCTGGCTCACGTTCAGCCGGCTGTCAGCCAGCACCCCCAAGTCCTTTTCCGCTGGGCAGCTTTCCTTCCTCCCCAAGCCTGTAGCATTGCATGGGATTGTTGTGACCCAAGTGCAGGACCCGACACTTAGCCTTGTTGAATCTCATACAGTTGGCCCCGGCCCAACTATCCAGACTGTCCAGGTCCCTCTGTAGGGCCTTCCTACCCTCCAGCAGATCGACACTTCCACCTAGCTTGGTGCCATCTGCAAACTTACTGCAGGTGTACTCCATCCCCTCATCCAGATCATCAATGAAAATCTTGAATAGGACCGGCCCCAATAGAGAGCCCTGGGGAACACGACTCATGACTGGCCGCCAACTGGATTTGACTCCATTCACCACCACTCTCTGGGCTCAGCCATCCAGCCAGTTTTTAATCCAGCACAGAGTGCACTTATCCAAGCTGTGGGCAGCCAGCTTCTCCAGGAGAATGCTGTGGGAGGCAGTGTCAAAAGCCTTACGAAAGTCCAAGTAGACAACATCCACAGCCTTCCCCTCATCCACTAAGCAGGTCACCTTATCATAGAAGGAGATCAGGTTAGTGAAGCAGGACCTGCCTTTCATAAACCAGTGCTGGCTGAGCCTGAGACCCCGATTGTCCCACACGTGCCACATAATGGCACTCAGGATGATCTGTTCCATGACCTTCCCCGGCACCAAGGTCAGGTGCCTGACAGGCCTGTAGTTCCCCGGATCCTCCTTCCAACCCTTCTTGTAGAGGGGCATCACATTTGCTAGCTTCCAGTCATCTGGGACCTCCCCAGTTGACCAGGACTGCTGGTAAGTGATGGAGAGTGGCTTGGCAAGCTCCACTGCCAGCTCCCTCAGTATCCTCAGGTGGGTCCCGTCTGGGCCCATGGACTTGTGAGCATCCAGGTGGAGGAGCAGGCCAGTGACTGCCACCTCTTTGACAACTGGGGCTTCATTCTGCATCTTATCTCCATCTCCCAGCTCAGGGGCCTGAAAACCCCGAGGATGACCAGTCTGACTATTAAAGACTGAGGCAAAGAAGGCATTAAGTACCTCAGTCTTCTCCACACCCTCGTGGAAATGTTTCCCTCTGCATCCAACAAAGGAGGGAGATTCTCCCTGGCCTTCCTTTTGTCGCTGATATATTTGTAAAAACATTTTTTGTTATCTTTAACGGCGGTGGCCAGTTTAAGTTCTAGCTGGGCCTTCGCCTTTCTAATCTTCTCGCTGCATTACCTCACAACATCCTTGTAGTCCTCCTGAGTCACCTGCCCCTTCTGCCAAAGGCGATAAGCTCTGCCTTTTTTCCTGAGTTCCAGCCAAAGCTCTCTGTTCAGCCAGGCCAGTCTTCTCCCCCGCCTGCTCGACTTACGGCACATGGGGACGACCTGCTCCTGTGCCTTTAAGACTTCCTTCTTGAATGACATCCAGCCTTCCTGGACTCCTTTGCCCTTCAGGACTGCCTCCCAAGGAACTCTGTTAACCAGACTCCTGAACAGCCCAAAGTCTGCCCTTCTAAAGTTCAGGGTAGCGGTTTTGCTGATCCCCTTCCTTACTTCTCCAAGAATTGAAGAATTGAAAACTCTTTCATTTCATGGTCGGTGAGCCCAAGACAGCCTCTGACCACCACATCACCCACCAGGCCTTCTTTTTTCAATTGGCTTTCTGGGCTGCAAGCACACATAGCCAGGTCACATTGAGCTTCTCATCACACAACACCCCCAAGTCCTCCTCCCCAGGGCTGCTCTCAATCCATTCTCCACTCAGCCTGTATTTGTGCTTGGGATTGCCCCAGCCCAGGTGCAGGACCTTGCACTTGGCCTTGTTGAACTTCATGAGGTTCGCATGGGCCCACCTCTCAAGCCTGTCAAGGTCCCTCTAGATGGCAACCCTACCCTCCAGCGTGTCGACTACACCACATAGCTCGGTGTCGTCAGAAAACTTGATGTGGGTGCACTCAATCCCACTGCCCATGTTGCCGACAAAGATGTTGAACAGCGCCGGTCCCAGTATTGACCCCGGAGGAACGCCACTCGTCACCAGTCTCCACTTGAATATTGAGTTGTTGACCTTTTGAGTGTGATCGTGTTGTGGTGTAACCCTAGACAGCAACTAAGCACCACACAGCTGCTCGCTCACTCCCTCGTGGTGGGATGGGGGAGAGAATCAGAAGAGTAAAAGTGAGAAAACTCATAGCCTGAGATAAAGACAGTCTGATAAGTAAAGCAAAAGCTGCACACTGATACCAGCAAAGCAAAGCAAAGAATTCATTCACTCCTTCCTATTGGCAGGCAGGTGTTCAGCCATCTCCAGGAAAGCAGGCCTCCATCACGGGTAATGCTTACTTGGGAAGACAAATGCCACCACTCTGAATGTACCCCCTTTCCTTCTTCTTCCCCCACCTTTGTATGCTGAGCATGGCATCATAAGGTATGGAATAGCCCTCTGGCCAGTCTGGGTCAGCTGTCCTGGCTGTGCTCCCTCCCAGCTTCTTGTGCACCTGGCAGAGCATGGGAAGCTGAAAAGTCCTTGACTAGTATGAACATTACTTAGCAACAACTAAGACATCAGTGTGTTATCAACATTATTCTCATCCTAAATCCAAAACACAGTACTATACCAGATAGTAAGAAGAAAATTAGCTCTATCCCAGCTCAAACCAGGACAGACCATCCAGCCAATTCCTTATCCACTGAGTGGTCCATCTGTCAAATCCATGTCTCTCCAATTTAGAGACAAGGATGTCATGCAGGACAGTGCCTAATGCTTTGCAAAAGTCCAGGTAGATGACGTCCGTTGCTCTTCCCTTATCTACCAATGTTGTAACCCCATCATAAAAGGCCACCAAATTTATCAGGTATGATTTGCCCTTAGTGAAGCCATGTTGGCTGTCACCAATCACCTCCTTATTTTTCATGTGCCTTAGCAGAGTTTCCAGGAGGATCTGCTCCATGATCTTGCTGGGCACAGAGGTGATACTGACTGGCCTGTAGTTCTCCAGGTCTTCCTTTTTTCCCTTTTTAAAAATGAGGGTTATGTTTCACCTTTTCCTGTCAGTGGGAGCTTCACCAGACTACCACAACTTCTTAAATATGACGGATAGTTGCCTAGCAACTTCATCCGCCAATTCCCTTAAGACCCATGGATGCATCTCATCAGGTCCCAGGGACTTGTGCACCTTCATGTTCCTTAGATAGTCTCAAACCTGATCTTCTACAGAGGGCTGTTCTTCATTCTCCCAGTCCCTGCCTTTGCGTTCTGCGACTTGAGTGGTGTGGCTTGAGCACTTGCCAGTGAAGACTGAGGCAAAAAAGTCATTGAGTACCTCAGCCTTCTCCATATCCCAGGTAACCAGGTCTCCCGTTTCTTTCCGGAGAGGGCTCATATTTTCCTTAGTCTTCCTTTTACCACCAATGTACCTGCAGAAGCTTTTCTTGTTGCCCTTGATGTCCCTGGCCAGATTTAACTCTGTCAGGGCTTTAGCTTTCCTAACCTGACCCCTGGTTGCTCAGACAATTTCTCTGTATTCCTCCCAGGCTACCTGTCCTTGCTTCCCCCCTCTGTAGGCTTCCTTTTTGTGTTTGAGTTTGTCCAAGAGCTGATTTTTCATCCATGCAGGCCTCCTGGTGTTCTTGCCTAACTTCCTCTTTATTGGGATGCATCACTCCTGAGCTTGGAGGAGGTGATCCTTGAATATTAACCAGTTTTCTTGGGCTCCTCTTCCCTCCAGGGCTGCTCTTATCTGTCTATAGAGGGCCTCATCTGCTCGGTCTTCCTCGTCTGGTGGCCTGTAGCAGACCCCCACTATAATGTCACCTGTCCCTGCCCTCCTTTAATCCTGACCCATAAGCTCTCCGTTGGCTCCTTATCCACCCCTAGACAGAGCTGCATGCACTCCAGCTGGTCACTGACATAGGGGGTGACACCCCCTCCTCATCTCCCCTGCCTGTCTTTCCTAAAGAGCCTGTATTCTTCCATTCCAACACTCTGGTTATAGGAGCCATCCCACCGTGTCTCCATGACGCCAATAAGATCATAGCCCTGCAGATGTGTGCACGTCTCTAACTCCCCTTGTTTATTCCCTATGCTACATGCGTTTGCATAGAAACATTTAAGTTGGCGTCTGATAAAGCTGACTTACTGGCTGGAATTCCTTTGTGCTGCTCTTCAGGTGCTCTCCTGATGGCCTGTGATCCTTCTGCAGGTTCTGGGCATTTGTTGCTGGCACTGGCATCAAACTGGTAGGAGCGGGATGGATTGAGGTTTCCCTTCCCTGGTAACTTTAGTTTAAAGCCCTCTTTGCCAATTTGACAAACCTATAACCGAAGATGCTCTTCGCTTTCTCTGACAGATGGACTGCATCAGCCCCCAGTAGACCAGGTTTCTCAAAGTGAGTCCCATGGTCTAAGTAGTTGAACCCCTGGTTGTGGCACCAGTCTTGTAACCATTTGTTGATTCGCCAGATTCAACTGGCCCTTTCAAACCCCTTCCCTTTGACTGGGATGACTGATGAAAAAACTACATGAGCTCCAGCGTCCCTTACCACCACTCCCAGGGCTCTGTAATCCTTCTTGGTACTCCTCAAACTGCTCCTGGCTGTATCACTGGTGCCGATGTGAAACAACAGCAGCAGATAATAGTCAGTGGGCTGTACGAGGCTTGGTAGTTTCTTGGTGACATCCCTGATATGAGACCCCAGTAAGCAGCACACCTCTCTAGAGAGTGTGTCAGATCAGGAAATGAGTGCCTCCATACCCGTCAAAAGAGAGTCGCTTACTGTTATCACTTGTCACCTTTTCTTAGTTGCACTGGTCGATCAGAAATTTGATCAGAACAGTAATAGAATGGGCAGTAAAGAATTGTATTATTTGCACTGGTTTTGGTATTACCAGTTAAAGAGAAGAAAATTACCTTTGGGAAATGGTTAGAAGACTGGATAATAAACCAAGATGTCTTTTCACAATAATTTCCTGTTTTCACAGTCACTTACTGGTGCATGTGAATGAAAGATTCAGTGCTTCCAAGAGTTGACTATTGCACTATTCCAATGTCACAATCATCTGGTTTCTTTGATTCCACATAGTTTATGTTTCTCAGTCCAAGCAATGTAATGATGATCCATGTTCATAATATTGTGCCGTATGGTCTTCCAGTTTTCATTTTCTGGTCTGAGTGCATATTCCTCAGATTTTTGGTTTCTTAATTTCCTGTTGCTGGGGATTAAATCTTAAACTGGCTTCCTTGATGTATATGAAATATTTATCTGTCACCCCGCCTGCTGAGTTTTGTTTGAGCTTTGAGAAGTCCTTTGAAGAGTATTGTCTCTCTGAGCTGTCTTTTGATATTGACTCCACCACACTGCTGTGCTGATAAAAAATATTTACAGTAGTAGCCTGCAGAGACAAAGATTAAATGACTAAGAAGGCCAGTCTTCGTAGGTTGCCACTAAAGGCAAAGACAAATTCAAGTTTTTATTCTGAATCTACATAGGAAAAACTCCATCTCCATAAGGGAGATGAAGGTATCCTGCCTTCTACCTTCTGTCTATAAGGAATTCTATCTTCCCTCAGTGAAATTGAATACTTTAACGTGTATCACTATGGAAAGGAGAGAGGGATCCTTTACAATATTTTTCAGAGTAATCCTCCATTTCAGCTTTTTCCTGTCTCCTTGAAAACCAATGTTGTATTTCCCCAGTTAGCTGCAGTATTTGGCATGCAAAACTGTGATGGAAACAAGTGCACAAACTGAAAGCAAGCAGCTGAATACTCCAGGTTCCCTGAGAAGAACTGTCTGGTTGCTAGGACTGCTGCAGAATGCATGCTTCTGACAGTCTAGCAGGAATCACTTTGCAAATAATTACACTAACTGAAGACTGTTTTTTCCAAAAGCATCAGGCTGTATTTTGGCTACTATTTCAGACACATCATTGTCCTCAATTGTGTTATGCTTCTTTACCATGCTTGGTCTTTGTTTCCTGAATGAATAAATCAAAGGCATGTGCAATTAATCTTGTTTTAATTAGGAGGAGGTTAGGTGTTTATATGGGGGGAGGGGAAGAGATGCTTTCAAGTTTTTTTAAGTTTTTTTTTTGAAGAAAATATCTATCTGAAGGCACAGATCAAAGTATGAATTTATAAAGAACAATGCACTTGATCATAAAGAACTAATAATATTAAGACTGTCAAATTACATGCAGAAACATTCCTTGGTCCCTGGAAAAGTATGAGAACATATACCACAACTTCTTGTACCCCATTCTAAAGACAGCTTCAGATTCAAATTTTCAGATTCTAACCTGGAAATGGTTTCGCTTCATAGGTGACAGTTCTGAGACACCAACAAGAAATATGCCTAATCCTGATACTGACCCTTTGAAAAGAATTCTGAAAAACCTGAATTCATTATACCACAGAATGTGTGCACACCTACATGCATGTGTAGATGACACACATGCATACATATATGCATCTACAGATGGATACACATGTGTTTTGTGGTCTTGAAAGTATGCCTTACAATGAAAGAATGAGTAACTAAAACTACATAAACAGAATGCTGAGAGATGTTTTTCACAGGTTACGGTTATTTTTACAGAATCAAATGTCAACTCTGATGCTAAAAAATACTTTACCTAGTAAATTGAAACAAAGGCAAGGTGAAGTTAGCAAAGTTCAAATTGGAAATCAGATATTTTTGCTTTATTTAGTATTTTTGCTACATTGGCTCAGTAAAAGCCAAACAGTTTTTATCAGTTCTCCATCAAATGTTGTCTTGAAATTGGTGGTTTGCAGTTTTCATTAGGATGACATGAATAATCAGAATGGTACCTTCTTGTCTTAAAAAGGTAGCTTAAATCTGGAAATAATTGACATTAACTGCGATACAAAGTTTCCCCCCACCTGTCAATGAAAAGTGTCTTCTTTTAAGACACTGGAGAAAAACAGGCTTTTAGACACACTTAGTTCATTGTCACACAACTACCTGTGCTCAGCAAGTTTAACTACCATGCTTAGCTCACATTCACTAACTATATTTTCTTTTAATTCTGGTAGCATTTAAATCTCCTGTGAAAGACTTGTTCAGGTGAAAACTTTATTATACATTCAAAGAAAAAGTGTCAGTTCTACACAATATGCATATTTTGCATCAGCCACAAATGGTGTTACTCTTAGAGCAGCTCAGAGTCTGTTCCTGTATCTCCATTTTGAGAACCTTACAACAGGTCTTAGATTTGTAGATCTTTTCATTTTCTGAAGCAGCATCAGTTTTTTTCCAAAAAGGTTTTAGAAATATCTAAAATTTATGCAAATGAAGCATTTTACCATTAATTTCAAAGGACTCATTTAGCTTTTCACTGGATTAAATCTGTTTACCTTAACAGGATGTTCATATCCTCAAAGTTTTTGAAGTCCTTAGACAGCTTCCTTTATGAAGAAGCATTCATTTTATTGACCTCATTTCATGTTAAACTTTTCAGCATGAAGACTTTTTATTATACATCTGTTAGGAACTACTTGCAATTAATTAGAATTCATATACACACACATACACATATAAACACCCCCCCCCCCCCCCAAGTCAAACACCACACACCACTATAATCAAACACAAGCTCCATTTGGCAATTTATTTCAAATAGCTTTTTTTGCAATTAATGCCTGTAGGGTGTTTTTAAGTCCTGTGTAAATACCAAAGCCATCAGAAGTACTTATTCATACTGTGTCTCATGTAGCTATCAGTAAAAGCAGTTAGATAAATAATAGAGTGAAATAAAAGCTTCCAGTCTATTAAAATGCCATCAGATTTGCCGAAGATGCTTAGTTGGGTCATAACTATCTCTTTTTAAAATGCTGTTGAAATACTTATATTACTTGCCCTATTTTATTAATAGAAATGAAATCGATCGATCGATAGATTGATCACTTGAACTATCTTTTTGATAGGAGTCCTATCACACTTTCAGAGTTGCTAGAAAGCTTTATGTTAAAGAGTAATATATCCACAAAAAGCCTGGGATCTATTCCCAGGAGTCTTCAGGATATTGGATTGCCGCAATTCTCATCACCATCTTCATCATCATTATCATCATCTAAAGGCTGGTGTTCCAGAAACCTGCTATTTCCTCCTTGGTAGAAAAATTAAGTGACTCAGACATAGAAGATTTTATACTACTCTATATTGCAACCCTATATGCATGCTAAAGTTACACTTCTGAATTAATATTCCATGAATAGAATATATGAACTGTTGGGGTTTTTTTGGTTTCTTTTTTTTTTTACTGTGTTTCTTATCAGTTAAATCCTTATTTTGGAAGAATGAATAACTGTTTACATTTTTATTAGATTTTGTTTTGTAACAACAGAAAAAGCTAACACAAATGTGTGTATGTACCTTTTACAAATCTACTAGCAAAAGTTAGAAGAATGTATGTATTACATAATTTACATATGCAGGACCTTGACCATCTCCATTTAAAATAAACAGAATATCTATTATTGATTTCTGAACAAGTTGCATAAGGTCCAAATAAGATTACTAAGACTGTATAAGTGTTGAAATTCTTTGCTACTCTAAAACTGGCATTCCTTGTCTCTTGAGGAACAAGTAGCATCCATGAAAAGAAATGTTGGACTGACATCAAAGGGCAAACCAGGCTATACCAGAAACAGTTTTATTGTTTTTGTTTGTTTGTTAGCTTTTTCACTTTAAGAGTTAATGACTGAAATGCATAAATGGCACTGGAATGCAGGATTACAACCTGGGACTTCTTTCTTTGAACTGAAGTTCATTATCCCTAGGCTATAGAATCATTCTAGCCAAGCAGAGATAAGTTCAGCCAATTCATTATTTTTTCCTCCTTGTACAATATGTATTTTCCATTCTCACTCTCTGTCTCTCTCTCTGTCTCTCTCTATTTTCAGTAACTGTAAATTAGCAAAATACTTGTAGATATTAATGATTAGGATATTGACAACAATAACATTAATGAAAAGAACTAGCTTTGACAGACAACAGGTAAAGGTAACATGAATTTCTGCAGTGAAATGCTTTGCAGTTTTAGAATCCCAGTACGAAACAGTTTGGTGGAAACAACTAGTGTCTTCTTAAACACTGTATTTAATTTATTTTCCCCTCAAGACAAAATCCAATTAAGAATCCAATTTGTGTTCTTGACAGCTATCAGTCAAACTGCTTCTATGCTCTTCCTTTTCACTTTTGGAGTAAAAAAAGTGCTTGAGGCCAATTTGTTTCAAAGTCCTATAACATCAGAAATGTAGTTTGATTTTGGGCACTTTAGCTAAGGTAAGAAGTTCAGCATTCCTCAGTCATCGAGAAAGCTGTAAAATAGTGTTTATTGCTCACAGTAAAAGTGACTGATGGCTTTTGAATGCCAAGACTGACACAAATCTTGTTTTCAAGAAATCAAAGAATTTCAAACTAGCAACTGCAGCTTTGTGAAAATAATTTTTACTAAGTGCAATTTTTAAAAAAATTCTTAACATATAAAAACTATACTTTTATACTTTTTTTTTTAGAATAAGCACTTTTATACTTGTAAAACATACTTTCTATTTATTCTTTTAACAAATGTTAAGTTTGGTGGGGAAATTTGTCTGGCATTACTTCGAAGAGCAAACCATCAAGCAGCTATTATCAAGGTACAAGCGTGCTTGATAACACAATCAAGAATCTCCATAATTCATGCTCCTCTCTTTATCCAGGAAGATATAATGATAATATGCAGTAGGCAGGTAAATTACAGAAAATTGTCTGTTTAAATCTTCATACATATTTAAAGGATACAGATTATTTTGCTGATAAACCAAGCTCTGCATCACTAAGTCTTTTTTGCATGCCATTATTATAATCCTGCTGTTTCTGGTCATGATGTTAACCTTGTTCTTCCCAATTCCCTTAACAACAAATAAGGCTATAAATGCCTTTATTTCTTCTGCAGTTCCTAACATATACAAAAGGGCATCTGTAATTAATTAGCCTGAGAAGATCAGATTATAAACTACTCACTTGACTTTGGTAAATGTTGAGAGAGACCCTAGCACCACTTTGTAGCTGAAGCACACAACCTTCCAGGGTGTGGTTTAAAAAACCCTCTTGTTACCAGAGGTATTAATGTACTAAGAGCTCTTTCCTGACATTTTCCAGGTCATTATAAATAGCATCAAGAGTAAGTTCTTTTTCAGTGATTTCCAAGGAAAATAACTTAATGTTTACTACACACCAATTCCTTGTATTTATTCTAAAATAAACTGTTATTATTAATGTTCCAGTGTGTTAGGCTTTTTGAATGTGTAAAAACATGTAACAAAATGATGTCTGCTACATAAAGATATGACAGTAGTAACCCTTTTCTTCTCCAAGGTATTCCAGACTGCTTTCATGGAGACCACCTGACCATTGTTTTTAAAATGCCTAAATTCTAGCATGGCACATGCTCAAAAGATTATGACCTCACTTTGCAAATACCAAACATAAACTGTTTTTAGTCCTATCCATGGCAAGATGCAGCTGTTTTCCCACACCATTTCCCCAGAGACTAGTTTTGTCATGTATAAACAGTGAACTACCAGATACAAATGCATGTCTTCCTGATGGTCCAAACAAGAAGTAGTATTTTGTTTTTGCTGGAAGTGGTAGACATAGACTAAACAATATTCATTTGCATGATCCTATCTGGGGAGTATTTTATCAGTATGTGTAATATCTGTGTATGTTACATATAGATCTGCACTTGCTGGAGACAAAAAAGGAACAACAAAAACTAAGCAAAAAATCCAACCCAACAACAGCTAATAAAAAACCCTAAAAAAAATAAAATAAACAGCTCAAAGAAGAGGTGCAAATTCTGTATAGCATGAAGAACTGAGTTCTCAATAATTGGCACTACACAGCTTTTTCAAAATGCCTAAGGGTCAGTTTTGTGCAGTTATAATATTCTTAACATTAATTCTCTCAGGATCTAAGCAGCTAGAAGCTGTTTTTTAATGTCTTTGTTTCAGTATCTGCTATTGGTTTCATAGCATTATTGATCTTAATGAGGTTACAGAATGCTTGCAGTGGGGCATTACATGGTGGGACTGTGCAAAATGAACATATTTTTTCTGAATGACCACAGAAAATAATGTATGCTTTATGTAAAGCATCTCCTGGAAGAGTTAGAGGGGAAAAAATAGCATGGAAAATACATTTTTTTTTCTCCAGCAAATATATTCATTCCTGAATTTATGCTACCAGAAGTTTACGCTAAAAAAAATGAAACCAGAAAATAAAAAAAAAAAAGTTGCATATTTTCAGGCAGATCCTGAATAGATTTAGGAGAAACTAAACAATGCCTTCATTCTTTATAAAGTTGTGTAATCAGTTTGTCATTGAATCACTGTAATTATTAAAGATCTATTAAAATATGTAAGTATTCTAATAGCTTTGTCAGACAGTTCTTTTTACCTGTAAATTCTTTTAATGCATGAAAACAATTAAAGTATCTGAATCACCAATCAAACACCTAATTAGCATTCTAATCAACAGTCAAGTATCTGACGTGAAAAATTGGGTTAATTGTCAGCTGCACATCAGGAAAATTAAATGATTAATGAAAAAATATAATAGAGCCCTTGCCAGCAGTGTTGTTAAAGTTAAACCACAATGACAGACTGGAACTTTGAAAGTAAGTGAAAAGGAATTTCTGAGATGTTGCTTGTGATCATTGCATGTAAGTATCTGACAATAAACTTACGAAATTGTAGAAATGTCTCAAGAAAAGGTTTGATTTTGTCACAGCTAGGGAGGTCATGAACAAATTTACTTTTTATCAAATTTCAATAGCAAAATATATTTATTTATTAATATCTTTAAATTACTAAATATTAATCCTTCCTAATAATTTAGCCATCAGATGACGGGTGTTAACCTGCATCTAAATTTCATTAAATCAATAAATACAGATGATTTTGTTGAATTCACTTAAAGAAAATGCTGTTATAACCACATTTATTACTGTTACACCACTAACATACATTTATTTACTCAAAATAAGTAATTACTGTTACCTATGTTAAACATAAGTATATGGTTCTAAAACTCTGCCAATCATTTCTAGTGATGGATATTAGGCAGAATTTGAATTCTTAATATATGTTTGCTGAATTACTGGTATTTTTTAGTTAAAAGTTAAAAGACCAATTGCTCTTCTTCCACAGCTTTACAATTTGTACGCTCTTTTATAATTCTGAAAACTGAGTGGTATGCTATCAAGGAAGGTGAATATCTAAACCCCAAACTGAGACTGTAGTCACACATGTATACCCTGCCTCAACTCTGTATTTTGCACCACAGCTTCTGCTCAAAGATTCCTTTAGTGTTGTCTAAAATAGTAACATAGTCTTCACACTGCTGAGAATTCGGCACACAGATTTCATCAAGATTCACAAGATTTATTTCTCTGAGTATATCAATAGCAGAACTTGACCTCATAGGCTAGGAATGCCTAACAGTTCACACTTTGCACAGCTGACCACTCTTTTATGTTTTTACATATTTTAAGGCTTTGAGTGAAATCATCCTTCTTAAGAGTGAATTTACCTTTAAATATCAACATGCAAATTATTCTCGGCAGTATTTTTTTTTTTATTTTTCTTGGAGAGAGATATTTTGTATAATTCCTGTTGAGATCATAGAGATAAGTCTGAAATGCCCATTATGTATATTTATCTTCCTGATAAATCTAGAAGCAACTGTCAAGTAAGTTGTGTAAGATGCATCTGAACCCTAAAGATAAATTTTGTCAGGCAGAAGAAGCTTTGATTGCAGACATGATGTATGTTAACATACATTAGATTGGTACTGCCTTTCAAAACATCTCTGGATATGTACTTCTGATCAAATGAACCACATCTTCAGTTATAATAAGACAAAGATAACATTTCAAACCAGTCTCCTTGAACTAAATGTGTGTTGGACTGTTAGCAACTAAGAATCAAATATGGCCCAGGGAATAGGGATCAGGTTCATAAATTAGGACTTTGAGTGTCATTCTAGGAATGCTATTCACACAAAAACCAAAACACAACCAACCAAAAAAATCCCCAAACCCCAAACAAAAAAAAAAAACCACTTGAAAACTTGAGACTTCTGCAGAAGGACATTAGGAATGTTTTGGGGTCTGACCAGTGGGGTGGACCTCTGTCCAGCCAGTCCGGTATTCTGTTCCTGACACTGCAACCAGTGAGATGAATTTGGGAAAGTATGTGAACTTGGCTACTTTCTGCAATCCTTTTTCTTGGTATTTACCTCTCCAAAACCTGTGCAATTTGTGTCTACTTCATCCTTCCAGCTGTTTTGAATTTATCATCCATATATCTTAGCCCTGTGCAGACCAGCACAAATGTTCAGAGTATGGTTATCACATGCTGACAGCATTTGCTTCAGCCTAGAACACAGCTGCTACAGCTTTTTACTTTAATATATGTTTTACAAAAATCCATTATTCTAAAAAAAAATATGTGTAAAAAGGGAAGCAAGGGAACTCATATGTGAATATATGACTTTATTATTAGCCTTACTCGTGTCTTGACAATCTATTCACAATACAATAATGATATTAATTCAGTTACAATAATCCTAATATATGCAGTCCAATCATCTGCAGAGTCAGTGTTCATCTGAAGGACATAGCCCTCTTGACCCTCTGCTGACCTTTAGAAATTTTTGCAGTCACAGCTTAAAAAGATCCACAACTGGTCAAGACAATCTCTGACAAGGCCTGAGGCCTGAATTGCTAAGTTATTCAAAAGACAGTCGCCTCTTTTGATCAGTAGAAATATCATATTTTCTTGGCTGTACAGTTTGATGGTTAATCTCCTTTTCTGACATGTGGGAAAACCTGCTCAATGTTGTCCACAGTTTAAAGCATTTCAGCTGAACCAGAGACAACACTCTATGGCCTGTTTAAAATGTGCTGGTGTGTAACAGTAACAGAGCCAAAGAACAGTCCACCTTTCCACTAGTTCTCTAGTGAGGTTATTAATCAAGAAAATGAAGGGATTCCTTTTGTTTTTTCTTGTTTTTTTTTTTTCATTCTTTTATATTTAAAATTCATTAAACAAGATTTTAAAGCACTTATCAGCACAGAAAGACAGATTCTTTTCCTCTGATGAGAGTAGCACTCCTTGAGTGAACTGTAAAGTCAAAATTCTCATTTTTGTTCTTTCCCAGTGTAAAATGCAAAAATCCACGAATTTTCTGCCTGGGCCTGGAGTCAGCACCAGTATGACCAGAACCAGAAGGAAAGGAAGCAGAATCTGGGAGAGCATTGTAGACTAGATAACTACAAAGGAAATGTAAACATAGGGACTGAAGGTAGATTGTATAAAAGACTTGGAGAAACTAGAGACAGTGTAGGAACATAGCTATGGAGAGGATTGAGAGCTTAAGGGAACGTAAGTGGGGTCTCTGAGAGCACCTAAATCTAGGTTAACAAGGGGGGTTAGCTGAGTGTGCAGAAGGTGGTGTAGACTGGAGGACATCAGAGGCATTTTATTAAGGAATGTGTGGAAGAATACCAAAACACAAAACTACCAGCCTGTTGGGACTGCAACACAGCTCTTACAGTATTTTACAGCATCCTGAACCAAAAAAAAAGTTTTAAAATACTGGAATCTTAAGAGCACATGGGCATCACTGAGGATACAGTAGCAAACATTATGGACTGTGGATAAAGCATGCTGCTCTAGGGTTGGGGAGGACATACAGAAAGTTCTTTTTATATTCAGGCTGCCTCGTATACACCTTTTGCTACTATTGATATCCCCAGCATGCTGATAAAGCCTATTCTCTTTTTTTTTCAGAGTGGATGATGTTAGTTAATACCCCTATGTCGTCTTCCCACAGTAGCCCTTTTTGTAATATTTTCCCTTCATGGAAGTTCAGTTCAAGCAGGATGTTTTGCATCTCTCACATTTCCCAACAGAAAAAGTGCTGCCTTTGCGTTAGGACTCACTCCTCCTACTTGTTTCCTTCCCTAGCACTATACCCTGTAATTTTGGCCTGGAGCTATGAAAATGGATACGTACATATGCTGCTTGCTTAAATCCATATGTCTCTGCCTGATACCATGTGAGGGCTGTGAGTTATCTCCTAGTCAGCCTATCTGCAGCTGCTGCTTTCATTTTACAAAGATATCTTATTATCAAGTTATTAGACGCTAGACTCTTACCAGACTAAATGACTCCATGTTATGTATCTGTGCCACGCAGCCACACCATGTCCAATATCTGTAATACTGCCTGTGATGGGGAGAGGACCTTTGAGAAAGAAATGTCCAGCCAACCAATACAAGGAACTTCTGTGTTTCCAAGGAAGTGAGGAAGACTGAGTGCAGTTCAGGGAGTGCGGAAGTATGGGATGTTTTATGGTTGCCTTTTCTGCTCGAGACTGACTGCTTTATCTGACGCTCATTGTAACTGGGAGTTGATACTGGAGACAGGAGCAGTGATCTGGGCTTGCTATCCTAGAGGATATTTTTTGAGATAGAAATATAAACTTGTATTTCAGTGGTGACTGGTAGGGACTGCTGTCTTTTCTCATGCAGAGTGCCCTTAACATGTCTTATGTGTCAGTCTTGTACTTTAGAAAAAAATCAGTGGCTTCCAGGGTCTTTTTGTAGATGGGATAGCTACATTTACAATGAAAGGATAAACTCTGTGAAGAAAAAAAGAAGGCATGTCTATGAGTATTTTTAATGTTTTGACCTAGAAATACCATGACACTACCATGAAGATGAACCATTCTGACTGGGTGCCTAGACATTTGTAATGTTTTCCATTATGTGAATGGAAGAACAAAATGTCCTTGGGCAAATGAATCATTGTTAAAAATAGCCACCTACAGTGGGAGATAAGTGTCATTTGGACACCTGCTTTAAAGGAATGAGCTTCAATTTCAAGTGCCCTAATCACTAGACTAGAATCAAGGTCCCTTTTTCTGTGATTTAAAGCAAAGACTTGTACTTGCATGTTCACAGTGGCTCAGCTTCAATTGAAAAGGTAATGGGCAATGACAATCAGGGCACATCACTGCTTGGTGATTAACTCACCCTCTTCAAATGAGGCAGAAACAAATTCAGTCTTTTGCAAGCAGCAGAAGAACTAGAATGAGAGTCTATGTAGGACAGCTTCATGAACATCAATGTTTACAGAATTATGCTGTGCTGGAAAACAGGAGGACTGAGATGTAGGCTGAATGGACCCTACCAAAAAAATACGTTAGGAATGCTTGCATAGTTTAAAGTATTTCTTGAGCTGAATGCTTAAAGCAACTTAATGTTGTTCTTTTAATATAAAGATAATATCAGTATAGCTAACAATACTTACAATAGTTTTTTGAGCTTTGAAGTGCTTATTATATTGTCAGTTCTGCCTGGAGAAATTTTTTTTTTTTAGGAACAAAAAAGGTCTCCAAGAAGATTATCACTATAAAAACCTTGTTAGATACAGCTGGAGAGTCATTCAGTGCATTTCAGACTCTTGTTTACACATTAAAATAGCTTGGATCTTCTGGTGTTTGAAAAGGAATCTGGTTCTAATTCATACAAAATAGCTTTTTTAATGTTGTTATAATTGCAGAAGAAATCACAGTACCTGAAAAACTTAAAGAACTGTTTAGAAAGTCAAGACAACATGGATTCAAAGTTCTTCATGTACTGCTTTTCTTTCTACAAGAAATCAATTGTACTAGTTCTGTGAAGTAGTAAACATCTTCAATAGGGAAAAAAAATGCAATAAAACAAAAATCCCCACATGTCCTGCAAAAGAAACTTCTCTCAAAACATGCTTAAACCCCCCTCTATTGGTCTGCATCTTCACTCTGGTGTATTATGTTTAGGTGTTTAACTCAGAACTCTAGTCTTAACAGGTCTCTTGTACAGTTAATGGGGAAATAGAGACACTTCAGAGTATTATTCAGGAAAGAAAACTAAATGAGTCATCTGCTATAACATGACAGCGAAAATCTTTTCTTATAATATAGAATGTTCATGCATGTGTGTTTATTTACATGTGAATATATGTGTCATCAAATATGCTTTAAATTGGATATGTTCATGATGGAAAGTTGTATTTGATTTTTTCAGAGGCAGCCATACAACAATAATAACAAGTTAACTCCATAATAATACATGTAGATATATTTAAAATGAAGCTAAACTTTTAAGACTGTGGAGGTCAATACATAAGGACTAGATACTCATCTGGTATAAATTAATGAAGCACTACTGATTTCCTACATCACATATATTTCTAGAACGGGTTAGAGACTCTTATTCAGATTGAGTTATTGACTGTACTCTCATTCAAATTCACAGCCCCAATCACAGAAGCAGCCCCGCTGAGAGAAAAAAAAAAAAAACACAGATTCTTTTAGGTCTAAAGGATTTAAACTATTTAAAATCAATCTCACCTTCAAGCATTTTTCTTGTCTAGGAATGCAAATGAGTATGTGCCTAAGTGCTTTTTTTTCTCTTCTTTTTTTTAAAAGCAGGCTTTGTATTTAGAACATGCAGTATTCAAAAGAAAGCATTTCTAATTTTACAAAAAAATACAAATTGGATGTTAATGTGATTTTTTCCAAAGTAAAACTTTGCAAAATTTTCATTTCAAAACATGTTTAAAAAACCCTGTTGCTGTGATTCTTCACTCAGATGTATTTATGTTTAGGTGCCTAAGTCAGAATTCTAGTAAAACTTTGCAAAAAAATTTGAAAAAAATGTTAGCAAAAAAATAACGGTGTAGGGAAATTTGAGAAATTAATTTGTAAAAAAATATTGTGATTTACTTGTAAAGATGAACATTATAGAAATAAATATAGAGATATCTGGAGACTGCTGCTTCTAAACTCCACAGCTTTCAGGACAGAAAGAGCAAACTAGCTGTGTTTTCCAAGTGAGATTAAAAAATAGCAAAATGCTAAGAGAGAGCTCTTTCTACCAAAAAGAAAGAAAATGGCTGGGAACAAAGAAAGTAAATTTCAAATACAAAATCATAGAAAACTTTAGGTTGGATGAGACCTCTGGAGGTTATCTAATCCGATCTCCTTCTCAAAGGAGGTCTGATTAGATAAGGCTGCCCATGGCTTCATCCGTTTGAGTTTTTAATATCTCCAAGAACAGAGATTCACAACCCCTCTGGGCAACCTGTTCCAGTGTTTGACACCCTCATGCTAAAATGGTTTTCTTTATGTGCAATAACAATTTTGCATGTTGCACATTGTGTCTGTCACCTCCTCTGCTCCCATTGGGTAGCTGTAGACAGCAATAAGGCCTGCCCTTCACTGTCCCTTTTTGAGGGTAAACAACCCCAGTTCTCTCAGCTTGTACAAGCTCCCTTGTACATCATGTTTTTGAGGTCCCTGACCATCCTGGTGGCCCTCTCTCCACTGGACTCCTCCAGTATGTTTATGTCTGCCTTGTACTACCAAGCCCAGAACAGAGGGAGTCTTAAAAGTGCTGGAGATAAAAGAATAATCACCTCCTTTGACCCTCCTTGTTGCGTCTGAGCTCAGTCAGGTGTTCTCTTCATCTTTTGCCAAATTTGCTTGGCTTTCTGCACACTGCAGTGGACTGTCTTTGTGCACTGAGGAGGCTGTCTTAGAAGACCAGCCTAATTGTGTCAGGCCCCTTTGCTCTTGAGGACAGTCTTCCATGGGATCCTATGTTAATAAAAAGTTCCCTGACTTTGGGGAACAGCAGGGACAGAAATTAAAATAGGATGATCAATGGGTCTACCCATGAGAAGGCAACTGAGACTTCTGTGCGTGACATTACATGAAACACTGCAGATACAAAATGTTGCACCTCTAAAAGTTTGGACTGTTGGTACAATTTTACCTTAGTACAACCTGGTTTTGTAATCTGTCTCGGGGATTACAGGGACATGGGACTATCAGTAAACTTAAAATAGACATTACAGAGCCTAGTACAACAACATCTGCCACTCCTCACTCAACATCCACCCCGACTGTAAAGTATAAGAAAACTTTATCTCCACAAATTTCTAAAATTCTGTGCCATCAAATATACAGGCTAGCAACAAGTGCTATTTAATCCATCATGGTCCCTCAAATGAACAGAACTATCAATGCAGGTTAATATCTCTGCAATTAAACTTACTTGCTCACCATTCCTAAGTACGTCCTATGCAGGATGGTTAGCATGGTTGCATGGATGAACCCTCACCTCTCCAAAAAGATCAAGAAGAGACGTAACCGGTATTTTAGGAGCAGGATTAGGAGTATTAAACAGCATGGATGCTGAAGTTTTAGCAAACAAAATAAACTCAGCAACAAGTAATTTACACAAATTAGAACATCCATTGCAATCTTCTCTGTCAGTATTGGGAACTAACTAATGGCTCTTATCTGATATATTACCTTGATGGGAAAGAATTAATGAAAAGGACCACCAACTAATTGTGAACACACTAGATACAGCCCAGATTAATGTCTCCCTCACTCTTAGTTGTATTCAGGCTCAATTGTGGGTACAATCTACTGTGGCAGCAATTGTGAGAGAAGGTGAAGAGGGCACCTTACCCATCTGTTCTTACCCATAACCTTGAAATTGGCTCATCACCTGCCTCGGTGAAAACTTTGTGTGTCCTCAAGCCACGCTTTGCAAAGAGAACATCCCTTCTCCCTCTCCTTTGCAGTCTATCTTTCCTGAAAAGCCTATATCCATCTGCTGCAGCATGTCTGTCATGTGAGATATTCCACCACATCTCTGTAAACCCAGTGAGATCCTAGCTCTTGAAGTGCACTCAGACCTGTAATTCACAGGAATCACAGGACCATAGGATAATTCAGATGGGAAAGGACTTAAGTCTTTCTAGTACAACCTCCTGCTGAAAACAGGATTAGCTCTGAGGTCAGATCATGTCACTCATTTGGGTCTTGAAATATTCCAAGGACAAAGACTGTACTGGGGGTTCCAAAACTGGATGAAGTATTTAGATGGGGTTTAATGGCTGCCGAGGGCAATCATTACTTTTCTTGATCTGCTTCCTATGCTCCCATTTACACTGCCATGGATGCTGTTCACCATCTCTGCTATCAGGGTGCATTGCTGGCTCATGTTCAGCTTGCTGTCCTCCAGGGCCCCCAGCACCTTTTCCTCAGAGCTGCATCCAAGAACATCAGTGCCAAGCCTGTATCACCAACAAGATGTGCTGATAGCATCAACAATCAAATGAGAGAGGGAGTCAAAGCAGTTAAACACTCTGTATTCCAGCTTCAAGCAAAACTTCTGACATTGGCCACACTTATATACTAAATATGCCTCCTGACTGTTTTACACGCTGTGTGCATTTGTGTGCAGGCGCTCGAGGTGGACCTCTACTTGTGCTGCTTTCACAGGGAAATCATGAGAGTCTTCCCCATCACACTGTCCTCTGAATATTTCCTCATCACCCACTGCATCTTCACTTCTCTTCAAGTTATGAAAACTCTTCTCTGACATACCTAGTTTAATGTATAAGGCTTGTAAGAGAATAGTTATCGATGCAAATACATGAGAAGAGAGTCTGAGAATTAAGGAAGTTATGGAGAACAAAACACTACCTTTAAAATCTGCAAAGTAAAACTAGGAAAGAGGTATCAGTAAAGTGTCAGACCATTTGCAACTGATTGAGGACACAGGTTTCCTGAGAAGCTGAATAGCAGTCTCTAATTGTTACAATGGAAGAAGAATTTGTACAGAGAGACATTACCACACCCATAGCTGTTTTTAGACACATACATTCATTCATTGAACCTTTGTTTACTTAGCTTCAATAATTTCAATGTCCTTTTCCATTAGCTTTGTTAATACAAATTCTGATTTGCTAGTTTCAAGATAAGATGTTCTTTGAGGTGTCCAACTATGACTTCTTCTAATGTAGTAGTGGCACAGCATTAGTGCTAATCTTGGCAGAGCTGTGTCATTGCCTTCTTCCCTATAACTCTGAGCAGGAATCTGTCATTTCACCAATATGAAATGACAGAGTATAGGGAACTGAGCCTAAAAAAATATAATAAGGAATAAAGATGCTTTTAGGTAAATTGTGACCTGCTATTTTCACTGAAATTGTCAATGTTCATCATTCTGAAAATTAGTAGCTTGCAATATAGCCACTTGATCTGTGCACTTTGGGCAGGGTACTTCTCATGAACCACTTTCTTCCTTTAAAATAGAAGAAGTACATTTTCTTGAAAGCATGGTGCTTGTACCTCTGCACCAACAATGTCTAGTGTTTCTCCAATCTACCCTATTTTACTAATAACTTCTCAACCCTTCAAGAAGCCAAGTTTATGTTTCCCAGGAAATACAAAGTGTATCTGTATTACAAAGATTTAATTTGTCAGAAAATTCCTGAAACACAGTGTCTTTTGTTTTTTTCTGAAAATAAAATAAAATAAAATCAAGAAGAAAAAGTATTATTCACCTAAATTTATATCTCTACATCTATCTGCCTGGGAGTATACTTCTAACCTGGTATGAAATGTTCCAGCTAAATCATGCTATCCTGAGTTGAAATAACAACAAATATCAAATTCTGTAGTGTTTTGGGGGTGGTACAAATATAATTCAAAGGCAGTCCAGTGCTGCCATGGAATTATAAGAACTGATGCTTATTTGAAATCTAGAGAGTTTTAAAAAAACTGTAAGTTTTTTGTTAGTTTTTTACTTCAGCAACCTTGCCCTGTTAAGTACAATAATTTTTTTCATCATTATTTTTATATAGTGGAAAATGAAAAATAGTTTATAATGTAAAGTAATAAAATGGGAAGAAAACAGCTTTTAAAATAGTATTTCCTTTGTCCTGATTTAAAAAAAGAAAAAAAAGTTAAGTTATGCAGTACAGGTCATACAGTATTATTTACCTAAAACCTTAAACTTTAATAAATGAATCTTTATTTTGATGATTGTAGAATCTGATTAAATACCTCAGTTTAGATGTTTCTACTCAGTCTTAGGAGAGATTAGAGCATTTCTAGCAATACAAATAAAGGTGTCACCATACTATGAACAGTTTGTATAAGCAGCTCCCTGGTAGTCTCAAAGCCTGCATGTATGTTTCACATATATAACACAATTATCAGAATGGGTTTGGATGCTTTGATCCCATTGGCATTAATGAGCTTTTTCGACTACAGTGATTAAATTTCATTGGTAGTAGTAAGACAAGTATTTGCACAAACTGCTGCAGGATGCAGCTCCTGGAATATGATGGAGAAAGTGAGAAATCTACTTGGATACTTTTATCTGTTTTACAAGACCTGCTTCAATGATTCACTGTAATCAGTTTTGTAAGTTCACTATAACAATTGAACGGTACATGAACAGTCCTCAGTCTTCACAAGATGGCCAAGATTATAACAAATCAAGATACCAAATAATCACCTGAGGAAAAAGAAATCATCAGTCTTATCCATGCTGCCTCTGGCAATTTTGGTAAATTATCTATGTGTTCTTGGTTTTAAATTGTGCCAATGTGTATGCTTCTGGGGAGTTGAATAATGGACTGAAAATGCCAACACAGGATTCTATGACTGACAGTACAGTATTTGTGAGTGGGAATTGTAAAATTTGTGATGGAACAGATAATAAAATATTTTTTTTTAAAATTCCATACAATTATATATACAATATATAAGGAGACTTAAGTGAGAACTTTCTTTACAATTATTCTTCTTAGGAAAGAAAGAGTGCTCAAAAATATGTGAAAAATCAACACAAAACCATTGTGAACTGCTGCTGTTACAAATACTTCATATTTTCTGCTACAAACTTCTTAATGCATGAAAAGTCCTGACTTCTTCTCAACATGAGAAAACTTTCTTGAAAATTTAGTAAAATGCAACATTATGTAAACAACTATAACTCACCAATAAGAAACTGATCTTGATTAAAAATGAGGATTGGCAAAAAAAGGGCAAAATAAACAAATCTCAAGGTTTTAAGTTGTGCGCCTACTATGCTAGAAAAAGCTGAAAAGTCACAGCCTAAGAACGTGTCCTGCCCCCAAGATCCAAAACACACAATCTGATCCACAAGGAGGCACATCTCAGCACGGGCAATCTGCTTTAGGTGGCCCTGCTTGATCAGAGGGATTGGACCAGATGATGTCCAGATCTTCCCTTCCAACCTCAACCATTCTGTGATTTTGTGATTCTGTAACTCTTCTTTGGAGAGCAAATAGGACAGGAGCACCTCAGACTTTGCCCTTCTGGCATTTCAATATTAGGTATGTGACCTGAAGTAAGTGGCAAGTGGAAGCAAAGAGCAGACACATAGTAGGCATGCATCTACTGATAATGTTTACTGATAGCTATATCACATTCTTTAATAGCAATAGCCAGACATAAAGATGGGAGAATCTGAAATGGAAATGGACTCAGTAAATAGAGTAGGACACTCCAAGGAAGAACAGTGCAAACAGAAGCAGTTAAAGGATGCAGCAATTCATGAAGCAGTTTCTGGACTCTCCTTCCAGAAGGGTGCGGCTGCTGCTCACACATATAGCTAAAGAGAGATGTTCACTCCTAGAAGCTCTAGCAGTTTCTAACAGCCTCTGGGAGCTAATTGTACTCAAAAGGTGCTTACACCTGTTATCTTCAGTCAACTCTTAATTTAGAGTTAGGAATTGTCACGCACCTCTTCAGCTGGCACCAGAGAAATCATTGCCAGCTAGGAGCACAGCAAACAGAGGGAGCAATTTGTGCAGCAGTTGAGGTGGAAGGTGCCCAAAAACTCTCCCGAGTGTGGGACTGCTCAACACTGCCAGTGATGTGCCACAGGGCACAGTTCCCAACAGCAACGGAAGCAGCTACCCCAGCACATCAGATGCTTCTCAGCTCAAACTCTGCAGGGAGGAGACAGCCATCCAGCATGGAGCATGGAGTGCCCAGTGCCTCTTTCTGAGCAGGGGTTTGCACTGGCTGGGGAGTCATTAAGTTAAGCCACTGCAAGAGGAGGTGAGCAGAAGTCTGCACATGTTGATTTTTAATATGTGTCTACCTTTCTTTAGTGAGAGTTATAGATAAGCAAACTTCACATCAGAGAGGCTTTATTTTACTCCCAGTTAACAGTAATTATTTCACTCATCTTAAAGTCATACATTATTACAAGGGGGTGGGAAATTAAAAGAAAGAAAAACTTAAGTCTTTCATCAGTCAGATTTTTGTATTTTTTGAGATAGCAGCAAGTTTTTATTCAAAAATCAAAGACTATGGCTGAATTGACTCTTCCTTGGGTTTGTTTCCGATTTAATTGAGCATTATCTATCAGCTGCCTGTAAAATTTTAAATCAGTTCATGCAACTTTAACTTTGCTTTTGTTGTATACTGATGAGCTATGGCAATAACAAATACATCATCCTCTGGAAGCACCAAGTGGAAAAAAAGACCACCACCAAAACACTTCCTCCAGTTGTCCCAGAAATAAAGTATCTTCTGCTCTAACAATCAGTATCTATTTTTTTCTGTGTAGAACCTCTACTAGGATATCAACCTACATGAAAATTTCCTTTCATCTCTGTTAGCTCTCTGATTGGAAGGAAAAAAAAAAAAGAAATAAAGTTTTGCCCCCTTGGATGAAATAAAAATTTCACCATCTGTAGCAACAGAACATATGAAACAGCATCTGCTAAAAGTAACTAAGCATAGATAGACAAATTAACAGGCCTAGGCAACTCATGCTCAAGAATCTTAAGGTAAGTAGCAAACTGCTGTGATAGTAACACAAGTGTTTTTACCTTCTGAACTGTAAATTTGTTAGGAAGGACTGAATAGCTTAATTATCTCCAAACCACTGATTTTTATTTTTTAATAACTCAGAAGGAAACTGGAGACATTTCAAAGGTTTAGAGGACTGAAAACAGTAGCAATATTTGCATTACAATGAAGGAAAGGCCCAGGGAGCCAGAGACTGCTTAGAGTGATGTTTATCTTTGATAAAATAACTGATTTATAGCTATCAAGAAAGAATTAGAAATAAAAATTCAGGGAAAAAATCATGCTATATATTTGGAAACTCCTGTTTCCAGATGGGGAGGGTCTGCACAGACTTCATACTGGCAGACTTCTTTTACCCGTGGAATAAGTAATTTTATAAATCCTCTTTTCATCCCTGCCTAGCAGGGCTGCTTTTATTACCCTTAGCTTTTTCATAATTTGTCATAGTCACAGCATGCATGATTGGGGACCAAAATGATCATAACCTCCAGGAACATTCTGTTAGACCCAGAAAGGATGGATTATTATTATGATGACGACTTTTTTTGTAGCATGGAACATACATTATCTGATATAAAAAAACCTTATTGAATTTATTTAATTAATTAATTTTAATTAATTTAATTTAACATTGAATTCCTTGAGAATTCATTGTCTTGGAAAAACACTGATATATAGAAAAGAGATGAAAGAAAACTCGACATTTATTCAAAAAAAGTATCATATATTAATACCACTAAATAAAGGCAGGCCAGGCACTGATCTCTGGCCATGCACCTCATTCACAATGTCATTCACAGTGTTTGGACTAGCTTACTTTGAAGAAGTTGAATTTAGCCTTCTGCTGGGCCATATGTTATATTCTTATATCCCCAAATTAATTATTTTTGTGAGTTTTTTTCAGATCAGAATCTGGTATAAAGAGAAGACTCTGTTGCTTGTTCATCAGACAGCTTTTTTATATGAAACTGAACACATGGCATGCATGCTGCTTGCATAGTATGATGACCTGCAAAGGTTTCTGAATGTGCAAACCTTCTTGAGAAATACCAAACCTGCCATCCTTAGGATCCAAAAGAACACTGGAAGGAAGGAAGTTGTGCAACAGTTTTAACTTGGTTATTAATGTGACTTTTCTGTATTAGATTATTTAAATATCAGCACTAAAAATAACTTCTTAGCTTCATATATATGCTGTAGATTTTTTTTGCTAACATAAGATTTTGAGTGCAAAAAAGGCCTCTGCTGTCATCTTAAGGCTGCACTCTTCTTTACTACAGTTTTAGTATAGGTCCATAGATAGCTGATTCTACACAGGACAACTACTCATTATCACTATGTACTGGTCAAAAAAATACATAAAACCAATGAGCATTCTACTACACAATGTATACAGCTATGCTGAAGCTAAAACCACTCAGGCAAGAATCTTCTCATTGTTAGAGAAGTGCTCTTGTAAAGCAGGTGAACATAAAGCTCCAGGCTGGCCTAGACAAATCCGTACAAAGCAAGACCAACAATCCCAGTCCTGGGACCTTGCAGAGCCAATAGAAATCCTGTGGCCTGTTACCAGCAATGGCAATACCAAATTTCTGGGCTACAGAGCTACAACTTATGCAGAATTCTTCCAAAGTCTTCAAAACCAAACTAGTTCTCCAAATGAAACCTCAGATGAACTGAATAAAGACACTCTTGTTTACATATCCCGTGTGATTGTTCTATGAATAACAGTACTACTGTAGAATTTTGATCAGTTTTGTGATCATTTTTTACTTCCAGGTAATTTATGGGTATTTGTCATCTGATCAGTTGATCTACATCTTGTGTTTCTGTAGTTAACTGTTCTTACCAAAACAGAAAATGCATACTTGACTTAACTGAATTGTTTATCTTTTTAAACTACTTTTCTAATTTTTCAAAATAATTCTGAATTCCAGTTCCAGTCTCTCTTATTTCCTTCTTATGGCATATGACTGTTTTCTGAAGACTGAAATGCAAGGTTGTTTTATTCAGTAAAAAAATATGTGGATGAAGTACAATGACCTCTGTTATATTGGAGGTCAGATCAGATGATTTAAAAGCCTCTCAGTTTTTAAACCCAAGGAAATCTCTATGAAATCTATGAAGTTTCAAAAAATATTTTACTGTGGTAAATGGCTGTCTGCTAGAACAACTTGCAGGAAGATAATAACTAAATAGTGATTGCTTAAAACCTTAAATCCAAATTTCCTTATTTATCACCTGATACTTCAGCTTAGTTGCATTTATTCGAAGATATATCTCTAACGGTTTATGCCATATCTTACAGTTAGAATGCTTTTGAGATAATTAAATTCTCTCCTGAAATTCTTAAAGATCTGCAGACTCTCATTTAATATCTAGACAACAAAATGCTTAACTGAAACAGTAACATACCTCTTCCATTACAGTATGTAATTGTATTTTTATTTATGTATATGCATATGAATGTCTTTGGATTATTTAAAAGGCCAATAATCTGTTTAAATGTGTGGTTTATTCCTTCAGTACAAAACAAGTAATCAGTAATACAATCAAGGCATTTCAGTTTTTCATAAGCAGTATAGGAAAATTGAGATTCTACATATTCCTTTGAAATTTTTAAGCTCCTCATTATAAACAAGCAGTTTTTCTAACAGTGTATTTTACTGGGAAACAATGCATTGATGTTCTCATTTTATAAGGCACTGTTACAAGTACAATTCAAGTTATTATGATTAATAGCAGTAATATATGGAATAACTACAATAAATAACTCTTGCTGGCAAATAGGGAATATTTGCGTGAGAGTTCTTCCCATGCTGCCTAACACTGGAACTGCATGTGTTCAGAAGAAGTACCTCTACATTTGACCCATGAGTTGAAAAAAAAAAAAAAAAGACTAAACCACACAGAACATTACACCCCTCTGCTGTATTCTTACAAGTGTAATCCAAGTAATCTTGACCTCAGTTTCCAGTATCTGACATAATGAACATAGTTTGGCTGAAAACTCAACCACAGCCCATTAAAAAAACATAGAGGGCAAAACATGTGGCTTAGAATCCTAAGTACAAGATCCTTCTATGAGATCATGCAGACTGAACACTCAGAAAAGTAGCTGAAAATAGAAGGTAAGGAATGAAAAATGTTCAGAGACAATTCACAGTAAGGAAACCAAACAATGACTTAAAAATACAGACATAAAGCATACAGTATAAGGAAAGATTTTAGAATTTAATTTTACATTTAGCTAAAATCATAAATAAGAGCTGATCAAATCACTTTTATTATGAAAAAGAGGATAAAATTAGAAGAAACCTTGAAAAAAAGCATTGGGAAATGCCAATGAAAAGAAGTATGTCTCTGTGAGAGCACTTTCTACTTTCCCTCCACCTTTTTGTAAAACTTATTTATTAATAGAATCATAGAACAACCCAGTTTGGAAGGGACCTTGAAGGACCATCTGGTTCAACTTTTTGTGGGAAAGGGAGCCTAGATGAGATAATCTAGCACCCTGTCTTGAAAACCTCCAGTGATGGGGACTCTACCACATCCCTGGGGAGGTTATTCCAGTGATTGATTGTTCTCACTATAAAAAATTTCTTTCTTATATTGAGATGAAATGTTTCCTGGTACAACTTGTACCCATTGCCCTTTGTCTTCTCCATGTTGTTCCTTGTGAAGAGAGAACCTCCATCCTCTTTGTAGCCACCCTACTTACCATTGTCTTGAATTATTCAAAAAGAGAATGACCACTTAACCCAGCATTTTCTGGCCACAAAATATTATGCTCTGTCTATGTTTTACAGCAGTTTTTCCTCTGTGCCTGTTCTTCAATTTTCATTCTGAACCCATTGGGACAGGAATAATTTAATAACTACCTTGTGTATGTACAGTGCCTCGCACAAGGGGTTCCCGATCTCAGTTTGGCTTTAGATGATATTTAAACCAATAGAATTAATATCAAGATGCTAATGTAGATTAAGAAGTACATAAACACTATAAGAAGGTAACTACTTTCATGGCACATTTTCAGCTTGAGGCAGTATCAACTATGACTTAACTGAAACAAAATTCACCTAATTTAGTTTTACATATTCTAGAGCAAAGACAGGTAAGTCTCAAAAGAAGAGCTTCAGTGAACATGGTTGTGGTCACGTTTCCTCTGCTGCCAACAGCTTGACAGCTTGTACCCTCTACAGCAACAGAGCAAAAATAGTTCCTGTAGATGTTTTACTTTCTGTAAGAACTATCTGCAACTATAGCAGATAGCCAGACTGAGAAGACAGGATCTAAACTAAACATATCCAGTTATAATTTATCCTGTTTTATGTGTTCAAAACCATAAGAAGGCCAAATGCCTGAACACTGAACTAATTTAAAATTATGTCTCAGTGAGTACTGAATCTGGTCCATAGTGCATGAACACTGGGTAAAATGAGGGAACACAAATTAATAAATAGTGCACTGCTTAAAGCATCACAAAACAGTCCTTCCTGAAGACTAATTACAATTTAAAAGATGCCTATCAAATTAACCATGCTTCAGGCAAGCAGAAATTGGAATGGATTATAAATAAAGGAATTAATACTACAGCTTTTTCTCACTTTTTTAATTTTAAAGCACTAAACATGAATTATTCTGAAGATATGACAGCAAAACAGTTGCTGTTTTATTGTCCCTCTGCACCAGGGAGCAGAGAGAGCATAATAGTATTTGCTTACAGAACAGAAAATATTTCTCTTGAATCATCTCATGTAGCATTAATTTAGTAACATATACAACTTGGTTTTGAATGATGGTTAATGGAGTTTGGAGTTGCTGAGAGTTTGTTTATAAAACTATGGAAAAAATAGAGTTGGAACAGCCTGTTATTGCCCTTATCTCAGGAACTGTAGTGCTAACTGAGCCTTTTTGAAACAAATTGTCATCTACAGCCTGCTGTCCCCCTTGCAAACAATCTCCTTCAAAAATTGGTAAGGCACTCCTTTACCAATAATTATCCCCTAATATCTAATATTTTGGTGAAAATTAGTAATTTTTTCTAGATCAACAGGAAGGCTGTTCTATTCACCTTTCCAACAGTATTCTATATTTTGAAGACTGGGATCAATCTTCTCTTCTCAAGGGTAAAAAATGTATTTTTTTCAGTCTTTGGTAATTCTGAATGTTCTCTGGGCTCCTGCAATTGATCCAAAATGATAATGAAATGTAAATCTGAAAACAGAATGCCATATTCCACCCACAGACTTACCAGTGTTGAGTAAGCAAATGGTTTATTTTCTTTGATCTTTACATTGCAGTGTGGTATTTCCTTCTTTCTTCTTTCTTTTTTTTTTTTTTTTAAATGACATTATTAATTCTTATTTAGTGTTTTCTGAAGAATTTTCATCATAGCAGTTATTCCTTATCTTACATTTGTAAAAAAGACTAATTCTTACTCTATCATAAACAATTAATTTGAATGTTTGACACAATTTAGTCCTCTAAAATCTGTATTGGTTGCTGCTTTTGCCCTTAAGAATAATAATTAAAAAAAAAATGGAATATTTTTCTGGAAATAGAAAATATGACAACTGATCTTTTTTTTCGCTCCTTTGTCCTCTCCTCTTTCATTTTAAACAAACATTACTCTTTCTCCCCTGAATTTCAACTGTTCTCCCTGAGTTCTTAGAAATAAATGCAATGGTTTTGAAAGTCAGCTAAATATGTAGATCTAGCAGAAGTCACAAAAACATGAAATAAATATATCACTGTTACTTAGGAAGCATCTTCTTTATGTCTTCCTCCCCCATTTTTCCTAGTGTAAAGTTCTCCTCACCAGGTTAGCCAGCTTATTGGCAAAAATGCTTTTGTGCCAGTTCATCAGGTGAATCCTGCCTCTTTCCCTAGCAGTACTCAATTCTTCAAGAGGCCTGAATGGTCATAAAAATCAAATCCCTGTTGTCAACGTCAGCTTGGAATCAGTTGTTGACTCATAGGACCCAACCACAACCCTTCAAGCCCAGCCACAACCCCTCAAGTCCCTCCCCTCACTAGCAGGATCAAAAAGAAAACCACTTGGGTCCCCATACTGTCAACTCTCACTCCTAGACCTAGGTAGTCACACTTGATACTTTCCAGAAATTCACTTTAAAAAATCCACCTATACTTTTAAAAATTCACGTATATTGCAGTAGTTTTACGTTCGTTGAGGTGGCCATAATTAAACCGTCCTTCTGCGAGTCACACATAAAGTCTTTATTTGCTACAAGAGTACATCCAAGCCATCACTTTGGAGAGGGGAGAGGGGGAAATAAATAGAGAAATGTTTAGAGAGCTACTAAAAACAACAGCAGAAACTGAGGTTCCATGTTAAGAATTAACCTAGAAATATTTTCAATGTTCAGCTTCTGCTAAGAGTGTGCCATTCTAACTAGAGCTGTACAAATAAAAAAGCTGTCCTCAGCACAAAAGGAGCAATGGCTGGGTAGATTCATTTTCACATTCTGTGTGCTGCAATATCTGCAAGAACAAGACAGTGAAATATTATTTTAGGAAACAAATGAAAACCATCCCACTGTAACCCCCATTAAAATCAGATTTTTTTTTCCAGAAGACAGGGAGTTCAGTCAGCCATTGCAGTTTAAACACAATCCACATCATGTCTTGCCTCTACCTATGTAATAAAACCATGGTAAAAGTGCTAAGGGCAGTAGGCATCTGTTACAAAAATGAGCGATATGAGTGCACATATTTCATGCCATCAGCCAGAGAAAGAAAATATTTGAAGTAACCGTCGAACCTTTAGGGACAATAGGCCTGATTATCTACTACCTCAAAACTTAGAAAAATGTTACTGATAATGAAAGATGCTCCTGTTCAGATGGGATAGCATTTTATGGCTGCTCAGTAGATAGCAAAGAGGCAAAGAAAAAATATATAAGTTCTTATTATTGAGAAGATACAGGACAAACCAAGTAATATTTAATTTTAGAACACACATCTGATCCTTAGTTTTCTGTCTTTTTTCAAGTGTGGTTCCCCCCCTGCCAAAAAGACTGACATTTTCTGACTTCAAGAGTAAAGCTGTAAGCAACAGCAATCTGCCCTACTGAGCAGTTTTCACTCTTGACTTCCACACACTTAAAGGTGCAATTTGTGTAATTTTAGACATTCTGGAGCTGGAATGTGCTCACAGCTCTGCCTGTAATCAGTGGGGAGAGATAGTTACCATTAATGCCATTTAAGCGACCATATAATAGACTAAATGCAATAAGAAATACTGTTCTCTGAAGTTTCAGCCTTTTTTCCTATAGCTGAAGAGGAAACCTAGAGAACCAACACTGATTAAGCAACAGACTTTTACCTAAATATTGTTAAATGTGTCTCACTGTAAATAGCCAACTATTCTTTTGCATCCACTTAAATGTAAGTACAGAAGGACTTGGATATGGGTGCATGAGTGGCTCCTACCAGCACAGGATGCACAAAGAACAACCCTTAGATCTTGATTTTCTATTTGTTCAAGTCCAGTCTTTAAAACTTCCTTAGCCTTCTCTCCTTTTTCATTTTTCTAATCTATGTAAATGTATTATGTTTCTGTTGGCCCTTCTAAGCTCTAATGACAGCAGAAATATATAATGGCGTAGTGTAAAGGATAGTTGTTTTTTTTGTCAAGTGTTGATATGTTATCATGCCAAATGAAATGCAGATTCCTCTAGAGGTGAAGGGCACTATATGCAAAATGGAAATGTTCCTCAAACTGTTTCTCTACTTAAATTTATAATTGGTAAAAAGATTATTATGTTTGGCTTCAGGTTTCCTTAATATAAATTCCTATTCATAGTCACAGGACCAATCCATAAAATATTCCTTGCTCTTAAATCACAAAATTATTAGCCGCTTAAAAACAGACATGGTGCTATCCCATGCCTTCCATGATGTACACTCGTAAAGCACCAGTGCTTTCTGATTTCAAGATTACTAAATGGAAAATTAATCCTACAGAAACTGGGCCAGATCTTCAACCTATGGAAACGGGCAAAGTTTCATTGAAGGCGATAGGAGTGACAGTATTTTAATCTTCTGAAGATCTGATGCCAGTAGTGAGAAACTAGAGTATTTTATCCCCACCACATAGATGTATCATGTTGAGTTAGTGGAAATACAGACATGTCTCTGATAATTTCTGTTGTAGTTTTGTGTACACAACAGTGAAACAATCTTAAATACTCTCTTTGTTAGTAGATAATCTACTAAAACCTCCAGCATTTAAACTTACAAATTCTGATAGGTAAGGATGTTCTTTTTTCCTTCCTGCAATGCTTTGCTTAGGTGAAGCTAACGTGGTGCTACCACATTATTTCACTTTTTGGTAATCAGTTCTCCTAAATACACTGGGGTCTGTATAGGCACAGCCTGAGTAATTAAAATAAAGGGCCTCACACAGCAAGTGGTATACCTCAAAACTAGACAACTAGAGATCCACTGTGGCAATGCCACCAGCCAAAAAGCGTCCTGGGTCAAGCCTAAATCAAACATGGACTGGCCTTCTGTTTATTGGCAAAATATTATGTCTACCTTTTAACAACTAATCATACAATATAGCTTCAGGAAGAATTAATATCATATAACAGTGAAAATTAATATGAAGATAAACAGTACGGAAAAGTAGGACTTATCACTCTCATTTTCAGTTTAAGTCAAATCAGGAACCATTTTATTGATTTATTAATGACACATGATTAACCAGCAATCAGGGAACCATATGTTCAGGATCAATAGCAACAATAAAACAGATGAAGTACAGCACTGGACATTGGACAAATAAAATAACACCAACAAGTTTCTAAACACCCTTCTATAACTATTCACAAGAAGCTCTAACCTCCTTCTACACATGCACACACTCAGTTACAAGCTTACCCCCCCTCCCTAGCCATGGGGGTTACGACCCCTGTGGGAGACATGGGTGCCCCAGCTTTGTGTACCCCCCTTACTCCCAACACCCCACTGATGTACTCACTGGTGAGGAGGTGCCCCGGGAGGTGCCTCCACACCCCAAGGTGAGGTCCCCACGTGCTTGACCCCACACTACACAATCTTGTCATTCTTTTTCTTTTTTTCTCCCACAGTTTTTACTTGTTTAAAATATGTTATCATAAAATGGGCCACATCTTTTCTGGTTTGCCATGGCTCAGAGATTGTTGCAGACAGGTTTGAGAGAAGTAGATATATATCTGAAGATGATGAATGACTTCCCATAACCAGTTTGGATCCAAAAGTATAAGGGACAAATCCAAGGAAAAAGAGTACCTAAACATACAGGGAATCTATTGAACCTTCTAGGAGTGGCACAGAGTGTCAAGCTGTAGCAGCCAGAAATTTATCTATGCTATAATTTTCAAGTACAGAGCTCCAACCTATAAAGCTTACTGGATGAAATTGTTACATCCTGATACTTCAGTTATTAATTGTATACAATTTTCAAATATGAAGAAAAAAGAAGTTCTTGCTTTATGTTTCATACATATATATTTTGTATAAAAAAGGTTGCAATTTCTGACATAATCATATTATTTACATATTTTCTGTTGCATTTTCTGTCTGCTAATACCTTTACCTTCAGATCATTTTAGTTCCATCAATGAATTGTTTTCTTGTGATGGTAAAAGGTCACATTGACAGATTGACAGATTCACAGAAAGAAATTATCCTTATGACATGGCCTGCTGCTTAACACACACTGCAAAATTTCACACAGTAAGCTATCTATCAAGCACTTACTTAACTTCTGTTTCAGCTATAGCACATTTTAGAAAATTTCCAGTCTTGATTTGAAGAGTCAAGTGGTGATTATAGATTGCTGCTGACAAGACTTGTAAAACGATGAATCTTTTCCTCTCAAAACTTCCCTGTTACTTTTGCTATATTGCCTACACAACAGAAAAACAAATTTTTAGAAAATTTGTATCATAAACCTTATTACAAGAAAAAATGTCTAGACAATTTAGAAAAAAAAACAATTCTGCATTCTATTTTGGCACTTTTTTATGTATTTAGAGAGCAAGATGATGGTCACATTGGAAGTACCTATGATTGAAATAAGTGATAGAGAGGGAAAATAATGTCCAGATTCAGAAGACAAAGTCCTAAATCCTAGTAAAGACCTACTGGAAATTACACTGTTGCTGCCACTCATACATGAAACCATATACATATGTAACACATGTGACATAATTAAACTGTTAGAGACTGTGGCGGCTGGACCCTGGCTAGATGCCAGGTGCCCACTAAAGTCTCTCTGCCACTCCCCTCCTCAGCTGGACAGGGGAGAGAAAATATAACAAAAGGCTCATGGGTCAAGATAAGGACAGGGAGATCACTCAGCAACTACCGTCAAGGACAAAACAGACTCAACTTAGGGAAAATTAATTTAATTTATTACCAATCAAATCAGAGAAGGGTAATGAGAAATAAAACCTAAATCTTAAAACACCTTCTCCCCACCCCTCCCTTCTTCCATGGCTCAACTTTGCTCCCCTTTTCTCTATTTCCTTCCCCCAGTGTCGCAGGGGGACGAGGATTGGGGGTTGCAGTCAGTTCATCACATGTTGTCTCTGCTGCTCCTTCCTCCTCAGGGCGAGGACTTCTCACACTCTTCCCCTGCTCCAGCATGGGGTCCCTCCAATGGGAGACAGTCCTCCATGAACCTCTCTAGTGTAGGTCCTTCCCATGGGCTACAGTTCTTCACAAACTGCTTCAGCGTGGGGTCTTTCCACGGGGTGGAGTCCTTCAGGAACAGATTGCTCCAGCATGGATCCCTCGTGGGGTCACAAGTCTTGCCAGCAAACCTGCTCCAGCATGGGCTCCTCTCTCTATGGGTCCACAGGTCCTGCCAAGAGACTGCTCCAACACAGGCTTCCCACAGGGTCACAGCCTCCTTCAGGCGCATGCACCTGCTCTGGTGTGGGCTCCTCCACGGTCTGCAGGTGGATATCTGCTCCACTGTTGACCTACATCAGCTGCAGGGGGACATCTTGCTTTACCATGGTCTTTACCACAGGCCACAAGGGAATCTCTGCTCCAGCACCTGGAGCACCTCCTCCCCCTCCTTCACTGACCTTGGCATCTGCAGATTTGTTCCTCTCACATATTCTCACTCCTCTCTCCGGCTGCAATTGTGCAGGGTTTTTTTCCTCTTCTTAAATATGTTATCCCAATGGTGCTACCACCATCGCTGATTGGCTCAGGCTTGGCCAGAGGAAGGTCTGTCTTGGAGGCAGCTGGCATTGGCTCTATCGGACACAGGGGAAGCTTCTAGCATCTTCTCACAGAAGGCACCCCTGTAGCCCCGCTACTACCAAAACCTTGCCACGCAAACCCAATACAGAGGCAAGATGTTCTCTTGAGCCACTTATAAATGTTTTTGGTTTTTTGCCTTTTTTAATAAAATTTGTGATTCAAAAAAGATATACACATATAAACATTCAAGGTGGGGTTTACAGCAGCTTTCTTCTCAATACTTCCTACTGGCTAATCTAGGTGCCTTCTCACTTGTCTGATGGTTACACAAGTAGCAGTATTTTGGTTATAAAAATAAAAGGGAATGCTGGACTATGATAAATAGAGAAATGAGATGTGCCCTCAAATTTAACACCTCCCTTTTCTCTTTGTATACGGGAAGCACATTAATATACTTAACAAAAATATGGCAGAATTTCAAAATCAGTCTCTTTGCTTGTTTTAAATACTTGATAAAATTTGCCTTTTCCCAAAGTCATCACCATCAGAAAAATGCAGTCTTTGTACTTCATCTATTTGCTTCCATATAGCCTGTTGCATTTTAATCATAAGGCAAGCATTAACCCAAATCACAACCAAGGTCAACATATGTGGGCTGATATGCTAATCTACCCTGCCATCTTGTATTTTTTTCAGTCTACAATGCATAAAATAATAAAATGCATCACCTCTTTTTATCATCAGTGGAATTTTAGACTGGATGTAATGCAGAGTAAAAAAGGCATTTTGTTCTACATGTTTAGATAGAAAAGGTAGTGTGTCAATAATGACACAGTCACAATGGAAAAAGGAACTAGAGTTACCCTCTATAAATGGTGACATGATGTAATTGGAGAGAACAATATACCATTACCATGAGAACTATGGTATTACACTAATACTCCCGTGAAAATACTAAAAATTTAATGCTGTCTGAGAAAATCGTCATCAGTTGCTGCAAACTTCTACATTGTGTTATTGTCCTTTCTCTTGTAAAACATTGTGCTCTGAATCAGTTGTGTGGTTGTACCAACTTTTCTCCCCTGTAATTCCAGTACTTGTCCTAGTGACCTCATTATCTCTTACAGTCCTGTATTTTTTTTTCTTTCTGATTATAATAATTCTTTAGACTTCCCTGTCTCTCAGAATTGATTTCTTGATTCCATGTAAGTATTCAGCAACTTCCCCATTCTTTTGTTTGTTTGTTTGTTTTTCCCTTCCTTTACATTTCATATTTTATGTATACAATTGCTACCTTGAATTACATTCCTTCAGTTCTATCCAGGACTTGCTCAATAAAATTTCCTTCCTTTAGCTGTAATCCTTACAATCTCACCATCTTTTCCCTAGAGAGAACTCAAGGACCTTATTTCACCCATACCTCCCTTGACCTGTTACTATTTATCATAACTCTCATCTTGACATCTTACCAACTTGGACAACATTCTGTCATTTTTGCATTTATATAAATTCAACTGGCAAATTTAAATATTCAAATATTGAATTATATTGATGGCCAGGCACAACCATTATACCTGTAGAAATACACAGCTTCATATGCACTTTCACATGATTGAGGCTTGATGCTTCTAAATTTATCCTAGAATTATCTGTATCTATTTATCAGTTTAAAAAATCTGTTTTCTTCATTATGTTAAACAGATCTTAAGATTGACCAGAAATCTTTTTGTGTTATTCATATAAGATTTTGGGAAAAGAAATCCAGATTTAAGAACTGACTTTGTGTTTCAAATGATACCATATTTACTCAGAAATAGATTTATTCTGGGGATGCAGTACTTTTAAGATGCTCTATGATGTTGTTTATTGTTAAATCATTATTATGATTGACCTAAAACTACATGACTTTTTTGTTTCCTCATTTTGCTTAGTGGTATCTATTAAGCAAGCAGTGGTTGTGATTTTTTTCTACTCATGTTCTTTTTCTTTTTTTTTTTCCTCTGCTGTCTATAAGCAACCAATTTCTTTATAAAAATTAAATGTAAAAGAAAACAGAAATAATGATAAAGTGGTATTATAATAATTCTGGGGTTTTTAGCCTATTCAGTATATTAATCCAATTTAAGATGCATCAATCATTCTGTCATATAACAAATGACAGAATAAAACATTATATTGCTCAATTTACCTTTAACAATATTGAACATTTGTTTACTAGGTATAAGAAGCATTGTATTCTAAAGTATTATTTTTTATTATATACTCATTTCATGTGCTTAGTGCTGTGTAAACCCACATTAATACACATCCATTACCTTGAGGGTTCTTTTTTTTTTTATTTTAATCTTACCACAAACAATACAGTTCTAATGTACCAAATGCAGACCTAAGGATTAATATTCAGACTGTATGAATACATTTAACAGTACTGTACACTCTAACACAGTGGTTGTCATTAAACACTGCCAGTGTTTGCTGTCAGTAAACAGATTATAATATGCTGACTTTGAATGTTGCACAACTCAACAGGGCCGCATTTGAATGACCATGCTTTTTTACTCTGGTATGTTTTATTTGATAGATGAGTAAAACACACCCTTAAATCAAAATACAAAAGAAACTTTAGATACAAAATAAATTTAAAAAATTGAATCAATCCATTCTTGGCACATTCTCATATTTACTTATCTAAGGTAAAAGTAGAAATTTTAACTGATGTAAAGTACAAGTGCGTATCACTTGCCTTTAAAATAAACTGGTAAAAAAACTTCGTAAATATAATGCTGTACTGTCATAAAGGCTGATCCACAGATGTATAAGGTGAGATGTACTAAGATGTGATGAGTATTATAATTTTTTTTTCATATTCCACAGAGAAAATGGGATGGTATGCCATTTCACTTGAAGAACTCAAACAGGCTAAAAACCAGCATTCCTGGGAAAAGCACAATCATTTTAAAGTGTAGACTCACTGTATTCTGGAGGATTCCTGCGTGATTTGCTAACACCAACAGTGCATAGAACTCAATTGACAAGTTTAACATTTTTCATGTACATTTCAGATCCTGGGCCCTCTGGAGTAATCCTGGTCCTCTGATATCATTTGTCTGAACAAAAGAGAGGTGGACACCTCTAAGGATCTGCAGACAAAGAACTAACCTATTTTTTTCTCCCCTTTGATCATGATAATTTAGGCATCTCCTGCAAAATACAGTTTTGGCAGGGCTGGAAGGTAAACAGACCAGCTGTCCAAGAGAGAGTGGTGTGTTAATCTGCTGCATTATTCACAATGCACACAAGATTTTGGCAGACTGTATTTTACCAACTTTTATTAGATTTACACATTAAAATGGTTACATATATGTATAATGGTGTGTTAATTCTTGATTATTAGCTTAGGTGCTGCAGGTAAAGTCTTAAAGATTTGAGAGCCTTAGACAGAGTGCCAATTCTTGTAATTTTACAGAGATGTTTGAAATAAAACAGAGAATTAAGTTCTGTTCCTGCAAATACTTTAAAGATCTGAATAATAACAGAAAATCGCACAGAAAGGGAAAAACATCTTTCCATAGCACATATTTATATGACAGTATGTTATTGTCTTGCTGAGCTGTAGTTGTCAGCAGCAGTTTTACTGTTGACAAAAATGCTTATGGTGATATTCCTGGGGGATTATTTGCCATGATGATTAATTTTTACTTATTTTGTAAATACATGAAGAAAAAATTTATGATATATAGCAGTGCAAGTCTTTGTACTGTGGTTTTGTTTTCTGCTCATTTAGAAGTCTCTTACAACTAAAATTGAGGTGTATTAAAATGAAAATATTTATCTCCTTTATTTGAGTGTAGTTAGATATTTATGCGCTTGTTTTATGTATTATAGTAGGAAGTGTTTTACCAATCCCCAAAAAGGCTGTAGCACTTTAGTTATTCTATTTACATAACTTCAGTAAATAATATCAGTTTCTTTACAGTTTTTGTTTCCACATCTTCAGAATACAACTTTTTTTTTTTTTTTAATAATTTTGCTTTGAAATTTGGTCCATTGAAGGTAAGAAGTAAATTCAGTATAGTTCTTTTTTACATATTCAATTTCAGGGACTTTTTAAATATTATTAAGTTTCCTCATAGATTAAGATAAATGTCATTTTATTCTTTTATGTTTGTATTCCACCCACTCATCTACCCAATAAGCAGATTTCCTCTGCTTTACTTTTGATTTCTTTATGCTTTTCCCTACTTTTTCTGTGTTCTTTCTCTAGCAGTTTTTCGCAATTTCTTCTCTTTTGTGTATTACAAACTGAAAATTTGTAACAAATGTAGCGAAGGACAAGTTCAATCTAAGACTTGTAACATGGAACTGCAAAAGATGAAGCATCTGTTTCTTTTTTCTTGATTATGTTCAGATGTTTTCTCCCACTCTAAGCAAGACACAATCTGTGTGTTGATAAACCTATCTACAAAATGAGGATAATAATATTTATCATTTTCATAGATTGGTATCAAGCTGTAATTAACCCATACAGTTAAACATTCTGAGAAAGTGGAAGCTGCTGGAGTATGAAACTTGGTTTAATGATGTGTTAATTCTTATAAGCTATAGCTCAGCAATGATACAATTTAGTAAACTAGATGACTTTAAAAAAAAAACCCACACCAAAACCCCTTGATTAACTTGAAACATCAGACTTGAGGTCTCACTTCATTCTTTATTTTTCTCTTTAAAATGCTTGAATGGCTGGTACTTGTTTCTTTCTAGGTATGATCTTTTCACTTGCAAAACTCACAACTAAATCAATCGGTTTTATATATGTAATGGGCATATAAAATGCAAAAGGGCTTCTAAAGACCTCAGAAAGAAAGATGTTTTTTAGATTGCTTTGACTTTTAGAAAGAATGTTCCACAGTGATATTTGACCAGCCCTCCTCTTCCTCATACCTTAGAGGGAAAACCGATTTTGGTATTTAAATTTGTACAGAATTTACAGACTAATACCTTTAAAAGATTTGAGGAATTCAATTTTGAATTAATCACCATCTTCAAAGACATATGGTATCATTCATAGTCTCATTTCCTCTGTCTCTAATTTATCTAGTGATACCTAGTCAAGGCCTTGACTTTGCTCTGAGGAGATCCAGGTATCACCACATTTATTTAGTCACTGAATGTTTACATGTTTCACATAGATCTAGTCAGTTCAATTTCTTTGGTGTCCATCACATTTCTGAGAAACTATTGGTGATGTGCTCTTAAATTCAGGTTATAATGTTCTAATAAATCAATATCATATTTGAAGAAAGTTTTAAGTTCCTCATCAAAGAGACTGTTACCCTTGGATATATCTATATAAGTCATATACCATGAAAATATTGGAAGACTGAAAGTTCTGGAGTACATAATTGATGAAAGCTCTTTTGCTGGTATGTATCAGGCAGGTTCAAGCAATAAAAGTAGCTATTTGCCTTCTTTTTGGTTTCTGTTCCCTATCAAAAAATACAAGTGCTGCAACATGGAACGACTTCGCTCGTGACCATTTCTGTAACCTTTGTTAAGGAACCAAACTTTTCCCTGAGCTTCATTTATATTTATATCCCTTTGTTTCAGCATAACTACTTGAGTGTGCATTATCACTGTCATGCACTCAATTTATGTCTGAAGCGTCCAGAAACAATGATTCCACAAATCAAGCTTAAGCAGGCTCTGTCTCTGGCTGCTGTTCTACTCCAATACATTCCAAGTGATTAACACCACCTGTGGCACTCCTAATTCACAGCAGCAGACAATTATATCCCTTGAATCCCATTATGGGTAATTATTCCCATAACAGACTATTAGATATGGGTTGTGAACATCTCAGCTGTAAACTTTTTTTTGCAATTTTATTTTAATTCTGATATTACTATTGAGAGGCATATTTGTGAAACAAATCAGAGTGTTACATTAATGGTATGCTTACAACAAGCAAAAGATTCATTTTCATTGCTGGAGTTGTAGTCAGATTCATTATTTAAATATGTGATTAAAGGAGATTTTACATGTCTGCCATTACAAGATTATTTTATTTCATTCTTTTAGTACAGAAGCAATAGCAGATCCTGCTGATAAAGTGACACTTGAGGCAGTTAGAAACTAATTGTTTTGGTTTTAAAGACTGTCTACTCTTTTTAACAAATCTTCCTTCTTTTTTCTTTTTTTTTTCCCCCTGAACATACCAGCCTTATCCCTTATAAGCATGTAGCGGAATTCTCACTGTGAAAAAAGGTTTAACTCAAAGATCAAAATTCATAAAACTTTCCTGTTACCGTTGCTTTAATTTAATTTTAAAGATCCATCTTTTTTATGAAATAACAGGATTTAACACACTCAATCATAATCTCTTTGATTTCCTATCACATAAGATATGGTTTTATGTGGAAAATAAGCATGCTCTGAATCTGGATTGGGATAACTTCTGTTTCAGACAGGACCAAGTGTACTGAAATCAATGGAAATACTACAATGAATGTAAATATAAGTAAATGAATAATCAATTCTTCTTTGTATATGCATTTTCAGGATGTCCATTTATATAAAACTGCTAATATTGGCTTAAAAAAAAGAGAAGAAAAAAAGGAAGAAATAGGTTTGTTTATTATACTAAAAATGGAACAAAATGTGGTTTTCAATATATTAGATAGAAAGACAAGGAAAAAAAAACATAAAATTAAAAGGAGAAATGTTTACACATGATGTGAATGTAGCAGTCATGGTTTCATTAATAAGGCTGAGTTCAGGTTAGATTTTCTGTATTGACTTAGCGTCTTTGATAAATATGAAGAAAACACTTTCTGTGATACCCCCATCAGGATCCTTTCTCTAACCCCAGGCCATTATTGAATAAGAAAAACCCTTAGCTATTAATCATAGCTGATCCTATGTTGGAGCAGAGGGACAGACTAGGTCAGCTGATAAGACGTCCATGCTTCTTTCACGTGATTTATTGAACTTTTAAAATCCTGCTGGCATTTCACAAGTGTTGTTGAAATGTGCAATATGACAGAAAGATATGATAAGCTACAGCTGCCCTTAGCCTAAGCTGAAGCTCAAGCTCAGCCTTCTGCTCTACTAAAAATCTTCCTGATATCTGTAACAGCAAACTGAGATAATGTTCGCTAAATTCAGAAGAAACAGAACAAACTCAAAACCCGCTACTGTGGTCTAAATGTGAAGAATCCAGGCATGATGAACAGGATCTGACTCTGTTGCATGTACAGTCTGACTGTACCACAATTTGTCATGTGCTGGTGGATTTCTCAGAGAGACTGAAGTCACGGAAGCAAATGAGATTTGTACAGTCTGTGTGCAGTCTAGGCTTGTGCTGTGTATCAAATAGTCTGGAAATTTGAATCAAAGCTATGACATCTTGCATCCAACAGTGTAGACATGAATAGCACTCTCAGGGAGTTTCTCCTGACTTCATATTCTTCAGACAGCAGAAAAATAGCATAGCTTCCCTAAAGACTAACTCATACCATGCCATAAATTAAGAGTGTGAAACAGCATTACTTGGAAACTGTGTAATTAATCCAGAGTTCCTCTAAGCAAAACCTAATTCCTTATCTTCCTTTGACAGGTAAACTAGGCCATGGAAAATATTTATCATAGAATCATAGAATCATTAAGGTTGGAAAAGACCCTTAAGGTCATCGAGTCCAACCGTTAACCTAGCACTGCCAAGTCCACCACTAAACCATGTCCTCAAGCACCACGTCTACCCTTCTTTTAAATACCTCCAGGGATGGAGACTCAACCACTTCCCTGGGCAGCCTGGTCCAATGCCTGACTACCCTTTCGGTGAAGAAGTTTTTCCTAATATCCAAACCAAAATTCCCCTGGCACAGGTTGAGGCCATTTCCACTTGTCCTGTCGCTTGTTACTAGGGAGAAGAGACTGACTCCCACCTTGCTACAACATCCTTGCAGGTAGTTGAAGAGAACGATAAGGTCTCTTCTCAGACTCCTCTTCTAAAAATAAACAATCCCAGATGCCTCAGCCGCTCCTCATAACACTTGTTCTCTAGACCCTTCACCAACTTCGTTGCCCTTCTTTGGACATGCTCCAGCACCTCGATGTCCTTCTTGTAGTGAGGGGCCCAAAACTCAACACAGTACTGGAGGTGTGGCCTCACCAGTGCTGAGTACAGGGGCACTATCACCTCCCTGGTCCTGCTGGCCACACTATTCCTGATACAAGCCAGGATGCCATTGGTCCTCTTGGCCACTTGGGCACACTGCTGGCTCATGTTCAGGTGGCTGCCAACCAACACCCCCAGGTCCTTTTCCTCTGGACAGCTCTCCAGCCACTCCTCCCCAAGCCTGTAGCATTTCATGGGGTTGTTGGGACCCAAGTGCAGGACCCAGCACTTAGCTTTGTTGAATCTCATACAGTTGGACTCGGACCAACGATCCAGCCTGTCCAGAAATTATGAAATTATCTGTCATACCTGTGGACTGTTCTCAGGTAACTCTCAGGTCAGATTAATTTTTTTAAATTATAAAAGAACACCCAACTTCATGGTGCAGATTGTCCCCAGGAATTCACTGTATCTATACAAGTATGAAAATAAATGTGCTTAATAGGCAATGTATCAAAACATGTGGTAGATGTGGTTTAGATGTATGAAGATGATGCTTTGATACAATTCTTTATAGACATACAAGCATATTTCCTGGAAATCAGTGAGAGATATCTAAATATCTTTCATGAACTGAGCTCTTGTCTGTATTTACTGAAATGTATAGGATAACTAACAAACTTCTCTTGGTATCTAAGCCAGAAATTGAACTCATATTTAAAAGAAGTAATGATTCAGGATGCTTATTTTTAACATTTAAGATCTATAATTTATTTTCCACATTGAAGGAATAAAACAAGTATTTAGCAAGACTGTACAGCAGCTTTTAAAAATATGAACAAGCATATGCATACTCAACATAAGTGGCAAATGCGAAGGATTTCAATTGACAACTAGTTTATTCTGGTCTTGTCCAGTGAGAACAGACCATTTCAAGTGAACACCTGAAACCAGACTGAAGTTCCTGCAGTACCTGAAAAAGCAGGATCATTTTATTATCTGTGACCAGGTAAAATACAAGTGGAGATGATTCTATACCCTTGATACCACTTCAAGAAGCACACATCACAAACCTGAATTCTACCACTAAAATTCACTGAAATGGCTTACAGTGAGGGTGAGGAGGGGGAGAGAAAGCAGGGGGATAAGAAGAAAAAACACTTTGGAGTAGAAGTTGCTTGGAGTAACTTGACTTTACAAGCCAGGTTTCACACTTTAAATATAAAGGACTTTACTGAATCTGTGATAGAGACAAAGCAATAGCCTTTCTCTTTTTCTTCGGGCAGACATAAAACTTCAGTATTGCTTGTTGAAGTCAGTCAGACTCACAGCAATAGTTTGGACACTAGTAGTCTACAGAGTGCTTTTGCTCTGCTCACTTCATCCATCACAGGTCAATTGTTAAATCCTGGCAGCTTATAAGAACACATCAGATGTAGAAAGCATTTGCAGAATACTTAATGGCCACATACTAAAGATTTTAAAGTTCAACAGCACCATCAGAACAGTCTGCTGAAGAGCAGTCATCTTAGAGTAATCTGGAAATTAACATTAAACTCCAAGGACACTCTCTTCTGCATGCATATCGAAAGTAGTACAGAGGGCTCAATGCTTACTGCTCAAGCACTGATAGACAGTCCATGGCTTCACTGGCTTTGCTCAGTGTGAAAACTTACTTCTTATATGTAACTGAAAAAATTACTAGACTCTGTTGTCACCCCTTCCTAAAAAAATCTTGTCTTAATTTAGTGGTCTAAACTTCTTGATCTGTTAATGAAAGACTGCCTGCTGGCAAGCGAAACTGACCTTTCTTATAATTCACAATACATTGCTTTCTTCTTCATAGTGTAGTTCATTTGTGTTGGTAACCTTTTTTATTTTCTCTGGAAAGTCGCATTTTTAAGTGATGAACAAAACTCATTGTGGAGCATGAGTTAACTGTCTTCAGAGTTGTTAGAAGCAGTGCAGGCTCCCTTTCACACTCCTTATTCTATTACTGACAAAAGGTCTTTCAGACTTCAACTCCATTCCAGCTGTGTTTATAAAAGAAAGAAACAATGCCATCTGTCAGTCATTTTCTCCAAATGTTGAAATCACTCTTTATTATGAGCAGTATATCTGAAAATAGACCTGCAGAGAGTATTTCTTTTATGTCAGTTACTAAGAAGGAACTCCCTAGTAACTTGGAACTGATGTTATTGTCATTTTATTTGTGTTCAGACCACTGGATACCCAAAATATGTTCTACCAGTGCAACAATAAAGAATTGAAGAGATATTTGCGTATTTCAAGACTTTTAGATAACATTTCACTCTATTAACACTAAAAATACTTTTGACAGCTGTATTTTAGACATGTGATGGTAAAATGAAATTTTAAAACTTGGAACAACTTAGAAAACAAAGAACAATTATTATAACATATTTATATAGGAAAAGACTTGGGATTTTACACATTTCTCAAGAAAGGTAGTTAACTTAAAGCACAGTTTCTACTTTTTATTACTTAACTTCCTCATATCAAATGACATTTCAGTACTTTCAGAATTCATAATGCTTCTATTTATTACATATTCCTTTGCACTTTACCAGTTTACTAAACTAAGAAATGGTACTTGGATGTGAATTGTGATACTTATATTAAAAATGAAATAGCATTTACTGTAATTCTATTTTGGGAACAATGCCTTTTACGTGTTACAGTGCTTCAGAAGATTCCACTGAAAAGAATACTTCAAAGTTTTCAGAAGACAAAACCTAACTTTTTAATAAATGTTGAGCTTGCAAAAAGTGAAAACATTCAGAACAATTCCAATGAAATAAAGATTCAGTGGTGGTCTGAATCCATCTTATATATCCTTTTTCCTCCTCCTTTCTATCACCTGGCATGTTTAGTAAATTCTAGGAAAAAACATCTCACAGCATTGCATTGATTATACACTTTATAATTCATAATGAAAGTTATTAAATTAAGGTCTCTTTTTACAAACTTTTGTGATCACTGCAGTTGTGCTCCATATTGCTTTTTAACATGTCCTATAAAATAAAAGAAGCTGAATCTGACTACCATGAGATAAAAGTTGAAAAATCCTGCAAGGGCATCTGATCTATCATCTAGGAGTTTCAGTGCTGCACATTTTGAATTTCAATGGGCTTTATACCCATTGAATGCCTTTGATGACTGGGATCTAAATATTTTGCAATTTTCAATAGAAAACTAGATCAAAACACAGTGAAAATTTTCTGTAAAGTATTTAGTAATTTTCCACAACCTAGTAGATCTGACAGAATCTTCTGCCCTGATATTTATTTTCTCCTGTTTGATTTCATCCCAACTGTTTTTAGTCTAAACAACTCTTACTCCTGCTTAGTATTCAGGTACTCAGATTGTGGTTTGAATGTAATAGAATTTTCTGTATATAAATTAAAGAGTAAATTAAGGACATTTCTCTGCAGACCTTGTGGTTGACACCAAAAGAGATGATCTCTAAAAGAGATTTTTCCAGAGAGAAGAGAGTCTAGAATGGAAATAGACTTTGCTGACATTGTCAGAGGGAGAAGGATCTGATTCGAAGGCATTCTGGGGTACGTCTGAAACATGCTTTATAATATTTTTCAGTTTGTTATTTGTGGAAGATTTTTTCCTTAAAAACACAGCTGCAATAATGTATAAAAGTCTGTACAAACTAATTACATTTAAAGCAATAGTTTGGAGTCTAGAGGAGCAAAAGTCATAGACTGGGAAGAAGTTAATCATAGACTAAAGTTATAGACTGGGAAGTCATAGACTGACAAGTCTATAACCGACCAGGAGCTTGCATTGGTGACATCACTGAGAGCCTGCTGAGTCTGGTGAGCCCTACAGATTATCATCCACTCCTACTATTCCATGCAGGGTCAAATGGCACTGCACTGAGGCAACTTAGAACCATCATAAGAGACTATATGTCCCTTGGAGGAATGTTAAAAGGATCCGGAGCACAGCTGGTGTTCTCCTCTATCCTCCCAATCAGATGAAGGGGTTCAGGAAGAAGGGATGAATTGAACAGGTCAATACGTGGCCACATGGCTGGTGCCATACTTAAGGTTTTTTCTTCTATGACCATGGATCTACCTTTGAGAAGCTGTGTCTACTGGGAGCTGATGGGATTCACCTGACCAAGTCAGGCAACAGGGTCTTTGTCAAGAAGCTGTCCAGACTTATACAGAGAACTTAAAACTAGATTTAGCGGAGGAAGGTGATGGAGCTTTGAGCAACAGATAAAAGTCAGGGGCTCTTGATGTATTAGGAACCAAAAGGGAAACACCTGTGAAATGCCTCAAATGAATTAGGGTATGTTCCTCTAAAAAGGTGTCAAGGTCGATAGCCCAACTGAAGTGCCTCTATACCAATGCATGTTACCCAGTATAGGTAATAAACAGGAGGAACTGGAAGCCGTTGTGCAGTTAGAAAGCTACGATCTAATTGCTATTGCTGAAATGCAATGGGATGAATCACATGACTGGAACACTGCAATTGATGGCTATGAACTGTTCAGAAGGGACAGACAAGGAAGGAGGGGCAGGGGGTGTTCCCTCTATGTAAAAAAATGGATTGACTGAACAGAACTCTCTGAAAAACAGTGACGAACAGGTTGAGAGCTTATGGGTAAAAATTAGGGGCGAAACCAACAGATGAAACCTCATGGCTGGTGTTTACTACAGGCTGCCTGACCAAGGGGAGCCTGTAGATGAAGTGTTCTTACTTCAATTATGGGAACCATCACACTCGCAGGCCCAGATCCTGCTGTGGACTTCAATCACCCTGCACCTGCTGGAAAAGTGGCACAGCAAGATGTAAGCAATCCAGGAGACTCTTGGAGAGTGTCAAGGACAATTTCTTAATCTGGGTGACGGACCACTCTGCCAGAGGAGAAGCATTACTGGACCTGTTGCTCACCAACATGGAAGAACTAATTAAGGATGTCAAGATTAATGTCAGCCTGGGCTGCAGTGATCTTGCCCTAGTGAAATGCACAATCTTGAGGGATATGGGCCAGGTGAAGAGTAGAGTCAGGATACTGAATTTTAGGAAAGCAAACTTTCAATTGTTTAAGGAATCACTGGATGGGGCCCCCCTGGGAAACTGCTCTCAGGGGCAAAGGAGCTGAACAGAGCTAGTAGCTCTTTAAGGACATTTTTCTCAGAGCGCAAGAGCTGTTGGTTCCCATGTGTAAGTAATTGGGCAAAGAAGACAGGAGACCAGCATGACTCAGTAAGGACCTGCTGGTCAAACTAAAGTGTAAAGAAAGAAATGCACAGGAAGTGGAACCAGGGCCATGTATCCTGGGAAGAATTAGGGACGCTGCCTGGATTTGTAGGGATGAGATCAGGAAAGCTAAGGCACAGATGGAGCTAAATTTGGCAAGGGATTTGAAGAATAATAAGTGTCTACAGGTACTTTGGTCAGAAAAGGAAGACTAAAGAAAATGTACCCTGCCTGGTAAATAAGACAGATCTGGTGACAACCAACATGGAGAAGGCTGAAGTCTTCAACAATTTCTTTGCCCGAGTTTTCAATGGTAGCCCGCACCTCTCAAGCCCCTGAAACTCAAGGCAGTGACTGGGGCAATGAAGTCCTTCGCATCATAGGAGAAGATCAGGTTTGAGAGCACCTGAGGAACCTGAACATACATAAGTCCATGGGATCCAACAAGATGCACTCCAGAGTCCTGAGGGAATTGGCTGATGTAATCACTAAGCCACCCTCCATCATATTTCAAAAACTGTGGCAGTCAGGCAAAGTCCTCAGTCAGTGACTACAAAAAGGGAAACATCATGCCCGTTTTTAAACAGGGTAAAAAGGAGGACCCTGGCAATTACTGACCTGTTAACCTCACCTTAGTGCCCAGTAAGATCATAAAACTGAACCTCCTGGAAGACATATCAAAACATATGGAAGACAGGGAGGTGATTAGAGACAGTCAACATGGGCAAATCACGCCTGACTAACCTGATGGCCTCCTACTATGAAATGACTGCATCAGTGGACAAAGAACTGATGTCATCTATCTTGACTTCTGTAAGGCCTTTGACACAGTCCCACACAAAATCCTTGCTGTTAAATTGGACAGATATGGGTTTGATGTATGCGACTATTTGACGGATAAGGAACTGCTTGGATGGCTGTATCGAAAGAGTTGCGATCAATGTCCAAAGGGAGATCAGTAACAAGTATTAACACCCCTTCAGAGGTCCGTATTGGGACCAGTACTGTTCAGTATCTTTATCAATGGCATAGTGAGGTTGAGCGCACCCTCAACAAGTTTGTGGATGACACCAAGCTGTGTGCTGCAGTTGATTCACTTGAGGGAAGGGATGCCATCTAGAGGGACCTTGACAGACTTGAGGAGTGGGCCTATGCAAACCTCACGAAGTTCAACAAAGCCAAGTGCAAGGTCCTGCACATGGGTCACAGCAATCCCAATATCAATACAGACTAGGGGACAAATAGATTGCGAGCAGCCCTTCAGAGAAGGACTTGGGGATACTGGTGGATGAAAAACTGGACATGAGCCAGCAATGTGCATTTGCAGCCCAGAGAGTCAATCACATCCTGGGCTGCATCAAAAGAAGTGTGGCCAGCAGGTCGAGGGAGGCGATTCTGCCTCTCTACTCCACTCTCGTGAGATCCCACCTGGAGTACTGCATCCAGTCCTGGGGACCCCAGGACAAGAAAGACATGGACCTGTTAGAGCAGATTCAGATGAGGGCCACAAAAATGATCAGAGGGATGCAACATGTCTCCTATGAAGAAAGGCTGAGAGAGTTGGCGTTATTCGGCCTGGAGAAGAGAAGGCTCCTGGGATACCTTATTGTGGCCTTTTGATATATAAAGGGGCTTATAAGAAAGGTGGAGAAAGACTTTTTCACAAGGCCTGTAGTGACAGGGCAAGGGTGAAAAAGGGTAGATTTAGATTGGATATAATGAAGAATTTTTTACTCTTAGGGTGGTGAGGCACTGGAACAGGTTGCCCAGGGAAGCCGTGGATGCGCCGTCCCTGGAAGTGTTCAAAGTCAGGCTGGATAGGGCTTTGAACAACCTGATCTAGTGAAAGATGTCCCTGCCTATGGCAGGGGGGTTGGACTAGATGATCCTTAAAGGTCCCTTACAACCCAAACCATTCTATCATTCTGTGATCCTATGAGTTGAGAAGTCCTCTTCAGAAGTTTCCTTTCATCAGTAAACACCTTGTTTCTGTGACATATTATGAGGCATGAGCATGTACAAGCAGACACCACTAAAGGCAGAAGCAACTAGGTTGAGCATCCAGGTAGAGCGCTATCAAAGCAAGCAGTGCTAGGAGTGGCTGGCTGGAGTAGCTACTGAGTCAAGATCATCAGCCAGAGAGAGTGTGTGGGTAGACTATCAGCAGTTAGCATGATTTAGCAGCTAGCACAACCAGGTAGTTAAAAAGATGGACAGTTTATTGATGCCTTTCTATCCACCAAGACAGATGACAGAACAATGGAGCCTGGAGAATCCGAATGGAGGTCTAATAGGACATGAGAAATTATCAGCTGCTCTAACAGTTGTTTTATCAGTAACTCAAAAGAGGAAGATGTCAGGAAATTGAATATTGATGGAGTTTGTTCAAGAAATAGTCAATCCGTATTGCACCTTTTATCTTTCTATTGTATTTCTTTAAGGGAACTACTGCTGTTTGAATCATCTTTTGCAAATAGGAAAGATTTGCTAAGCACTACAACAGCTTAAGTTAATTTTACCAGGTTTCTGGATTCACACCACTGTTTATTAGTGATCCCTAATAATTGAATCTATATTTTTTGTTGACAGTTATCACCCAGCAGAACAGCAGCAGATATTCTTTATTATGATTTATTCAAGCTATACATATGTGGGGTTTTTGACATTTTTCTCATTGTATTTCCACCAAATGCTGAAAAAGTTATTCTATTTTTCTTACATTTTCCTTTCCTTCACTCACACCATTTCCTTCACTCTGATAAGACCGTGAGTAGGTACTGAACTGCCTACAAGAAGTTTTGCCTCACTGTGGCAGTTAGAGAGGAACTATCCCTTCCCTATCTCACAATAAAGGGAATGAATCTGGCTTTACTCACACATGTATAAATCAACAATGACTCAACTGGTCTCTGCAGAATAACAGGCACATAACCAGTGAAGTTATGATCAAAATCAACCCTCAGATTTGATAGATGTACTCCAAAATTGCTATGGACTCCTTATCTGATGTTAAATAAGAGTCAAAATAGAGTCTCACAGTTCACCTTATGAAACAATGATGTTCTGCTGAGGGCAAGGAAAAACTAACAATACAGAAATCTTCACTCCCACAGTAGCTTTCCGTTACAGAATTCCCCACACTTTCCTCTGAAATTTTTTTAGAGCAAGTGACTTCGGAGTTTGAATATAAGACTGTGTCAGCTACCAGTATTATCCTTCTGTATTCACAAACTTCATGTTGTAGTATAACATTAGTAATTCCAGATATTAATAATTCCCACAATTTTTCCATATTTCAGGAAATGTTGCATATGTTCTTGCACTTCCTCAGGTTTGAAACCTATTTACCTATACTACACTGTGTTTCTTGTTGTTTGTTTGTTTGGTTGTTTTTTTTTTTGCTACTAGTACACTTTTTCTTTGGTATCTTTAAGCATACTCAAAACTTTTTCTAAGAACACTCTCTAACATGACCTTCACCTCAGTGTACAGAGAGCTGTTTGGCAGAAAAGGACCTGGGGGTGTTGGTTGACAGCCACCTGAACATGAGCGGCTGAGGCATCTGGGGTTGTTTATTTTTAGAAGAGGAGTCTGAGGGGAGACCTTATTGGTCTCTACAACTACCTGAAAGGATGTTGTAGCAAGGTGGGGGTCAGTCTCTTCTCCCTAGTAACAAGCGACAGGACGAGAGGAAAGGGCCTCAAGCTGCGCCAGGGGAAGTTTAGAAAAAACTTCTTCACCGAAAGGGTAGTTAGGCGTTGGACCATGCTGCCCAGGGAAGTGGTTGAGTCTCCATCCCTGGAGGTATTTAAAAGAAGGGTAGACGTGGTGCTTGAGGACATGGTTTAGCGGTGGACTTGGCAGTGCTAGGTTAACAGTTGGACTCGATGATCTTAAGGGTCTTTTCCGACCTTAATGATTCTATGATTCTATGATTCTATAATATTACAGGTATTTGGATAAACTGATTGTTAGAATAAAAAGGCCTGGTTTTGATTTTTGGGAGGATTTCTTTCTTGTTGTCATGAAATTCCTTCCGCTAATAGAATTTTTGCAAACCCTTAGGAGGGGTTAAAGAACATTCCCAGGATTTAAATAACATTGTTTATGATGCCTGCTCCATTGTTTCATGCAAGTTCTTGGGACTTAGCTTGTGTTTTAAGATATTTAGTTGCCTTGCTTCTGTGGTTGTGAGGTTGCATATTCCTACTTCATGGAGTGCTGTAAAGAGACAAATATAATAAATATTACTAGGCTTCTTTTACAAAATTTTCTAATATAGTAACAGGCACCTAAAATACATGCGATGTTTCATGCAAAGGATATTAGTTATAAAATGGAAGTCTGAATATTAAGTCTGAATAAAAGGAATGTAACATCCCCAAACCATGAAGTGGACTAAAATTTGAGAGCACCAGGGCAGAGAGTACCTTGTTTCATTTATCCTGAGATACAAGGAACTGCAATGACCGGCCAGCTCACTTATATATAGACCGTCGTCAAGCTGGAAATTTCTGAGAACTTAGGAGTCAATGGTATTTACCCTAACTCCCAGTGAGAGCAACAGAAATAAATTTAGCAATTTTTCCTATATTCCTAGAGAATTGTCCTGTTAGTGGAAAGATATATTTTGCCTGTTTTATTTCTGATGCATACAGGAAAGGGGTGAGTGGGAGAACATTATTAATTGTTAGGTGCTGCAGAATAGAACAAAGATATGGAATTATGGAGGGAAGTGTAAGCAGTGGTTGGTTTTGTCAAAGTGTTGGGAAAAAGTGAAAGTAACCTATTTGAAGATATGTGGTGTGAATAAGGGGAACAAGAGACTAACAGTACATGAGAGGAGTAGAGAGAGGATGACAGAAGATGGTAGCAGCATAGTCACCAGTTGGGTTTTTATTCTGAAATTCATAATATTCTTTGCTTCATTTAAAGAAACCATAGTAATTTCTAGGATTTTTTTCCCCTTTAATCTTTAATTAGATATTTTTTATATTTATCTAAATGGTTGTCATCACCCAATACAATCATAGTACAGAAAGCAGCAGAATCTTTCTGTAAGAAGCCTGTGGTGTCCACTTGCATTTTGCATGTGAAAGTGAGGCTGTCCAGATACTAATCTCATACCCCTTTTAATGGAGTAGAAAGCAAGTCTGTCCTAATGGATGACATAATTCCTTTGCCATTTTGTCAGCTAGGCAAGGAACAGAAATATATGGAGATGTCAAGAACTACATGACAGGTACAGCAGGCTGAGTATTGTGGAAAGAAACAGACAGAAACTCTCTGAAGCGTGCAGGCAGTATTAGAGAGGATGAGGTCTATGGCAGTAGGCCAAGACTGATGGGAGAAAAGTGCCTCTCAAGGATGTATGTAATACACATTTATATATAAGTAGCATATATAGCAAAGGAAATATCTGGAAATTACCTAAGAAACCACTGCAGAAAGAATGACTTCAGAAAAATATGGAAAGAAGGAAAGAAATCATAGAATCAGAGAAACATTAAGGGTGGAAAGGACCTCTGAGATCATTAAGTCCAACCTGTTAATCTAACTGCCTCGTCCACCTCTAAACCATGTCCCTAAGCACCACATCTACGGGTCTTTTAAATACCTCCAGGGACTGTGACTGCACCACTTCACCAGGCAGTCTGTTCCGATGCCTAAACACTCTGCCTGTGAAGAAATTTTTCCTAATATCTAATCTAAATCTCCCCTGGCACAACTTGAGCCCATTTCCTCTTGTCCTACCACTTGTTACTTGGGAGAAGAGACCAACCCCCACCTCACTACAACCTCCTTTCAGGTAGTTGTAGAGACCAATAAGGTCTCCCCTCAGACTCCTCTTCTCCAGGCTAAACAACCCCAGATCCCTCAGCTGCTCCTCATAACACTTGTTCTCCAGACCCTTCACCAGCTTCCTTGCCCTTCTTTGGACATGCTCCAGCACCTCAATGTCCTTCTTGCAGTGAGGGGCCCAAAACTCAACACAGTATCCAAGGTGCGGCCTCACCAGTGTCGAGTACAGGGGCACTATCACCTCCTTGGTCCTGCTGGCCACACTATTCCTGATACAACTGAGGATACCATTGGCCCTCTTGGCCACCTGAGCACACTGCTGGCTCATGTTCAGGCGGCTGTTGACCAACACCCCCAGGTCCTTTTCCGCCAGGCAGTTCTCCAGCAAATCTTCCCCAAGCCTGTAGCATTGCATGGGGTTGTTTGGACCCAAGTGCAGGACCTGGCACTTGACCTTCTTGAACATCATACAATTGGCCTTGGCTTATCGATCCAGCCTGTCCAGATCCCTCTGTAGGGCCTTTCTACCCTCCAGCAGATTGACACTTCCACCCAACTGGGTATCGTTCGCAAACTTACAGAGGGTGCACTCAATCCCCTCATCCAGATCATTGATAAACATATTAAACAGAACTGGCCCCAAATATGAGTCCTGAACACCACTTGTGACTGTCTGCCAACTGGATTTGACTCCATTCACCACCACTCTCTGGGCTCGGCCATCCAGCCAGTTTTTAACCCAGTGGAGAGTACGCTTATTCAAGCCATGAGCAGCCAGTTTCTCCAGGAGAATGCTGTGGGAGACAGTGTCAAAGGCCTTACTGAAGTCCAAGTAGACAACATCCACAGCCTTCCCCTCATCCACTAAGCGGGTCACCCTGTCATAGAAGGAGACCTGGTTAGTGACACAGGATCTCCCTTTCATAAACTCATGCTGGCTGAGCCTGATACCCTGATTGTCCCACACTTGCTGCTTGATGGCACTCAAGATGATCTGTTCCATGACCTTCCCCGGCACCGAGGTCAGGCTGACAGGCCTGTAGTTCCCCGGATCCTCCTTCCAAACCTTCTTGTAGAGGTGTGTCACATTTGCTAACTTCCAGTCATCTGGGACCTCCCCAGTTGACCAGGACTGCTGGTAAATGATGGAAGGTGGCTTGGAGAGCTCCTCTGCCAGCTCCCTCAGTATCCTCGGGTGGATCCCATCTGGCCCCACAGACTTGTGCGCATCCAGGTGGAGAAGCAGGTCAGTGACTGCCACCTCTTTGACAACTGGGGCTTCATTCTGCATCCTATCTCCATCTCCCAGCTCAGGGGCCTGAAAACCCCGAGGATGACCAGTCTGACTGTTAAAGACTGAGGCAAAGGAGGCATTAAGTACCTCAGCCTTCTCCTCATCCTTTGTGGTAATGTTTCCCTCTGCATCTAACAAAGGAGGGAGATTCTCCCTGGCCCTCCTTTTGTCACTGATATATTTATAAAAACATTTTTTGTGGAGGTAAATAAGGGAGATGGATGGGAAGGCTGCCTTCCCTATCCAAGCCCAAAAGGTATACAGCAGCACAGAAGAATGTTTCTTTATTTAAAAAAAAAAAAAAGAAAAAAAGATAATTATCATCTCAAAACTGCAGATAGGGAGTCCTGAGCAATTTTGGGGTTGGTTTCTTTTTTTGTTGTTTTTTTTGTTTTAATATAAAATACTAGATTTTAAACATGAAGTGTTTACATAAAAATTGTAAGGCTGGTAGCTTTCTTCAAGTAATTAATAGAAAGAAAAAAAAGAAGAAAAAGATAACACTAGTGCTGTCTTTGCAGTTGGAGCTCATTCTCCTACTATAAATTAAGAACAGGAGAAAACTGATCTAGTCATTTGGTCACAGAATATGCTTTGATGACAATAGTAGTAGAAGTGGTAGATCAGGCCACAGTCTTGGAATTTTCTCAGTTTATAAAATAGCCACAGCAGGAAACTGGAGCGGCTCATAAAAGCTTCATGTAACATGTTATTAAAGCTGTGGAGCTTGTCGCCTGGATGATAACAAGTCTTATGGATTCAGGAAGCAGTGGAAAGAAAATCTATCCAAGTGGTCAGAGACAAACATGTCGCTTCTAGCTGAGAAATTACTTATTCACAGTTGGAAGTTGGGGGATTATTTGGAGAAATATGTCCATATGCTGTTACTGTCTTTAAAGTCCTGCTTTCTTTTCCAGGTATCCGCTACCAGCTACTATTAGGAATGGGATACTGTGACAGACAGGTTTATTCTTACATTACTCAGATAATATTTTTACTATCCTCTTCCAGATAGAAACTGAAAATAACTTATATCAAATTAAAAGAACAAAATAATATAAATATTCCTTTATTATTATTATTTGTATTCAATAATCTGTGCTACAGTCAAGATGTTCCTGCCTTAGATACTGATCTCTAATAAAGATAATACTTTGAGATTTTATAGGAAAAAGTAACTTCACATTACTTAAGGATTTAAAGGCCTCATGAATGGAAATGCATTTTCTGAAACAACTCAAGAGCAAATTTACACTACAGATGTAACAAACAGTTATAAGGTGCCAGTAAATAAAATTATACGCTTTCTGCTGCTTATGTGTTGATAGATCAGATTGTCTGTAAATTACTTTGTGAAAAAATGGATCAGTAACATTTTTTACAAAAACGGTGTTCCTAATAGTCTCTTTGGTAGCTATTATGCAATAAAGGGATGCTATTTTTATATGAGTATATGAACATAAGCTTGCAAGTGGCTTTAATGACAGCTGACTATATATCTATGATCTTGTGATGCCCTCATGCTGTCATTGCTGTCATTGCTGGCACTGCTTCTTTACAATTCCACAGAATTACCATAATAATCATTCATGCTTAGTATTCCTAGAGATATTTGTTCAGTGTGCAACTTAAATTACTTTATATCCAGGCTTTTTATATCTATGGTGTTTTGAAAGGGCTTAGAGAGTCTCTTAATGGACTTCATGATCATATCATACTGATTAAAACCTAGACAAATATTATTTTGGATGTATCTTTTATATTTATTAAGAGGAGATTACATTCCATATAAAGGTTGATGCTTATCTCAGTCTGACAGATTTCTTTGTTTCAGAGTTCTCTGGAGAGAAGAGGATGGTACTAGCAATGTCTGAATAAATTTGCTAAAAATTTAATTTTTTTAATATTGTTTTTCAGGGAGGAATTTTTCTGAGCTGAATGCAATGCATTGCAAACCACTTTACCACAACTGTAATAACATGAGCACTCTCTTCTCAGCTGTTTTTCTGAGAATAGAGACATTTAAATGTTGAATCGTGAAGTTATTCCTTTAGCATTAATAATTACTTTTTATTTCTGCTGTACTTCTTTTTTGCTACAGTAAGAGGTAATATCCTCATAAGAGGTTATTGCATAAAGTAATAGCTAGCCAACATGCAAGAAAAATATTTTTTTGTCCAATCTGGCATAGTCAGAAGAACTCAGTGACTTTTTGGTAGCAGAGTTTCTCATAATACCATCCCGCTATAGTTATTCCACTTTGGTATTGTATAATTAATCTATCAGGGACTGTATGATTCTATGAGATGTAAAAAAAAAATCCCAAACATATTTATATTGCTTAGTTAGAATTCATTCTGCAGCTCTCATTTCTGTAATGGATAGTCATTCCTCATTAGATTAAGTACACTGATTTCAGCAGAATTACCTGCATGAGGAGGGCTGATAGACAACAGTTTAAATACTGTATGCTGGATTTCAAGTGGTGACGTAGGGAAACCAAACCTTCCTCTCTCACTGACTTTCAGACAAATGTCTATGTTCCTTTTCCCATTAGGAGCATCCAGCTTGAACCTAGGAGCTTTCAGTTATTCAAGGAAGCCCATCATATTTCAAGGGGATATACAGAAGTGCACACGCACGTGTATGTATATAAATGTATGAATATATCTATGCAGGTGTACTCGTGTATGTACATAGGTAAGTCTGTTACTTAACTGGCAAAGTCAAGTATTAAAAAATCAAGAAATCAGCTTATAGTTTACCTTGTAACCAGGGTCATTCTAGTACAAAGTCAGACTGGGCTTACCTTTGGGTATTTGCAAATACCACCGAAACCAATTTCAAGTAACACAAATGAAATAAAAAAAAAATAAAGATGTTTGTACCTGAGCAAATCTGAATATATAAAATTTCTTAATGCAAGTGCTTTTCAGTTTAACCTTTCAATTTAAATAACCATTAGACCCCACTCCTCTAGTGCTAAAATGCTGGTAAGCTTAGCAGAAATGAATAAAATTAGTAAGACTATGTTAAACTGTTTTGTTTCATTTTGCTTTGTTCTAAACTGTAACTGGTCACTAGAGATAGGTTTTATTTATTTAAATATTTAAGTTAAAATAGAACAGAAGTAAAACTGAAATACAATTAAATCTGAATAAAATAATTTGGAGACTACATCAAAAAGAAAAAAAATCCTGAAGCAAAAAAGAAATACCAATGGTATGGTAAGAATGTGTAAAAGAAAAAGTATATGTAGTAGTTCCTATAAATTTTTCCCTTAATGCAGTGTCACATACAAAATGCACATCAGCAAGGTGGGGCTGACAGGACTGGGTAAAAAAGAATTAACTTCCTTCCAGCAACCCGTAGTTTTCTCTTGTGAGGACGGTAGCACAGGACTGTGCCTTGTTCTATGTCTGTCAGGAGCTCTTTTATCTAAAAAGATATTTGCAGCTTTTCTTTATTCAGTTTGTGTTGGCTGACTAGTGCAAAGGATCTGAATGGGGCAATCTCCAGAACAGTTTGCAGCCAATGGCTTTGGAATAAGATGATCTTACCTCAGCTGTGCAGGTCAAAAGGAGATCAGACACCTGAGGAGCCACATTTACTGAACATGTAAATCTCTAAAGACAAAACTTCTTCAGTATTTATACCAAAAACATATGTCCATGTTATATTTTAACAAGGGGCTCAAGAACATCTTTAAGCTCAGGTAACATCCAAACTATCTTGACAAAACCCCAGTCTCAGGCTTATCTGTTAGTTGAGTTTTGGGGAAAGACAGCAGAAAAATTTGGGCCCACTTCTCACCATGATTTTAATAGTTAGGTATAGTTACAATGTGAATGAGCCTAACTAGCATCGTCTATCCCTTCTCATGTACTGGTATCACATGATAAATGTCAGTTATAGAGTCCTTCCTAAAAGCTTATACCTAATTTATGGCCATTATCTACAAAGCCTGATGTAGTCAGCCTGAACTCAGTCATGAGTTCAACAGTGCAGTCATGTTGTACTTAGATTTTGAAGGCAACATTATAGATCCATGGACTTAGATCAGAGATTTCACAATTGTTTAGTCTACTCCCTGGTGCATAAACCTAGGGACACAATGGACTTTGCCTATGGATCTCAACCCATATGAATCTGACTGGATATTGACTATATCAATGGATACTGGGAGGCAGTCCTGAAGGGCAAAGGAGTCCAGGAAGGCTGGACGCTATTCAAGGAGGAAGTCTCAAAGGCGCAGGAGTAGACCGTCCCCATTTGCCGCAAGTTGAGCAGGCGGGGGAGAAGACCCGCCAGGCTGAAGAGAGAGCTTTGGCTAGAACTCAAGAAAAAAAGGAGAGCTTACTGCCTTTGGAAGAAGGGGCAGGCGACTCAGGAGGACTACAAGGATGTTGTGAGGATATGCAGGAGGAGAAGACCAGAAAGGCGAAGGCCCAGATGGAACTTAAACTGGCCACCGCTGTCAAAGACAACAAAAAATGTTTTTATAAATATATCAGTGACAAAAGGAGGGCCAGGGAGAATCTTCCTAAGTACTTAATCTTAGGGGTCTTTTCCAACCTTAAGGATTCTATGATTCTATGATTCTACGATTCTACGATTCTATATCATGGTTGCCCATGGTAATGTAATTTCATATCATGATAGATAAGATTAGCTCTAGATTTGATGGAAGAAATGGCCTTTTGGGTAAATTAGAAGTACCTGTTCTAGAAGCCTAATTACCTAAATACCTAATAATAGAAGCCTATTACCTAAATTGTGCTGATTATAGTAGAGATACATAAAGACATATATGATCTTTGTAATTTTCTGTTTAATTCACTAAATATTCCCTACACATATTCCAGCAATTATTTTTACCTGATTTAATCTTCTACAAGTTTGTTCACTTGTAATTTCTCTGAAAATCCAAGGTGGAAAACTACATCCAAAATTACAAAGATGCCCATGCAGAGTAACTAACCTTCTTCACTGCCTCCGCTCACTGTTGCTAATAGGTGTTTTCATGTGAGCTAGTTGGTTTAATCCTTCATTGTAGTCAGTGAAGGAAACAAGTACTTTCAGAGCAGACCTGTTCAAATCAAAAGACTACCAAAAGAGATGAAAGGCTCCATTTAACTGTCTGCATACATGTATCCACTGTTTATTGCAACATCCTAGGCCATCCTTACATGTTGAGAGATATTACATTGAGTGTTTGAGACAAAATCAGGAGTGTTGTATCCAGGTCTGGACTCCTGAGTACAAGAAAGACTTAATAATACTTATTAATTGTTAAAATATAACAATTAAACAAAAAAAAATCAATCAAAAAAGAGTGTCACCTTCTTTTCTTCTTCCTTTCTCATATTACACTTATTACAGCTTTCACAGTGCAAATTATCACTTGAAATCAGGAAGAAATTAGTCTATTCAGAAAGAGCAAGACCATTCAATTTACTCTGTGTTTCATGCGGTAGTCTCTAGACACATCTATCAAATAAAGCTCCAAATACAAATGAGGAATTACCTGGTTTATGGATGCATGAAGGATTTAAGCATCAAGGACTAGTTCTGTAGTTTTGACAGGCTTCAATAGTTTTGGGGATAAATTTAGATAACTATGACTTCATCTGTAGAAACACAGGCGAACAGAGTCCAGCTTTTAGAAGTTTGGTGAATGTCAGTGGTACCTGAACGTTGAACTCAGATGCTTAATTTGGTGTGTAGGTTTCTATGTTCTTTTTCCTGATTCTGTTACAGGATTTACAAAGTTGTCCTGGACTATAGGCACCCAAGTTTCGTTTGCAATGCTGTCCTTTTGTTTCTCTTTTTTTAAACTAATACAACATTTTAGGATCTTCCCATCAAGATGTCAGCAAAATAGTACTCCATCTTCATAGTACTGTCTTTCAGAGTTGGAATTTATCTCTGGTTTCCATTTATATTTGAGAGTTTTCTCATTGCTAGTGAATGGAAACAAGCTTCAAAGAATTTAATTTTCACTCAAAAAATAAGATATCTGATTAGATAAGCCTTGATTTTACTGTAAAATGCTAATGGGGTAACAGTCAGCTTACAATATCTCCTGATGTACAAAAAAAAGCCTGAATTAAATCTTGAATGAATCTGATAATTGTTTTATAATTAAACTTGTCTAGTGTTGGAATTAGAAGGAAAATCTCAGAAGAGAGGTAGCCAGAAGATATGTTTAAGAACCTCTGAGAAACCTTAAGAACCTCTGAGCAATTGTATTTGGTTTACGTGGCAAGGTTTTGGTAGTGAGGAGGCTACAGGCATGGCTTCTATGAGAAGATGCCAGAAGCTTCCTCCATGTCCGACAGAGCCGGTGCCAGCTGCCTCAAAGACAGACCTGCTGCCAGTAAAAGCTGAGTCAATCAGCGACAGTGATAGCGCCTCTGGGATAACATATTTAAGAAGGGGAAAAATGCTGCGCAACAGCAACTGGAGAGACGAGTGAGAATATGTGAGAGAAACAACTCTGCAGACACCAAGGTCAGTGAAGAAGGAGGGGGAGGAGGTGCTACAGGTGCCAGAGCAGAAATTCCCCTGCAACCTGTGGAGGACCTCAAGCCAGAGCAGGTGGATGTGCCCTGAAGGAAGCTGTGACCCCATGGAGAACCAGTGCTTGAGCAGGCTCCTTGCAGGACCTGTGGACCTGTGTAAAGAGAAGCCCATGTTGGAGAGGCTTTGCTGACAAGTTTTGTGACCCCACAGGGGACCCATGCTGGAGCAGTCTTTTCCTGAAGGACTGTACCCTGTGAAAAGGACCCACGCTGGAGCAGTTAGTGACTAACTATAGCCCGTGGGAAGGACCCACACTGGAGAAGTTCATGGAGGACTGTCTCCTGTGGGTGGGACCCCACACTGGAGAAGGGGAGGAGCATGAGGAGGAAGGAGCAGCAGAGACAAAGTGTGATGAACTGACTTGTAACCCCCATTTCCCATCCCCCTGCACCGCTTGGGGGGAGGACGTAGAGAAATGTAAAGTTGAGCCATGGAAGAAGGGAGGGGTGGGGGGAAGGTGTTTTAAGATTTGTTTTTATGTCTCATTATCCTGCTCTGATTTGATTGGTAATAAATTAAATCGATTTCCCCAAGCCAAGTCTGTTTTGCCTGTGACAATAATTGGTGAGTGATCTCTCCCTGTCCTTACCTTGACTCATGAGGCTTTCATCATATGTTCTCTCCCCCCATCCAGTTGAGGCAGGGAAGTGACAGAGCGGCTTGGTGGGAACCTGACAGCAAGCCAAAGTTAACCCACCACAGCAAACCAGGTCATGTTTATGCAACATAAGTAGTAGTAATAAGACATATCCTGTCTTACTGCAGAAAGTACTGTTGCATTTAGTGTTTTTTATCCTGTATAGAAATTATCTCCAGAAAGCCCAAAGAACATTACTCTTTCAAAAATTGAAATTGAGTCCAGTTGAAGACCAACCCAATTCTCTGGAGAAATTTCAAAATGTTATATCAGATTGATCAGACATTTTTAATGCTTTTCATGAAATAGTCTCAGTATATACAAAGAACATGGGATTTTTCAGCAGACATTAGTCTATTTTGTCTATGCTTTGAGCAGATACAGTTTAATTTGCTCATACTTCCAGTAGGTTAGGAGCTGCTGAGTGAACATTTTAACGACAGCCCTGAGCATGAGCTAGTGTCATTGAAGGTGAGCCAATTCATGCTGCAAGTGAAGATTATGAAGTGAGATTTGGATAGCTACATTAACATGGGTTCTGGTTGGTTTAAACCATGAACAGCCATACTAAGGAAAAATACCTTAAAATTTTAGAGGGTTAACCTCTTTCATCAGTTTTTCTGCTGCTGTCTTCTGTACTAGGACTGACGTTAAATCAGTTCATCATTTGTTTGTTTTTCCAGAAAAGGGTAAAATGAGAACTTGGAGCTAATAAAATGTAACGAAAACTGTAAGCATTTATTTATAGTGCATATATCTTTCTTGAGATCATACAGACTGTGATATTGTGCACAGCTTTCCATGAACAAATGGAGAATTGAAAGAGGCATACTGTTAAGATTTTAAGGTCAAGATCTAGGCTGATTATTAAAAAGACATTGAAAGCTTAACTTCAGTTCTGTTCATTGCACTTGTTTGTTAAATTTTGTTCCATTTCTAAGATCCTGAAACTTTTCATTGAGATATGTTTCCTGCAGAAGTATGTTCACTGTATGTTACAATGCATACTTTGCATGCTGTCTTCAGGAAGCATACAGTAAGTTACAATGCCTTCCTTGCACACTGTTTTCAGAACCACATTATTTTTCTTGTTCCACAAGACCTTCAAAAGCAATCCATTCTTAAGAAAACTGGTTGAATAGTTCTAATGTTCTGAATAGTGAAAGCCCCTGTGAACGGAATCCTCTGGGATAAACGATAGTATAGAAATTCAGGATATATTAGTTGTTCTATAATTCACATAAACAAACATGTATTTATCTGTGCATCCTATTGCCCTTCAGATGTAAAAAAGTATTATTTTTTCCCAGGTAGCATTACCATTTTTAAAATTTAATTTTATTATGGAAACCCATAAAATATTATTCATAGACAGACCGATTTGGACCATCTTTTTGATTTTAAAATTTTAGTCAGCCATGCCATCAACAGATAAAAGGCCTCTAGATATCTCTTGGAAGTTCTGTGTAACTGTAATCCTAGCTGACATTTGACAGATTCTCTGTCAGATTTCAATGTTTTATCTTTCCCCTCTGAGGTTATTTTTAAAATGTGGCTATGAAAACTCTGCTCTGTATAGAAAGCTTATTTGTAACTGGCATGGTGCCACAACAACATATGGAGGTGCAGAACATATTGCAATAATACACAAATGTGAAGCACTTATTAGAAGAAATCTTATTACACATATGATTTAGCAATGCTCTGCTTTTCAAAATGTAAGAGTCCATTTTAGGTCTATATACAAAAAGTATAAACTATTAATTATCTAAACTAATTCTGTATGAATATTAAATTTTGTTACAAGTTTGAATATGATCTCTATTGAGATTTCCATGAATATAGTATGCATATATAGATCAATTTACTTAAATCCCATCTATCCATTTGTGTAACAGATAGAAAATGTCTTTCTACCTCACTAGGCTGTGTTACCTTGAAGACATTAAAATTAATTAGATAACTTTCTATTTAGTTTGAAAGTTTTGCAGGCATGTTTAGAAATTCTTATTCTAAGACAATAGATATCTTTCCTCTATTTAGCAGTCCATTATATTAGAGATTTTGGTGGGTAAGCCTAGCTAATTTGTCAGAGTGGCATCAAATCATAATAGTCATCTGAACTTTGAGAGACAAGCTGTTAAACTCTATGTAAACATCTGCTGCATAGAGGTTACCCAACTATCATGTACCACAACATTGTCCACCTTGTTGTTCTTGTAGAACCCAAGGTATTGCACAGACTGGTATGTTGGGGAACTAAGAATGGACCCATTGACTACACACAAATAGCAGTGTATTGGGTGCAGATGCCCAAGTGCTGGCAGATGGAGTGCTTCAGGGGTGACCTCTGTGAGAAGAGGCTGGGGCTGCCCCATTCCACGTGTCTTCTAAGCAAGGATGGAGAGGCAGTGCGGTAGCCCTGTACGTTAGGGAATGTTTTGATTGTCTCGAGTTTAATGTTGGTGACAATAGGGTTGAGTGTTTATGGGTAAGAATCAGCAGGAAGGCCAAGAAGGCAGATATCATGGTGGGAGTCTATTGTAGACCACCCAACCAGGATGAAGAGGCAGAATAAGTATTCTATAAGCAGCTGGGAGAAGTCTCACAATCACTAGCCCTTGTTCTCATGGGGGACTTCAACTTACCAGATGTCTGCTGGAGATACAATACAGCACAGGGGAAACAGTCTAGGAGGTTCCGGGAGTATGTGGAAGATAAATTCCTGACACAGGCGGTGAGGGAGCCAACTAGGAAAGGTGCCCCGCTGGACCTGTTGTTTGCAAACAGAGAAGGACTGATGGGTGATGTCATGGTTGGAGGCTGTCTTGCGCACAGCGATCATGAAATGACAGAGGTTTTGATTCTTGGAGAAGTAAGGAGGGGGGTCAGCAGAACTGCTACCTTGGACTTCTGGAGGGCAAACTTTGACCTGTTCAGGAGCCTGGTTGAGAGAGTCCCTTGGGACGCAGTTCTGAAGGGCAAAGGAGTCCAGGAAGATTGGACATTCTTCAAGAAGGAAATCTTAAAGGTATAGGAGCAGGCCACCCCCATGTGCTGAAAGAACAACCTGGCAGGGGAGAAGACCAGCCTGGCTGAACAGAGAGCTTTGGCTGGAACTCAGGAAAAAAAGGAGAGTTTACGACCTTTGGAAGAAGGGGCAGGTAACTCAGGAGGACTACAGGGATGTCTTGAGATTATTCAGGGAAAAAATTAGAAGGGCCAAAGCCCAGCTGGAACTTAAACTGACCACTGCCATAATAGACAATAAAAATGGTTTCTACAAAAATATTAGCAACAAAAGGAAGGCTAAGGAGAATCTCAGTCCTTCATTGGATGTGGGGGGAAGCATAGTGACAGAGGACAAGGAAAAGGCTGAGGTATTTAATGCCGTCTTTGCCTCAGTCTTTAATAGTCAGACCAGTTGTTCTCAGGGTACCCAGCCCCCTGAGCTGGAAGACAGGGACGGGGAGCAGAATGAAGCCCCCATAGTCCAAAGGGAAATGATTAGCGACCTGTTACACCACAGACACACACAAGTCTATGGGGCTGGATGGCATCCACACAAGGGTACTGAGGGACCTGGAGAAAGTACTTACCAAGAAACTTTCCATCATCTATCAGCAGTCCTGGCTAACCGTCAAGGTCCCAGTTGACTGCCAGTTAGCAAACATGGTGCTCACCTACAAGAAGGGCCGGAAGGAGGATCCGGGTAACTACAGGCCTGTCAGTCTGACCTCGGTGCCGGGGAAGGTTATGGAGCAGATCATCTTGAGTGCAATCATGTGGCATGTAGAGGACAACCAAGTGATAAGGCCCAGTCAGCATAGGTTTATGAAAGGCAGGTCCTGCTTGACTAACCTGATCTCCTTCAGTGACAAGGTGACCCACTTAGTGGATGAGGGAAAGGCTGTGGATATTGTATACTTGGACTTTAGTAAAGCCTTTGACACCGTTTCCCACAGTATTCTCCTGGAGAAACTGGCTGCTCATGGCTTGGATGGGCATACTCTTCACTGGGTAAAAAACTGGATGGATGGCCGGGCCCAGAGAGTGGTGGTGAACGGAGTTAAATCCAGTTGGCGGACGGTCACAAGAGGTGTTTGCCAGGTGTATTGGGGTTGGTCCTGTTTAATATCTTTATCGATGATCTGGATGAGAGGATGGAGTACACCCTCAGTAAGTTTGCAGATGACACCAAGTTGGGTGGGGGTGTTGATCTGCCTGAAGGTAGGAAGGCCCTACAGAGGGATCTGGACAGGCTGGATTGATGGGATAAGGCCAACTGTATGATGTTCAACAAAGCTAAGTGCTGGGTCCTGCACTTGGGTCCAAACAACCCCATGCAACGCTACAGGCTTGGGGAGGAGTGGCTGGAGAGCTGCCTGGCAGAAAAGGACTTGGGGCTGTTGGTCGACAGCCAGTTGAATACGAGCCAGCAGTGCACACAGGTGGCCAAGAAGGCCAATAGCATCCTTGGTTTTACCAGGAATAGTGTGGCCAGCAGGACCAGGGAGGTGATCATCCCCTTGTACTCGACATTGGTGAGGCCACACCTCCAGTACTTTGTTGAGTTTTGGGCCCTTCACTACAAGAAGGACATTGAGGTGCTGGAGTATGTCCAAAGAAGGGCAGCAAAGCTGGTGAAGGGTCTAGAGAACAAGTCTTATGAGGAGTGGCTGAGGGAGCTGGGGTTGTTTGGAGAAAAGGAGGCTCAGGGGAGACCTTATCACTCTCTACAACTACCTGACAGGAGGTTGTAGTGAGGTGGGTGTCAGTCTCTTCTCCCTAGTAACAAGTGATACGACAAGAAGAAATGGCCTTAAGTTGCACCAGAGGAGGTTTAGTTTGGATATTAGGAAAAACTTCTTCACTGAAAGAGTAGTCAGGTACTGGACCAGGCTGCCCAGGGAAGTGGTTGAGTCCCCATTCCTAGAGGTATTTAAAAGACATGTAGATGTGATGCTTAGGGACGTGGTTTAGTGGTGGACTTGGCAGTGCTAGGTTAACAGTTGGACTTGATGATCTTAAAGTTCTTTTCCAACCTAAACAATTCTATGATTCTATGATTCTAAAATCTATTTTAATTTGCAATAAATTAAATTAATCTTGCTCCAGTCAAGTTTGTTTTGCCTGTGACTGCAACGGGTAAGTGATCTCCATGCTTTCATCTCAACTTACAAGCTTTTTCTTCTTATTTTCTTCCCCTGCCCTGTTGACAATTCAGAGAGTGGGTGGTTGGGCATCCAGCCATTAGCCAGGGTTAACCCTCCACTATCAGTGGAACAGATGTCTACACTTAACCAGTGATTTTAGTCTCCCTTCATTCTAAGAGGAGACAATGAGACATTTACAAGGTATTGAGATGTGTTTCACCTTATTTTATCATTGGTTAGGTAGACTGCTTCCTAAAAGTGCCTTTTTTTGTATTTGTTGACTGTAAAAGAAACTGAGGATGAATAGCTCTGATTTTAGTTGCAGACTCTTGTGTGAAAAGTGTGGAGCCTTGCTGCCCCATGAAGTACGGATTCATGAATAGTTCTCATATTCTACTTCCGTATCAAAGCCACATTACACTATTTGCAACAAGGCCATGAGGCCACTGGTGCTGTTGGGCAAGTAAGTAAGCAAGAGCAGCCAAAGCTGACACCTCTAGGCTATCATTGGTGTCAGCTGAATATCTAGTCCTGGACTTCAGTACCATACGTCAGAGCCTTTGGTCCTATGCTGGGGGCTCAGCTGCTCTTGCTCAAGCCAGCTCTGATCCAGTGCTGCTGTGTGGCCTTGGATCAGACTGAGGTGAAGAAAGCTTTGTGAGAAAAAGTTGTGAGAAGTAAGGATCTTACTCCTCTTAGCTGCAATCAAGTTCAGGCACTATCCTTGCCTGTGCTATGTAGGAGATATACCTATGTCTGTCTATGTATTGTGTTGGTCCTGGTCCTGCCCTTGACCCACTGACCTGACTTCTTGGCTTGATCCTCAGACCTGCCTCGTTGCTGTGGACTTTTCTGGACATCTGGCCTTTTGGCTGATCGAGGTTACTGTCACCAGACTTGCTCGATGACTCTTGCTCAGGGTCTGTGGGACTGCAGTGCTTGGTGAGGGCACTGTCCTTCCTCCCTTGGGCCATTCTCAGCTCATCTGCCCTTACAGAGCAGCCCACACTTGTTGCTCCCTGACCCTGGGATGGAGGCCTTCAGAAGCTGCTGTTACTCTCTTACAAAATGTAAAGTGTTACTCTGTTTGATGTATATGCTGTGGTCTGTGTGAGTGTTTTGGAATGCACTTTGTATATAAAGTCACAGTGTCTATACTTATAAATAAACAGCAGTTAGGGATAAAACCTTCGTTCAGAGGTCTGATGGTATATCAGGCTGGAGTCTGTACTGCTTAGTGGCAGCTCCCTCTATAGCAGATTTTTTTTGAATAAAGCGAGTTAAAATAGAGTCAGGGAATAAACTAGCAGTTAAATGATGGAAATAATCAAGAATAGAAAGATTGCTCTCCCTAGTCCTTTTATATTTAGCAGCAGAGGCATACATTTCCCCGAGACAAGGCAGACTGAACCTCAAATGCATGGAGGTTCCTAACACTTCCTACCTGTTTTCAAAACCCTTAGGGGAGGAGATCTATGCTTAATTACAGATGCCTGGATTATGCTCTGGAGGCATAAAAATAGGAAGATCCTCTTATATTGTTTATTATTTGCTGTTATAGGTGTATTGATTTTATAGGGAATAAAAATTATTATGAGATCCCCACTGTTTTGACTCTTTCTCTGAGGCAAATTAATTTGCTTTTCTCTAGTGCCATGCATGTAAATGAAATATCCTGCCTTGGAAGACTCTTGGTTTAGAAGCTAAAACTTCACTGCCTTTAAATCAGTGTTATATTAGTGGCAAGTCTGACAGAAACAGAAATAGATCCCAGTGTGATACCGAAGTTTTTGTTTCATATTTCAAATTATGTAAATGGCCAGACTCCAGTAAATAGTAAACACTTCTTGCATTACAATATATTTCGTTACAATAAGCTCAACATTATATAATGCTATTAATATCTTGAATTTGGGAATAACAGTAAATAACCAATCAATAGTAAAATGTTATTAGAATCTTGATGGAAGAAGAGAATTAAATAATCATTCTGGCTTATGATTTTGAGACAAGAAAAATATTTCTTGAGCTGTTTTTTTTTCCAAACCAGCAGCACTGGAATTTAGCGCAACCTTGAAAACATACAATCTGAAATAGGCAGTTATCACTTCTATGACTTTGTTTTCATTTCATAGTTGTATATCTAATAAGTTCCCTCTGTCACATATATTTCTTTAAGAAAATAATATTTCTAGATGAATCAGGACACTTTTATTCCATAAACATAAAAGTTGTATAAGAATTCCTGTGACCAGGACAAATTTATTGGAGATATAACAAGTGTCTTACTCATTTATTATATTATTTTTAAATCTAAGAGAATCCTGCATCAATCTTTAAAAAAATAAATCCATTACAAAATAAGTTAATTACAAAATTACAGGTTATAGCCTCCTCTTACTGGGTCTTCCTTTTTTCAGGCATCTTTAGAGTAAGCACAGATATTTTTCAAAGCATGTATACACAGCATACATACATAGCATACAGCATGCACAGCAATTACTTATTGACTAATACTCATTGCAGATAGGTAGGACTAATATTGTATTAAGATAAGTCTGAATACTATTAGAACTACAAGTGTAGGCAATGCACAGGTCTGTTGATTGGGCAGTTGTCACTAAGTTTGGGATGCATTGGTTGAATTGCTGACTTTTTACCCTCTACTTTTTTAATTAAGGTTTTATACTTTTTGCATCAGTATTTTTCTCCTGAGTCTGTAAGCTGCTATATGGTAGTGTCTCAACAATTCCATTTTTGTTTCTCGTCGCTATTGTTATTTTACATGGCCTTATGTATTTGCTCAGTTCTCAAGATCTTTCTCTTTTTTTTTTTTTTTTCAGTAAGGCTGAACTGAATTTGCACTGCACACAACTGGACTTTCTGTCCCAAGCAGCAGAATTTCTGGGCTCATGGTTATAATATAGTCAAGAAATTTCTGACAATACCATTGTTTGACCAAAAATAACAATTTCTCAAAGTTGTAACTTTTTATAACCGTGTATCAACTTCAACAAAACTTTTAACTATTCTTGAGTTGGAAATTCTGGTCAAAATCAGAGAAAAAGAAATTACTCCTGTAGCAAATACTATATTGGCATAGGGATGACATCTTGACAATTACAGAAAGATTAAAATTGCATCTTTTCTAATTCGAAACCAGGATCCTTAAGTCCTCCATACTACATTTGAGCAACACAGCCACAACATTTCTAGCTATTTTTTGATAATTCTACACCCCCTTGACATTTTTATTTTCTTTCTGCCTCCAAAAATGAAAGAAAATAGGACAGAGAGAGTAAAAGTCCTGAGGTTTTCTCTGTAATTAGAAAGGATGAGAAGCTATTCTATATACAGAGCACTTAAATTAGATGCCTGCTCTGCGTAGCTCTTTGGAGGAATCTCTCTTTTTCCATTGCCTATATGAGAATCAATGCAGACTAGCCTTCTAATTTAGGTACATATATTTGGGATTAATCTGCCCTACTTTAGGTATCTAAAAGGCATACAAGTCTTAATTAGTCACTCTGGTCTCACTTTGTAATAACCTCCAAGGACAATTCACTGCATAGGAAAGGGCAGATGAGTTGGTCTCTAGAGATGCCAATATCTTTTTGCAAGCTATAGAAGGAGATTTGGGTTATCAAACCATCATGACCTTAATTCTGTTGCTCATGTAAAGGCATCTTATCCCACTGAGGAGCTCTAAGGCATCTGGGACATCTATGTAGAGCTAATAAAGATTATATAGGAAACTCATTCTGTTCCAGACCACCAAACAGATGCTAGGCAGAATAATAAATTGCTAAACCTAATGTGGCACTAAGAATGTGTCTCTCATGTCTCATGTCCAGAATCTTCCCACTACACTTGAATGCTATTCCAGATTAAGACAATTTAATTTGGCTTTTCACATGTCAGCCAGTGTGGGTTCATGAAGGGAAGATCCTGCTTGACTAACAGGATCTCCTTCTATGACAAGGTGACCCGCTTGGTGGATGAGGGGAAGGCTGTGGATGTTGTCTACCTGGACTTTAGTAAGGCCTTTGACACTGTCTCCCACAGCATTCTCCTGGAGAAGCTGGCTGCTTATGGCTTGGATAAGCGTACTCTCCACTGGGTTAAAAACTGGCTGGATGGCCGAGCCCAGAGAGTGGTGGTGAATGGAGTCAAATCCAGTTGGCAGACAGTCACAAGTGGTGTTCAGGACTCATATTTGGGGCCAGTTCTGTTTAATATGTTTATCAATGATCTGGATGAGGGGATTGAGTGCACCCTCTGTAAGTTTGCGAACGATACCCAGTTGGGTGGAAGTGTCAATCTGCTGGAGGGTAGAAAGGCCCTACAGAGGGATCTGGACAGGCTGGATCGATAAGCCAAGGCCAATTGTATGATGTTCAAGAAGGTCAAGTGCCAGGTCCTGCACTTGGGTCCAAACAACCCCATGCAATGCTACAGGCTTGGGGAAGATTTGCTGGAGAACTGCCTGGCGGAAAAGGACCTGGGGGTGTTGGTCAACAGCCGCCTGAACATGAGCCAGCAGTGTGCTCAGGTGGCCAAGAGGGCCAATGGTATCCTCGGTTGTATCAGGAATAGTGTGGCCAGCAGGACCAAGGAGGTGATAGCGCCCCTGTACTCGACACTGGTGAGGCCGCACCTTGGATACTGTGTTGAGTTTTGGGCCCCTCACTGCAAGAAGGACATTGAGGTGCTGGAGCATGTCCAAAGAAGGGCAAGGAAGCTGGTGAAGGGTCTGGAGAACAAGTGTTATGAGGAGCAGCTGAGGGATCTGGGGTTGTTTAGCCTGGAGAAGAGGAGTCTGAGGGGAGACCTTATTGGTCTCTACAACTACCTGAAAGGAGGTTGTAGTGAGGTGGGGGTTGGTCTCTTCTCCCAAGTAACAAGTGGTAGGACAAGAGGAAATGGGCTCAAGTTGTGCCAGGGGAGATTTAGATTAGATATTAGGAAAAATTTCTTCACAGGCAGAGTGTTTAGGCATCGGAACAGACTGCCTGGTGAAGTGGTGCAGTCACAGTCCCTGGAGGTATTTAAAAGACCCGTAGATGTGGTGCTTAGGGACATGGTTTAGAGGTGGACGAGGCAGTTAGATTAACAGGTTGGACTTAATGATCTCAGAGGTCCCTTCCAACCTTAATGATTCTATGATTCTATGATTCTATGATTCTATGATTCTATGATTCTATGTGTAAGTGTCTGTTTTCCACTGAGGAAATGCTGGGTCTTTTGGAATCTCAGTAAGAAAGGCACCAGCATTCAAGGCTGATTAAAGGATTTATCACATAAAGGATGGAAATTATAGAAAAGTTGATAGCAATCTTCTGTCTCCTGTGATGTGAGGAGTCCCAGCTGTTGCAGCACCAGACGAGCACATCTTCACCGATCACAGCATGCTGCACAGAGTTCCTGTCCATTATGAGGTTCGCCAGCACAAAGTTCTTGTTCAAAATACAGCTTCATCAGTCACTAATAGCACTATGTGTTCAATGTGGACTTAGGTCTGAAGAATCTCTTTGACAATGCACTCTAATACCCTAATCTCATTAATAAAATTATGGCTCCTGAAGAGGTGCATATAATATTTCCAGTGGACAAGACAATGCAATATGTACATAGTTATGGTTAAATGCACATTGAATACACGTACATTAACAACATATTGATTATATGTACTTTGATTAATTATACTATTATTTAGATACACCTTGATTAAACAGCAGTCACATGGTAACTGTGATACTTTGCTATACTCCTGAATGGTCATGAGTAGTGTCTACACGTGAATTATGTGTACAAATATCCATTACAGGCACTAGACTTCTGGGACTTGATTCATTTGCCTAATGAGATATGGCAAGTGCCATTTGAGTCCTAAACTATCTTTCCTAGCCTCTAGCTCCTTCTTCATAGAGGCATGGGTCTCCAGTCTGTTTTCTCAGATAATCTAAGCAACTTCAAATAGCACTAGAAGCAATGTTTAGGCAGCAGATCACACTCACACTCTGTGCAGCTGAGAAAGCAATTCATCACACCAACCACTATGAGTTAGGTTCAGTTGTCTAACTATGCAGGAGCAGGGCCATTGTTGCTGCCCTAGGATATCTGAGAAATACTCACTGGAGTGATACAGGACCTACAAGATACCTGTGACATCCTGGAGCAGCTGGAAACTTGGAAGGATAACTACAATAACTCAAACACTGTGAGAACCCTTTTTTTAGGCAAATTAATCAAACTTTATATGTCTACTTTAGAATCATCAGAATTGCTTTTTAGCCTCTACTAATTAATGTTCATTCACTGTATTGGGAGCTTAGACACCTAAATCACATGAAAACACCTGTACTGAGGCACTTAAGATTAAGTGTCTGAAATGGGAACATTTTTCCTTTCAACTTTTTTCCTTACAAATTTTTCATTACAACTGATTGTATTGGGTCTGGCTGAGATGGAGTTAATTTTCCCCATAGCAGCCCTCATAGTGCTGTGCTTTGTATTGGTAGCTAGAAAGGTGTTGATAACACACCAGTGTTTTGGCTACTGCTGAGCAGTGCTTGCACAGCATCAAGGCTGTCTCTCCAACATTCCTCTCTCACCAGTAGGCTGGGAGTGAGCAAGGTCTTGCGAGGGGACATAGCCAGGACAGCTGACCCAAACTGACCAAATGGATATTCCATATCATATGATGTCTGCTCAACAATAAAAGCTAAGAGAAAGGAGGAGGAGGGGGGACATTCGTTATTTACAATGTTTGTCTTCCGGAGCAACCGCTACGTGTACTGAAGCCCTACTTTCCAGGAAGTGGCTGGACATGGCCTGTTGATGCGAAGTAGAGAATAAACCCTTTGTTTTCCTTTTGCTTCCATGCATGGCCTTTGCTTTTGCTTTATTAAACTGCCTTTATCTTGACCGATGAGCTTTTTCCATCTTATTTTCTCCTCACCCTGTCCTGCTGAGGCAAGGAGTGACAAAGCAGCTTGGTGGGCACCTGGCATGCAGTCAAGGTCAACCCACCACACGGAGTAAAATGAGTCCCATACAAAGTCAGGTGTGTATGTTAGGCAATGTGAATATCTCCTGCTGATTTTAGACACCTTATATTCAAGATGTTCTATTTTACATAGAAAATTCTACATTCATAACACAAGCAACCTGAACCTGATGAAACTACATTCCAAATAAATGGTCTCCAAAACTGCTGATTTTTTATTTCAAAGGAGGAGGGGTTTGAGGGTGGGAACGGACATCCAAGTTTTTATTGCTCTTGGTACAGACAGACAGAAAACAAATATTGAAAATTTCACTAATCACCTCTCATCTAATTCTAATCATAACACTTATTAGTGGTATGATAGCCAAAGGATTGTCAGTGACTTGTATCACTTCCTGACTACACAACTGAAAGATTTAGCAAACTTCTTCCACCCCGTACTTTCTTCTCTGCTTTCCAATGTAGGTTAACATCTCTGTGATAGACTGCAGAAAAGAACATGCACCGACAGCTAAAATTTCTGTGTAAAAGTTTACCATCTTAGCTTCAAACTGTCATTGGAATTAGGTTCATACAAAGGATGCCCAGTTTTGTGCCACCCATAACCATGTACAGAAAGCTGTTCCTTTTAGTTGACTCTGATGTGGGAATGGTATTCTGTGGCAGAATGGTAGAGTGGAAAATTGGGAGTTATACTTTCGTACATCTTCTCCACAGCAAGACTTGTCAGAATTTGACTTCATATTTTAATACAACATTTATATACTTCGTTAATTTCAAGTCACACCAGATTACTAGAGACCTTACACTTTATTAAAAAGTATCTGTCTGTTTGTTTAATTTCTTTTTGCCCAAGGCAGTGCTCAGGCAAGTTTGATTGACAAAACTGCACAATATACTTACTGTAGTTATCGGGGTTTTCCTTAGCATCAGAAGCACAAATTAAAATAACAAGAACATGTCTTTTTCTGCATAGCCCAATATAGAAACCTTGGGCATCCTTATAGGCTGAACCACTGTGGCCAGGAATACAAGTCAGAGGACTACAGAGAAAGAGAAATAAGGTAAAAGACAGCTTTAACTCTGTATGACTAAGTAATTTAGCTGGAAGAAGGTTATCTTTTCCTTCCTACATTTTGATTTTACTAAATCTTATTTTTTTTCAGCAATAACAATGCAATATAAAGTTCTTAAACACTCCTAGAAGGAAAGGCTGGTAGCTAGCCTCCTGTTTTTCAGTACAGAAGAATATCTAAGTCATTATAATGCACCATTATATTCCTTCTGACTCACTCTCCTCATAGAAGGGCATGACAATTTTCTCTCTTTCAGTATACTGGATATTTAAAATAATACAATCAAGATTTTTTTCACTAAAATTATGTTACAGAATATTAGTTGAGACTGATTATATTATATGAGGGGAAAAATCTCCACAATTCACCCTTGAAAAGTGATTTTGTTTTTATGTAGTTGATAGCGCTATTTCCCTGAATTTTGGAGCATTTATTTACAAATACAGGTAATTACCATTTAATTTCATATGAAAACATATAGTAAAAGCCAGCCCTTAGAAACCATCTAAATTTTTACTGTGTGATATTTACATCTGTTAATAAAAGGTTTTAATAATGCCTTTCTAATTTGCATGTTAGCAAATGAACTAGGGTTAGGCAGTCTCATATTTAAAATCATGTTTTGAGATGAATGTATTATAGAAGAAAATCTGCTAGATATAAATAAAAATTAGGAGAACAAAATTTGCAATTATTCAGAGCTGTCTACTTATCCCCTAAAACACCTCAAAGATCATATAGAATGTATTTTTATATCTACAGAGATTCACACACACATATTACCTACACATATATTATGGTCCATCAAATTTCAGCACTGCATCTCTACTAGCAAACATCTGTTCTAGATACTATGGACGTAGAGAAGACAAACTGTTAGTGTACTGAAACTGTCAAGTATTCAGCTGGTCATTATCTTTCGGCCTTATAAAACATGCCTAGTAATTAAACTGTAGTTGCATAACATCTTTAGCACCACTTTTTTCTTCTCTTAAGACAGTTGCAACTGCCTTTTCAATGTGATTTTACATTAGCTTTTATTTATTTAAATTTGTAACTCAGTGTATCAGTATTTTATTCTGTTAAGCCAATTTAAAATTGTCTCTCCTTTTGTTTCTGAAAAGCTAAGCATACTAGATGTGATAAATCTTTAGGTAGCTATGGCACATTTTTAAGACGACTCACTTCATTATTCAGCTGAGTGTCAAATCTTTCTTTTTCATTTTTGAATGTTCATAGCTGACAACTGCAGGAGCATCACTCTAAATTGATTTCATCTTTCCAACATCCATGACAGTGTCACCTGTTTCATTCTACTCATCTGATGTGGTGTCTCATGGAACTCTACAAATTTAATGCTTTGGTAAAGAACTAGGATGAACTTATGCTAATATCTCTCTATCTTTATGGTATACCTTAACAGAGAAACAGTTTGTTGACCAGTTACATTATATATGACAGATCATTTCAGACAGGCTGTGCACTAAGTATCATCATAAATGACAGAGGAAAGGGTTCACATTCAGAATACTTTTGAAAGGAAACAATGAGAAGTGAGACAATATCTTCTATGCTTATGTACAAATGACTTGCTTGTGTTTGCAATGCTGCTTATTTTTTATTATATGTATATAATACAGATACTTTATGTCTTGTTTTCATACTCCATCCATGTTAAAATTCAAGCTAAGTATAACTATTTTAGAATGGTTTCCCATTCTATCCATTTACCGAAAGAAAAGATTCCATTAGAGAACACATATTCTTGGTGACTTCAAATAGAGATGGATAAACAAAATACAAACCAGTTAACAAATGAGACTTCAGTAACAAACCTCAGTAAAAAAAAAAATCTTATTCAATATTATAACTTCTGGCATCAGAGATGATGGTATTCATATGGAACATTTTGAAAATAAGACATGATTGTTCAATATATATCTTAGTGGTGAGGGAAGTAATGTTCAAAATGATGATGAAAACTGATGTGATAACGGTATGTTCCAATAAAGAAGAACCTGCAGAATACTTATTTTATTATAGGCTTTTTCTGGAAAGTTTTTATTCTGCCATTTCTAGTAAAGACATCAGTAAACTACATATTTCATAGAAATTTGAGGCATAGTTAAAGAGAGAGGTTTCATAAGATCTCAGTAAAATAATCACTACAAATAGGATTGCAGTGAAGAAATAATTCAGTGTTTTGCCAAGTGATTACTATGTCAATGGCAGTGTGATAACTTCTATTGAGCCTACGGCAGATTTAAGCCACAGGAGAGCTTGACATATGTGACAGCATGCCATTTAGAAGTACTGCCCAGATGTTACCCCTGGGGAAGGTTTCATTTGGCTCTAGTCATTTAAGGAAATGTTGAGAAATGCAGGTTACAAATGGAGCAATCCCCAGCTGTGTTATATACATTTGTGTCTGAGCCTATTATAGCTCTTCCATTTATGTTTGATAAAGTTGTGCTTGCTGTTGTTCTTCTGAAGTCATTAAATATTCTCAGCATTGTGCAGTGATATTGCTAATTGAGAAAAACACCATTAAATGTATTTTATTTTCACTTCAGCACATCACAGTAACAATTACAGTGGAGCTAGAGTTCATGCCTCTGGCACATACAGTCATACAGTTTCTCCAACTTCCAAGCTTGCTGTCATTTGATATGCTTAAATCTGTATCATCATGACCTTAGACATTACCCATAGGAACCCAAATTATGAACAAACATTAGACACCCCCTCCTATCACCATGAATCTTGACAATGAGAAGGCTGTAATTTGAAAATTTCATAAGATGTATTTAAAGCACCACAAACAACACTCAGCTCTTAATCTATTCTAAATACAGATACTGTTCAGTTACAAGAACTGTCTAAAGGCGCTGGTTTTGTCAAGGGTTGTATCAGGATGTGGGATGGGGAAACAATATTTAAAAATACTCTTCTGAAATAAACACCTAATTCACAGATTAGAAACATCCTCTCCTAAAAAAGTAAAATAAAATAAAAAAGGTTAAAAGTTTTTCCTTCCTCTTAAGTGGCGAAACCTGGGAATATAGCAGGTATTTCTCTATTCCTATCCTTTTATCACAGTCATTCCTTTTTAGTGGTGTGGGATACTGTGCTCGTAGTCTTGACGATTCAAAATCTCTGCTGTAGCCTTTCAGCAATACTACTATCTAATAGCTTAGATATGTAAAGGAAAAACTTCTGGCTAAAATCTCACCTTTTGCTTTCAGTTATTTAGAGGCAAGAAAGCTATCTGACATCCCTAATGCTGAGAAAAGTGAGTGTTCAGACTACCTCCTGTATTTCACCATCAATAAGATATTCAGTCAAGACATGTTTGTGAGTTTGGAGTGAAAATGAGGTCAATTTCCAATCTGGTGTTAAGGAGACTGCATTTAACTAAGTTTATCTCATAGTATCGATCTAGCCTGAGAGTTAGGTGTTCATCATGATGAACAATCATATCTAAACTACTCAAAGAAAAAGGAAGATCCAGAAAAAGAAAAAAAAATGTCCCAGTGGAAAGAAAAGACAGAAGTAAGTATTAGGAAAAAAAAAACCAAAACTATTGAAACGTGAAGCAGCTTGAGTCTCCTTGGAAGATCCAGAAAAGCAGAAGACTAGAAAGTTCATATATAACATGGTATGTCAGGTTCCAAGCATCAAGAAGCTACTAGCTGTTTTTTTAGCAAAGGAAAGAACTCATAGCTCCATCAGCTCGTTGCTTGGTTGGAATATTGCTGATCTGGGCAGTAATCAGTGCAACACTTCTGATTTGAGGGACAGTGGGACCAGTAAGAAAATGAGTGTGCTTATGTGCCGGTGTAGTATTTACAGCACTGTTTGCCTTCCAGGTTTTCATTTCTTTTTCACTGTGATCACAAACACCACCTTTTCAAAAGGGCCCCAACAGTAGCTAGAGATGGTGGTGTCTCTGTGGAAATGAATTCAAGAAAAAGCAAAATGCTGCCTGGTAAAGTGAGGAAAAAAGTGTGAGAAACAATCCTGTAGACATTAAGGTGAGAGAAGAAGGAGGGGGAGGAGGTGCTCCAGGCACCAAAGCAGGGATTCCCCTGCAGCTCTTGGAAGAGGACCACAGTGGAGCAGGTATTTCCATGCAGTCTGTGGAGAGGACCATGCCAGAGCAGGTATTCACGCTGCAGCCTGTGGAGGACCCCATTTAGGAGCAGGTCGATATTCCTGAAAGAACTGCAGCCCATGGAGAGGACCCATGCCAGAGCAGATTTTTTCCTGAAAGACTGCAGCCCACAGGGAGAGCCCATGCCAGGGCAGGGCATGAGACAGGGAAGGAGTGGCAGAGAGAAACGACTATGTACTGACCATACCCTTATTTCTCCCTGTGTCACTCAGAAGGAGGGCAGGGAGGAGTCTGGAGTGAAGGAGCCAAGTTAAGCCTGGGAGAGCGGGAAGAAAAGGTGTTGCTTTGCTGTTTGTCTTTTTTTCTCACTACCTATATCTGTTTTAATTGGCGATAACTTAAATTAATTTTCCCATAGTTAAGTCTGTTTTGCCCACTACAATAACTGGTAAGCAATCTCCCTGTCTTTATCTCAACCTGCAAGTCTTCTCATCCTACTTTCTCCCCCTGTCCCACTGTAAGTGAGCAGCTGGGTGGGCATTTGGCCAAGGCTACCCCACCTCAGGCATATTCAGTTTCTACATTATGTGTTCACCATGTATTTGCTTACATTCATCTTACCCTAAATGTAAATGTAGCCTTTAGTAATATTACTTCATATTACAAAGCAAATTAGTGTTAGAACTAAAATTAGTTGCAATGTGCAGGCTACATGGTAAAAACCAATATAATAATATAGGTAAAGGAACAGTTAAGGCTGTTAAAATGTCCTGTCTCAAAGTAGTAAAGTAACTAGGAATCAAAACCTTCTGTAAATACTACCCTAGATAATCATTTAAGTACATGCATTCAGCAACATACAGCATCAAAATTGCATGATAGAGAAATTGTCACTAACAGTCATTTTTTAGTAATTTATTCCAAAATCAAGTAAAGAAGCTTCATCTCCCATAATGTGAAGACTATTCCAGTAACAGACACCAATGTAAAGCATTTGGTTAACTAGGTACCATAACAGTGCTGTGGGCATTTTGATGCCCCTCAAAATGCCTTTAAAATTACATGTTGATGTATGAGTGTATTAGGTCTTCCACACTGGTTATGTTTCCTGTATATTAAATTAAAATTCATATATAACAATATATAACTGAGAAGCGAGAAAGTAAGGCTAGTCTAGAAGGCTTCTGACAACTTATGTTGCCAAACATGGGACTAACTTTAAGTGAAATAAAAAATTCAGTCATGAGGAATTCTTCAAGGCTAGGGATAGAACCTACAATTTTTCATGTATTCCTTTTTCCTGATTCTTGATTTCCCCCTCTTTGACACTTCTGCCTCTCCATTCCTTTTTTGTCCTTCCCACCCCTTTTCCCTTTGTCATCAAACTGTTTCACTGTGACATAACAATTTCAAATTTGCCTAGGATATGCACACCACCAGCTGTGTTCAAAAGGTGGGAAATTTTTCCACTGTTCATGGACAGTAAGTGTTGTAAACAGCAAACATTATCACAAGCAATCATTAAGATTCTTGTCAAAGAAGTCCCTAAAATAAGAATGCATTTTTTCCTCTACTACTCAACACAAGGCTTAGAAAATATAGAAAAAATTAAAGGATTCAGTGCCTAGGATGTCTAATAGTTCAGCTGGAACCCAGGTTTATATTCCAGTAAATTTCCCATTCAAAAGTTAGATGTTAATCATACCATATCAAGGTATTTTGGAACAGAGAGACAGAAAGAGGCTTTGCTACTGTATGTCTTAGGATGCTATATCTACTGTTTTTCTTTGCCTGTCACATTTCTCTGTATCAGTGATCTCCAGGTCAAAGATCATGGCAGTATGCCTCTCTTGAGATACTTTCATGTTGCTTATGGTCATAAGACATTAAACACTTAAAAATAAGGATTAGATGTAACAAAAAAATAATGTTGTCCACAGCTCAATATTTTCTCATTTTATTTGGTCATAGGCCAGCAAAAGTAGCAGGTCACTATCATATACTTTTCAAACTGGACTGGAGAAGAAAAACATGCCTGATATTTTATTTGAGGATCAAAGTGACATGAATTAAATAAAGCATCTTACTGGGGATTAGGAAAGAATAACAGAAATCATGACAGAGAGAAAATAAACTCAGAAAAAGCAATAACCAATATTGTGCTGTCATTTTTGTTTTTACATACTGGAAAAAAAGACTGAGAAATGATTTAATGAAATATATGCTGACTATATTCTTGGCTGAAGAATATTTTAGCCAATATTCTTGGCTAAAAATCAGTAATTGGATTTTGAAGTTAACTTCAGTAGCAAAACAGTTGTTATGAATAAATGGATCTCATGGCTCCTTAGTTATATTGTAATTAAAAAGACTGTATTAATTTTTATAAGTTTTCAGGCACTAAGTGTTTAGTGCTATTTTATTTAAATTTATGACCTACACAATATGTACTGTACACTAATAAACAGTGAAGTAAATTACCTGAGAGGCAAGAGAACTATATATAAAACTAGCTATCTACTGACACTGAGGTTTGTCTTACTTGCTAATTCAAAATAATTAATAAAAATGTTTATTCTGCTGTAAAATAAGATGAGGGCAATATCTATTAATATTTTAAGATGGTTTCAGGCTACCTAAATTGATGGGGAGCAGGAACTATTTTCAGTGGCTGAAGTGAAATGTTACCTGGTAATGAATTTTCCCTGCTGAGATATTTATTCGCACTGAAATGCTTTAATGTTGTGTTTCAGCTACTTAGAACTAGTAGCAAATTAACATAAATTTATATGGCTACTTACGTGTCAGTAAACCCATGCCAGCAGAATAAGGATACTGAGCAACTAATACTTTAGACAGATAACCTACATAGCATAATATAGCAGTGTATCTTCTCTGCATAACATCTCTCTGCCCTGACAGTTGTGACACATCACTGCCACACATCTTTTTTACTGGATGATAATTTTGACATTTATGTTACAAAAAATCTTCAGTGAAAAAAAAAAAAGGCAAAGAATTTTCAGTCAGCTAAGGCTACTGGAAGAACACGCAGAGTCTTAACTGCTGCTTTTGAAGCCTAGTAAGACCAAACAATATGTAAAATTGTAGTGAAACAATGTGACGGGCTGGGGTTACACTGTGAAAAGGCAAGTTTCTGATGGAGAGCAAACTAAAAATAATGTCTATTGAGAAGGCAAATCCTCAAACACAATCTTTTAGAGGTTTTGCAGGTAACCCTAATTCATCAGTTCTGTGATTCTCCCACACACACACGCCCCCGCCCCACCTCCACTTTCCATAAGATGGAAACAGCAAATACATTCTTTCTGCTCTGTTGGGTATTTGGAAAATGAAGTGAGAGAGTCTCATCTCAGAAAAGCCCTTGCTCCTGCTACTTCATCTCTTGCAATATTTTCTACTATACTAGCAAGCCTGCTACATGGAAATGTTGTAGCATTGTGAGTCTTAATTTAAATGGATAAAACCAGCTGTCATAAAAAATAACGAACTAGGGGAAATGAAAAAAAAAGAAAAAAAGAAAGATATTCTCACATTCTAGTACTAAGACAAAAGAGGAGGTTGCCATTAGATCATCAAAGAGCACTCTCCCATAAAGTATGTTCTTGTTATCTCTTATTTCACTACATCTTATAAATTTATGTAATTTTAAATTGTCAGGAATAAAAACATGGACTGTGGGAGAGCTGATTTTCTTTCAATTGTCCTGCAGTCCATAAAATGGATCTTTATTAACACACAAAATAGAAAAAAAATTGGACAGCTTATTTCTGATACATTTTATCCTCAAACTGAAGGGATCAGGAACTGAAATCATGACTTAGAATGGAAACTGTTACATAACTTCAAATGTTAGTGTGTTGTTATTACTGTACCAGTAAGAAAGGCAACTTGAAGCCATGCTTTGGTATGGTACCTTGAGTGTCATTTCATTAGATTCATATGAAGAATTTTTAAGCTCATGGTGAGCTCATGCTCCATAAAAATAATGCTGTGCAGTGAAGTAGATGATATAGAAGAAAAAAATCACAGACCCAAATGTTAAATTTCTAGTCATATATAGTCTGCTTATTGTTACATTATCTTAAATTACCTACTTTAAATGAACAAAACTGTATATTAGTTTGTTAGCAAGTAAAAATGTCAAACTTTGAAGACAATGTATTTTCATATTATTCATCTAGTAAATACATAAAATTTTAGTGTACTATTTAAATAGCCCTTTTTTATGTTGTTTCATAAGTGTCTTAAAGGTTTCCAGTATGTAATTAGACTATAAGATATCTGCTAACAGTTCTTGATGGATTTTTCACTTTTATATGGTGTGATTAAAAATACTTTGAGAATAATAATACACACACATGGCAATTCTTGTTATAAGAAGCTTAAACTTTATTGGTCTCTGTGTTCTTGTGTGCAAAATGGTAGTGCAGCTTCAGGACCCGAAAGCTGAGATGAAAGAAAACTGTCACAGGAGAGTTGTGTTGGGGGTGGGTGTTGTGGTGGTGTAGTTTGGGGGTTTTCTGTTATTGTTTCTGGGTGGGGTATTTTTTTTTTTTTAATTAGAAGAGTCTTTCTGGTCTCTTTTTAAAGACTACAGGACTAAAGTTCAGCAAGGTAAACTTGCCAGAAAATTTTGTCCAATGGCACATGCATAAAATGCTTGACAGCTGAGCTTGTTATACCAGAGAGAGTCATTGTTCTTGATTTTGCTTTCATCAATACCTCACTTACTTAAATAATTTCCTTGTAATCTATTGAGTTTTAACAGTGGAATTTTAGCAAGCAAAAACCTTGAATCTATTCTCTCTGGGCTCAATTAACTCTACCATCCGCATAGAGCAAGGGACAGTAGTTTACACTGATAGTGGACTGTATGAAATGAACTGTGCTCTAGGGTCACAAGCCATCTCCTGTCCAATTCTTGTTCTATAAAGAAGAACTCTGCATACAGCTGCTTATGAGTTGTTGTCATGTGTTCACTTTGTGATAGTGACCAGAAATCGAATTAAGAGAAACCAGGTCTTTCATATTCTTCTTTATCTTCTTCTTGCACACATGCTAGTAGGCTATGATTAAAAGAAAGTCTCCAGTTTCTCTTCCATAATAGCATTCACAGTTGCATGAAGTACTAGCAGGGGTCTTACATACATTGTCAAATTTATGCATAAAATTATCCCATTGCTTTTTTCATTTGATGCTGTAAGAAATTGCAAATAACCTTTCTCAACTAATTTTGTTCATACCTTTCATGGTTTTATGAAAAACTGTCACTTTCCCCCTCAACTACTTTCTCTCCAAGCTAAAAATTTATTACAAATTTCCTCACATGACAGTTGTTCCATAGTTTTGGATGATCACCCTTTTTACAGTAATCTGTACCCACTGTAAGAATTTTTTTCCTTTTTTTCCTTTTTTTTTTTTTTCAGGGGGGAATAGAACAGAATAATGGATGTAGAATGACAAAATTGTGTTCTTTTATTCCTTTTGATCTCAATTTCTTTCCTACTAATTAACTGATCCTCAAGTATTTTTCTGTGGCAAAAAAAAAGATACAGGATTTTCACTTTCTATTGGTGACTCTGTTATTTGAAAGACAAGATGACAAGTAAATGTCAGCAAAAGAGAGTTTTGAATTAGATTCTGCAAAAGTTTTAAAATGGTTCTGGGGATCATGAGAAAAGTAGATCACCTGACTACAAAGAATTATGAAAACAATTAAGATTACAGAACAGTCTCCACTTAATTTAAAGTGGTAATAGTGATTTTTTAAACAAAATATTTTTTTTGTTAGTGAAATCTTTTTTTTTTCTTAATTATAGAATTATAAATATAGAAATACGTCATTATCCAGACCTACTGATAACAAGTAATATCAGGATTCTAATTTGTGGAAAATGTATCTGGAAAGGAAATGCATATCCATCCAGATACTCAGCACCCAGTACATACAAATCCAGAACCCATGGGAGTTTTGCCTTTTATTTCTGTGAGGACAGGATTTTCCCCACATGCTTTTATTAATCTGGCTATAGTTCTGCATGAGGGCATGGAATAGTTTTATACACATATATTTCTGTAGATTGGTTCTATTCCTTAGATCTCTTTATGCAGGATGATACAAGCATATCTCTTCCAAAACCATGTTAGCAACCACTAAAATTGGTCATTCTTACTTGTATTTACTTTATCCACTGAGTATTTAAATTAATGTTGAACTCTCTATACTACTACATGAAGCACATACGCAGGAATTCGCCAGCAACAGTCAGTCTTGTAAGAGGTTTGCCCTTTGTAAGGGTGCCTGATTCAGTTTTTACTTGATTCTTTCAAGGTCAGAAATGCTCAAGAGGCTTAGAATTCTGAAAAGCTGTATTTTATCACTTCCAGTATTCCTTCTGCCCTTTTTTAGATAATCACCAAAAGCATAAAGAATTTGGGCTATTCACTGAAAAATATTGGCTCAAATAGCTAAGACTGAAATATCTCATTTCTGTATCGATTTTGCATTACCAGTTACTGTGCTACGTTATTGATAATTGTAACAAATTTCTTACCACTTTAACTTTATTTCATGAAGTTATATGAAACAAGTTAAGCTAATTCAGGTCATGTAATAAGAAAACCATTGTAGCAAACTATTAAACAGGGTTGTTCTTGAACAGACTTTTCTGAATCACTCTGTAAAGCAAAGAAGTGATCTTAGATATGAATGTGGATTTTCAAGAAGTAAAAAAAAAAAAACCAAAACCAAAACCAAAAACAATAACTCACAAAAAGGAAAATATGTAGAAGATAGAAAAATGAAAGGGTTTTTTTTTGTTTGTTTTTAGAAAAGATTAGAAAAGTCTTTAATGGGTATTTTATTAAATGCTTAGTATTCCTTATACTCTTTTATAAGAACAATAGGACACTGGACTTTGCATCAGGATACTTGATTTCTATTTTTAGCTCAGCTGCTCTGAGACTGACCTTGGGCAAATCATCTCAAATCTTTTAAGTTTCATTTTTTCCTTTCATTCTTTCTTCTCGTTGTCTCTTTAGATAATAAACTATTGATTTAGTGTAGCAACTGTATCTTATTGAAAGTAAAATATCTGGAACTACAGATATTCAGTCTGGTTAAAATGTCTAGGCTATTATACACCTAAATATGCAACTCTATTGCTTTCTCTAAATGTATTTTACGTTAGATTTGGTGCTTTAGACTCACAAATTTTCTTTTGTGAGAGAAGGATTTTTCATTTAAAAAGTTGAAATGGTTACAATAGCTTGTTCATAAGGAAGCTACCAAATCTATCTCTCATTTAATATTTAAGAATATTTCATATTTTCAATATCAATTAAAAATGGAAAAGGGACACCATTTGGCTAATCCCCACTCAAATGCAACATGGGTGAGTTACTGTTCTTTGTTCTTCAGATGCCCCTGTGACACGGTGACATAAATATTGCACTGCAAATTCTAAGAAACTGAGATACTGGTGAACTAAGAGGAAACATACCAAAAAGGGTTTGGCATGCTCTATGATGCAGAGCTGAAAGCCCTTGAGAGGTATTCAGTCAGAAAAATCCCAAACTCCTAGATAAAACACGCATGGAAACATTCTATTGCAACAGTGTGATCTTTCTAGATTGATTTACCACTTAAAATCAAGAAGTAATGCTTAAAACAAGAAGTACATGAGATTTTGTAACAGCTCTAAGTAGAATGAAGCGCTTAAGATTCTCATTCAAGAACTGTAGACTTGCTGCTGGAAGCATGGCCCATAAATAACTGTGGTAACAAATAATAGCAATTAAAATCTGTGGTTACACTAACTCTGGGAAAAAAAAAATTACAAGGGCCATCAGTCTTCATGCTTCAGGGCATAAGCTGATCACCAGCTGACATCCACAAGGAATCTCCCTCATGGTGTCTTATTCCTCAGTAAAGCAGTAAAGTAGATTATGAGCTTTTGGGACTTTGGAGCAGCAACCAACATTGAGCACAGGCATTGATAAAGTACAGGACGAAAGAGACCATTACTCCAACTTAAGATTGCAATACTTACAATACATGTTGCATCTTGCTTTCAAATTTAAGACTTATTAAGTGTTAGGTGATCCACTGAAGTTAATTAACCAATCAGTCTGTACTGAGAAAAAATATTTTAAAAAATGGAAATCCAAGGCAAAAATAAACACTTGGGTTTTAAATCATACAGGACACATTAAGCCAACTAGGATAATACCAGATAATTAATTAGATCATTAAAGGAGGTTCTTCCTTTGACTATAATCCCTGAAAAGCAATAGTAGCATGTTTCCCTGAGACGAGTTTAAGCTACGTAAGTTTTCTCAGTCAAATTAGAAACTGAGAATGTGATGTAGTTTAACTTGAATAAATACAGGGAATTGGTGAGTTAGCTTTCTGTGGCAGAAACTTGGAACTTTTTATCCTATGCAGCACACCAGCTAGGGGAAAAAAAACGAGCAAACAAAAAAGTGAAAAGGTTGTGTGTTGGTTTTAATCAAGGCTTGCTTTATAGCTAAAAATTCTTATAGCTTCAATGTATAGTTAACATAGGCAAAGAACACTGTAACTCCAGAGGCAAAGTTTTACTTCTACTGAAGTAAAAAGACTGGGCTTCCTACAAAGTTGGGTAGAAAAGTGGAAAGCCCTGCATAATGTCAGGTTGCTTTTCACAACTGTATTTTGAACATGATTACATATTGTGATTCTTACAGGAGTTAAAATTGGGAGTTCATTTTAAGAAGGAGAAAGAAAAAAAAAAAAAAAAAAACACAAAACAAATCAAAGGGTAGCAGCAGCAGAAGTTAGACACTATGAGAGACTGAATGTGAAGTCTCCAGCATCACCTTAATAGGCACTTGATGAAGTAAAAGAAAACATAAGCATGCAATGTGATTAGAACAATATGCAAAAAAAACCCACAAAATAATGATTAAAAGATAAGCTTAAGTACTGTATAGAATATATTATGCATCTTTGCAGATGTCTAATGCCTTCCATGGGTTTAATTGTGAATAATTTGCATTTAAAGCCTTCTAAACAATTGGGGACCCCTGCTATATGTCATAGATTAAATTCATAGTGTAACTGTCCTGTGGTTAATTTGATTTATACTGATGCAAGATGCCCATAGTTGAGAACTGAATGAGACCTTGTTACATACAGGTAAGAAAAGCATGGTCAAGCTCTTCCAACCAGAAATTAGGTCAGCATAAGAAACATTCCAGGATTCTGGCATTCTAAGTGAAACCTTGAACGTCATAAAAGAGAAGCTGTTAGAAAACAACTGATTAATGGCATCAACCACTCTTATAACCCGAGACTCAGATTCTTACCCAAATTTCTTTATTCATTTCTAAAAATAGATCAGATATGGTAGATGACCAACTTATTTTACCTGCTTGTATGTCTCTCTCCATTCATTTCAAGATTCATAAGCCCAGAAGAAGAGAATAAACAGAAGAACTTAATCATATGGCCCAGTGAAAAGGAAATAACTGCAGAAGGTTGGGCAGGAATGTCTTCAGCCTGCTTTTTCTAGGGACTATTTCTGTTCTTCTTTTTTATTATTATTTTTCTCATTAGGATAAAGTACATTAGGACCATTGGGAAAAGGCTTCATAACAAAAACTTTATTGCTACTGGCTATAAACCAGTAAATTATGTGTGCCCAGGAATGCATCTGGGCAGTGGGGCCAGGTGGCAATGAGCAGTGAGCATCTATCCTAGCAAGTTAGTCTCCAGAGCTGGGTGCCTTTATGCAGAATTCCTCTTGGAATGGTCCCTAGCAAATTCTAATGCCTGAGGAGCGTCCAGACTCCTGTGGGAGACTGCCAGTTGGTACATGCCAAAATCACCCTGGGGAATTTTCTAACGCTTTACTAGTATAAAAGACTGTGTTCAGATGCTTGAGAATGTTCTCAAACACTGTTTAATTTACTTGTATAGACACAGCTTCTAGGAAGAAATTCTCCCATAGATGTCTTCTGTATTAGGAGCTCCATATTCACATTTCCTCTTGCTCATCCAATTCCATGCATTTTTGTTCCCATAAACTTTGAAGTCTTTTTGCTGCACAGTGAGCCAGAGTTAAGTGGGAAGAATGCAAGAGAACTTCTTGCAAACTGTTCTGTGGCTTGTTGCTTATTTTTTTTTCTTGGCAAGACAGAGTTCCGTCAGGCTGAGGTAGATCTAAAACACACAAATTCCTCATCTGGGATTAATTCATTAACCAACAGAAGTTTATGGAAAAGGAAGTTTCTTTTACTTTGTAGCCATCATCAAAGGAAGATCAGGCATTCTGAATTTTGAGTGCACAGGAGGCATTTACCACATGCCTCTGAATCAGCTACCTGTTCTGATAAAGCTATTTATTAAATGTTATCTATTAGGTAGTTATTGGCTGTTTCCAAGTTGCTCACATTTATCACCTGAGGTCACTGAATTATTCTATGTCAGTTCCCTATGCAGTCAAAGGAAAAAAGGGAATTATCTAATTTAGCTGCCTTGAAACACCCTGTGGAGACCTGTACTTCTCTCCTTTGGCTGTAGCCAGTGTTCTTTACTTAGGACGCTTGGATTACTCAAATGCATGCCTTTAGATGTTACATAAAGGGTAAGTTAAGAGCCTAAAGTAGAGATGCTGAAGCTCATCTAATACTTTATCTTCTGGAAACAGAGAGAATTCCACCGAGAAAGGAAACACATTTTATGGTGTACAGTGCACATCTGAGGTTCATCCTGCTTTAGAAATGTCACTGTATTTTTCTTCTGTCCTAAAAAAAAAGAAGCCCTTTAGGGTGGTTTTTTTATTTCATAAATACTACATTTCAAGCAGATGAACCAGATGAATAGGCAAAGCCCTCTGAAGTTTTTCTTTCTTTATCTTTGCATTAACATATTTGTACACATAATATAATACTCATTCTAACACTGTTTTTTACCAATTAGAAGATTCATTGTAAAATACTGATATTATAGTTTCCCAAAAAGGAAGAAAAGAGCTTTTCTTAACTGTACAACTGTACAACTAGTGCTTCTTTTTCAGAATCCAACTGTCAGCAGACTAATTTTTATTAGAAAAGATCTGTGGGAGGTTTTACTAGCCTCTAAAGAATGCATGTTAACAGCTTTGTAAAAAACATGTAGCCATTATATGATGCACAGAGCTAGAACAAAATCATCATGCCCAAATACCAAGAAGTAACACCTTTCCAACAAGGAACACTAAAATTGAACTAAAAAGTGACATTTGTTATTAAAAGCAGCAAAACAGAGAATCAAAGTCAAACAAAACATATTCCCAAGAGACAAAAATTTCATGCTTCAGAATGCAGCAATTGCAGCCTAAGAGATTTAAAGCATTGCCAAACAGTTTTATGTTCACGTTTAGAAGCAAATGCCTTGAGAATGGCAATGATTACTGATGTAAACTGATTTTCATACTGATTATTGCAGTCTGATGTACAATTCTGGGAGTTGGGCTGTCTTTCTAATCTATTCTGGAAAAATACTGGCAGAAAACAGTGGAAAAGTCATACTCCTTTTTTTCTATGCAAAAAGTTGTCCAATACTACAGTCCTTCCTTGAATTATTATTTATTCAAAGCTTTATTTCAATGCAAAAGACTAGGACCATGGCTGAATCAATTCCTACGGACATTGCTGAGATCAGACATTATTTCAAATATTTCAGTGAGTCGTTTTCTTTAGCACTGGATTAGAAATTAATCTTCATATACTGGTAAAATGAATTATGCTGTTCAAAGTAGACCTACTTAAAAAAACCCTTCCGTTTCTAATGTAGGCTCAATAGCATGGCTTGGTCATATTTATATTTCGGTACACATGCAGAAATACCAATGACTTTTTGGACTCAAAATCTGCAAATAAATATAGCTGTAAAGCAATTGTCTCTTTGTATCTATAGAAAAACCTTTACTCACTGACAAAACTAGAGGTCTACTTATCCAGAAAATATTTCAAAACATCCTGTCAAGTTACCTTGAATTACCCATAGTACTGCAGGTACCACTGACGTACAAGATAAGAAAGGCCTAGCCCACAGCTTCTGGCAGAAGTCCTGCCCCCTCCCAGCAGCCTCAGGGGCCTCTTTCCCAGTCATGTCCTCTCTTGTGATTGGCTGGCAGGAACGGCCATACATAGAATCACAGAATCACAGAATCATAGAATCATAGAATCACAGAATCGTTAAGGTTGGAAAAGACCCTTAAGATCATCGAGTCCAGCCGTTAACCTAGCACTGCCAAGTCCACCACTAAACCATGTCCTCAAGCACCATGTCTACTGCCAAGTCCACCACTAAACCATGTTCTCAAGCACCACACCTACACATCTTTTAAATACCTCCAGGGATGGAGACACAACCACTTCCCTGGGCAGCCTGGTCCAATGCCTGACTAGCCTTTCGGTGAAGAAGTTCTTTCTAATATCCAATCTAAACCTCCCCTGATGCAGCTTGAGGTGATTTCCTCTTGTCCTGTCGCTTCTTACTTGGGAGAAGAGACTGACCCCCACCTCGCTACAACCTCCTTTCAGGTAGTTGTAGAGAGCAATAAGGCCTCCCCTCAGACTCCTCTTCTCCAGGCTAAACAACCCCAGATGCCTCAGCCACTCCTCATAAGACTTGTTCTCTAGACCCTTCACCAACTTCATTGCCCTTCTTTGGACATACTCCAGCACCTCAATGTCCTTCTTGTAGTGAGGGGCCCAAAACTCAACACGGTACTCGAGGTATGGCCTCACCAATGCCAAATACAGGGGCACTATCACCTCCCTGGTCCTGCTGGCCACACTAGTCCTGATACAAGCCAGGATGCCATTGGTCCTCTTGGCCACCTGAGCACACTGCTGGCTCATGTTCGGCCAGCTGCCAACCAACACCCCCAGGTCCTTTTCCTCTGGACAGCTCTCCAGCCACTCCTTCCCAAGCCTATAGCGTTGCATGGGGTTGTTGGGACCCAAGTGCAGGACCAGGCAGCACTTAGCCTTGTTGAATCTCATACAGTTGGCCCCGGCCCAACTATCCAGACTGTCCAGGTCCCTCTGCAGGGCCTTTCTACCCTCCAGCAGACTGACACTTCCACCCAGCTTGGTGTCATCTGAAAACTTACTGAGGGTGCACTCTATCCCCTCATCCGGATCATCAATGAAGATATTGAACAGGACCGGCGTGAATACTGAGCCCTGGGGAACACGACTCATGACTGGCCGCCAACTGGATTTGACTCCATTCACCACCACTCTCTGGGCTCAGCCATCCAGCCAGTTTTTAATCCAGCACAGAGTGCACTTATCCAAGCCATGAGCAGCCAGCTTCTCCAGGAAAATGCTGTGGGAGACAGTGTCAAAGGCCTTACTAAAGTCCAAGTAGACAACATCCACAGCCTTCCCTTCATCCACGAAGCGAGTCACCTTGTCATAGAAGGAGACCTGGTTAGTGAAACAGGATCTCCCTTTCATAAACCCATGCTGGCTGAGCCTGATCCCCCGGTTGTCCCACACGTGCCACGTGATGGCACTCAAGATGATCTGTTCCATGACCTTCCCCGGCACCGAGGTCAGGCTGACAGGCCTGTAGTTCCCCGGATCCTCCTTCCAAACCTTCTTGTAGAGGGGCATCACATTTGCTAACTTCCAGTCATCTGGAACCTCCCCGGTTGACCAGGGCTGCTGATAAATGATAGAGAGTGGCTTGGCAAGCTCCTCTGCCAGCTCCCTCAGTATCCTCAGGTGGATCCCATCTGGCCCCATGGACTTGTGAACATCCAGGTGGAGGAGCAGGCCAGTGACTGCCACCTCTTTGACAACTGGGGCTTCACTCTGCATCTTATCTCCATCTCCCAGCTCAGGGGCCTGAAAACCCCGAGGATGACCAGTCTGACTGTTAAAGACTGAAGCAAAGAAAGCTTTAAGTACCTCTGCCTTCTCCTCATCCTCCGTGACAAAGTTACCTTCCACATCCAACAAAGGATGGAGATTCTCCCTGGCCCTCCTTTCATCACTGAGGTGTCACACATAGAGGGTAGGTAGTATTGGGGGGACTCCATTTCCCCATGGCTGTAGAGGATCTTACAGCTGCCCGTAAGACCACTATGGGGTGCAGGCTGGAGCTATATGTGTTTCCTTGTCCTTAGGATGATGCTGTAAATAAGAGGCAGCTGTCATTTTAGATTGTCTTGATTACTGCAAAAGCAGCAAGACCCAGGCTTTGGGACATAGATCACAGTCCTATTCTTTTGGAGACCACAGCTCCTGTAGAAAGAGTAAGTAAGTGGATCAGTAAAAGCAATGGGGGTGCTGCAGAGCTGAAAGACGATGATTATTACCTGGTAGAGAGGAGTAGCTGGCAGGATGCCGGTACTAAAAGGGGTAGCTGTATATTAGCAGTACCAGTACTGGTGTCCTGTAGTAGCTGTGCAGTGGAATCCTATTTAGAGCTTGGTTTTGATATCCATGGCAGTTTTTATAGCACTTCAGAAATAAAACAATTAACAGATTTAATAGGACTATGTAGGAGCAGTTGTGATGTTCAGGCTGTGATGGACCATTCAGTGAAGTTGCATCTTCACTTATATGCAACCTTCAACGATGTTAATTTCTTTAAGGGATTCCAGAAAAGAAGTGTTTTGGGTACTGGGTGGTTGTGTTTTAACCCCAAAAGGCAGCTAAGCCCCACACAGCTGCTCGGTCACTCCCCTCACAGTGGGATGAGGGGGAGAATTCGAAGAGCAAAAGTGAGAAAACACATGGGTTGAGATAACGACAGTTTAAGAGGTAATACAAAGCTGTGCAAGCAAGCAAAGCAAAAAAAAAAAAAAAAAAAGAATTAACTCACTACTTCCCATCGACAAACAGGTGTTCAGCCACTTCCTGGAAGGCAGATCTCCATCACACGTAATGGTTACTTGGGAAGACAAATGCCATGACCCAGAACATTCCCCTTTCCTTCTTCTTCCACCCAGCTTTTGTTGCTGAGCATGAAGTCATATTATGGGATATCCCTTTGGTCACTTTGGGTCAGCTGTCCTGGCTGTGTCCCCTCCCAGCTTCTTGTGTAACCCTAGCCTACTCGCTGATGGGGCAGTGTAAGAAACAGAAAAGGCCTTGACTCTGTGTAAGCACTGCTCAGCAATAGCTAAAACATGGGTATGTTATCAACACTCTTTTGGTCACAAATCCAAAATATAACACCATACAAGCTTCTCTGAAGAAAATTAACTCTGTCCCAGCTAGACCCAGTATGTGGTCAAAACAGTTTTGGCTCTCAGAACAGTAATAAAAACTGAGAATTTATGGAGTCATGATTAAAAAATTTATTTATTGAAAGTTTTTTATTCATGTATGTGACTCATTCCAATTTCTTGAAAGAGTTAACAAGTGTGTGGTTAAGAGAGGTCTGACTGATAATCTCCTTGAATTTCTAAAAGATATCAGCAGTCATTAAAAGCTTTTAAGGAAGATAAGCAGCCTGAGAGAATAGAGCTATTGGTAGCTAAATAATTGGTTAGAAGTTAGGAAACAAAAGGTCAGAGTAATTTTCATTTTTCACAGTGAAGGAGATGATAGCTGCTAGGAGCACTAAAACAATCTCTGCTAGAATTCATGATGTTCAGCAGTCATAAATGACATAGGAAAGAAGGTGAGGATGAATAGAAGGTGAGAAAGTTTTCTGATGATAATTGAAGAGACTAAAAATGAGGGCCAAATGTGAAGTATTGCAGAGGAATTATACAAGACTTAGTATGCAAAAAAAAAGTGAATGATAGGTGTACTGGAGATAAATGTAGTATGCTGCAAACAAAACAAAAAGCATCACTATGACATCATAAAAATACCTCTTTATAAAAAAACCCTTGATAAAATCTTTAGCTAACCTGTACAACTCCATGACACAGTTTTTTAAATATTTTAAAAGCACTGAGACTCAATGGAAGACTGGACAGCAATACAGAAGAGAAATCCTTAGAAATCTGTTAAATATGAAGACATCTCTTTGAGCTTAGAAAGTATCAGGCTGACATAGTCTTGTAGGCTGAGATGATATGCTGGGAAACTGTCACTGCATGCTTGTTCTGTTGTTATATTCTTCACTAGGCTTCCATGTTTGATTGCTATCAGAGATAAGATCATGAGCTAAGAGTACTTTGGTGTGATGAAATATGGCCATTCTTATGCCTGATGGTGTTTCAATTAAGTCAGATAAAGATGGCCAAGGCTTTATGTAGGATCTACGTAGACAGTGTACAGAGTTACCTAAAGATGATTAAAAGGCTTTTAAATGTAAAAAAAAAAATAAAAAAAATTAGGCAACAAGGATAGTTATATTTTCAGCTGCAAAAGCTCTCTTATTAAAGAACTCAAATTAATGAAAAGGTTTATACACAGCCCTTCACCCTGTCTTTCCTTGCAATCAGTCAATTCAGCAACCTCTGTACAACCTTCTTAGACTGAAATTTTTCTTTCTACTGTTCTTTTCTACTTCTAAGGCATCAAAAATAATAAAAATCCTTTATAGATCTTTTGTAAAACTGTTTAAACTTCAAAGACTTTAGTAAAAGTGGGAAGAATTACATTTCATAAGTCTCCTAGATTTTGCAGCAAGGAAAAGAAAGCATCAGCAGTTACACAGTAATGATAAGGCTGGTAAGGGAATACTGTGATTTCAGAGACACTTTGAACAGATCTATTTTGAGTGATATTTGTTGGTAAAGAACAGATACATCCAAAAAAGTTTACTATCAATGTTCAGGTCATGTTTAAATGAGCTGCAATGAGCCACATTAACTGATTATTGCCTCTAAAGACATAATTAAGTTCCTTTAAATTGAGTCAATATTTGTTATTTTAAAGTAAAATAAACACAGAAAAGGAAATACAGTTTCAGTACTCATGAAATTGAAGGCTTTCTGTATTAGGTAAGTAATTAGACAGGGAGAATCCAAATCTTGTGTTGAGCCATAAGTAAAGTACAGCAGTTATATTTTAAAATCAGGCAAATTAGGTCAAAGGATAAAAAACCTAGGGCAAATAGACTATAATTCTGGTACAGAACTAAATGAGACAGCCATGTTTTGTCCCAGCCTTTCCTTTATAGGAGAAAAATAGAAAAATTACTTTCTCGTTTAGGGTTTTTATTTTGGTGGGAGGGGTGTTGTCTGTTCAGTTTTGCACAGGATGCAGCTATGCGCTGCTTCTGTATTAGAACACAGCTTCCATGTAAGAGTAAAGTTACAAAGTGTTTTGAATGCTTAGTCCTGCCTCTTCCTTCTCTCCTTGTCGTGGTTTAACCCCAGCCAGCAACTATGAACCACACAGCCGCTCACTCACTCCCCCCCAGTGGGGTGGGGGAGAGAATTGGAAGGGTGAAAGTCAGACAACTCCTGGGTTGAGATAAGAACAGTTTAATAATTGAAGTAAAATAAAATAGAATGATAGTAGTAGTGGTAGTAATAATAATAATAATAATATAATACAATAATAATGTACCAAGCAAGTGATATACGACACAATTGCTCACCACCCCCTGACTGATGCCCAGCCTGTTCCCGAGCAGCAATCCCTTCCCCCCCAGCCAACTCGCCCCAGTTATATACTGAGCATGACGTCATATGGTATGGAATAGCCCTGTGGCCAATGTGGGTCAGGCCCCCTGGCTGTGCCCCCTCCCAGCTTCTTGTACGCCATGCAGAGCATGGGAAGCTGAAAAGTCCTTGACTGGTGTAACCACTACTTAGCAACAACTAAAACATCAGTGTGTTATCAACATTATTCTCATACTAAATCCAAAACACAGCACTATACCAGCTACTAAGAAGAAAATTAACTCTGTCCCAGCTGAAACCAGGACACTCCTGTTTTCACATCCCTTTTTCATTGTAAAAATTAAAAGAGGAGTGTATTGTAACACCTTCAAGGCAATAACATTTCTCTTTACATTACATATTTCAGCAGCTGTTCTATAGAATTTAAAAATTGACTGTAACATAGTGTGAGAAACCAGAGGTCCTTATCTTAACCACCTCTTCACATAATATCATAATTAGGTTAGTTAATCAGAATAGTAGTTTGACCTTCTACGAGCTGTTTTCTCTGTGGCACATCATAAATAATCAGTATTCACCAGGAAGGTCTTTATTTTGTTGATTACATTTCTATATAAACTCTGCTGGAAAGACCTTATGTTCCCAAACTGTTTTAGAATCTGCTCAGTTCCATTTTCAAACAATCTTGCCTTGGATTTGAGAAACAATACTTGTGATGAAGTAAACCGTTTCTGGATCTTTATGTACAGTAGTGTCACATAACACAAGAAAAAGTTCTCCATTTCCACAGTACAGAAAAGTAAAATATAGAGTTTAACACTTAATTATCCTAAATTCCAGCTCCTGGTAGAAGTATGTACTTGTTATATATATTCTATTAAAAAAAAAACTTTACATTTTGTTTATAAATCACATTTTCTCTCTATAAAAATCTGATACACAGTAACCATCAATTGTCCTTCTCCAACAAAAATGATTCATCCTCCAACTGCTTTCTTATGATCGTCTTCATCCACACTGCAGGGCATCTCAGATGCCACAATACAATGTAACTAAAACTCCCTTTGAGAGACCTCAAACTCTTCCAAAAGGGTAAATTCTCAGCTTCAGATTCCTGATGAAGTCTATACAAATACTCTGAGACAACTATCCAGCACTAAGTAAATGGAGGCCACAGAATGATCTCCAGAACTGTATGAACCTCATTTATCCATAATGCTTAACTGTTAGGTCACCTCCTGGATCTGTTCTAGTCTCCTCATAGCTTTTGCAAAACATGTTAGAGCAGGACAGCCCTCTGTGATCTGAGTAAGAAGCAGCTGTGCCGCATGATCTCATGAGGAGGGGTTACTTTCTGCCTTTCTCTGCTTGAATAGCATAGACATAGAGAGGGGAGTACTTTCTGTGCCATGGACATGGCATGGAAACATGGACGTCCCTGGACTGTTGGTAACCTTGCTTTGAATAACCCTCCCCCACCCTTTCCATCCATATCTTTGGTTTGCTGATTTAAAGCTAGTCTGGTTGTTAGCATCATCTTTGCTTTGTAAGACATGCATTACTTTGATATAACTATTCAGTGCAGGCTTGTGCTATATTTCTTTTTCATTAGTAATTTAAGTTGCAAAAAAATACTTAGGAAGCCTAATTTTATCTCCAGCTGTGACACTGAAATAAGAGGTGAATGTGGCTGTGTTCAAAGCTCTTCTAAGATAAGAGTTTACTTTTTATAGCTATCCTTTTCAGTTGTATTACCTTCTCTTACCATGACCTTTAATGGAGCTTCTTATTCTGTTTGTTTTCACCAGGCCAGTGGTAATATGGGGTAATAGGCAATACTTGCTGTATTGGGTAATATGATAATTATTTTCCTTTTAAAAATTAAATCTTGATTACTGTCTATTGTTTTTGCTATTCTCCAGTAATCTAACCTTTCTGGAGGTCTGCAGGAGTACTAGATTTAACTAGAAATCCAACACACTGTCTTAGACTGGAGGGCTACTTTTGACATAAACCAAGCAGTTAATTATTATATGTTCTTCATGTCTTGGTCATTATGGAATTTGGAAAAGCTAAGTGTATATGGCCTGAGGCTGTTGTTTTTGTTTTTTTTTTTTTTCACCTGTGCAAAGTTCCAGGAAAGAGTGTTAATAAAGCTTCCTTAGCTACTTCACTTATTCTACTGGTATAAAAAAAATGTGTCTTTGCATCTCTGCTTTATTACATGAATGGATTTTTCCTTCCACCTTCCATTCTTTCTTTGTGTTTGTGATGGTAACTTTTGATACTATTAGGGTTTTGGTCATTGCAAAATAAATTTGCAGTATAGTCTGAGTGAAAATGAAGCATGACGTACCCACTTTAAATCTAAACAGATTACTATGACTACAGTTTTATCTAGCTGGAACACTGATACTACTTTTGATACAGCAGTTAATTTTGCATGCTGTGCTAAATGTGTATTATATCTAAACTGTTCTGGTTCTGGCTGAATAGAGGAAACCCTGACTACAAAACTATTGATAGTAGTGCCTGTTTGGACAAAGAGACTTAACTACATACATAGACACAGTTGAGCTCTCACAGTGCAATGTGCTATTACGTCCCGGGCTAATCTCTCTGAAAAGTGTTAACTGCACTCTTATGTATTTCACCCTGTGGGCATTCATTGGTTGTTCTTCATATTTAGAACATGGCAGATAGAAGTGAAGGTTCCTAAGTAGGGCATAATTTGAAGCGCGGATTCTGTCAAAGTAATATCCGCCATGTTAATCCCGCAGAAGAAACAGAACCATCTCTGATTCTTATTTATTTATTTATTTTCCAGACAGCATTTGAAGACAATGTAGGAATTCACTTCCCAACTTTTCTCAAGTTCCTACTTTTAACCTTCTTTCTCTGGGACACTTTTTTGGGCAACTTTTAGTATGTGCAAAGATACTACAGAAATAGGTTATACACAACTTGAGAGTACAAAGCAACCATTTATCGGCTACTACACACAGCATATTGCTAAGATTAACAAACTACTACACTGATCAATAGTATGTTCATAAGTCAGTTGCATAGGGAAAAGTGAGCTTTTGTTGCATTTTGGACTGCGATGACCCTCAATATTGCTGAGTTGCTGTCTTCTAATTGATCTCCTGTTTTGGGAAGGGAGGGCTGGATAGGATTTTGGTGTCAGTATTTTTCCTCTTGAATCCTTGAGCTCCTAACTGTCTCCATTTCAACAGCCACCCTTTTGTCTGTGTTTTCACTTTTCTTATTTTTCATGATTTTAAAGCACTTACTTTTTCACACCTTAGCAACAATTTTCTCAGTAAAATTGATCCAAAGTCATGCAGCTGCTTTGAATGAAACTAGGCCTTGTATCACAGACAGCTGAATACAGTTGAGTGTGGAGCTACTTCAGATTGAACTGAGTTAGTTCTTCAGCTGAATAGCAGTCTTGACTATCCAAACTATTGCAATGGTTCAGTTGCCCAAACATGAATGTCTAATGCTCTGTGAGATGTCCTAGCATATCCACCCAGCTTCTGGCTATTAGTCAATATGAGTGGTGCATCCTGTATATTCTATGACACATCTGACTGCTCTCTGTAGATTATTTGAATGCTAAGGGCCTTTCACATACCTCTGGACTTTACTCAGACCTTGAACACTTCATTCATGTTTAGACTCTTAAATTGAAGGGTCTAGAATCTGCAGCTTAATCTCATGCTTAATTTTTCCTACCCTTTAAATGAATCCTATTCTCAGTCACAGCATTATACTGTAAACATTAGTTTAAGTAATACCCTGAGAGTTTTTTTGTGCAATGTGTATTATGTATGATGATGAGAAATTTAGGTTCTTTGCTTTTTCTGTCAACAGCATAGAGTTTAGCTTAAAACTTTTGGCACTGCAGCACAGCAACTCCATGGTGCTGATTTAATGAAAAATGGGGCACCTCCTAATAACTCCTTCCTCTGTTCTGCAACCAGTTGTCAATGGAGGTACCTACGCTCCTTACTTCAGCAGCAGCTATGACCAAAAGGCACATTTAAATTAATCATAGACTCATGAATGCATGTCATTAATTATCACTTTTTAAAATACACTGTAGTTTCCTCAAACATATTGAGTTTGTATTAGTGACAAATTTTCAGACTACCTATCTGATGGCAAGCTCTGTGGAACAATAATTAATTCTTGTTAATTTTTTAAATAACTCCTAATTCTTCATGTAGTTGCTGTATCACAAAAAATATCCTAGAAACTTTCCTTCAGGTCATTGTAAATTAAATGGCATAAAAAATACTTTACATTTTTTCTAACACCAATTTAGGCAAATTTTCGTATTTATTACAGAAGTAAAACACAGATCTGAGAATGTTTATTTTTTAGATAATGAGATAATTATCTGCAATTACAACTGCAAAATTTGCAATTTAAAATTCAGAGATTAAGCACAGACTCTGCTAACAGGTCTTCAAATCTAGACAATAATACAAATTCTGAAGACCAATGTAGGACAACATCAAGGATATGACTTCACAGAAAATCTTCAACTAACCAATATAAAATAGGAAAAGAGGTATTACTTGATTTTTTAATTTTTTTTTAGAGGACTGTAGTGCAAACATTTTTCATGTTAAGCATAGATACGTGCTATTAGTGTTAACGGGTCCCAAAAGAGTTGATTCAGTCTCATGAGTTTTTTTAGGTCTGCTTACTTAAATTTTGCAGCAGTCATTACATTCTGAAGTAATTTTAAGTTTTCCAAAATGCTGACAAAGGTTTTATTTGAATGTTATAAAAATTACTGTCAATTTGCTTATACTGTGCGCAGATATCACATCCTTTTAATACTTTTGTTTTCTCAAAGTATGAAACACTGTGGCAGTTTCTGCAGACTAAGAAAGTACTGAAGCTGAAGGATAACACTCACTACAATGAACATTTTCAGTCTGCAAAAAAACCCTGTCCCTGTTACTTTCCATGTCAAGTGCATGGGCTGCAAAAACCTATCTTTTGTCTGCTCAGTTGTGGAAAAGGAAGTGACAACTGCAGCATTTTACAGCTCATAACAATGTCAGAAGCAAAGTCAGTAAGGAAGAAAATACAGAGGGAAAAAAAAATCCCTGACAATGTGTACTTCATTGAAGAGAAATAAGAAGGAACAAAAAACATCTCTGCAGTGACAGCAAACACATGAAAATAACAACAGAAGAAAATACAAATAAGGAAAGGCAAAACAGAAAACTAATCATAAAAGGAAAGGGTTTCACTGGGTGATATGTGTACTTAGAAAAACATATAAGCACCTAGAAAAAGAAATGCTCCTGGAAGCTAGGGAAAAGTTTGGGACAATTAAAGGTAGTGGAAGTTTAGATTAAGAGCTAGACAGAGAGGGAAGGGGGGAAAGATTCTAAAATAATTCAGTCTTTAGCTGGGAAAAAAGAAGCTAACTCAAACAGGATTCACACATATTTCATCATTCTGGATGTCAGTTCCTCTGGCTATGGATTATCTAGGTTTTAATAAAATTTAATGATTTGTATTAAAATCTTAATCTCAAAACAGTTTATTTTGTTTCAGTGCATTTGCAGAACTCCTTGAAATATTGTATCCAAAAAAGGAACCAATCCAAGTCATCAGCATCAATAGAGGTGTTCCAGTTCACTTTAAGAGGCTTTGAGCCCCTCATAAAATAAAATCTCCACACTGGTACATAGACAATATAGAAATTTAAAAAAAAAAAAAAAAAAAAGGAGCCATTTAAAGATAGTTCCCTAAAGGAAGCTGCTGAAAAACAGATTTCTGGTACCGAAGCAATAGCAGCAATCCAGTCTCTGATCCTCTCCACCCCCCAGAAAAAGCTTTTGCACAGTCTGACCTTTGCTTCTATTTTATACAAAGAGTTACACCCTGTATTAGATTTCAGAATTGGTTCTGGAAAACTGGTTCATTTAATATATTATGCCTGTCAGTGACAACCTTTCTAGGCCTGGAATCTCTAGCCATTTAGATAACTCTAAGGATTTTAAGCTGATCTGAAAATGTATAAAATATAGCGATTAAAGGGATAGGGTAATAGGTAACGTGAGGAAATGTGTTTCTGCCTATTAAGTCAGTAAAGATACAAAATTATCTTGAAAAGTGCTCATGTAATCTTATCTTTCAGGAAGCTTGTGCTTATGAATTTCACCCTAAATGGCTCTGTTGCAGAATAACATGTATCTTCAGATGCATCAAAAGAAGAGAAACATCAGGGAGCCTGGTTACTGCTTATTAATAAAGACTATGAAAATTATTTCATATGATTTGCCGAGAATGTTAATAATCAGATCTATGCAAAAGGAAAATATAAAGGAAGCTAGATGCAAGAGCAAGCTTATCTTCCCCCTTGTATATAGAGTGCTATTTTGCTATGTTAATGCCCTAACTAATGAGAAGCAATATTTATTTTGTAAATAATATCCCCCAAAATCGAAAACTGGTACATATTCCAGCAGTATAAAGAAATACAAAATTTAGGATACTCTTCTGGAAGAAGGTATATATATTTGAGTTTCTGGATATATTGTGAAGTATTTGAATCATGTTCCTAAAATTTGCTTGCATAAGAAATTCTCTAAGAAAAAAAAAAGGTAAATTTATGCTAATAGCAAATGAATGAGCAAGTCCTTATAATTTCTGTTATTTAAAAACTTGGAAAGGGTAGAAGAGAAGAGCATTTTGAATTTGTGTTGTTTAATAATAAATCTGCTTCTAGCAAGCAACTAATCTAACAAGTCGAAACCCTGCAATTTATAGAAGTGTGATTTTTGGACTTATGCATTACAATGAAATCATTATTCTTATTTCTGACAAACAAAATTAATTATTAGGATTCATTTACACTGGCACCAACTAGAAGAGAAAATTTATGCAAAAATCATAAAATTATATGTCCTATAATTTATCCTGCTAAAAAAAATAAAAAACAATTAGTACATAAATAACAGCCAATAGCTGAAGAAAGATTTTGCCTTAAAGCTCATTTTGAAAACAATTTCCAGGTACAGACTTAGAAGAGAAAAAACAGTGCACATTTTAAACAGAAAAATAAATGTTAAGTTCTGTCTTTTATATGGCAGAAGATATGTTTCTTCATTATTTATTGGAAAAAAATCATATTAAAGACTAACACTACTGCTAATTAAATATTATGTAGTTTTGGTGCATATTCTTTCCATAGTCTCAAGAAATGAAAAACAACTTGATACGAGTTAGAAAGAAATACGTTGTTCTTGTAATAGTATTTTGCCCCTTTCTGTTTAGAAGCAATGGTTATGTTGAACATGAGATTGTAGGTAAAGCATGATTTAAATTAAAACTATGCTCCGGGGTGTGACATACTTAGATTATAATAAGCCATTGTTAGATTTTTATGTCTCTTGTATGGGTTCTGAGTGGAAGACAAGAAATGTGCCACTGGCCGTACAACCAGGAAAGGGAGCATGGAGAGCTCATTCCAGGGTGATCAATCCAGAATGAATTTCAGAGGCTGCCATGAATGAAGATTGAACAGCCTCCTTTCTATGAAACGGGAAAGAGGGGGAAAGACAGATAGGCCAGCAAACTGAAATGAATTCTTTACTAGCACTAATGCTATTAGGTGAATGGAAAACTTCCATCTAACAGTTAATTCAAGGTTCAGCCTTCTACAGAAAACCTAAAGAGTTCTTCATCTCATTCATCAGAGCTGCTTATGTATGAGCTAACAGTTTTTTGTATGTATAATTAAATTTAGGTGTTTCCTATTACTCCATTGTTACTGCTTTCACCCAAAGGCATGATGACAGGTGAGATTGCACTGCTTCAAGTCTTAACATGCTTGTATTTTGGGGATTACCAATGATTACTTCCATTCTGCTGTGAACATCCTGAACCGTGGAAATCCGTAAAAAGTATCTGGTGAAAAATACTTGCAAATAAGTGCTGTTTTTATCTAAATGTAAATAAGGACTAAAGAATCAGTATGTTTGTGTTATGATTAAAATGATTCTGATATAAAATATATAATGATTCAGTGGTATCAGAATTCCACTAAGATTCTTGGACCACCGGTGCAAAATGTGTTAAAAAGTAAAGAATAACTAATATAAGTAAATAAAATAATATTCATTAGAAGTCAGCCTGTACTGCTGAGACTGAATATCTATTCTTATTTTTGCATTAATGAATGAGATGTTCAGAAAGTTGTGCTCTGAAGTTTCACAGAGAGTTTCGCAGCTGTCAGGGTGTAGCTCGTATACCTTACCAGCTATAAAGCTGAGTGCTAACTCATACAGAATAAAATACCTAGTCATCTCTTTAAAGGTGATACAAAATCAAAGGTTGTGCCAGTGAATAAATAAAAAAAGGAGGGGGGAAAAAAAAGAAGAAAATTAAATTAAAATGGTGATTGTATTTAACTAAAATGCAGGGATCTTCAGTCTGATACCAGTATTGCTCTGAAGAAGAAAATGCATCAGCTGCCTACAAACCAAGAAACCCAACAATTGAATAGGCCTGAGAGACAACAAAGCCTTCCTAAATCAGCACATCAACGATACCTTTCCTCTGTGAAAAATACCAGCCATCAACTTACCCTGACTTCGTGATGCCTGTTGACTTCCAAACTGTCAGTCCAAAACTATCATCTGTTACACAAGAAAGGTACCAATTAAATCAACAATATTTTGCCTGAGGCAGCATCTTCCAGCCCTAACTTACTACAGACCTGAAACTGCACACATCTTCCCTTTCTGAGAAACAGTAACTTCCACTTCAGTCTGGTGAGCATTCTGAATTCAGCCATTTTAATCACTTGCAGAAATGTGTATGAGTACATGCTGAAAATCAAGCTAAAAACTGGCAGCACAGCATATCATCTCATACAACCATCAAGATCACTAGCTTAAATACCCAGACCTTCCAAAGATGCTGTTTTTTGGCTTGTTTTTGTAGAAACACATTCATGTGAAATGGGTGTCTATCGTTATTTAACCTTTCCACTACAATAATTCCTAACGACTCTGTCCAAAAGGAATCATCAAAATGGAAAAAGAAGAATAAAGGCATTCCTGGCCATCTGTTTAAAAGCAAAATGAATGTGATAATCCTGCCCATATAACAGAATGAGGAACTACAAAAAATTGCATGGACCCAATTCTTTACAATCCACACAGTTTGCTGCAGTGGTCAGGAGTACCAGTCTGGGCTAGAAGCATTACAGTCAAGTAGTTGAGGACTCAGGTCAATACTGAGATATAAAATGGACATATGGGTTTTCTGTCTGGAATAGGCTCATATAAGATCAATCTTTTTCATGAAGCATGGGGTAGTGTAGGCTTGTTGAGTAGAGTTCATCTAATCACATGTAGGTATCTACAGCTTAAGCACAGACAACATCTGCATCACTCATCCAAATTTCACTTTAGGGATGGAAATTGGCATTTTTGGCCTATTCAGCTCATTCTGTAAGTTGTATAACACCATTCATCTCATTCTAAATATCTAAACCAGGTCAAATGAATAGAACTGTATTTATCTGCATTGATTGTAAAGGGTTTCTACACTGGCTAGCTCAGAAGTAGACATCTAAACATAGCTGAAATGAATTCCACTCAACTTTCTGTTTTGCAGAAAGTGTAAAATTCATTTCAGCTACATTTAGATGTCTACTCTGTGAAACATGGAAGTAATATATATCATTATTTTATTAAGTTAAGCGACAGGACAAGAGGAAATGGCCTCAAGCTGCGCCAGGGGAAGTTTAGGTTGGATATTAGGAAAAACTTCTTCACCGAAAGGCTAGTCAGGCATTGGAACAGGCTGCTCAGGAAAGTGGTTGAGTCTCCAGTCTCCATCCCTGGAGGTATTTAAAAAATGGTGCTTGAGGACATGGTTTAGTAGTGGACTTGGCAGTGCTAGGTTAACAGTTGGTCTTAAGGGTCTTTTCCAACCTTAATGATGCTATGATTCTATGTTTCAAGGAATTTTCCAAAATATTTATCTTTACATTTTTGTTGTATCTCCATTAGTTTAAAACATATCAAAACACAACAAAAAAAAGGATATGGAAAGTTCAACAGAAACTACAGAAGGTCATGAAAATTCTTATTTGAAATTTTATCTGTTACCTTGCAGTATTTTGCCATATTTTGCCCTGGAACATATCTTGTTCAATCTGACAATCAGTAGACTTGCACAAAATCTAAAAATAGAATTCCTCTCATGTGCCTGTACACTGACTAAATATCCATGTAACACCATGGTATTGTCTCAGGGTTATAAGGAAAGTAATCAGTGGTAAAGATAAACATAAAGCCTGATTCATTCCCTTTTAACTGAATGCAGATAGTCTAATGCCATCAGTTCTGATATTATCACCACTGACACATATCTTGAGAGAAGAATCAGACCTCTCATTTGAAGCATTTGCATAGACCAAATTACAGAAGCTGTAACCAAGTAAACCTCACTTCTCTTATGGTATTGAGGCCAAATACTTCACGTTTCAGTTTGACACAATCTATATTCACGGTACTAGTCCTAAAAGTGATCCACAAGCAAAGATGATAATTTCTAACCACTATACAGGGACCCAAAAGATATGGGCTGAATTTCTGAGCTTCTAGTTCTGATACAGGTTCTTCCTGTAATCTTGGGGAAGCTATCTAGTTACTATGTTTTACAGTTCACAGAAAAATAAGGGATTTTTTCTCCCCCTTTGCTCCATTTTTCTCCATGGGCTTCTTTTATATCGTTTTGTACTATTGCAATTATTCAGCAAGATTTTTGATCTATGATCTTAATATAAGAACAGGATATTCTAAATTAAACATCCTTTAGTTGTAGCATCATAAAAATGGTCTTATAAAGCATTTAAATTTGTACTAATTGAAGAAGTTACACTGATTTAACTACACCAGTATAATTAGGATAATAAAAATATCAACTTTCATACATATACAGAACTTTGCATCAGAAACTGTCTAGGGAAAAGATTACATAATGTATTATGTGTTTAGGACAACGGTGATTTCAAGCGAGGGTGAAGTTTCTTTTTATGATTCAAATGGGTAGGATTTTGATCTTGCAGGCTATTTGCTTTACGGTGGTCCATAGGATTCTAATTTCCTATAGCACAGACAAAACCAAAGGCAGACAAGCTATTTTTTTTTTTCCTTCAGAAGGCTAACTTCCTTTGCATATAAAGCAAAATCCTTTTCTTAACTGTTTTCAGACTTATGTTCCAAGTACCATTACTACATATATACATTACTACTTCATATCCTTAGGTGGAGTCCATATGCTTCATAAAGTAATTTACTTCAGTGCAATATCACTGTGGCTTACGTTAAGACACATCACCTCGCAGTTATTGCTGGCTTAGTCTATTTCTTTAAAAGACAAGTGAGTCTTTAAGATGATCTGGCTCTCTTGTAATTATGTGGCACTAGTTTATGAAATCCATCCCTCAATTACCTGTAACTATTTTTCAGGTGCATCAGATTTACAGTGTAGCATTTTTTGGCCTTTGTATTCCAATTGCCCTTCTGCACCTATAAGTGTATTCCTTTTTTATAGAGAAAGATCTTGGGAGAGAGCATGCTTTGAATTGACAGCAATCGCACAAGGTGTGTATTCTGTTCCAGTGTTTACTGAATGATAGGATTTCCTTTGTCATCTTTTGGTCACTAACAATTACCTGTGTTCTTATGACAAGCAGTAGCTTGTTAAACCATGGCAATCTGATTGCATGTCTTTGCCCTCAGGTTTTATACACCATTGCTTCCAGGATCTGCTACCATCATAACATCTTTTTCCCAATCTCTCTGCAGTTTCTCACACAGCTTACTGATTAATGTTCTAACCTCTGTGTTTGTTCCTAGAGAAATCCCCAGAGTCACCAAGTTGAGTTTCTGCTCAAACTGTCTTAATATGTGCTTAGTTTGGCCATCTCCTCTTACCTGCTTACATAAGAAAGACTAATGGTATCTTACAGCTATTTTAACTGTAGAAAGGTGGCTAGAACTCCTCCTGATATTAAAAAGAAGCAAACAAACAAAACAAACAGAACCCGACACCCCCCCCCCCCCCAACAACAATAACAACAAAATAACCCCAATGGTGTTTTTTCTGTTGCTTTTTTTTTGCTTTCTTTGTTTGTTTTGGTTTGTTCTTTTTTTCCCCTAGCTTGGTATGATTCTTCCAGGACAGCCTCGTTGCTGTAGCTTAGCTGAGTGGCAGACAAGCTATACATTGTCTTCCACCTTTAAACTGAAAGAAATCCTTTTTTCTTTTCTTTCTTTCCTTAAGAAAATTATATTCTGTTTATTAAAAAAAAATTGTGTTCAGATAATGTATTTTAAAGGTCTTTTACTGATGCACAACAATAAGAAGCAGATGTAATTAATCTAGCAAAATTAGCTTGATTTGTAAAGGTTATTTGGAAAAATCTTTCCTCAAGTATATTAGGGATGGAGGAAAGTTCACAAATGACATCATGATACAGATGGGAAGAGAAGAACACACCAGATTGCTATTGTTTTATTATATGAGATGGGTTAGGAAGGATTATGTCAGCTGTTAGTTCATTTGAGGAAATTATAAAGAATTTAATACCCAAGTGCTTCAGAGAAAAACTGCAGTTTGGGGAATTTGCCACCTACAGCGTGTGCTTAACCCAGCCGTAAGCATGTATTATGTATCTCCCCTTTGTGCCCAGTCTCAGAGGATATGAGTCTTTTCTAGCCCTCAGCTGTAGACCTAGTCCTTCCACTGAAACTGTAGAGGATCATGACTTAAGCATTGGAAGTCCCTAGATCACAGCTAAGACAACAGCTGTTGCACATATGCTCACGTAAAAAGAAAGAACACCGCACAACAGTAAAAACAACTATCCGGTTCCAAAGAGAAAACAATATCAGACACTGGGCTTTGACAAAATGAAAGCTGTAAAAGCAATCCCTTACCCAGTCCTCAAGGCACTTACCGTGTATTTTAAACTGTCTTAGACCATGAGAGACTATTAAAAAATATGGTCTGGTGTGCAATAAACCTATCAGAATTTTTGCCATATGGGCACACTACCAGAAAGGTATAACCTTTTCAAAATTGCAAAACCCCCAGTTTGCAAAAGAGGCACATTTAAGTGTGAAAGGCAATTTAAATTAGGCTCCTAAAAGATTAGGTCAGGTATTCAACAAGACTTTAGGCATCATTCATGTGGAATTTGCACAGTTACCTTGAGGAAAGCACATCGGAGAAAACTTGCTGTCATACTCCAATTTCTGGCTTGCAGCTCCCATAGGAAGGCTCCTGCAACAAGATACAGGAGAGGAGGAAACTGGTATTCAGTGGAGTCTTGCTCTCAGAAAGAAAGTAGAGCTCTGAATGCCCAGGAAGCTGCTTCAGCTTCCACATTTCAGATTCACGTTTCATACAGGGGCACTTAACATGCCAGCACTCAGCATGTTGCCTGCTTCGAATACTAATTTAGGTTCCTGTATTTGGTGTATAGTTATATCTAGGCACCTAAACCAGCACTGCAAATTCAGTTTTGAGTAATCTACATTTTAGATGTTGCAGTGCTAAGCATCACAATGCCGTCTGTTGAATCCCCAGCTGAATCATTATTCAAAACAAGACTGGGTACTAGAGAGATATAAGGGATTAGGTATATAAAGGAGTACTAGAGTATGTAAATCACGTGTTGGCCAATTTGTGCTTAAGTAATGCCTACCCTTGATGTATGTAAAATACATTAAGATTGTCTCTGATCAGAATGTTTTCTATGTTTTCTGTGTTTTCTGTATATTAATAGTTCTTCTACACATGCTTAGATCTTGTCTAAGACTTCTTTAAATCCTGTCATCATACCTAACAAATACCAGCAAGAGCAGGCCTGTTATATTTTTGCATTGCTTGTTTCACAGCAGCAACATGTCTGAATATATTACCATTACCATACTTTCCTTTTTCCTCCTCACCTATGACCCGATGCTTAAAGAATTCTTCTAGGAAACACAAAATGTATCTTGGCAGCCCAAGAAGATTTTTAATGCGTATTAATGTGTAATGAGTATTCAGCTACTAGACTTGTTTTTTTCATATATAGTATTTTGAAAGGACTGTATCATTTTAAATGAGAGCTTATTGTTAATGCTGCTATACTGTATTATTACAGCTGTTTTTATTAAGACCTTTAAATGTATATAGTTTTATTCATATGCATTATTTTTGTCTAAAGACTTTTTTGTAGTTTCCAACTACATAACTACATAGAATAAAGTATCATTATTATAAATTGTTTTATGGTGTTTAGTGTTGTCTTTGCTAATGAAAACTATCATTTTTTTAAGCTCAGATGAGTTACTTCAGGACACCTACCATTCCTGCCTATCACTTAGGGAAAAAATCAACCACCATCAAACATGGTAAGTTACTGTAAGGTATAAATGTGCCAAGCTCAGCCATACGTTTGCACTTTGTGTTCCCAGATGAGGCAGATTCTAGAGTTTAACTTAACATGAAATAAAAAGCTATTGCTTTCGTTGTACTTGACACCTCATTTTGCATAAGATAAGAAACAAAACTCCACAATTCCAATATATTTTCAGTGAACCATATAGACGATGTGGAACTGCAAAACATTGGAGAGTGCTAGGGGTATCTCAAGATGCTAGTAGCTGAAATCCTGTGGTCTGCCTGTGGAATAATTTGCGTTTACAGTGGCAATCATGCTTCCCTAAATAGAAAGAGATGATTTATTATGTTAGAAGAACAAGTAAGGAGAAGAATATCAACATTTTTTTTCTTGCTACAGTTCCACAAATGATCTGGAAGCTTACTATGGAGCTTACAGGAAAGCTTTCAAGCACTTCTTTTAAAAAATGGACAAAAACATTACATTAGATTGATCTGTTTCTCTTTGACTGGTTTTACAATGTTTTTTGGTATGACATTGCAAAATACTGTAATTTAGCAGTCGTGTTATACACTGGTGTTACTGCAGAATCTTGCCACATATACTACTATTGCAAACACTAATGAGTGCACGCAGAGCAACTGAGTGAGAAACTTGTATTATGTAAAGTGCAGGCAATGTATTTTTGGTAGCTAACTGCTACTGCTACCGCTAACTGCTTAGCAATAACATGTCTACTCTGCTAAATAAAAAAGTTCATGCAACAAGTTCGTGCCTGATTATCCAAGCTGTTTAATTGCCAAGTCACTCTCTGAACTTCTTGTGAACAGCCTTTAATTCACAATCTTCTAGAAAGCCTAGCGGTAGTTAAGTCCAGGGATGACTCCCATAGACAATAGGCACAAAAGTGGTCAAGGACTGGATCCTTTCACTCCACATCTCTCTCCAACTTTAACAGAAAGAGCTTTGTAGCCTGTGCTACCACTACATGTCCTCATGCCACAAAGCAAAATATGAAACATGCTGACTCAGTTTCACACTAGGAAGGAAACAGTCAGCTGAACCTTTCCAGTTTTTAAAGCATTTTGATCTGAAAAAAAAAAAGGGGGAAAAAAAAAAGTCCTGGGAACATAATTCTGTCTTAAAATCATAGAGTTCCTGTACTGAGTCCAGAGCACTTCCAGAACCAAATGCTATGCAGTGGGGATGCAGCAATCTGTTCTACAGGGAGCTAGCCTTAACAGTGTTTATCAATACACATAGCCTCAGTGATAGAGCTATCATAAGCTTTCCTTTCAACTAGTTAACAGTGAAAATTCCTGATAATTATTCTTAGCTGTGATGTGACCATATTTTTTATGCTTTCAGCAGAAAGAAAAGACCAGAAAACAACTAAAGAAGTCATCTGTTGTTTTTTTTTCTGTAATCATGCCAAACACACTTCAGTATGCTATGGTACATATTATACTATCTGAGCTATAATTCTTTCTTTCCCAAGAGGGTTATTTTGCTTATTTAGCCTTTCTTCTTAGCTACATACAAAGACAGTATTACATTGTTAAAAATACAGTGTAACAGAAGCATTTGTTTAAAAGGGTTTCTTTTTTGTTAGCTTTTTAAATGTTACTGTATGCTGCTCTTGTAAAGAACTTTTCTTGTTGCAAACGGATTTAATTCTTTTCACTCTGATGGGTTGACTTATCTTTCTGTAATAAAGAAAGTAGCTACAGTAGTAAATTCATCCTTTATGGCGCAGTGGCTGTAGCTTAGTTAGATATGCATGCATTTGACTATAGAACAATTGTTTGTCAATTCAGGTGTCTCAGTGTTTGAACTAAAGACAACTTGAAGACTTAAAAAGTAGAAAAGGAAAAGGACTTGTTATATATGGCTTAAAGTTGCTAAGCAGTCCAAGACTTAAATGAAAATAATAAGAAACCAGAAAGAAGTGGAAAAAGCTATGTTTTTAGATAGTCAAAATTTCCTCCACTGTTGGTTCCTTCTGCTTACAACTCTGTACTTATGTCTCAAGTCTTCCAAATATGCTAAGGGAAAAAAAAACAGTTTGACATCTGGGAGAAACAAGAGAAAGAGAAAGAGAAAGAGAGAAGAGAAGAGAAGAGAAGAGAAGAGAAGAGAAGAGAAGAGAAGAAAAGAGAAGAGAAGAGAAGAGAAGAGAAGAGAAGAGAAGAGAAGAGAAGAGAAGAGAAGAGAAGAGAAGAGAAGAGAAGAGAAGAGAAGAGAAGAGAAGAGAAGAGAAGAGAAGAGAAGAGAAGAGAAGAGATAAAGAGGGAGGAAGGGAGGGAAGGAAGAAAGGAAGGAAGGAAGGAGGGAAAGCATGCATGTATGTATCTATTCAGTGTTTTGAAAATACAGGTAAGTTCTAAGATAATCATTACCTTGAAAGGTGAAGCTTATACCTCCTATGATAAAGCTAATTTACCCTTTTAAGTAAAGATGTGGAAACTGGAAAGTAGAGTGCATTTGATGCAGGAAGGTCTGATACAGAATGATACAAGGATAGCCTACAAACTGGGGAAAAATGAACAAAACATATATCTCCTGTGAAGTAAATGACACTATGCAAATAATGAAATGCAAAGATAGTATTATCACCAACAGACCATAACAAATGTGAGGAAAAAAATAATTTTTATCACCATTCAAATAACTGCAATGAGTTTCATCTATAATTATTTTTATGTTCTGATAACAATTAATAACCCTGTAAAAGATTGTGGTAATTCAGTACTAAACTCTTCAGGTGTAACTAAAAAGGTGTAATTTAATATACAGATATACAATTACCTTAGTAATGAATTCTGTACAGCATTGGTTAATTCTCCCCCCCCCTTGACTCTAAGAACTGGTGAGGTGGGAAAAAGCAGCCAGCCCAAGATATGAATTAGTATGCTCAAAATTCATGGGCTCACACTCAACTTACAGAAATGAGTGAACCCATGTCAGTGTGGAGAGTACACAGAGGGAGAGAAATGCACATGTTATGAAAGTTTGAAAATAAAGAAAACTTAGCTCCTGTGCACTGATTATCAGTGCTGACAAAGACCACTAACTCTACAGCAGCTTTGAGCTCTCAGTGCATGATGCATGGGAAAAATTGAGGTCTGAACACACCAGAATATAAAACTAGGAAAACTTAACCAGTTCCCTACTGTGCCAACTAGACCACAGAAACAAGAGCAAACCCAGGTTTTTGTGTACAATTCAATACAGGTTACCACTTTAGCAGAAAAAGAAAAAAACAATGCAGCTAAACATAAGAGATTCAATCTTTCTTCTTAAAAGCTTATTTATATTTTCCTTTTTCTTTAATTCACACTATATTCTACCTCTTTTAAATAATGGCAGTGGCAACATTCAAATCCATCTAACCACATAACAGATCATTATATGGCAATTATATAGCAGTGGATATATATCACTTGCTTTAAAATTCCAGAAATATTCCTTAACTTGCCTTGTATCCCTTACAAGATTCCAAGTCACTTAGATTCATGTATCCGAGCTTATGCTTTGGATCTCTGGGAATATATGCACTCTTGCTGAAGCCCCCAGTCTTAACACAACACACTGGATGAACAAACAATGAAGGTAGGGCTGCTGTCCTGAAAGGCAACATGTCCTATTCATGCTGAATACAGATTACTGTTGGTCTTAGAAATTCAGTTAATAAACTCTTGCATTAACTTCTTCTGTCAAGCTGCTTGGCTCAACCTTAGAAATTACTCTTAATGTTACCTCCAGAGGCTTTTTATTGCCTTCTTAATTCTCCTTAATCTGCCTATCCCTAGTTTTTCACGGCTTTTTCATTGCCTGCCTGTTCACAATAGAATCTAAAAATGCAGCGTTGTCCACATGCAAAGTCCTTTCTCTGTGGATTGATCCTTCAAGTCTCTGATTACAAGCAGAAGTATGTTTCTTAGTCCTGTTATACTGTCATGTAAATCCACTGCAGATCACTGAGGAAACTGAGGTCTTGCTGTTCTCATGAACGCCCTTGACACAAAGTCCTACTGGGCCAATAATATACTTTCTGATATCTTTCACCATCCTTGGTATCACAGAAGGTATTTAAAGATAAAAATATCACATAATAGGGGACAGAAGCAAAGATACATTTTATGCAAATTAAGGTAAAAAATCTTCAGACTTATTTACTTGAAGTGATTAAAGAAGTTGATGGAGCATAATATGCATGGCGACATTTCACCTGACTCTTGACAATTGAATTTTGATTGGCTAGGCTTACTGTAGTGCTGTGCATGTCAACTAGGACTAAAATAATTGTTAGCAGTAGAGAATAATCTGCTAATAAGACAGACTTAATGTGCAATAGCCTGTATGATATGGATGAAAATTTAGAATGTTTTAAAATGTAAAATGGGCTTAAGGGCTTTGCAGTCTGTCTGTGTAGACATATTCCTCCGTCCATCAGTGGAGCTTAGCATCAGTAAAAGGGTACATTCAGCAGCTGAATATTTTTACCATTTTCTGTGAATGTTCAGTCATATAGTACTATTAACATTTTATGACACTGCATTCATATCATTTTATTCTGTAACTTGACCTTGGGAATGTTTATATTTTGAAGAATGTATTTGAAAGGTACACAATATATGGAAACCAAATAAATCCAAGGATTTAAAGTAGTTCCTTCTGGCTATGGCACCCAGAAGCATTCAAAACAACTGTCTTGGTTAAAGCTAGTATAAAAGGGGAATTCAGAAATACAGTCTGCTCTTGGACAGCTGTTTCACAAGATGGTACTTTTCACCTTAGCTTAATAAATTTGTAAACCGCCTCTGTGTCCTGGCACTGCTTAAGTACTCTCATTTTTAACTGCAGAGAAACAGTTTTCTGTCTCTGACACTCTATACTTTCACAGAAGCAACCATGGCAGTATTTTTCCTTAAAAATATACGAGATTTAGGTTTGTTTTACTTGCCCACTTTAACAGCTTTGAAATCAACCATTAATTTAAACACAATCTTTAAAGAATTAAGAATGAAAGACTAGAGAAAAATATGTTTCTTCTCCCTCACATACTGCTAAATTTTGCTCATTGAACTAAAATTTGGTTTTGTACTGATGAAAGTACTAAAGATTTTCACAGATTATTACCAGTGTGAGCGACTAGTGTGATCCACAATCCTTGTCAGACCTCACAGTCCTCATCTCTATTGTCTATACTGTAGATAGATACAAGGCAGACAATTATGTCATCGTGCTGCTACTGCACAGGAACAGCCTTATCAGCAAGGTGACGCAGTGATGACTCCACACTTCAGGGGTTTTCTTCTCACATCTTTTTTTTACTCAAAACTTTCAGAGCTATGGGTACACAAGGCATACGTAGCTGAGCTCCAGGAGACATACATGTTGTTGTTAAACACAGTATGAACTTCCACAAAAAAGAAAAAAAATAAGTGTTTGAAATCTCAAAATTCAAAAGTACAGTCTTAGCAGGTTACAAAAGTCTATCTCCCTAGCAGTTCCAAAACTTTTCTCTCCATTACAGGAAAACAGTAAACACATGCAATTTTAATGAGATATGACTATCTTTCCAGGGCCATGTTCAGTAGTTAATTTTCTGTTGACCCCAGACCCTCCCAGCTATTCACCTGGGCTACAGCCTAGACCAGAGATGTATATTCTACCGCTCTCCACCTCACTCCTTCTTGACATATTTTCTGTTTCATTTTAACATATTAACTCTCTCAAAGTGTTTTGCTTTGAAAATCTGCAGATTGATGAGTTGCTTTTGACTTTTAGTATCAAATGTACCGTAGTTCATAGTCTTTCTTGTATCACTTGTCACCTGTGCCAGGGCAGAAAGCGGCATCAAAAACCTTCATAATTCCTTGTGCAGCTCTCCTGTGGAAGCAGGCAGGAACAGTTTTTGTTTCCCATGTACTCTTGGCTCGATATTCACAGTCTGTTATAGAACAGCAGCATGACCCTTCCTATTTCTTTGCAGCACTAATCTTTTGGGGGCAATATGTTGAATGTGCAGATATGTTTCTGCTGACCACAAGTACAACAAAGCCGAAGGCAAGACACATCATGCTTCTCTGAGGTTCAACAGTGCCTATACTGCTTTCTACCTTCCTCTTAGGATTTAGGCTAAATGCATTGACTACTGCAGGGAAGGGAAGGGAAGGGGAAGGAAGGGAAGGGAAGGCAACGCAAGGCAAGACAAAATCACCCAAACTCAAAAGTCTTAATTTGCCTACAAGTAATGGGTTTTGTTTGGGGTTTAGTGACTTTCTTTCTTTCTTTCTTTCTTTCTTTCTTTCTTTCTTTCTTTCTTTCTTTCTGTCTTTCTTTCTTTCTGTCTTTCTTTCTTTCTTTCTGTCTTTCTTTCTTTCTTTCTTTCTTTCTTTCTTTCTTTCTTTTTTTCTTATTTTATTGGTGGTAAGGCAATCAGAAGAGTCAGAAAGGGTGAAAGGGTCAAGAAAATAAGGAATCAAACCTCCTTTCTCAAAAACAGCAAAGCCTAAGAGAATTGACTTAAATCTTGAATGAGAATGAGACATACTGTTGTAGGAACAGTGGCACTTCCTTGCAGTTGGCAGACTCAGTGAAGAATGACTACTGCTACGAAGACACTGAAAGGACAGTGCAGAAATATATCTGTTAAATCAGTAAAAATATGGACTCCCTGTACAGGCAGTCTCAACATCAAATCATCTTTGGCATCACAGATGCACTATGAGGACAGACTTCTGAATAGATGTGAGATTCTTATTACTTTGGAGAATAAATATCAATAAAAATGGCAAATGAAAAAGTTTCTTATTGTCACATATCTATTGGATATCCTAATTGGCAAACACCATCCTTTGCATGTGCTTTGTTTTGGTTTTAACAAAAAAAAAGGAAAAAAGGCATGTCCCACCTTAGCATAGCCAGGTTCTCTTAAAGACATATATGTATTTGGCTCATATTTTGTAAATGGTTTGTCTTAAATAATTCAAGGAAGTATTTAGGAGACTACTTTCATTGCCAAACTAATTTCTTAATTCCCATTGCTACCAATGAGAACAATATACATGCATGAAAAGAAAAATAAAACCACCATATTGCTAAACCTCATTGTTGATATTTTTATGGGTAAAAAAAATATAATCCTGTCATTCTAGAGTTTAATACTCATAGTGCAAAGAAAATGAGTCAGAAACCTAGCTGCCATCACTGAGGGATTAATACTATGTCTTTCTGTTGTATTCACGAATGCACTCTAAGACATCTCTTCAGAATGAGACCAAAATAAAATTCACTTAATTTCACTTTAGTCAAAAAGATGCATTTATTTTCCTGAAGCAAAGACTTGTCATGCATTCAGATGTTCCATTCCTTCCCCTAGAGAACACATGTGTCACCTCCATGCTGTCTCTGCCCACTGAGGGAATAATAATTTTTAATAAGACTGTTATAAAAAGACTGTTTAATTTGCATGTGAAAGGTTCTGTTATGAGAGCAATTATAAAGAGCAACCATGATTACAGATATCAAAGCAAGCAACCCTGAAAACAATTAACATTTTATTGTCTGGACAACATCATCAGAAGACTACCAAATTGCAAAGGTAAACATAGTATGTCAGTTGTTTACTAATGCAATGGAACATGATCAAAGCCAATGACTACAGTAGTGGAAACTCTATGGAACCAAATGTTCTTTGAAAGAAATAAAACTGACATATTTTGAAAAAAATAAAGTATACTTGCATTTTTATACCTTTCTTTACACACTGAAATTCTCTCTTTGTTCCAGAAAATATTGCTATGTCAGATATGGGAGATTATATCCCACTTGTGAAATCAAAAGATGACTATGTAGATTCTTTTTCTGTGTTCAGAACTGGATGGTGTGTGTTCATTTCATTATGTCCTCCACCAAAAGAGAGGGCACAATGAAATGTTCCTGGCAAAATTTTACTTTTACCAGTAGTGGATGAACATGGTTTTATATTTTAGACTATTGGTGCTTATCATCACAGAGTTAAATGTAGCAACATCTGTCTAGAAGGGAACAGCTGGAAATAAAGTAGAACATCATAAACTGTGCTTGCCTGTCAAACACATCTAGCAATGCATGTCGATAGAGACTGAGAGTCTGTTGAAAGAATGTATTTTAATTGAATTTTGTGGATTCAGAACAATATGTAATTACTCACATCTCCATAAAATGTATAATTAGGACTTACTAAGATAGCATTCATTTGGCAAGTCATTCATTAGATGTGCTCATACCTACTGGAAAACATTTAGACGGGTAAGATTTTGACTGAGACACTTTCAAAGGCACTGACCTTTTCCCACTGACGATATGTAGGCTTATTTCAAAATAAACAGCCTACTAAATGCATATAATCTAGGCTCATTAGAAATTTTTGGTTTGTATCCTACAAAGTGTTCCTAATATCTTCCAGAACATTTTCTAAAAGAAGCAATACATTAAGTCAAAGTTCTCTGTCACCAGGGTATTTGTACAAATCATAACAGATGTTTTTATGAATTCAGTAGCTGAAATACACAGGTAGTTACCCCTAAGATAGATATGCTAAAAAAATAGAGCAACACATAATCTTTTAGATGAAATTGCCTCAATTCTGTAGAATAGCTGTGCAAATACTTCTGAAAGAAGTCAGTTGCTATTTGTCATAGATGTGCACTTCTCACGGTTCAAAACCCACACCGGATATTTGATGACATGAACTCATACTTCTCCCTTGATAAAATTTTTCCAAACATCTACTTCTCCTAGTCATTTTGAAAACTATTGCTGAAAGACAGAATGAGACACTTATTCTACCAATTCTTGTTCTCATGAAGGAGAATCTTTCTTCACCTGGAATAAAAATAATTTCTACCATATGAAATTACTATTCCTGTGTATTTTGTTTTAACTAATGAGAGTGACACTTTCCAAAAGTATTTTGAATGCTTTCTCACTTTTTCTACTAGGATGAAAATATTTTCCTGGAAATGTTAATACATCCCTTGTGATGGAAAATATTAGCACTTCCCTTGAAATACCTTGCTTACCAAATGCTGGTCAAATGACAGTCACCTTACATGCTATGTATTTCTCAGGTAAGTATGGATGTTTGTCTGCTTACTTATTAACTGTAGAAAAATATTTGCAGACAACCATCTTTCAAAAAAAGGATCCCTTTGTGTACAGTGGGAAATCTTTCCTTATACAAGACATTTTAATATTTCAGAGCCTATAAAGGTGAAGAGATTTTTTTTTTTCTGTATGAATTTGTGTTCTGTATATTTTTATCATGTAATGACCAATTAACATAATGCTTGCTATTGCTACGTGTTTTCCTGAGCATGATTATCTTTTTGTTCCCCAAATTTGGAAGTGCATGTATTATGGATGTTTAATCAGTGTTTTTTGAGTTATTCAAGAAAGTCCACAAATTCTTTAATTCTTACAGCAATTAATACACCTATTTACTGAGACCAGTGCCCTAACATATTTTTAACCCTCTTTTGCAACCACATAATTTCATTAATTCTATCTTTTTCTAATTCATTAAAAATGACCTTTCATTCATACATTTTTAGTGGGAAAAAGATCTGTCAGCCTTTAATTTCATCATGTCATTTTTTCTTGTATATTTTATTTTCTTCATTGCAACCTCTTAGTCCACTGTCTTGTTCTACTTAAAATTAGTAAACATCTCCTGTACTTTCAAGCTTATAATTCAGTTCTTTTTGTTCAATCACTAATGCTGCTATAAGAAGTACTACTTTTGGGCTAAAACTTTGTCGTCTGTGCTGTGCAAATTCTTCTCCTCTTGCAACTGCTTACAAAACCCATTGTAATTCCCATGTCTTTTCCTAAAGACTGGATATCTTGTTTTGTATAACACTGCACATTCCTTTTGTTTTGTCTTGCTACTTGTCTGTGTAACTGCAACTCTGAACTCAGAAAACACCTTTCTGATTCTCTTTTCCTTTAATAATTTGGAATTATCATTATTACTAGAGGACTGGAGTATCACAGACGCTACATATGCTTCAGTTCAGACTTCATGGCTTCTTTGCTCAGCAAATTCAATTTTAAGGGAGTAATTCTGGGTCTCTCATAAAACTTTGAGTGTTTTGTTCCATTATAATCTGATCTGCCATTTAAACTCCCAGATTCAATGAGACTGATTATTCAGTCTTATGTCTGGGACTGATTCCTTTATGGTTCATTTCTGTATCCTTGTTTAAAAAAACATGAATCAATCACAAACATTTCAGTCCTGTATCACTCAGATTTTAGCAATGTCTCTTGTGCCTGACTTAAAACTTTGAAGGAAAAACCCCAAATATAAATCCATAATAAACTGCTGCAAAAATAACATTAACTGTATTGCCTTCTTCCTGGTGCCACTGCTTGAAAATGCAGAATAAAATAATCTGAACTTCCGCCAGCTGTCCTCTCCATATTTAGAAATTATTTAAAAGTTATTAACTGCTGAAGTTATTGTCACCGAGTAATTTTTGAACAGTAATCCCTCAGTGTCAAGGAACATAAGAGGAAGTACTTCATCGTCTGGGATTTAACTGATTCATTAACTGAAATTTAACTAAACTCATGTAACCAAAAATTCCAAGTGGCTCCTTGTAAAAGTGTTTTACACTTACAGTTCCTCAGTTTCCAACTGGTACTGCTTCCTAATTTCTTACAGATCCAAAGAATACTGATAATCACAGCTGCTCCCCAACTCCAAGAATTTTGACAGAGTCCCACAGTTTTCAGTCCCATCACCATTTGTATTCAAACATCTGTGGTCAACATTTTGGGTGTATCATGAATTAGCATAGGTGAGAATTACCCCAATGTTCTCCTTGTCTTTTGGATCCAGAAGAGTATCATACATGTGTGTGTTTACAGAGAAAATCAAATGCCAATTAAGCTGAATAAGAAATAAAGTGAAATACTTCTGGTCAGAAGAAGCATTTACAGGAAGTGTATCAGTCATTAATTTTAGGCTAGCAGTAGTCAGAGTAATGTGAAACCAAAAATGTCATGTGGCTTTTTATTGATCCTGGATACACCTATCACAGCTCTTCAAAAGAATATTCTTACTCCTCTAGCAAACAAAATATAATGGTCCCTTAAGAGGAATGTCTGCCTTTTCAAAGCTGTATATATCTTCTTTCTGTAATTTTTCAAAAATGAATTTGAATGTGTGAGAAAATTTTGTGATACTTGTTTTTTGGTTTTGTGGTGGTTTTTTTTTTTTTTTTAACAAATGCATTATTTGCTAAAGACTATTTATTATCTAGTTTCATGTCTCTGAAACAGACTGGAAAAAGACTGGGAAACTGAAATTTGAAACCCAGGTTTGGAAGATCAAAGGCCTTTAGATTAGATCTGCAGAGACTTTTGTTTTCCATTAATTCCATTGGGTATCAACAGGGTTGAGTGAATAATAAATATAGCCATTTACCTACCAGATTAATGAACAGCTTGCTGAGGGACTCTGCAATGTTAATGTACATCTGACTAATTTTCTAGTGACTCATATATATATGCAGATGGTCAGGAAAAGCTAAGTACAGGAAACAGTTAAGCAGATGCCCTAGGTATTAGAAGTACAAAAACATGTCAGTGTAAATTGGTTAGTTGCTGCTTTGTTTCTACTGCAGTTGGCCTACTCATATGCCTCTAGCAGAAATCAGGTCAAGCTTGGATGTTATGAAATTTCAAATATGTCCAGGTTTTATAATGCCAAGCAGGCAAGTTACTTTAAGGTGCAATTAACATAGAAAGAAAAAGAAAAATGCACCAGAGGAAAAAAAATGTTCCAAGACTGAATGAACACTAATCAGCATATCTGATGTTTGAAAAAGTGTCAGATTAACATCATCTCTTAGATGACTGATTTTTTTTTTTACAGTGCTTTCTGCTGGCCTTAGCATGAAATTAAGCTGCCATCTAAAGTGCTGTACATAGAGAAATCATAATTTGTGATGAGGATGCTAGCTGCTCTTATTTCAGAAACCATTGGAGTATGCTTGACTATTATGTATGGTATTGTTGAGATCTTTTCAGGAGTCAAAATTGCTGAGGCAGCCTTCAAAACTCTGTATATTGAGAGATGTTGCAGCAAAGACGGAGTCTATCTGTAGTCTTGTTTTCACAGCTTCCACTACTGAGGGCTCTACTAAAGCTGACAAGATGCTGCTGTGAGGAAGCTTGTAGTGATCCTGAAGCACAGCTGCTGTTGGAGAACATAAGCAGATATTGAGAGGAAGCATGAGATGAAAACATTGGGAAAAATGGAAAAAAAAAAAAGTCAGGACACAAACTGAACTGAAAAAACCCAAAAGTTAGCTTGACATTTAAAATATTCTTCTTTTAAGATATCAGTGATCAAGCAGAAACAGGTGAGATAAATTACCTAATCATCTGTAAATTGAATCTTAATTTGGGGAAATCTGTAGGAATAATACTTAAAAAAAAATCTAGAATGATGAAGAAAATGTAAGAAGGTTTATTTCTGTTTACCAGGAAACTAAATTCAATATAGTTCAATTGTAATAAATAGGGGTGTGGGGAACAGAAAAGAGAATATTCAGTGAATAAAAAAATTTATAGGTATCAGGCCAGATGAGATTTTTATTCCATAAAAAGGCTATAGAGTGGATTTCATCCTGCAGAAAGTTTTCAAAGGACGCAGTCCTTTGAAGGTAAAAACAGCCTGTTTTTTCCACTGATCTCGTAATAGGAAAAGGTGATCTGCTGTGTTATAATACCATTATTTCTCCAAACTATGCTATATCTCATCTCTCATCCTACACATATTATGTCAACAAGGTCTGTGATTCTCATCATTCACAGCTTCTTTACTGAGCATCTTGCTTTTAGGGCACAGAACCCCATAATTTACAACTGCAAGAGGAATAATGGAATGCAGGGAGAGCTCCCCCGCATTAAGTGACTGCTCTCTGGAATTCACTCACTTTTTTAACTTTAACTGGAAAGGACAGAAAGAATGTTTTAAAAAGACTTGTAAATATTGAAAAATTCAGTATTGAAAATCTTATTCCAACATAAATTCCTGAACACAGACATTAAGTTTTGAGCCAATCTGGTACTAAATTCAGTCTCTGAGATTCTACACTCTCAGATGGGACTTTAAGCTTGAAAGGTTTCTTCTGTCCACATCTTTATCTGGTCCTAGACCTCAAATTAGGCCTACCTTCCCTGGGATGTACTACAGTCATGTGACTGTCCTAATCAGCAAATGATCTCAAACTGAGGAATTTCAGGCTGCTTTCCCTGATGAACAGTCAAGCCATAAATCTTGGAAAGAAAAAAGAGTGGCAATTTGAAACATTTGAACTAAATGTCTGCAAGGCCTCACCGGAAGTTGTAGTTTAACAGTGACTCAGACCAAAACAAATGTTTTCTTTGTTTCAACAAACCAAAATATATGTATGTTTTTCTAACAGGGAAGTGAAGCTGATTTTGTGGAAGCTGCATTTCCATCTAATCGTTACTTCAACAGAAATCACTCTAGATTCCACTCTGGATTATCTAAGGCATTAATCATCACCACATGACTGATACCAACTTGGCTCATGCTTTTAGTGCGAGGTATCCTCCTACCACACATATCACCACGTATATGGGAAACAAATCTCAGTTTTATAGTCCCAAGCAGAGAAACCAATGGGTAGTCTCTGAGACAGAACATTTTGTCACAGCTGTATCCCAGAAAGCTAAATCTTATTTTGAAACAATGCAGTCTCCTTAATAGCAAGTAGTACATAACACGAACATGACTATTTTGCTCACATTTTCATAATCCTCTAACAGTACAGTACAGCATAATGCAACAAAAGAGATCCTTTCATTATCCTGCATACTATGAGACCAGAAGATATTTACTAGTATCATTTCAGACATAAATATTAGGACTGGGGAAAAAAATTTCTCTGCTTTCAGATATGTGTATATAAAGGGGCCAGAAAAAATTACATATTGCTTGACTCAAATTTGACTCTTAAACAGAGGTATTGCTTTTGACTTGCCCTCTGACATTTCACAAATTTCATAATTTCATTCTTTAATAATGTATTTTTAATTTAATTGAACATATTTAATTTGAGACATTTTCTGAAAATAGAGAAGAAAGGAAAAAAAGGATCCTAATAACAATAGTAATATGAATAAAAACAGCATTAAAAAATAGATGTTTCTTGGATGATTCACAAAAAGCAGCATTTTCTTTCTAAAAGGTTTTAGGCTTGTTTTTAATCATAGAATCATAGAATCATAGAATCGTCAAGTTTGGAAAAGACCCTTAAGGTCATTGAGTCCAACCGTTAACCTAGCACTGCCAGGTCCATCTATACCATGTCCTCGAGCACCACATCTATCCGTTCTTTAAATACCTCCAGGGATGGAGACTCAACCACTTCCCTGGGCAGTCTGGTCCAATGCCTGACTACCCTTTCAGTGAAGAAGTTCTTTCTAATATCCAATCTAAACTTCCCCTGGTGCAGCTTGAGGCTGTTTCCTCTCGTCCTATCACTTGTTACTAGGGAGAAGAGACTGACCCCCACCTCGCTACAACCTCCTTTCAGGTAGTTGTACAGAGCAATAAGGCCTCCCCTCAGCCTCCTTTTCTCCAGACTAAACAACCCCAGCTCCCTCAGCTGGTCCTCATATGACTTGTTCTCTGGACCCTTCACCAGCTTCCTTGTCCTTCTCTGGACACGTTCCAGCACCTCGATGTCCTTCTTGTAGTGAGGGGCCCAAAACTGAACACAGTACTCGAGGTGTGGCCAACAAATAAGGTTGTTAAAATAAATTGAGGTATTCTAAAGCCAGACAGGATCACCATCATTAATATTTAACTCTACATAATTCAGCCCAAAGAACTACCTTGAATAAAGTGTTTTGCAAGGAATTCCATAGAATTAGAGAACAAACCCCCAAAATCTCAGCATATAAATCGCATCATACCTCCTTCACCATCACTCTCCCCCAGGAGGGAGACACTGATGTGCTAAGTCTGGCTTAGACTCTTACAGCCTAACTCCATGATCTCTTAGGATACCAAAAGGGCAGAATTTAGGCATTACATGGAAAGCTATGGTACTGAAAATACCAATTATCACTGACAAATCCTGGAAATTCTTGAATTCCATGAGAAATTTACTTTCTTTGCTTTTTTAGTGTATAGTCACAACATTGCATTTTCACAGAACTGCATCAGGATTAATGGATCAGCACAGTGCTGGAAATAAGAACGAAGGAAGGCTGCACAGTACAAATATTATAATTTCATGTGCCTGTGAGCACATGAAGAACAGCTGGTAAAGGCTAGTGGGAACACAGACTGATCACCTCCTTTTCTGGCTCAGGAAATCAAAGTCTGGATTAGCTTACTCCTGCATTTGATCAGAATCCAAAAATGAACCATTAAACCTCCTTTCACCCTCATCACTAGCTGTAGGCTAATCACAATGCACCTGTCTGTTATCAAGGCGTAATAACACACGCTGACAGAATCAGGCTCCATATGTAATGTAGCATTAGCTGACTTTTACTTTTAAAAAATACGGTGAATGTCAACCTCTGTTTTAAGGAATTACTTAGGTCTTAAAGCAATGACCAAGGATATAGACCACAAATGATCAATTTCCTCTCTGTCTTCAGTGATTAAACCATTTTCCATCTCTTAAGAATCTTCCACTCACTTTCATGAACAGCTTAAGCTGTCAATGTTCTAGTGTGGTGGTGCTGGGACTGAAAGAATGGGGGAGGTAGCTTGCACTCCTCCCTTTCAATAAAAGTTATCGTGTTGTTTAGGGAAAAATTCAAGGTCTATAGGGAGGATTTATTTTTTTCTTTCCCCCCCCAGTCATTCACTCCTGGAAAGGGAAGGACATGGGTTCTGGTTTTGAGTCTGGAATTTATCTCAGGTAGCATTCAGTTCACCATATATAAGCATCTGTATCTGAGCTAGCCACATGTATGGGCACTCTAATGGATCAACTAATCTCATCCTAAAGCATATGCTCAAACTAGGTCAGAAAAATATCCTAAACCTAAGCATTTTTCTCCACATACTGTAGAAGTCATTGGGGGTAACTTTTTCAGATACCACCATTTACATTCAGGATATCTAAAGTTAGTCAAGATGAATCTGACCCTGGTGAATTTTGTAAAATATGGATACTACTCAGGGAACAGGAAATGTTTTGCTCTCTCTTTCATCTGGTAAATGTTGAGGTCATTTTTACACAGTGGACCTGCTTTAGCAGCAGTACTAGAAATTGATCCTGAAACATTCCTAAAATGAGGAGGGAACTGTCTCTTGACAGGAGGGCTAGCAATAGGTGTTGAATTTTGATTTTCCATTCAAGATGATACTCGACTCTCTAAAAAGAGTATTTGCCAACAATTTAAAGGGTAAATTTCATGCATTTCTTAAGGAGAAAGGCAGAGGCACTTGTGGTTGGAAAGCAACATCTAGTCTGTGCAGCCAACGTCTTGTTCTAGGTCTAAGAAGTCATCTCAGTATCAAATTAACTTGGGTTCTAAGGCAGCTCATATCTTTTCATTTGTTGTATAAAGAGCCTGGGCAGCTAATACCCCTATTTCACGATCCCTATTTAAAATTACATTTTGATACCTGATAACTGGTTAATCTTTAAAATATTCAGTATCAGTAATGTCAATAGCATATTTCTCGAAGGGCACATCATGGAGCATGCCGAGTGTCCCACAAGCGTGCAAGTATAATCCTTCAGCACTAAAAGCAGTATCATTCAGATTTTAGTTCTCATCAAAAATAGATATTCAATCAGTTTGAAAAGACTTTTTATAAACCTGTGTAATTTAGCATTAATAAAAACTTTATAAATTATGTCAAACATCATCAGCCGCATTATCATGTTTGGGACCAGTATCAGGATGAATGGTCTGTAATTGTTCAGGTCGTCTCACTTGTCTTTTATATAGAATTGACTTGGTCCTTGGCAAAGTATTTTAAAACTTGATCTGAAACCTATTCATATCAGATAATTTTCAAAAGTCTAATTTTAGTAGTTGATATTTTATGTCCTTCTGGCTGATGTGAGGATGGAGCATATGTTGTCATTATAACAAATATATTTTCAAAGGTTTTTCTCCAAATGCAGATAGAAATAACAGAACACTTCTACCCATGCTTGTTTAATGCAGTTAGCAGTTCAACTTGTCACATTTCTTTAAAAAGAGAAGACAAGTGATTTAGTTAGAATAAGTACACACTTTGGTCAGCTGGAATTTTCCACAGATCCAATGGATGAAGAGCCAAATGGAAGAGGAAACAGCAACTAGTCTATAGCACTGTATTTTAAAACAGAAATAACTGTCTTAATTGCCTCAATTTTATTTTAAAGAGGAAAAAAGGCACTTTTCCTTTATTCTCCTTAGTAATGTAATGAGTCCTAGAAGGTAAAAAAAAAAAAAGCCTTCTCTATTTGAGAGTAAACACCTCCCTCTTCTGGGACTTCCTGTGAAATGCATGGCAATTAAGATTCTGGACACAATGCATGAAGCGGTGTTTAGTTCTCTGTGCACATATCATACAGGAAAGCTGGCCATTAATTCTTTTAAATCTAGTGTGTCATTAGCTTGAGGAAGTATAGAATCATATTTTTTTCTACTTATTCTCCTTGATATTTTTTTATCTCCCAAGGACCTAATTTTCTTTGTTACAGAGCTAATCACAAACTGCAAAAGCAAGTCAAAAGGAACATATGTCTTGAGGATTCTTCAGTTATTAGTGACACATTATTAGCGTACTACAAAATTCTATCCTGTTCGTCTTTTAAATTATTAAACACTCTAAGACCAGATGAAAATGCACTCTCTCTTTATCAGCCAGCTGCATGTATTGTGTTAAATGGTTGGCCAATTTTTATGAATTGTTAATAAACACAGTAATTTAGCTGAAAGGAAGTTCATTAATGTCTAAAGGATTAATAATTACAGTCTGGCAACCAGTCTCCCCCTCTCTGTGGAGCAAGTATTCCCAAATTGGACCTACTGACAGCAGGTACATTTTTCAAATCCTAGGTGCATATTTGTAGTACTGCGCTCATCAAGTATAAAGCGGTTCTTAAACTTATCAGCAACTGCCACAGACAATAATATTATGCTATTATAGATGTTGCTGCCAATCAAATCATCACAGGTGTAATAGTACCACATTATGGGAAACCACTTGTGACTATATTAATAGGAAGTATTGCTAAAATGACAAGGGGCACAGACTTTATCTAGACTGTTAGTACTGACAAGGATAATTTATGGGAATAATATCTTCTAGCAGTGAAGCTTCCAAGATTTATGAAAAAAGTCATTGTGAACAGTTCTCAAGTATATATTATAGTCATTTTTGTTTGAAACACTGTAGAATCTGTCAGGAATACAAGATCTGCAATTCTATCTAACTCTAAATATTTCTACTTATGTGCATGTACACAAACGTATATAGTTTATGTACAGCCACACACAAAATGTAGTCTGTAAGAAAATATTTTTTTGTGTGTATAGGTATATGAAAATTATGAGCATCATGGAAAAAGTTTTATTTGGGAAGTTGATGTATGCGAATACATAGAGAGTGCACACAAACTATTTACTGAACTTACTTACATGCATACTGGATTAATGTTTTAAAGAAAATAATTTATGGTCTATGTACCATGAAAGTACTTATGTTATTTTGTTTCATTCTTTTGATAAAAAAGTAATGAATTTTGTAGCAAAAGCAAACATAAATTATATTTAAAGATATTGTAAATCTTTTTCTGATTAACTAACTTAGAAGGAACATAATGATGAATACAGTAAAAGCTTGTCAATTTTTCAAATAATTCTTCTCATAATTAAATATTATTATTTACAAAAATTAGGGACAACACTCACTAAAAATCAGAGGAGTGGGTGGGGGTGTTCTTTCTTATAAATTATGACCTCATACCAGGACAAAGGCCAGTAATCAAGTTACCATGATTTATCAGTGCACATTGATTAGACAACCTAAACCACACTTAAACAAAAGTTACTTCATTAAAAGAATTCCAGAGCAATCATTTTAATCACTGAAGTAATATTCTTAGCTCTTCTAACTGTCACTGTCTTCTCTGGAGTATTTCAGCATGGATTTAAAACAAAATTGGAAATCTCCTTTGAAATTTTGCTCTGTCATTTTTGAACTAACAGTGTTCTTCATCCTCCTCTATCCAAAGAGTGTATTTAAAATCACTCTCTGAATTTTGGAATTAATTTTGTACCTCATGAACCCTGTAAAAATTCAAAGTAGTTGTCCCTTTTGTGATGTATATAATTATATACCTATATACATATATAATACATATTTATAGCACATTTGTGAAGATTACTGCAACCTTATTTGCACTGTATTTCTTATATCAAACCTATAGCTAGTCACTTCAGTAGACTACAAATAAATGTACACAATTTATGGGAGAGAATTAAGAGAAATAGCTTCAGAATCTATTGTAACAATAAAAAGTATTCAAGTATTTTGTATGGTAAGCGTTCAAATGACCAAAATACTTACTTTTTTTTTTGCTTTTATGGACTAATCACAGAATCACAAAATGGTTGAGATTCAAAGGGACATCTGGAGGTCATCTGGTCCAACACCCCTGCTCAGGTAGGTGGCTCCTCCCTAGGAGTTTAAGTTGTTTGCTCTTATCATGGATCAAAGGACTATTTTGGGGTTTGATTGCGTTTTCACTCTCTCATGTGAGTTTTCTTCTAGTTTAACAGGTAATATTTAAGCAGTCTCTGTGCGGCCCCTAGTGGAGAGACTTCTATACAAAGCATTATTTGAGTGAGAAAACTAACAATTAGCAATAATAATACCAGGGTTCAGGTGATCCACTTTTTTTTTTTCTTAGCAAATATTAAAAGTCAGGTTTATACACATAGTAAAATTTGTTGTACCGGAAGTAAAGAAAATTGACATATCTGTGTTGTTAAGAGATCTGTACATCATACATGAATCAAATTCTGCTTATAAGAGTACAAGTCTCATGGAAGCCCATTGAAGTCTGTAGAATTAGAGGAGAAAATAAGCTGCATAACAGAACACAAACTGCAGGTACTGATTTTTCAAACCTTAATTTCACTTGCAAAAAAAGAAAGTTTTAGGAGTTTTTTTTCAGGCTGATGGAAAGAACTTGTCCAACATCAGCACAGCTGTGAGAGTAAGTCCAGCACAGTAAGACGTTTTAGCATCACAAAGAAATAAAATCCTGTATTTGATATATTAATTCTTGTGTTTTTTTCAAAAGAATTAAGCCTCAGATATTCAAAAGTATTTTTGTAGTACAGCTTAGGTCTACAAAGAGAGAGATATGAGGCAGATATTTTAGGTTTAATTTCAAAATGTATCTTCCCAAAATTACTGTTCAGCTTTATAAATTCAGAGTTCTTTAATTCCTTGATTTATTAAAAGCAAATTCCCTTGTTCCCTACATTGAAACTAAAAAGAGTCAGACAGCTATAGTGAAACTGTCAAATTTGGTATTCTTTTTTCTTTCTTGCTCTTGACATAAAACATGTAGATATTTTCTTTTTTTTAGCTTAAGCATCTCATTCTCCCTCCCTTGCTCTCTTTTCCCTAAGAAAAAGTAAAAGGACCTTACAGAACCTCCCATTTCATTAGTACTTGAAGCACTTACCTGAACCCTGGGAAAACAGAATCAAGTCACTATTCTTGTTCCATGTAGAACACAGACTTGAACCCAGATGTTCCACTTCCGTCCCAAATACTCAGTAGAGTCTGTACTACAAATGTAAATGGAGCCAGGAAAAAATATGAAGAGCTGATACATGCTTCCTGGAATAGTTTGGCCAGTGCCAGCTAGTGCTTGTTAACACAGTGTTGAAACACAAATCCCAGGATGCTACATGCCAGGAAATGTTAAAAGAACTATAGATGAGTCTACCCTATTTTTTGAGAGAAAAAACTGGTTTTGGGCAGGAAGATACAAGTGGTACTGTGCTGCTTGTCCTCACAGCCAGGTCTCAGTTTTTATAGGGACAGAAATGCAGTTTGTGATATTGTAAAGGTGTTTTTTTAAGTCTCCTTTGTTGATGCTATTCCTCCTTGGAATCTGGGTATGAATTAGCTGTCATGTCATGGAATCTTTCTTATTATTTCCAAGACATATTGAAAGTTTAAATGTAACAGGGACATTCAACTGACTTAATTCAGAATATCCTATATTCTAAAGAAATACTTGTAACAACCCACTTAATGAGTATGGTGCAGGTATAAATTCAAATATTTGATTCAACTCTAGTAGATTATTGTCTTAATCAGTGTCTCCTACATTCCAGATGTCCAATCTGATTAGTTAAGCAGGTTGAAGAGCACTTTATTCAGTCCAAGAGTAGGCTTTGATCTGTTTTTGAATGGCTAGACTTAGGTTCCGCATTTTGTACTGGCTGGTTTCTACAGTTCCCCACCACAGCACAGGTTTAATCTTCTTAGGCTGTAAATGTTTGATTCTACTGGTTTACCATAACTTACTGAAATTAAAAAACTTAAGAGATTGATCTCCCGTTAGCACTGGCATGGTTTTCAAATACTGGCAAGGGAGTGATAGCACCTAGGAAGGAAGGAGTTTTTCATTGATACAGGCAGCCTCTAGGAAAATAAGAGAGTCTTAAAAATCTCTTTTCATAGGCCTAGGAATAGGTCAGGTTAACAAACGTTTAAAAGAAAGAGTCTGATGAAAATGTATGCAATTCAGTATTACTTCTTCATTTTATTCTTCTTTGATAGTTTAAAAGAACCAACCTATTTCTATTCTTTTTGATCTAAGTAGACATAGATAAACAGAAATAAAACCACAGAGGTTCTTTAATTTATGAAACTGAAACATCTTTTAGCCATCAGAAATTGGAGAAAGGCATTTGTTTGTAAGCAAGCATGTACTTTAGGACTCTCTGATTTGTTACAGATTTTTTTTTTTTCCCTAAGGGGATGTGAAAGGACAAATAATATAATATAAACAAGCTTAATACAGTGGCTCAGCTCTGAGTGCACTGTAATAATAATAAAATGCAACATTACTCACTTCAAGAAATCCCTGGAGCTTTTAAGACAATTGCCAAGATACAACAAAGTATGATTTTTTCTATTAATTGCTTAAAAACCTTCCTGTTTTGCTGTTACCTGCATAGCTGAGGTCTGGGTTGTTTTGTAATGTTGGATAGATGCATTTTTTCAGTCTTCTCTGCTTATCTTTGAACTACTATATGCATTATAATAAATGAAGCCTGTAAGTACCTAGATTTTACATTGTCCCACGTTTCTTAATGAGTTGGTTTTTTTCTCCCTCCTAAATTCTGTGCAATAAATGTTGTCCTGGTTTCAGCTGGGATAACGTTAATTTTCTTCTTACTATTTGGTATATTGCCATGTTTTGGATTTAGTAAGAGAATAATGTTAATAACACATTGATGTTTTAGTTGTTGCTAAGCAGTGCTTATACTAGTCAAGGACTTTTCAGCTTCCTGTGCTCTGCCAGGTGCATAAGAAGCTGGGAGGGAGCACAGCTAGGACAGCTGACCCCAACTGACCAAAGGGCTGTTCCATACCATATAATGTCATGCTCAGTATATAAGCTGGGGGAACAAAAAGGAAGGGGGGGACATTCGGAGTTATGCCATTTGTCTTCCCAAATAACGACTACACATGATGGAGCCCTGCTTTCCTGGAGATGGCTGAACACCTGCCTGCCAGTGGGAAGCAGTGAATGAATTCCTTGTTTTGCTTTGTTTGCATGCGCAGCTTTTGCTTTTCCTATTAAACTGTTTTTATCTCAGCCCACGAGTTCTCTCACTTTTACTCTTCTGATTCTCTCCCCCATCCCACTGTGGGGGAGTGAGTGAGTGGCATTGTGGTGCTTAGCTGCCGGCTGGGGTTAAACCGCGACAATGTGTAAGCTACTAGTGAATGGGATTTCAGTGTACCGAAACATGGCTCTTTACTTCCTTGCACATTTATGTGTAGGACAAAGAAAGGACTTCAGAGCAGTTATGGTTGCCATTTGTTGTAGAGTCTAACGTTTTCTAACACAGTAAGTACCACTATCTGTAGGAAAAAAACTGATTTTTCTTAATTCAAGGTTGACATTGAAAGCTTTATAGGGAAAATAAAACAAAAGAAAATCAGTAACAGAATGGCTTTATTAGAGAGGCATAGGGGAAAAATGATGCATTTTCTTTCAGAAATATAAAAACCGAGGGATGTTCTGTGCCATTGCAAATGGCATTCTGGCCAGCCATAGGCACCTAGAGTTTCCTTCTTCTTTCTAATAGCTTAAGTTTCAAATTGTGTGTGTGTTTGTGTGCGTATTTTTACATATGACTTATATATACACTCCAAATACATTCCTTTCATTCCCTCATTTTGGTTCTTTAATACTGTTATTGGAGACTATTCCAATGCCCTCATGCATAATATGCTTTCAGTGTAAGTCTGCATCATCTTTTGAAAGCAGAATCTACCCATACTCCAAGCCAAATGGAAGCCATGTATCTGCATTAGCATGGTATTAAGCTTGAACCATGAATCAGAAAGATTTATTAGTTTGGACGTAATGCTGTACTATTACTAAAAGCTTAGTCAGCTTCAGTATAGACAGAGCTCACTTGCAACTTTCTGCAAAAGAATATGTAGACATACCCTTTCATTTTTATACTGCCACTAAATCACATGTAGTTATATTGCAGTTTTTGTACTTTTGAATCATATATTCATAGTTATCATTTATTCATGTAACCAAAATCTCAGCTGACCATCTGAATGATGTTGAAGTTGCATTTAAATTACCATGATCTGTTATTTCTAGCTTTTGTTTTCAGGAAAACTGGGAAATGTGAAATGATAAGAAACTGGTATGCAGCTTGTTTCACCCTGAGATGGAGCTGTGATGCAGGCTGGGACAAGCACTATGCTTAGGAACTCAGAGGTTTATTAACATAAACAAAGACATAGTCATAGAATCATAGATTCATAGAATCATAGAATCATTCAGGTTGGAAGACACCTTTAAAATCATCAAGTCCAACTGTTAATCTAGCACCCGCCAAGTCCACCACTAAACCATGTCCCTAAGCACCACATCTACACATCTTTTAAATACCTCCAGGGGTGGGGACTCAACCACTTCCCTGGGCAGCCTGGTCCAATGCTTGACAACCCTTTTGGTGAAGAAATTTTTCCTAATATCCAATCTAAACTTCCCCTGGCACAGCTTGAGGTCGTTTCTTCTCGTACTATCACTTGTTACTAGGGAGAAGAGACTGACCCCCACCTCGCTACAACCTCCTTTCAGGTAGCTGTAGCGAGCTATAAGGTCTCCCCTGAGCCTCCTTTTCTCCAGACTAAACAACCCCAGCTCCCTCAGCCACTCCTCATAAGACTTGTGCTCTAGACCCTTCACCAGCTTTATTGCCCTTCTTTAGACACACTCCACCATCTCAATGTCTTGTAGTGACTCTATCTGTCTGATGATCAGATGATGAGGGATTTTTAATACCTTGATACACTGATGAAATTATGATAACATTATTCTGATATTGTACCATGATCCATGTTTTTACTTTCAGATCCTATGGCAGATGAATTAAGTTTTAAAAATAACCTTTATTTCTTTGAAGGTTATGATAGGTCTATATCCTTACACATGCAAATGGAATGAATTAACAAATATTTCTGTAATGATACTCTTTATTGTCTCTAAATGTAAATATATGAAAACTGAAGATGAATTGTTTAATTTCAGAATGCCCATATGAACATATAACTATATATTTTTAGATGCATTAAAATTAATAAATCATGAAATTTCTTCTAGTTCATGTAGATCCCTTCTAAGAGGGTGAGAAAAGTGGACTTTCTGTTGTTGAGCAATGAAAGAAGACCATAACTTTACTTCTAGCTGTTTTATGAGAAAAATAAGTATTGCTAGCACCAGCAATCCTGATAACACTAATACAAACAGAACTATTCCCAGATGGTGCCACATACCAGTTTTAAAACTTCAGTATGTCTTTTTCTTGGATGCAGTTCCTATAGGTCTCCAGCTTTTGTTTTACAACCTGCATAATTCATGAGCAACAAGTCCAGGTCCTCAGGAGACAGCTACATTTAGAATGCTAAGGGAGTAAGAATTTTTTTTAAATACTTTTGTTTTAAGAAAATACAAAGTGTTACAGTATATTGAATTTACTTCTATTTTGTGTATTTACTTGTAGCTATTCAATTCTCTTCATCTCTTCCTTTGCTTACAATGCAAATAGATACAAAAGCTGGGTGTTCATTTCTTGCTCCGGAGATTTATTTTAAAAATAGGTAAGAAAATAAAATGCAGATAATTATATATTTTGAGGAATGCATTTTTGACTGTTGAAAGCATGAGTTAAAGCATCATTTGAAATAACTAAAAACTGAAAGTTTAGGCATTGTTCTGACCCGTGGGATATATTTTCCATTTAAAAAATAAGTGACTATTTATTTTATATTTACGGAAATATGTAAGAGAACATATACCTTGCATACTTTGTGCATATTTTGAATCTCTTCTGTGCTACGCCAGGTCAGACTAATGAATTAAAATACAGACCAGTGTATATTTCAGTTCAGAATACTGCAACAAAGCGATAGCATGAATGGTGCAATGAGATCAGGGGGCTCGAAAATGGGGTATTTTTTAATATTTTCAGGTTATTTTTTGGTCTTTTCTGGAAGCCATTAATGATTTTCAAATTTTCACTTCCCCAGTAATATTAAATTATTGAAAAAATCAGATCCAAAGGAGAAAATGGCTTTAAACTTTAGTAGGTACAGCTTTTGTAGAGGACATGGAAAATACAGTACAGCATCTCTTGTAACTTAAAGGATCAGGGGCCCCAAGACCTCAGTGAGTGCTCTAAACAAAGACATCTGTGGAATCTCATGAATGCCAGTTTCTCTTCAGGTCTGTATAGAAATGAGATTGGTGGTACAGTCTTCTGAATAGAGATTTTTATGGAAATCTTGTACCGCATTCAAAATAATTCTCTAAGGGACCCAACTTCTGGGATAAAAGTTTTTACCTCTGACTTTCATTAGAAATGTAATGTTCAGACTGAGAAACCTTCCATTTGAAAATTTCAGAGGAATGTGTATGTATTCAAAATGGTTGAGTCTGAACAAACTGTCATTTTCTAATGGAATACCCACTTGTGGAAAAAATATTTGCTAAATTCTATTTTCAGTGAAATATGCACAATGAATTTATTTGTGAAATAGCTATGAACATTCTTCTGTCAATTCAGATATGATTTAATCTTTCTGGTGTTTATACACACACACCCATGCACTCATATATATTTTGAAGATTCTTTCAGAGCTAAGGTTTAATAGCATGTATTGGTTGAGTGCTACATTTCAAATAACTTGAGTTCACAGGGTGAAACTACAGGTCGAGTGTTATTTCTGAAATTCAGAGTGAGCCAATTAAAAAAATAGGTGAGGGAAGATTTTGATTGTCAAATTAAAAGCTTCATAATTAATAAGTCAAATAAGTGGTCACTTAGATCAGTTTTTTAATACCGGTTCTCTACTAACAGAGTGATAAGACATATTTATAGAACATTTTACTTTGCTGTACTTCCATATAAAGATTGTATTACGACAAAGTTAAATGTACACAGTTCAGTGTCAGGAAATAAACAGGCTAAGTTACATGTTCAAGAGCTATGCTCTTGGCTGCAAGTACACTATCAAATGTTGTTTCTCAATTGGGATAAGAGAGAATGCCACATTTGCTCAAGTTACAAGGTAAATCACTTTCAGAAGTGATGCTACCTTTCAGAAGAAGTGAAAACCAAAGGCAAATTTGCAAAAGTTACACTTGCTGGGAATGTTTTTAGGCAGTCAAAACTATTGCTCCCATTCAAAGACATCTTTTCTAAATAAGGCTAATACCATGAGTTACTTTGGCAATAACTGTTTTGAGGTACAAGAATTGTTTTTTTCCTGGTTTGCTTTTTTCAAGTAAAGTAATGGAAGATATGTTTCCAAATACCTCAGAGCTTGTCCAATGTTTAAAATAGCCATAAAATAACCAAACACAAAATATATTTTGGTTAATTGTTTCTTTGAAAATGTAGTGCATACTTGTCATGAATGACTATAAAAAAACTAAACCTTTAGAAGCATGTGACAGCAATATTGACTTTCTGTCCTGTGAAACCAAGGTGAAAAATTTACTTGCACAGCCTTTATGGCACTTAGTCTGTATTCTGTCTCAAATCTTACCTAGTGTTTAATGACGTAGCTGGAACAGGGGCTGTGATTATCCTTCAGTAATATCAACACAGAACTTCAGAGAATGTTTAGGAAATCAGGAGATGTGTATGTCCTTGTAGGCTGCAGAATATTGGTTATAACTGATTGTTTCCAGTTCTCTAAGGCCTTTGTCGCAGATGGAGTGAGGATGCACTTGTAAGAGAGAAGCAACAAAACATTTATTGATAACAAAGTTTGATAGTAAATGTGACAGTGGTTTAACAAGATTCAATGGCAAGTTACACTTGATTATTTACTGCATAGAGGACAGGGTCAGCCAAGACTGTCAGGGAGACCCTCCCGTTGAGTCATGAGGTTCAGAGAGGACCCCCTTGCTTTCTAAACTCCTTCTCAGGGAGGAGTCTAAGTGCAGCTGGATCCAATCCTAGTCCCAGACTTGGTCAATGGTTTATGTCTGAAGGATTATATATGAACAATCAATCCTTTATATTACTTAGCTAAGATTACAAAGTTTCAGTGTACTTGTTCCCAATTCACTTACTGAGTATCTGGTGCGATAAGGAATCTCTCAGCCTCGAGGAGTAACCTTGAGAGGTGTCCCTACTCAAGGGGAGATCATGGCATGCAGCCCACTGCTGTGCAGAAGAACTCAAAGGGCTCTTGGGGTGCTCACTATTTATGAAGGTAAGATGATTGACTCATAGTCATACTTGCATACCGACCACAAGTGCCAGTTTCTTCCAAATCTGGCTTGAATCTGCATGGACCAGCACTGTGGTCAGGTGGGCGCATTACCATAGATTAGCCCTTGGCTATTGTACTGTTATTGCCTGAATCCACCTTGAGTCTTGAGCCGGATGTAGCCATCAAGACCAGATGCACACATGATGGGCACCACTGGTGGTTATCACTTGATCAGAGTTATGGAAAAAGGTCAGGTCGGGGCAGGGGGTAGGGGGAGCACACTGCCACAGCATTATGACCTCAAAATATCCCCTAATGTTATCTTACAAGTAGGTCTGGGTAGGCTAATGTATGTAGAAAATGACTTAAATTGCTAGATTTGTCACTTAGTAGCAATAGTAGTTAGCTGCATATTTTGCAAAATGCATTTCTGAATGATGAAAGTATGAGTTACAGCATCATCAGTGGGAACGGCAAAAACTTGAAAGTGTAGGCACTGTTCGATCCAATGGGATATATCTTCCATTAAAAAATGAGTGACTACAAACTTGCAAGTCCTTTATTTTCAATTTATGGAAATATGTAAGAGAATGAAAAACAATCTAGTGCACATTGTGAATCTTTTTGTTGTATCAGGTCAGATTCATAAAATAGCAATGGATATTGACAGATCTAGAGAAATAAAGATGCAGCAGAAACACATTTACATGCATTAAATGTGATCCTGTTTTGCATAAATTAGATAAGGTTAGATTGGGTCATTGCTTTAAAATTCTACATAATACCTAAGTTCTTGAATAAATATTCTAAAACTAAGAGATAAAACCAGGTTGCTGTGTTTATTTGTTTGTTTGTTTGTTTTTTGTCTTTCCAAGGAACTCTCAGTAGATGTCTTCTTCCGAAAATGATGCAGATAATTTTAGATCAGCTCCATTAGTATAACTCTTTTCTTTCTCAGTCAGAATTCTTTAGTTCTATAACATTGATTGTTAGATGCAATTTCTTTTGAATGCTGATTACTTAATATCTACGGTTATTAAATTTTCTGTGATTTTTTTTACAAGAACAAGCTCATAAACTTGGATATTCTGAGCAGAAACCACCTTAAGCAGTTGTATTTAAGAAAGTTAATCTCTCCTATGATTTTAACAATGTAGTATACTATGCACACCAGGTTGTTTTCCCCACAGAGAAAAGGGGTCACAAGAGTTAACTTCTACAACAAAAGAAAATAATTATCCTGTCCAATTTATCATTCTCCAAAGCAACCAGGTATCATTACAGAAATACGGAATTGTGCAACTTTTCTGTCTGAAAATTTTAATCAGATTCACAGCCACTCTGGGCAGGTTTGGACTCTACAATATAAGAATGATACAAAAATATTAGAATGTGTCTAAAGGAGGGCAGCAAAGATGGTGAAAGGACTAGAAGGCATGACTTACGAGAAGTGGCTGAGGATACTAGGTTTGTTCAGCTTAGAGAAGAGGAGACTGCCAGGTGACATCTTTGCTGTCCATAGCTTCCTCATGAGGGGGAGCAGAGACAGAAGTGATGATTTCTTTCTGGTGTCCGGTGATAGGATGCAAGGGAATGACTTAAAGCTGTGTCAGGGGAAGTCCAGATAGGATATTAGGAAAAAGTTCTTCACTGACGGGGTGGTCAAGGACTGGAACAAGCTCCCCAAGGAAGTGATCATGGTCCCAAGCCTGTTGGTGTTCAAGAAACGTTTGGACAATGCTCTTAGATATATGGTTTAACTTTTAGGTTGCCCTGTGTGGAGTCAGGAGTTGGACTCGATGACTCTTGTAGGTCCCTTCCAACTCAGGATATTCTATGACTCTAAGAGAAAACCACTCACTTATAGATCTTGTATTAAAACCATTAAAATAAAAACCAAAAACAAACAAACAAAAAACCCTACACTTCTTGAGTTAGCTTTTTTCTTCATTATTTTGTCAAGAAAGATTTTTACTTGTGTGCCAAATGCATTTAAAAACATATTATCTTATGTGCATGGTGCTCAAATATATGCAGCCATATAATATGTGTGTTACCAACATGTATACTCTGAGCCACTTTGTTCTTATTTTCCAAAAATACAGCCACAGAAATCTTCTTAGAGAAGAAAATGATACTAGGATCGGGGATTTTTCTTTTCATGCTCCCACTTTCCTTATTAGCTTACTGAGTCCTGAACAGCTCACATATGCTAAATAATAGAACTTCTATATATGCCAGGGAAAACTGCCTACAATATTTTATTTACATACTGCAGTACATTACCAAGAATCACTCCTATGAGTTTTTTATCATCGGTATTCCATCTGCGAGTGGCTTACATTGTGTTTTGTGAACCCTTAAAATGTAATGTTTGCTCTAAACATAAAATTCCATTATTGTGTATAATGTAATCATAATGACAAGGGCTGGAGTGTGCTATTAAGGTACAGCTCAAATAATCACATAGTCTCTAAGGAGTACTGGAAACCATTCCTTTTTCAAGATGGTAGATATTCATGGGATCATGACATTGCTCAGCATGGCAAAAGAGAGAGGGTAGATTTTAGAGATTCAGTTTATGTATATTATTAGATAGCATCACTGGGCACAGGGATGTCTGCCTGTTACAACTGACTCAATTCCTGACTGAATCTTTTTTTTCTCACAGAATGGCAGTATGTAAAAACACCTATAGGAAATGCTTCTGTCTAGGTTCTTAGACAAACTGAGAGAGCCCCCAGAATACTCTAGGTGCTAAGACTTCACTTTCAACATACATGTAACATATCTCAATAGTTGGACCTAAAGTCAATCTCCTGTAGAAATGTATATCATCTGTTTACAAGAACTGGCTTTATGGTTGGATAATTACTCTAGAAGAGATTAAAATAAGATTTGTTTTTCTTCTGCCCCATTTTCTCTTTGTACAGATATGTGAAGATTCACTGGGCAAAATGGAACTGATCCAATGGGGAAAAAATGAATCTACAGTTAAGAGGTGCATAAGTTCAGAGAGAAACTCTAGATTCAAATTTCACATAGTTTTTTTCCAGCTGGGAGTATTCCACTTTATGTCAGTCAAATTCAAGGGACCATAGAAAAAGAGACTGACTTCTGTTGTCTGACAGCAAGGGCCCTTCTCTGATAGTCGGTGGTGTCATGGTTTAAGCCAAATGACAGTGGGGAGACTAAGTGGACTCAGATACCAAAACATTTTAATCACAGGCATATACAATTTTATGAATCACATGATTTCGCTGTTCTGTAGGAGAGACGACACAGTGCAGAAGAAAGTTTGGCAGATCCAGGTAAAGACTGCAGCCATGCTGTGTGGACCTAGGGACCAGGAACTGGGGTCCCTGGAGTTCTCTCCCTCAGTGACCCCAGGCACTGTCAGTTACAGAATGGGGTTGAGAACACCTGATTTTTTACTGCCCTGTTCATATTTGCTCAGCACCTATCAACTGGCTGCCACTGGTGCGCATGTTCTGCTCCTTTCGAAAGTTCTGGACATATTCATAACTTTCACAGTGACTGACAGGCTGCTTACTCTTAAGATATTCTATTCTAATAACTAAGTTACTCCTTTATCCTTCAAGGTTAACTACATTTCATATACTAACACTGTTGTTAACTAGACCTACATGTTAACTGCTATAAGTGGTTCAAGACTTTCTTTTGATTAGAGGATTCATCCTTAATGTCTTAAAGACTTTGATATTGATAGTAAGGTTGGGGGGGGGTTTATGCTGCTATCATCTATTTCTTTGCCGGAAACATACAGGGAGAGATTTGTAAGAACAGAGAGATTTGGTGTGATAGAAGAAGTATAATTGCAATATGATAAGACTAAATTCTGAATATGGATAATAATTTATGTGTAGTGTGTTGAATGCTATTCATCTTTTAGACTCATGACCAGGTATATGTGGATATGAAATATCACAAAGGCTTTACCATCCTATTATTTGAGAAGTGCTCTGCAAGTAACAACAATGTATCTTTGATACAACAGAATTTAAGGAAAGAAAAGAGAAAAAGATCAGAGACCTTTCCATTCCTTTGGAAAGAATTATTGCAAAATGTTTTATTTTACATAGACCTTGCATTAAATAAAGCATTCCAATATTACATTGGTTGGCATCCAGGTAAGAGTCCCACAAAATATTAACCACTGAATATGCTGAAGTCAGAGCAGTTTGCTAAGGAGAAATGAAAGCAACTTGAAAACCCTAATAATAAATTGGTAATGGATGTATACAACTTTAATCTGTTTTCAGTACTTCAATTTACACTCACTCTTTGACATATTTCTGATGAGTCTGCACACCCTTCCAAATGTAGTAGGTACCTTAAGTGAAAGAACGATCCAACTGCTATGATACATAACCACGGGAAAACTTCAAGGCTGGACTGTGTATTCAAATCTTTAACTACGTTAGAGGCATCAGCATCTATTTGCAGATTAGTTTTGCTTACTTTTAGATCACTCATCAGCTAAGAGTGTTTGAAATTCGGTTACTGTGCAACTTGATTATGAGAAGCGACAGTGTATTTCAGGAACAATCACTGTTTTGGTGGTCATTTGGACTAAGAATATCATTTCAGAAATGCACTATGTACTTCTTCAGCCTTCATTTATTTATGCTGCTAGCACAAATATCATAACTGCAGTGCTTCGATCTTTGGATTCTGGCAACATGGACTGAAGCTATTAGAAGAATTTAACGGGGGAAGATTTTATTCCTCTCACCACTACACTGGCCTTGACAGTAATAGCTGTAATTATGCATAATTATGTTGTGAAGATTCTGAAACATGCAGTTAGGAAGAATATGAAGAAGTGTCTCTTATACGTGTTCTGAAAAAGAAAAGAAGAAATCATTATTTGAAATCATGATGTGAAAGGATAAGATGTGTTATAAAACTGAAGAGGTGGCAAGAAACAGTCTGAGAGTGAATTCTACAGAATCTCGTAAAATATGTTTAGTTCTACCCACAGATAATTAATGAAGAGATTCATATTAATAAATATTCCTGTATGGTAACAGTTGAGTATACCCCTTAATAAATGTTTCACGTTAAAAGTGCACAAGTCAAACAATAGTATAGAAAATTAAATTTACTAGCTTTAGCAAAAAATTCTAATAATAATAAAAAATAAGCAGAGCAATGGAAAACAGCAAATCAGTGTTAAACCAGATTAACCAGCAAGTCACAGATGTCTACATTACATCCAGAACATTACAAAATTTAAGAAGTCATGTTTTTTTTTTTTAAACCATTAACTTTTCCACTAACAAGCATTTTAAATCTTTTGCTGTAGCTTTAAAATGTCAATGGAAACTTCTATATCCTAGCAAGTCCTTTAGTATCATTAGAACCCACTGATCATAATAAATGACCAGAGACAGAAAAATTGCTAAGTTTTTTTTTTAAACAAACAAACACACACACACACACACACACACACACACACACAGAACAACCCAAACCAGTCTCAGGGTATTATAAGTTACCTAGACATGCCATGAAGCTTTAAAGTAAAAACTTAGTCTACACACTAAGGAAGAAAAAGTTAATTAGAATAAAAATGTGTTTTTTCTAGTAGTGACAGTTGAAAATTGTGGTTTACCTTGAACTGAACTATTAGTTTTCATTGACTATACCTGATATATAAACCTAAACACAGAGCAACCAAATCGAAATCCAACAGTTCTGTGAAATAATTTGTTTTGAAAAAATGTATGTGTTGTTTTTTAAAAGAAGCTTTCAAGGAATAACATTGGAAAGGACCTTAGGAAATTATCTAATCCTTTAGGGCCCCTATGGAAAGATCAATAAAACACATTTTTAACACTACTAACATTTTTTTCCTCTACATGTTCTCTAAGACCCCAGACCACTGATCAAACATCTGTATTTGATACTGCTGTTTAAAAGTTATTCATAATTTCTAACATGAATATGCCTTAATTCAGTTTAAATGTATTCCTTTTTTGCACTGTCCAGCAGAGATATGAGAAATAAATTGTTCCTTTCCTCTTTGCAGAAGCCCTTTACAGATTTGAAAGTTGCTTTTATGTTCCTTCCAAGACTTCTTTTTTCTAGACTGAATGACATGGATTCACTCAATCTCTTTTCATTCACATTTTATAAAATCTTTATTCATTCATGGTGCCCTTTTTTAATCCCTTTTCAGTCATCTGTATCTGTCCATAAGTGGCAAATTTAGACATGATAATCTGGCTCAGGCCTGCTGAAACTAGGTTGGGGAGAAGGCTAATTCACATGCTTTATACATCATACATCTAATATTTGACTTTTTTTTTGAAACAAACATCCTTTACTAACATTCAGCTAATAGCGAAGAATAGCCCCAGACTTCTTTAAAAAAAGTAGAACAGCTACTTTTCATTCATTCTGTATTCTGTACTTAAACAATTGAAATGCAAAGCATTGTTAAGTCATAATGACATACACCATAAAACAAACAAACAAACAAACAAACAAACAAACAAACAAACAAACAAAAACCTTCTGAAGCAATTTGGTAGTTGCAGCTTTTCTATGATGTTGTTGTTGCAAAATATCAGTTAATAAATTTTCTTATTTACATTATGATTCATGAATAAAGAAATTCATGGGGGTTTTAATTTGTTGTTCCTTCTGTTTGTTTAGTCATTTGAACCCCTCTTCAAAGCTTGATGGCAGCAAAGTGAAATTCCCCTAGACCTTGAAAGGATACCACTGCTCAAACATTGGGGTTTTTTAATTCCTAAATTGTTATTAGGCAATTAATTTTTTAAATTTAATATTGGTACTTATTTTTAAGTCATTATTTTCTTTTTTTTAAATGGAAAAAGTGTAGACTCATTTTTTCCTCAGCCTTGTCAAAACTAAAGTTATCCTATACCTGCAGGCACCTTAAAGAACTTATCTATCAAGATGTGTCACAGTCTCAGGGTATTATAAGTTACCTAGACATGCCATGAAGCATTAAAGTCAAGTCTGCATTCTAAGGAAGAAAAAGTTAATTAAAATAAAAATGTGTTTTTTCTAGTAGTGACAGTTGAAAACTGCAGTTTACCGTGAACTGAACTATCAGTTGTCATTGACTATACCTGATATATAAAGTACCATTTCATAGCTACTTATCAAATGTGAAAAAAGTTGATTACTAAATTTATTTCTATTCTACAGCAACTGGACATGAGCAATACGATATTTCCAAATAACAACATCTCTTTTTAGAAAGACTTCTAGGTACTGTATATAGATTTACATTTACTGTCCATAAATTTACAAATGAAATGTCTCTTTCATAAATAATTTTTTAAATAGCTATAGTATATATTTAAATTGCACTGTCACATGTGCCTTTGCACAAGGCTGTTAAGTCAGATGTGTTTCACAATGGTTGATCTATTGTTCCTCTATCACTCTTTTCTCACTGATTTTAGGGATTTTATTCAGCTGCCATTTCAGACAGCCTATAATAGCTAAAAAATCCACAGAAGTGTGGCAGATATGATGCAAGATCTTCAGGAGACCCATTTGTATGTGCAGCAGCAGCTAAGGCCAGGAAGGATATTCTAAAGAATCGCTAAGAGTACTAGAAATATATGTTAGCGCTACTGAATTGAGCCCTAGTTCTGTAAATTTTAGTTGTCCAAGTGTAAATTAGATAATCTAAGTAGGGTTTTTTTTTGTTAGTTGGGGTTTTTTTTGGTTGGTTAGGTTTGGTTTTTTGGTGGTTTTTTTGTTTGCCTTTTTTGGTGGTTTTTTTGTTTGCCTTCTTTGGTTTTTGTTATTTTTAAATAATCAGGCACCACAAGGTAATTAATTTCATCTCATGGTAACTGTGCAAGAAAACAGGAATTATTCATTCTCTGGAGATTATTCTTGCTTCCCAGTTGGATTCAGTTCATCTCTATACACAGTAACTTTCACATAGAAATTATAGAAATTAACTAAGAAGAGTGAGATTCAGTTCTAGATTAAAATATTTCAGTTTAAACATCTCTAATATAGATATTTCTAAGGGAATTGCATTTTAGGGCCTTTGGTATCCAATGAAGACAAAGTCTTTTGTGAATAATTGAGGTGGTCAAATACAGATTTCTACCTTAGAGTGATATGATCTGCTCTAAAGGCACTAAGGGTAGATGTCTGAATATGGTGTTGAAACCTTCCCAATGTAGATGTCAGAAAAATATGTAAAGTTAATTTCACCATGGAGAATTTTATCAGTTTCCTTTTTTTTTTGATGAAAGTAAAACAATAATTTAGATATCAAGACCTTTTAGAGACTTAAAAAAAATATTTGCAGTGCAATACTGTTATGCTCAGCAGTTGCAATAAGTTGCAATTTAAAAAGTCCTTTTGTGGGTCACCATATAAAATTTCACTGTCAGCAGATGCCCCACAGATAATGGACCTATGGGAACGCTGTATTTTTGGGAGTGTCTGGCTACGCTTCTCCTCAGTGAAAACATTCACAAGACTGATAGCTAAAAAGACTTTGGATATACCTAACTGGAAAACATGTTCAGACAAACAATGAAGAAATTAAGATTATTACCTGAAATGTGAATAAGGTCTTTGATTTTAAGAATTCATGTGATCAGTTGTTGTAATAATATCTGTGAATATATTTAAATGTCAAACTTACTTTTGTTCCATTTTTTTTCTTACTGGTCTGAAATGAAATAGTGATTTCAGAAGAAAGAATGTGTATGTATTTGTGAGATGGAGATTAGAGAGAGGCTTTGAAAGTAAGGACATAGTTGTTTCACTATTGAAGAGAAAGTAATATGAAGTTATGTAAAGAAAAGTCTGACATGGGAAAGTGACATGCTAAGAATGCTATCTTAACACTAGTGTTCTGGATAAATAGTGGTTAGACAAGGTGAAGTGAATGTAACAATAGCCTTAAGCAAGTCAGAAAAGAGCAAAAGTTGTAAAGTTCAGTATCATACTATCTTCACTGTGTACTTAAGTCCAGTATGAGTCAAAAGAGTTCTCCAGTTTACATGTCCGAGTCTCACATGAGGTTATGGTATTGTTTACATTGATTAAAAATTATGAACAAATGAAAAAAAATCCAGGTGTGGTTTTGTCAGAGAAGTGTTAAAAGCTTAGACTGCTCAAAAGTCTGTTGTTAAATATTCAAAATAAGTTGTCAGAGAAGCTGGCACATAAATTTGAGCAAAAATAACCCATGCTGAGGAGAAAATTTGCAAGTCATACACATAGTGACTGAATGCAATTTTGTGGATTAAATTAGTTAGAGATGAGTGAGGAACAACAAGATCTAAAGACAAAATTAAAAACGAAAGAAAACACTAGCAATACTGAGGAAAGAAATTAGAAGAATTATCAAGACATGATCCTGGAATACTGAATAGAGGGAGATTCAGAATGATGAAACAAAGATGATTAAATAATCAATGATGGAAATTAAAGGGGAATACAGTTTCTAGAAATATCTGTTCAATTATAAAACTAGTTCATAGTTCAAGTAAGATAAAGATGTCATAATGGTTCTGGAATTTGACCAAAAGGAGGTAATAAGAGATTTGATGCAATAGCTGAGAAGTAGGGAGAAGTCAGATGGGACTGTCTAGGAGAGTATTAAAAGAAAAACTACACAGAAACTGTGCACAAAATATTCAATTACCTTACAAGTGAATAGGAAGTGTGGCAGCGTTTGCAATAAAATTTGCAAAAAAAGTTGTTAAGTACCTCAGCCTTCTCCTCATCTGCTGTTACCGGCTTGCCACTTTTGCTCATCAGAAGGGGTATGCTTTCTTTAACATTTCTTTTCTTGTTTTCGGACCTGTAGAAGCCCTTCTTATTATTCTTTGCATCCCTCGCCAGGTTTGGCTCCAGCCGAGCCTTGGCATTCCTGATCCCATGCTTACACAACCAGGCAATGTCCCTGTACTCTTCCCAGGATACCTGTCCCTGCTTCCACTGTCTGTGCAATCTCTTTTTGCCCTTTAGTTTGACCCACAGGTCATGGCTCAGCCATGCCAGCCTCTTCCCTTCCTTGCCTGATTTCTTGCACCTGGGGATTGAGACCTCTTGCGCTCTATGGAAAGTGTCCTTAAAGATCTGCCAGCTCTGTTGTCCTCCCTTGTCCCTGAGGGTCATTTCCCAGGGGGTCCTCTTGATTAACTCCTTGAAGAGCTGGAAGTTTGCTTTCCTAAAATTCAGGGTCCTGACTATACTCTTCACCCGACCCTTATCTCTCTGGACTGTGAACTCCACCAGTGCGTGATCACTGCAGCCAAGGCTGCCTCCAATCCTGACATCACCAATGAGCTCACTTGCATTGGTGACCACCAGATCCAGTACTGCATGCCCTCTGGTAGGGCTATCTATTATCTGGCTTAAGAAGTTGTCCTCCATGCACTCCAGGAGTCTCCTAGATTGCCTACAGCCTGCTGTGTTACTTTCCCAGCAGATGTCAGGGTGGTTGAAATCTCCCAGCAGGACAAGAGCCTATGGGCGTGAAGCTTCCTGTAGTTGGAGAAAAAAGGCTTCGTCAATAGGCTCCCCTTGATCAGGCGGCCTGTAGTAGACCCCAGCCACGAGATTCCCTTTGTTGCCTTGGTCTCTAATTCTTACCCACAAACTTTCAACCTGTTCGTGTCTATTCTTCAGGGATAGTTCTTCACATTCTATCCATTTCTTGACATAGGGGGCAACGCCTCCGCCCCTCCTACTTTTCCTGTCCCTTCTGAATAGCCTATAGCCTTTGATAGACGCACTCCAGTCATGGGATTCATCCCTCCAAGTTTCAGTAATGGCAACTAGGTCATAGCTTTCTAGCAGCACGGTGGCTTCCAGCTCCTCCTGTTTGTTGCCCAAGCTGTATGCATTGGTATAGAGGCACCTCAGCTGGGCTGTCATCCATGTCACCTTCTTGGAGGAACATCCCTTGGTTCTCTTGAGGAATTTCAGTGATATTTCCTTGTTGGATCCTATTACCTCAAGAGCCCCCTGCTCATCCCCATAAGACTTCGACTGTGCTGCAGTGTCTCCAGCACACTTCAGATCAACAGGCTGATGGCCCTCACTAGCACCCCATCCCCCGCTAGTACCCTGTCCCTCTAATTATGGCATGTCATCCCACTGCTTATCACAGGCAGCCTGATATCAACCCCCTCCCCTTCTTTACCTCAGTTTTGACTGGTAAGGTCTTCCCTAAGGCCTCACAGATCCCAGAGCCTAGTGGACAAGTCTGTGGGAGGGGAGTATTACACACAACAGAGGAAAATCGAGTCAAAGATAACTTAAAGCAAATTAGAAATGTGCATGGAACCAGATAGAATGCATCTAAAAGCTACTTGGAGGGATAATTTGAGGCCATTTTCTATCATCTTTGAATGGTCATGATGTTTGGGGGACTTTCCTGATAACCTGATGAATGATCATGCTCATCTTGCAGAAGAACAAGAAGAAGGATCTGGGAAACTGCAGGTTTATGAGCCTCAACTCAGTCACCGGAAAGGTTTTGGAGTGAATCTTCTGGAAACCACCTCCGAGCATATAAAAGAAAAGAAAGTGATTAGCATTAGCCAACATGGATTGACCAAGGGCAATATATACCTGACTGATCTGATTGTTTCAGTGAACGAAGGGAGAGTCATTGATATCATTTCATTTGACTTTATAAAGGCATTTGACACAGTCTTGCAAAATATTCCCTTAGTCATATATGGACTGAATAGGTAGATATTAAGATAGGTAGAAAATTGGCTGAATTACCAGGCTTAAAGATTTTGAACAGCAGTATGAAGTCCAGCTAGTTGCCAGTTATTAGTCGCCATTCCTCAAAGCTTGGCATAGAGGCTGATGCTGTCTAATCTCTTTATTAATAGTATAGATGATGGAAAAGGATGAACTATCAGCAGGTTTGCAAATGATACAAAATTGGTGGAAGTGATTCATAGGCTGATGGGCAGGGCTGCTATTCAGGAGGATCAATAAAGGATGGAAAAATGGGATGATGGGATAATAGGATGACGTTCACCTGTATGGCAAGAAACTCAGAGGAAAAGGATGCAGGGCCCAAATGGACATCATATGGAACATAAGTCAGCAGTGTACCTTGACAAAGTGTTGTGGTTTAACCCCAGCCGGCAACTAAGCACCACAATGCCACTCACTCACTCCCCCTCAGCGGGATGAGGGAGAGAATCAGAAAAGTAAAAGTGAGAGAACTCGTGGGCTGAGATAAAAACAGTTTAATAGGAAAAGCAAAAGCTGCGCACGCAAGCAAAGCAAAGCAAGGAATTCATTCACTACTTCCCACTGGCAGGCAGGTGTTCAGCCACCTCCAGGAAAGCAGGGCTCCATCACGTGTAATGGTTATTTGGGAAGACAAACAGCATAACTCTTCATGTCCCCCCCTTCCTTCTTCTTCTCCCAGCTTCATATACTGAGCATGATGTAATATGGTATGAAATAGCCCTTTGGTCAGTTGGGGTCAGCTGTCCTGGCTGTGCTCCCTCCCAGCTTCTGATGCACCTGGCAGAGCATGGGAAGCTGAAAAGTCCTTGACTAGTATAAACACTACTTAGCAACAACTAAACCATCAGTGTTATTAACATTATTCTCATACTAAATCCCAAACACAGCACTATACCAGTTACTAGGAAGAAAATTAACACTATCCCAGCTGAAACCAGGACACAAAGAAAACTAACTGTTCTGGGCTGTACTAGTAGGAGTGTAGGCAGAACCATAGCTGGTGTATTCTACCCTGTTTTGGGATGTCCAGTACAAGACATTATCATAAGGGAACTAGTCCAGCAGAGGCCACCGATGTAGTTGTGTCCTGGCATGCAGGAGGCACAAAGAGAAGCTGAGATATTTGGGTTTATTCAGTCTTATGGAGAGAAAACTAAGGGAGAGATCTTATTGCTTTCTACAACCACTTGATGGGAAGATATAATGAGGAGTGAGCCAGGGTCTTCTGAGAGACGCGTAGTAATAGTTGTACCAAGAGGCACAACTTACAAAAAGAGAACTGATTTGGCACAGGATATTTTATTTGTTTTCCACCGGTGTTTTCCAGTGGTCAGACACTGGAACAGGTTGCCCAGAGATGATAAAGACACTCAGTCCTTGTATATGCTTAAAACTCCACTGGACAGGGCCCTAAATAATCTCTTCTATGTTAGCTCTGCTTTAAGTATGAGTTCGGATTGCAAGACATCCAACCTAGATTATGCTATTGTTTTAAGAAGCAAACCAATCTGCCCATGAGTTTTTTATCAGATACTCTAAAAAAGAACTGAAACAAGTAGGTGTTGCAAATGGTCAAAGTTATAAGGTATAGCTTGCCATAGAAAATATGTTTCGATTGCAGTTGAACATGGAGACAAAGTGGAGAGAATCAATAAATATATTAAAAATAAAGAGATGAGGAAGGATGAAAGTTTAAGAGTTATACATATTGAAGAACTAGAATCTACAAATGATGACAATTGGGAGAAAGGGTATTGATGTGCCATTTTGGAAGAGACAAAGTGAGAGAAAATGGAAGTCAATAGTTGAGGCAACAAAAGTGTCTAGAAGAATTCTCATCATTTAAAAAACCTTTTGGTGAATGGAAATAGTAATAGAACTGTAGCTGTGGTGGGTTGACCTTGGTTGGATGCCAGGTGCCCACCAAGCCGCTCTATCACTCCCCTTCCTCAACAGGACAGGGGAAAGAAAATATGATGAAAGGTTCATGGGTTGAGGTAAGGACAGGGAGGTCACTCATCAGTTACCGTCACAGGCAAAACAGGCTCGACTTGGGGAAATGAGTTTAATTTATTACCAATCAAATCAGAGCAGGATAATGAGACATAAAAACAAATATTAAAACACCTTCCCCCCACCCCTCCCTTTTTTCATGGCTCAACTTTACTCCCCACTTCTCTACCTCCTTCCCCAAGCAGCACAGGGGGATGGGGAATGGGGGTTACAGTTAGTTCATCACACTTTGTCACTGCTGCTTCTTCCTCCTCACACTCTTCCCCTTCTCCAGTGTGGGGTCCCACCCACAGGAGACGGTCCTCCATGAACTTCTCCAATGTAGGTCCTTCCCATGGGCTGCAGTTCTTCACAAACTGCTCCAGCACAGGTCCTTTCCATGATGTACAGTCCTTCAGGAACAGACTGCTCCAGGGTGGGTCCCCATGGGGTCACAGGTCCTTCCAGAAAACCTGCTCCAGTGTGGGCTCTTCTCTCCACGAGGTCACAGGTCCTGCCAGGGAGCCTGTGCCAGCACGGGCTTCCCACAGCCTCACAGCCTCCTTCAGGCACATATACCTACTCTGGTGTGTCGTCCTCCACGGGCTGCAGGAGGGTATTGTCTCCACTGTTAAACTACATTGGCTGCAGGGGCACCCCCTGCTTCACCATGGTCTTTACCACAGGCTGCAGGGGAATCTCTGCTCCAGCACCTGCAGCACCTCTTCCCCCTCCTTCTTCACTGACCTTGGTGTCTGCAGAGTCCTTTCTCTCACATATTCTCATTCTTTTCTGGCTGCTGTTGTGCTGCAGCTTTTTCCCTCTTTTTAAATATGTTATCCCAGAGGCGCTACCACCGTCGCTGATGGGCTCAGCTTTGGCTAGCAGCAGGTCTGTCTTGGAGCCGGCTGGCACAGCCTCTGTCAGACGTGGGTGCAGCTTCGAGCATCTTCTCACAGAAGGCACCGCTGTAGCCCCCCTGCTACCAAAACCTCACCACGGAAACCCAATACAATAAGAAGAAGATAATACAAAGGTTGGTGAATGATTTGGCAGTTGAATTTATTATGGGTATGTTAAAGATGAGGCTGAGAGAAAGTGAAGGTTTAAAAAGAAAAAGGAACAACATAAATTTCAGGTGGACATAGCAGGTATTATGTTATGCAAAACGAAACTTTCTGAAGACTTTCGATCATTAATCTGAGATGACTGGCCTGTTTAAAATACTGAATACACAAAGTAAAAAATGAATATATTACATATACTAACACGTTTACCATAAAAATGTGTATTAGCACAGTCCTTGTGGCAAGAAACCGCAACAGGTTTCTTCTGATCGTGTTCATGAAATGACATCTACTTACATATTTTACTGATGCCATTTGTTTGCTTGACATCTGATTGATACAGAGTTTCAAGTTTCTCCTTCCTATCCTCTCATTTCTTCATTTTGCTGTTACTTTGTCTGCCATCATACTCCCTTATTTATATAATATTTCCATACTCCCTGTCTTCAATAATTCTCAGCTTTCTCTTTTCCCTTTTTAATAATTTCCTAAAAACAGGAGAAGAAAACAAACCAAGGAAACTCTTGCAGAATTATGTCAATAAGACCACAATCCCTCTCTCTTACACTTTTTCTGTAATTGGTATTTGATATCAGTTTAGACTTTTAGTTTTCTGACCTTTTGCACATTGGGGCTTTCAGATTTTTAAGTTTCGGTTAAGCTACCTGCTCAATGCTGGTTATTAATTAACTAAATAATAGGGTATTCTTTTTTATGAGAAAAATACAAAAGTCAGTATCAGTCTTCACAATATTCTGTAAGAATACTGGTCATATAGAAGTTTGTAGTTAGAGCTACAGATATGTGTGATTATTAATCAAGATTTCAGGAAACTGTAGTAGCTATCATACAAATATTTAAACATTCTTAACCAATTCTTGTTTTCCTTGTTTTTCATTGATAGGAATAACTTAGACTGATTAATAGAATGCATGCATTTCTAGGAGGTGATGTCTGTAACTGCGCAAAGAGGAAAAAATCTGATGTCAGTAAAATATTTCTTAACTCACCAGATACTTACAACTTATTCATGGCATAAGGCGCTCTGAAATGCTGTAGAGCAAATGAGAGCCTCAGAGTCTTAATCGCATATGCTGAATTGTCTCTGGAACTCTGTCTCAAACAAACAAACATTGTTCTAATTAGGATGCATTTTATCTTATGCTACCAGATTGTCTCTAAATATTAGTAAGATTCTGTAAGCAAGATAGCAACAGCTTATACTTAAAAGAAAAAAAAAATCCAATATGTGAAGTCTTACATCTTGTACAACCAAATTTGATTACAGATTAGTAGCTGTACCTTTTTCTCCTTACACTTAGTTGAACCTGTTGATATTGTTTCATAGTGGGCTAATAAATTAGCCATTAGTAAATAAAGATTAAATGATGGAAATGCTCACCAGAATAATATGAATCTTTAGAAAAGATTATTTAAATGTTTTGCATGATATTTTGAGTTTTTGAAATAAAAATACACTAAAATACACTAATAAAAAGACACTATAATACATATGTGATTGATTAGTTAGTTCAGGAAAGTACGAAACAATGCAATGTATATTATAAAATATATATTATAAAAATTGCTATTTATAAAATTTATGTTACAGTTTAGTAACACGGATTAATTATACTCTCTTTTTTACTTTTTTTAAAGTATTTTTATTAGTATTTTATCACTTACATGACAAGTTTCATGTAGGGATTTCAAAATTTGTCTTTGAAATCCTCCTGTTGATAATATTCTGACACAACTAATGTTATGTCTAAATGAACAAGTGCACCTAGCAGTTCTGGAACTCAGAAATGTTACTTGAAGGGGGAAAAAAAGGACAAAATAGTTTTGGTAACAGAAGTAATTCACTGCACCCCAAATATTTCACCAAAATATCCCCTCACAGCATCCTTCTGGACAAGTTGTCCAACTGTGACATGAGAAGGTTCACAGTGCACTGGATGATGAACTGGCTGAATGGTAAGCCTCAAAGGGTTGTAGTGAATGGGGCTACATCGGTCACCAGTGGTATTCCTCAGGGCTCAATTCTAGAGTCCATTCTGTTCAATGTTTTTATCAATGATCTGGATGCAGGAGTTGAATGGACCATTAACAAGGTTGCTGGTGATACAAAACTGGAAGGTGCTATTGACTCTCTTAAGGGACAAGATGCCTTGCAGAGGGATCTGGATAGATTGGAGCATTGGGCAATGATTAATGGGATGAAATTTAACAAGTCCAAATACTGGATTCTGCACCTGGGATGGAGTAATGCTGGGCACAAGTATACATTGGGAGAGGCGTGGCTGGAGAGCAGCCCTGCAGAAAGGGATCTGGGGATGCTGGTCATCAGCAGGCTCAATATGAGTCAGCAGTGTGCCCTGGCACAAATCGTATCTTGGGGTGCATCAAATACAGTATAACCAGCCGGTCAAAAGAGGTGATTGTCCCACTGTATTCAGCATTGGTGCGGTCTCACCTTGAATACTGTGTGTACTTCTGGGCCTCACAATTTAAGAAGGATGTGAAGGTCCTTTAATGCATCCAGAGGAGGGCAGCAAAGGTGTTGAAAAGGCTGGAAGGCATGTCCTGTGAGGAGCAGCTGAGGACTCTGAATTTGTCTAATTTGGAGCAAAGGAGGCTAAGGGGAGACCTCATTGCTCTCTACAGCTTCCTGAGGAGGGGAAGTGGAGAGGGAGGTGCTGATCTCTTCTCCCTGGGATCCAGTGATAGGACACATGGAAATGGTTCAAAGCTGCACCAGGGGAGGTTTAGACTGAACATTAGGAAGCATTTCTTTACCTAGAGGGAGGTCAAACACTGGAACAGGCTTCCTAGAGAGGTGGTCGATGCCCCAAGCCTGCCAATGTTTAAGAGGCATTTGGACAATGTCTTTGATAATATGCTTTAACTTTTGGTCAGGCAGTTGGACTAAGTGGTTGTTCTAGGTCCTTTCCAACTGAAATTATTCTCTTCTCCTCTTCTCTTCTCTTCTCTTCTCTTCTCTTCTCTTCTCTTCTCTTCTCTTCTCTTCTCTTCTCTTCTCTTCTCTTCTCTTCTCTTCTCTTCTCTTCTCTTCTCTTCTCTTCTCTCCTCTCCTCTCCTCTCCTCTCCTCTCCTCTCCTCTCCTCTCCTCTCCTCTCCTCTCCTCTCCTCTCCTCTCCTCTCCTCTCCTCTCCTCTCCTCTCCTCTCCTCTCCTCTCCTCTCCTCTCCTCTCCTCTCCTCTCCTCTCCTCTCCTCTCCTCTATTCTGGTGACCAAAGTAAATTTTTTTTCTGGGAACCTGCTGAGTCATTTAGACTGTTGCAGGGGTAGGGATCTCAATGGTTCCAGTATCCATTGCTTTGGGATAGTCAGACATGTTAGAATTTTCAGACTTACTGTACTAAAGTCAAGGGTCTGAAATCTCTGAAAATATTGAGCCTAATCAGGACTAACTTCTGTCTCTGCCGTCTCTTTGGAGAGATAGTAGCCAGAAGCAAGAACAGTTGGTCTGCAGTCAGTTCCGATTGGATAACTGAGAACATCCCCAGTTTGATGAATGATGTGGAAGATTCAGACATGTTGGGTATTCCTCCTTGGTTTATGGATAGTCCTTTTTTTTTTTTTTTTTTGCATTTCTGCATCATGTGCTTAGAATCTCTCTCTAAAAAAAATATTAATAAAGAAAATATGGCATATCTGATTTTTTATTATCTGTAAATGGTAATTAGACCTCAGACTTTGGGACTTTTTTTTCCTATGGTATATTGATAAAATTCCAGATTTAAAATATAAACTCTGTGGTCTTGCTCAGCTCCTGCACTGGAAATCTTTGTTGTTGTTTTGTTTTCTTTTTATTTTCTATGTTCTTAATCAGGAATTGTAGGCTAGATACAGATGTAAGCACACCTATTTTCTTCTGTGCACTCTGCAACCATTGTTCCCCTTTTGGAACACGAACTTTTTGCACTTTGTCTTTGCCTTCCTCACTGGAACTTGGGAATGAAAGGGGATAACGCACACCCTCATTGCATCATAGCATGCAGTAAAGCCAGTGTATACTCAGGCATCTATGGATATAGATCCCAGGTTATATTCTTTAGTGTCCCCTGTATAATTCTCTAATCATCATTCTAGCTTTTAAGAACTTAGCGAGGTAGTCCAGCGATATGACCACTTTAATATCCATTTCCACATTTTCTGTGGATAAGGAAATCTTATTGCAACCTATTCTGCTGTAGCTGTATTTTTAAACACCACAGCTGTGGATATTACTCACTCTGCTTAAATATAATGATAGTATGAATGATGAAGCAAATGTAATTGATTATTAAAAAATCATTCTTTTTATTTTAATTTTATTCAGGAAATCAACTACATAAGAATAGTTTCAAGTGCCTCATTCTGAATCATTTGAGAGACATTTGGTGATGTCTCTTATGTTTCCAACTTGAAATTAAAAAAAATCACTGTCATTCCCAAATAACAACAGCACTTATAATAATCTTGTTAAATTTCATCCATCTGGACTGATTGTTTCTTGCACATAAGTTTCAAGTAGCAACAATTACATTTTCTTTTCTACTCTGACCTGAGTCTATTGGTAGTTTTGCTATCACAATTTGTGGTGTACTGTGTTTGCACTCTGCTGAAATTTAATAAAAGAAAAATAAATTTCTCTTTTTTTCCTTTGCATTAAGGATAAATGCCTACTTTGTAGGATCTTGAGGGTTGTGGATAATATATGGAAATGAAATGTTCCTGGTTAGCCTTTACAGGGCATACTGACAACACTGTGAAATCATTGTTGCACAGTGCTACTTGCTTTACTATTAAATTCAGCAGCCATTGAAAAATCCCACTAATTACAGAAGCTTCAAATGAAGTAAAGAAGCTAACAAAGAAGGAACAACAGTAATATACTAGTGGTTGTGGTTTGTACATATATGTAAATAGCTCTGGCATTATGTATTATGTTACATATTTTATGTACACAAAAAAAGATATGTGATAATAAGATTATATTTACAACATATCTGTATATACATATAGGCTTACAAACATAAGTTCACCTATAGACATAGTATATATTCTTTCTGATTTCTATCAATATCTGGTACTGTGGAATGCAAAGAAGCAGGAAAAGAATTAGAAGCAGAGATAACTTTCCAAGTGATGACAATACTAATATGATTTTCAAGAGATACTGGGTTTCAAATATAGAAAATGAGGGAAGGTCTCAAAGTCTTCCTTTAACCCAAAGAGAATTTTTCTCTCAGTAAACCCAATATTTGATAGAGAAATATGGGTTTCTTCAGAAGGCAATTCATAGGAAGGTATTCTGCATATTTGCCTCTTCAACTCTGGATAAGCTTGTATCATCTTATTACTATAGAGGGAATTTAGGATGTTATGTTTACTAGATACACCAGCTGAAATGCCTGTAAGTCACAGAGTATAAGAAAATGCACACACATTTGTGGATAAGCAGTTACAAAAATAACTTTGGAAATGGAGATGGTATATAAGCAGTGTGTTAGAACAAAAGGAAGGATATATAAAGAAGGATAAAATATGAAAGACAAAAAATCTGTTGGTTTATTGCAGCAGAATGAAATTTGCAATTTTAATTTTGAGTTAGAGCTATGAATAACAATTTACAAATAAAAAAAAAAAGTTATGAAATAATTTAGTCCTTTAAAAGTAACTTCAGAGAAATGTTCCGCAACTCATTTGAAAGTCAAGAACTCAGTAGGGGGATTTTTAGTGTAGGTTGCAGACACGTACATTTAGACGTCCAGATTTAAACTTTCATGTGGTGCACACCAGCTAATGTTTGACCTCAAATACTGTGCAAAAGTTAAATACTTTCACTTCACTCAATTGCTGATTCCTACAGGAGGTGGTGGCAGTGGAACATCTGTAGGGAGAACAAATTTCTATTCCAGTTTAACATACCACTTCAGAGCACAAATTGGCTGACACAAAGTATCATCTGAGGTGTGACTTCATACAGTCATGCAATATTTGAACAGACCTTTTATAACACCATAAGAAAGGCTGGGGTTTGATGGTATTTCCTGGGTGCTAGTGTTGTTTCTAGATGAAGTTAGATTAACCCATTCTTTTCTGGTGTTTTCTTCATTCTGCCATCCTAGAACCAATTTCTACTGTTTGGTCAAAGGTTTCATCATTTTTGTGATGATCAGCCCTCACTTTGTATTCCCTCCTTCTTCTTGTAGCCTTCAAAACTGAATCAGTTAGCTTAGCTTATATTAAACTGGGTTCAAGGCAAAGGACACATTATTACAAGAATAATTAAAAAACAATGCATTCTTTATTCGCATTTTGTCAGTTCCTCACCTGTCAATTTATTTGGACTGCTGTTTTTTGTGGTTTTCAGTAGTATGCTCCAATATGAAAACATTAGGTAACCATATCAGAAATAAAATAGGCAGTGGAGTTTCACTTGGTGAAGTCTTCAAGTCCCTTTTAGGTTTATGTTTTTCTAGCATTCTTTTGTATCAAGTATTGTATAAAAGACAATGAGAATACTCTGGGATGTTCAACCTCACTCTCTGACACTCTTTTTTGGTAACATAGGCATTGCTTGGTTTTGCTTAGTTACTTTAGTTACTTAGTTACACTTACTTGTTTGCTCTTAAATTACACTCTGGATTGAACTTTTAACACTGTGACATCAATCAAACTGCCAAAGCTGTAAAATGTATTGTATTAGAAATGAAATTTTGATTAGTACTGAAATTTAGTCTTTAACCAAATATTTGATATTACATCCTACTATATGCCCACATATATTAGTGGAGTAATTCACTTATACATCACTAAATGAGACTTCTGATCTGTCTCGGAATAGATTAAATAGAAGAATAATCCTATTTAAAGTTGTAACATATAATTTAACTTTTACTCAGCTGTCGTGCAATTTCAGTCAAAGGGCACATACATATACCATAGGTAAATCTATTTTCTAGGTTAGCTAGTGTAAGTTAGCATGTCTTATTAAAATCAAAGTAATTTTTTTTTTCCTTGAGGATTTTTAACAATAACAATTGAATTGGCAATTCATCTGCAAGAACTTTAATATTAGTATTTTTCCACTTGCTGAAATCAAAAGATCATTTGCAGACTTTGATAACTGCAGAATGATATCTTATACAAAATACTTGTTCACATTTAAGTGGAAATATGAAATACTTGTTCACATTAGAGATTGCTTTCTTACTTAAATGACTAGTCCCACTGAAGGTGATAAGACTAATTATGCAAATCAACATTCACCCATGCAAGCAATAGTTCCACAGCCAGGATGTAAATAATCCTCAGAAAACATTATTGTCAGATAAGCAGTAAGCTATTATTTTCCGCATTTAATAAGAAGGTAGAAAACAATGTGACCAAGTTAAGGTAATTTCTTGTAGTCATGGAGAGTCAGCTTATGAAACAAAAGTAAAGTTAATGTATTCCTATCCTTCTACTCAATCTATTAGAATATACCTCCATTACTGATATTCCAACTCTGTATACTGAACTGATTCATCTAAGCATTATGCCTGTAGTTCATTTTAATATACGGCAGACACCATTATAAAGTCAAAATTACTGAATGGTCTTCTATTCCAAAACACTTCTACAGGGTAAATAAAGCAATACAGTTTATCTTTTATTCACAGATGTAACGGGAAAATTAGGGAAAACAGAGTTTGATACAAAATAAGTATACCTATGATTTCCTAGGAAAACAAGTGAACATACCCTAAACAGCAGATTGTATGTTGTGTATGTTTTTTAATAGGAAATATTTTCCTCAAAATAATTATTCAGGATTTGATAGATGAAAAAAAATACAAGTTTCATGAAGATTCCCCAAAGTAAATGAATGAAAGGCAGCAATACATATACACAAGAAATTTAATTTCTTCAAATTCTGTTGCACCACAATTGATACTTAAGAAGTAGCAGAGAATAAGTATTTTTGTTTGAAACGGGCCATACTGAAGTTATTAAAAAAGCAAAACAAAACAAAACAAATCAAAAAACAAAGCTGAAGGTGCTACTGATCAAAAAATAAATAAATATAAGTTGTATTAAAGAAGATTACATTGATGAGAGACCTATGAATTTAACATAAATTTCCATCACTGTACAGTCAACTCCTAATTTTGCAACATTGTGTTTTAGTACTTCGTTCTAGGAAGATCCTGAATGACTAGGAATTTCTGAATTTAATATTGCCACTATTGGCCTAACTCACAAAGTTTAAAATATTCAAGCTACTTTTCTGTTCTTTTTAAAATTCTAATACTTTTAAAGAGAATTAATGTATGTACTTATTTATACATGCAATATATATGTATTCCTATATATAACCTTTTGAAAGTATAATAACCTGTGATGCTTCTGTCATTGACAAATTCCATGTAACTTTGTGTGCAGAGAAGTAGGGGTTTTTTTTCATCCTTTTTTAATAACTATATGATTAATACTGTATAAAATGATAGTTACTCTTGATAATTTAAATATAATAGTTCAGGCACTTAAACTTGTGCACAAAGGATGTCTTTAAGTGCATTTTCAATGGAAATGTATTCTTTCATGAAAATTTTAGTTCTTAACCACATTTTTTAGTAGCTAACCAATCATTTATTGAAAGTGTTAAAATGTAATATCTCGATGAAGTACTCTATTTATGAAATCTCAAAGGAGAGAAATTTAAACCTGACAGGAACTGATAACAGAATGCATGCTTACTTTACTTTTTTTTTTAATATTTGTGTAATTTTAGCAATCATTTCAGGACAAGTACTGAGACAGAGAAATTTGACTCTTAAGTCAGTAGCAGTGCATGCAGGGATGATGCTCTCCTCTCACAATGGCAGTGGGTAGAATAGCTATAGGAGGGGAAATAAGGCAGTAAGTTGTTCCTCTAATAAGATGCATGACTAAGTTTGTGAGCTATTATCAGAAAACGCTAGATGAAGAAATATCCCCTGGTAGTACGTACTAGTCAGAGTGTGCTTTGAAAGTAAGAGTACAGTGGCCTAAACTGTAAAAGATCCCACTGAGTTTGTAAAAATACAGCATATCTAATTTTTTATCTTTTACTTTACATAAAGGAAGAGAAAATAAAACCTAGTTTGGAAGCACGAAACAATTTACCTAATTTAATCTCTTACGGATGGAGGTCTTGTGCATGACTTAAATGTCTAGGAAAATGTTAGCTCAAAATGAACTATTTCTGTGACTTATTTTCATGAAAATTTAAGACCTGAATTACCCTGAAACCTCTATCAAATTTGGCTGAGATTAACTAGTGGATTCAAGCATTACTGTGGATAGGACAAAGAAGAAAAGAGAGCATACACACAGGAAAACATGCAACATTTGAATAAATCTTATTTTCACATAAAATCCATCTCAAATTGATACATCCAAACCTATGACTAAGCTAACAGATCCAGAACCACAACATAACTCAAATGCTAAAATGTCCTTCTGACAGGCAGGGGCCTGTTTTTATAATATAAATGTCAAAAGAAATATCTCAGTGATGTCACCAACCGCTACATGCTTGGTCAATAAGGCTGAATAAAAAAAACCCCAAAAAAACCCTGAGTAATAATTACTGATATCTTCTAGAAGCAGAAATTTGCAAGCATAGTCCTCATTATTGAATATACTGTAAGAAAATATTCCATGATATGCCCCAATGAAAAAACATCATTCATTCATTCATTCATTCATTCATTCATTCATTCATTCTATCTACCTTTCACTATCTAATTTTTTCAATGATAACAGTTATCTAAGGTCACAGAATCATATGCTTTATTTCACATGCTCGACGTTTACTTTAGGAGCCCTTTGTTTTGTATCTCTGCAGAATAAAGGTTTAATTGTATTCACACTCCTCAATAAAACAAATATTTTATCTGATTTATTGCTTAAGTTCAATGATATTTAAATATGGAAAGGAGGGAGCATAAATGCTCACTGATATTCAGATGAATGTGTAACAGCTAATATTAATGGCTTTAAGAAAAAGCCTGGTTTCTCCTTAAATCAGACAATTCACGGAAAAAGTACATTACTAAATTTGTTTGATCCTTTACTGCTGCGTACATCTAACTACATCCTATATTATAAAGTATGCTTCAGATTTTAGACACTGCCATTTTTTCTCGCATGTATCCTCAGCCCATAAGTAAAGTTCCATACTAGCTAAATGAAATGCAGCACAAATTACATTCAGGAACCAAGTTCCTTTCCTTCCAGATACAACTTCGAATCTAGAAATTAAATACTTCTATTTAAGTTTAATGCAAATATTATTTTCTAGTTCAAACAGTACTTGATTCTGATTTCATTCTCTGCTTTCATTTGATTACATATAGAAAGGAACACCCACAATACACTGTGCATTCAGGAATATCGCTTTATATATTTTGAAGTGGTTTGCTCTCAAACTTACTTGATGCTTGTCCTGGTTTCAGCTGGGATAGAGTTAATTTTCGTCTTGGTAGCCGGTATGGAGCTGTGTTTTGGGTTTAGGATGAGAACAATGTCGATGATACACTGATGCTTTGGTTCTTGCTAAGTAGTGCTAAACTGTTGCTAAATAGGTGCTAAGTGGAGCTCACACTGGTCAAGGACTTTTCAGCTTCCCCTGCTCTGCCGGGTGCACAAGAAGCTGGGAGGGAGCACAGCCAGGACAGCTTACCCAGACTGGCCCAAGGGCTATTCCATACCATATGACGTCATGCTCAGTATATAAGCTGGGGGAAGAAGAAGGAAGGGGGGGGAACGGGAGCGACATTGACATTGGGTGTGATGGCCTTTGTCTTCCCAAGTAACCGTTATGCGTGATGGAGCCCTGCTTTCCTGAGGATGGCTGAACACCTGCCTGCCCGCCTGCCCATGGGAAGTAGTGAATGAATTCCTTGTTTTGCTTTGTTTTGCTTTGCTTATTTAACTGTTCTAACTTATTTTACTTCAATTATTAAACTGTTCTTATCTCAGCCCATGAGTTTTCTCCCTTTTACCCTTCTGATTCTGTCTCCCATCCCACTGGTGGGGAGTGAGCGAGAGGCTGTGTGGTGCTGAGTTGCTGGCTGGGGTTAAACCACGACAATGCTATAGAGGCAGAAGTGGCTCCCTCAAGTTAGAAAAGTATTACCCATGTATAAAACCACTTAGAGCAGGATCTACCTTGCCAGACATAACTTTCTAAAACTTAGACCATTCTAGACTAAATGGAAACTTCCTGTCCCTTTAATGACATTAAATAGCCACTGTGTGGCCTCCTAAAATAGATATCTGTGATGCATGGGATGAATCACCTTTTGGAGATGTCCATTTATCTCCATTGAGATAAATGATTAAAGAGATTGAGATAAGTGAAACAGGGTTCTAGATTAATATTTTCTATGTAGCTGAAGCTGTTAAGAAGAAAACATAATTACTGTAGTTTCAAAGCTCAGGGTTCTGTCTAGCTTACTTCAAATGTACATAACTTGACATAGAAAAATGTTCTACTTGACTATAGTAGGATTGCTGATATATGTGATTTCTTGTGAGTTCTATGTTTAAATCACACAAGGTTTAAAAATCTGTCAAGTTTGCTATACTATATTACATATTCTACACTGAAAAAAAACCCACAAGATAATTCTAAGTAAGTTGTAATTGAAAGTCTAAATTCTAGCTATTTTGGAATGAACTTGAATGAAAACTGATAGGTCATGATCTTTAAAATTACATGCTATTTTATATAAATTGTTGGTATCTACAAATACAATAAAAAGGGTCATAAAGGAACATTAGAAAAGCACAGTTAAAATCCCCATGACATGTCGAGATCAAATACCATCAAATGGCCCAAGTAGCCACCTGGGCTCCCTGAAGACAGTAATAAATAACATTAAAAAAAAAAGTGGGGCTTACTGCTAGTTGTGTTAAAAAAAAAAAGTGCATCACTGGTGAGGAAAAAATTGGAGTCTGTATTTGGCTAAATATTAGCAGATTCAGAATGATTAAGATGAGAAGTTACATTTCCTTCCGTGACTTTTCAGCTATTGCTGCTGTTGAGAAAAATCCAGGAGAGAAATGGTCTTCACCGGAAATAATTTACCTTCCCTTCTTATTATTTTTGCCTATATTATTCAAGCTTGATTTACACAGATGAACCAAAGAAATAATGCACTTTATAAGTCATCAAAAATGCAAAGTATTCTAGTTCCTTTATATTCTTTTTACAACCTGAATAAAAGTAAAAGAAAAAGAATATGGGTAAACGTCATAGAAGTAATCTGAGTTTTAAGTTCCAGTCATGGACCTAATTTGGTCCTTATCATCAATACTGAAGACAAGGAATAATAAACTAAGTTTGCCTTACTATACTCTTCCTGGTATTCTTCACTGATTTAGGTTATTTTATTTTGTCTGATTTAATAAACAAAAATTAACATTACCCCTTTAAAATCCTATAGGAGCTGGAAATGGACAAATGTGTTCCTGACTCCTATACCTAATTGCTATTAATTTCTTTTAGTTTAGTTGTTAGAAATTATTTGTTACAGAAATAAACACACACGCCCATGGAGAGGTCCCACGCTGGAGAAGGGGAAAAGTGTGAGGAGGAAGAAGCAGCAGAGAGGAACTGTTATGGACTGACTGCCACCTCCAATTCCTCATCCCCCTTGTGCTGCTCAGTGGGAAGGAGGAGATAGGGAAGCCAGGAATGAAGAAGTGAAGTTGACCCTGAGAAAAAACAGTGGGTGGAGATTTTTAGGGGTTTTGTTTGCTGGTTTTTGTTGGGTTTGGTTTTTTTTTCCCCTGTCATTTCTCACCATACTGCTCTATTTTAACTGAGAATAAATTTTTCCCCAAGTTGCATCTGTTTGCCCATGATGGTAACTGGTAAGTGATCTCCCTGCTTATATCTCAACCCATGAGCTCTTTAAATCTTATTTTCTACCCCTGTCCTCTTGAAGTGAGGGAATAAGAACAGCTGGGTGGGCGTCTGGCAGTCAGCCAAGGTCAATCCACCACAGTTATCTTGGAAGGGAAAATACCTTCAGAATGACAATTTATTTTCTTATATGAAACTCAAACTGGCATATGGGACAAACCATGTTTGAAAGCCCTAAGTCAAAAGATAAGATAAAATTTACTTAGGAGAGGACAGAATTTGTTTTAATTTTGCTTGAATGTCAGTCAGAAAAGTATTTGTCAGTATTTTAAGATCAAAGAAGTTTTGAGTAACATTGCCTCAAAAAACTTGCAGAGGGAAATTTTGTGTTTTGGTGATTTATACTTTCTATACTTGTACATTTTTAAAGCTTTTTTTCCTACTTTACCATACTCAGAAATATATACAAATATTGCATTTCACAAACCCTACTGAAAATAACAGGGTGATAGGGCAATTAAAAGGTATTTTGCAGTGGAAACTGGAGTGCTTAAAAAAGAGCACATTAAATATTGATAGCCCTTCAGCTCTTAGAGGCTTCATCCCAATGCTTTTACTAGCACTGAATTGCATTTGAATTATCTCAGGACTTTCATGGGACTATGTAAGAAGTAAGGTACTATTCAGATTGAAAAATGACATCAGAATCTGTCCTCAAAAGAGTTCCAGAACCTCTAAATCATATTTCTGATTCAGTTTCAAAGAATACCACTTTGAAGTACATGAACTTTTGTAGATTATCTCAACTGCACGTTGCTGAAATATGAACTGCATTTCATTATTTTTTCATTTTTCAGGCAGATTTTTCTCCCATGAATTAGTGCTTGAAATCTTCCTGGTACTTTGTGAAGGTTTTCTTTCTTTCTTGAACTCATAGAGTTTACTTATCCCAAGCTAATACTTCTGATGCTTTCTGTAGTTCTTACAAAAAAAAAAAAAGATGAAGCAATGGTATCATACTGCATAAATAAGCATTATTACAGACTTAATTACGTAGGACATACCATAGCTTGCATTACATATCATGGCATGGCATGGTATACAATTCAGTGTGATTCAAGACAGAGAGCTTTAAAAATATTCCATTCACTTTTATTAATACATTTCAATACATATATATGGCAGAGGTGTGTTTTTCTGGTTGTTTGTTGGTTTTGTTTTTTTTTTTTTCCAAATTACTCTGATGTGCAAGTTTATGGAATAATATTTTAAGCAGTAATTGAGAAATGTCACAGCTTGCTGAATGTGGGGAAGCTGTAGTAGTTTGTACCTTGTGCATATTTAGATTTTTAAGGCAGAGTTAAGTTACAGTGTCTGAGTAACTTTTTAGAATAAAATCTGACAGTCACTTACAAACCTTCGACTTCAGTTGCTGCATGTAGTCTGTTTAAGACTTATTTTCAGCTGAAGAAAACCTAACCAATACCCCACTGGATCAAACAATAACTGTAGGTATGGTGGAAGCTGGCATAGGAACAACAGAGTAAGATACAGTTCAAAGATTTGAATTTGTTTTTTGGTTTGTTTTTTTTTGTTTGTTTTTTTTTTTTTCCCCCCAGGAGAGGGTTGAGAGTGTCAGAGTGGTGATTTCATTGCAGTGATTAAAAGACACACATTCCAGTTCCCTGAACTCATCACAAAGACAACTTTTAACATCTCTGAAATCAAGTGATATTTTGAGAGAGAGTTTCTGCCTAACTAGTTTCAAATCTCGATATGTTAAACTCACTGGTAAGTCTTCATAGGGTATTCTAGCTGTCTTCCCACATATCAGGCAGGTACTTGGCCATAGAAAATCAGTGCATGAATGAGTAACCGATATTGCACCCTTGTCTACAAGGCTTCTGTACCAGAGAGAAGAAGAGAGAGAAAGGGAGAGAGGGAAAATTTTTTGACAGCTATATGGATAATACCAATGTACTTTTTGGAAAATATTTTGGCTGTTACAAAGTAACACTTTTAATCACTACTTAATCATAAGCATATATACTCAAAAGAAAATTAAAACATTTAACTAGATTTTAGCAACAGCAATCAAGACCCATTTTATGCAATAGTATATCTTCCTATAAAGTGCAGGTAACTTGGGGATCAGGCCTGAAAGCAGGGGGAAAAGTATATTTATGCAAGTGATTTCTCTGAGCAAGTTAAATATTTTAAGTTCTGGCATTCTGTAACAGAAGTGGGTGCAGGAAAATGACTTCTCGTTTTTGCACAGTGGGTTTCGTATCAGCCACTTCTGTGTTACTCTGTGGTCTACATCAGGGCCCTGAGGGTACACCAGGAGTGGCTGCCCCTGCCCAGCCTCACCGCCATGGGGCTCCCCCCACCCTGATTACAGCCCAGGATCCCATTTCAGTCCCTGGGGCCATCAGCCCCTGCCCCAGCAATGCCACAGCAGGGACGGTCTCCAGCTCCACACAGCCGTGCCCTGCCTGGACAAGAGCCCCACCAAGCTGGTCCCCTCGTGGGCCCATGTCCCAGCCCAGCCTTGGCCTGCCTCCATCCCCAGGGAGGTGCCTGATACCTGGGGCCGGGGCTGCCCTGGTGCACCCCAGCTGCCCAGCTCCTGGCTGAGATGATGGGACAACCCCTGGCTGCCAGGCCTTTCCCTGATGGAGTCATGGGGACCCCCTGACACTCCCAGTGTCATATCCCCAGGGAGCTGCTGGACATGCTGTGCCCTGACTTTAACTTTGGACTTGCTAAAGTACAAACTAATGTTCCTTCATTTGTACGTTTCATTTGCCACGTGAGCTCTGGTGCATATGATATGTAGGAAAATCCTACAGTCAAGAAAAGAAAGGGGATTCATTAGAGCCACCAGCCTTGACAGTCTGCATTGAGTATCTAATTAAAATAGTTAATATACATACAAACTATTGAATACAAAGAAAACGTTGCACTCAATTTCACTTTTCTTTAACATAAACGCAAATATATGACATTTTATTGGACTTTATAACCCTTTCCCAGTTCTCACACATCTTTGCAAAGTCTAATTATTTGAAAGAAATTTGGATTTGCTTTATTTCATAAACATCCTTGGCTTCTTAATTTTGATGTTTGAGGTTTCACTTGGCTCGTGTCTTAAATTTTTTTCACAGACATGAGATTTAAAACGTAAACTTGTCTGTGAGAAGTAAATCACTGAAAAGATGACTACAGAAGTATTCAGAGTATTGATATAATACTGTGAAACCAGGTAATACTGAACTGTAGCCATAAACTAATCCAGACATTTTCTACACACACATGCACACACATGTGTGTTAGATATTAGACTCAGTTTCCTGAACAGGTGTTGTCAAATATTTCTTTAAGTTTGTTGCAAAAGCAGTTAGGATGATTTCTTTCCTTTTCTGTTAGAAAGTACTGTTAAAATTTGAACCCTAAGCATTTGTGGCACTTAATTTCAAAGTGCAGAAGTTTGCAAACTTGGCCAATCTGTATTGTCCATTCAGTGTTTTATCACAGCATAAAATTTATCTCAGAAGATTTAGGAAAGATAGATAGCAGTCAAGTTTTAAATTATGTGTAATCTCATCCATGGGAAGGAGTTAGTTTAATAGATAACACACCATACTCTGTGGCGCAGTGTTCTTCTAGCAAATAAGTGTTCTAACAATTTTTGCTCATCCCAGAACTATTTTCTTAGCATGCTGTCTAAATATCAAGGGGAATTATATTCTGCAGCTAAAGACATTGCTTGCATGTAAACCAAAATAAAATACTTTATAGCACTTTAGCGTATTCAGGTTTAACGTTCTCCCTCCACAATTCAACACAGTACAGCAGGAGTTGTTAGAATAAGAAATGCTCCTGAATAGATAAAATTCATACAGTTTTCTATCATTATTAAACTCAGTTACGTACAAAAATGGTGGAAGGAAGCAAAGAAAGGTTATCACCTGTAGGAAGTGCTTCAACATATTAAGTAAGCATGATCATTTTGCTCTGATTTTTCCCCAAATGATTACTCTTTCTTTAGGGAATATTACTGCTGAACTATATTCTTTAAATACAGAGATTAATATAAATTTTTAAGTATTCTGAAATTCTGAAAAATGCTGATAAGAACAGCTAAAAATAAAAGATAAAGAGCAAGTACTACTGTTTGTTCTTCATGGATTTAGGTGAAGGTCAAAAGTAACATTTCTGTTTTCAAGCCTTGAAAAGAAATCACAAAATATGAGTTGCTGCCAAAATATAAAGTCAGTAGTGCGGGAGAAATATCAGATGTTTCAGCTGCCTTCTATTCCTTCAAACCATGCATTAACAGGTAATTCACTTTCCCCTCAATTTAAAATTAATGTTGTGTCACCACTATTAATTTGAATGTGCCAGTGACAATTCTTGAAAATAAATGTGTCCCCTAACCTTTATATTCTTCATGTCCAGATTCTTCCACCTTTACTGAAAGCATCTTATTCTATTCAGAAAATTAACAAATAAGTTACTCAATATTGCTTAAATTGTGGATTACATTTTCAGGTGTACATTTTAAAGTATTTATAGATAAGTTGACTTGTCTCAGTCTAAATCAGAATTAGTCTTTCTGTTATTATTAAGTATTGTAAATTGGAGAGAACTGACAGGGCAGATATTTCTTTGTCTCTAAGGGGAGAAGTTTGTGGTAAATTAGAAAATTGCATTGTAAATACAACAATGAAACTCCATCCTGTTTAGTATTATCTGACAGCTTCACAGAAGATTTTAAATACTGTAATTTGGAGTACGTAACCCAAATGTGTTCATTGAAGCTGCAAGGGTCCTCACATGGCCCAGCCTTGGCAAAATGGCCTGGATAACAACAGTTGGTAAGATAAAATGGGAGCCTGGGCGGGGTTGGAACTAGATGATTTTTAAGGTCCCTTCCAATCCAAACCATTCTATGAATGAAATGAATGAATGGATGTCTGGAATTGTCTCCTGTTTTTTTTAATGTCAAAAGAGTATGTACTTCACAGGGAAATAGGACCCAGCATTGAATCCATTTCACAGTATGATCTTAAAAATACTCATCTATGTCTAAGATTACAATTCCAACAGTGAACAGAACTGTTTTAATACCTGATCTGCTTCAGTTGTAACTGAAAAGTAGTCATTCATTCTGAAAACCAATAAAAGCCATCACGTTCTGATAACTGGAATTCAGGAAATGGAATTGCACATTTAAGAAAGGTAAATCCAAAATTTGTATTCCAGTGGAGTGAAAATTCCTGAAAAGAAGTAAATATATGTCTTTCAGAACAGCTAATCACTTCACAGTGAAAGTCATAAGATGGTGACTGATAGCACAAAGCTTAAATTTCACATCCCATATTTCTGACGAGGGACAAAAAGATCCCTATGTGCAATCTGCTCTGGTACTCTAAAATGTGTATATTCAATATTCCATTTTGCCATGAAAAAATTGGGAATTCCATATGAAAGGGAAATTAAAATTTTCTTTATCATTCCCTTCCTACTCAGTTCTCTTTTCTATAGTTCCTTCTATTTCAATCATCAAAATTATATTTTACAAATATATTCAACCCAGATTCATTTTATGTTTTCCACACATTTAATTCAAGTGACTAAATTAGAGCTTCTAGGTGCCTCAACACTAAGTCATAAGAGATATATGCCACTGGCAGAAATTAAAACTATAATTGCTCTCAGGAATGTCATGTGTGAATTATATAATTATACGTATATATTAATTTAACAATTTTTTGTTTGGTATTGTAATTTGTTTATATGAATGTTTATTTGGTAGTTTGAAAGCATTTTGGTTTTCTAAAAACTGGAAGTTTTAATCAAACAAAACTCAGCTACCAAAAAAAAAAGTCTATATCCATAGCTTACAATGCAGGTTAATTTTCCCCAGAAATTGTAGACAGTCCAAATTTGGACACTGAATGTGTATTTTGAAGTTACTTTTCAAATCAGAAACAATCACAAAATTTACTATTTATTTGAGTTAATTGACTAATCTTGTTGATAGTTGTTTCCTGCTGTCCACACACTGAAACAGAATGAATATTTTGGGACATACTTGCAAAGAAAATTTGTCAAGAAAAAACCAAAAACCTTTCTATGAAGGTAGATGTGTTGCTGTCACTGTGTAAAGATGCTTAATAATCCAGCAGGTAATGGCTCTGTTCCTACCAAAACTACTGCAAAAAAATCCACTTATTTTGTTAAACTATAACTGAAACTAAAATCAGGGTAAGATGCCACTTAATGATAAAGGAAAAATATGTAACTTCATTAAACACTAGTAATTTGCACAGAGGGTAGTCCAAAACACTCTATATTTTATAATCTTTGGGGATTATTATGCACAAACACTTTACCTGAATTAATTCAGCAACCTTGATAGTTGTTACTTAGCAGAGAAAAGGTTATTCTTTGGAGGACTGATCCAATGCTTGCTTAAGTCAACAATACTGCTCTGGTTGGTCTCAGTGGGTTCACATGTGGTCTCCGATTAGTTACATTTCCATTACAGTGGAAACCAGTTTTGACTCTCTGCCTAAGTAACGAATAACAACTCATGCTTATCAGTAGTACATTGTCCATGGAAGAACAAAATATTTTTTTTCCATTTTTTGCATGTAGTGTGTGTGGAACTTCTCCAAACTATTACTTTGTCAGAAAGCATTAAAGAAACACAATGCCAAACCTGAATGCACCATGAGTGTTCCTATAAAAATAATGACATCTGAATAAATGCAAAGAAATTTGAGAGAGGAAAAATAGTATCCGGAGAATTTACCAGTGAAGGATTTTTGTGAAAGTTATTCTTCATTCAGTGAAAATATGCTGCAGAAACAGACACAATTGAGCCTGCTGCCAAAATTGAAAAAAAAAAAAAAAAAATAGAGGTGCGCCCTTTTGTTTATTTTTCCTCTGTATTTTCTGTTTGTTTCTTTTCTATATCCTAACAATAATATTTCCAGAATGACATGGCATGGAAACTGATATAATGGCTCCATTTGTAACAGAGACAAAAATACAAGAACAATACATTCATTCAGTTAAGGTCTAAAGACACAAAGCATCCTATTTTGTATTTATTTAGCTTCTTATGGGCTCATGTTGTCCTCTGCTTGTAAATATTGGAAAATATCCTGAAATTTTATGGTAGACGGACCAACTCCACACTAGGGAACATATACTAAAGTATGTCCGTAACAAATAAATCCTATACCTTGTCTAAAGAACAATACAGGTGAAAAGACATACTGTGTTTTGCAGGAAAACTGTATGACTGGATTTTTCATCCTTTTGAGTTATATCCTGACTGTTCCTTTTTGCATTTTTACTTTGTTAAATGTAGAAGTTTCATCTAAAATTGAGCAAAATATCCTTCCCTTGATTTTGTGCCCTAACTCTTCAATCTGATTGGTAATAACTGGAAAGAACTGGTATTTCTCTCATCGTCTTCCTTATCCCCTTAAACAAAAGCAAAGCATGCATTCTGAGGCTTCTGCATTTCATACTATTATTAAAGTTGCAGTACAGGCAATTCTGATAAAATTACGCAGAAATGGAAAATCCACTGTATAATATAGCCAAACTTTATTTAGGCTATCTCTGACGTTAAAGAAGGTAAATTTAGCACTCTCCATCTTTACCTGTAATTAAAAACTATGTCTAACAGTTGCCAAAGATAATGATGTAATTGTTAACTAGATCTCCAGAAGGTGTTAAACTGTGCTCTTTGATGAACAGTATAAAAATATGTAAAGTAATACTGTTTCCCATGACTTTTTTTCAGGATGACAAATAAGATTGCCTGTCATTTGACTTCAGAGTCAAATGCTACAGGCTTTGCAATTATTTTCTTCCATCAATATTCCTGAAGTACCTCTTTAATTGTCTCCCTAGAAGGCAACAGGGTAACGCAGAATTAACTGACACCTCCAGCCTCTATGTAATTACTTCTATTTACTCTCACCTGCTCTAATTCTAATGCTCTGTTATGAACCATTTTATAATGATTTTTATTATTATTGTTTTATTAACATTAGTTGTTATTAATATTTGGTGTTAATTTGTAGCAAGGTGTCTTTGCTAACAGGTATCTGTAAGTGCTTCTAGGTATTCACAAGTTAAAGTAAAGCCTTGCTGTTCTTTTTCTTTGATTTTAAGATGGTAAACATCATTACAGTTTGGTAATAATACTAACATTCTCTCCTGATGCTTCAACCATCTGATGGAGGCATTTTTCAAAGAAAAATAAGAGTAAAAAAGGAAACAAAATTCTCGCAGATAATGAAAAAAAATATTTAGGAATAATATTATTCCTGGATGAATAATTCACAGTCTGAATGTTTTGCAGATTCACCCACAGCCACCAGGCAGTAGCAGCCATTGTGTTAGAAACACCAATTACTTTTTTTGTTGTTGTTTCAGCTGACACAATACCTCACATTTATATGAGAGGCTATGCAAAGTGTCACAAAAAGACCAACTAAGGAATCCTTTTATAGCTTGGTGTGTAACTCTCAGAGCTGACTGGAACAAGTCCCATGCCAGAGCTACATTTTCCCACCACTGCAGGACACTGTTTAATCATCCAGCAGAACATGTGCCTGCTTTAAGTGAACATTTTAACCTTCCATCAGTTTCACTGATACAGATCACTGATTTACCGACTTTAATTTCAAACTTCTACCCTCCACTCCCATCCTTCATGTTGTGACTGCCTTTGGACCATTACTTTTAATACTGTAAGTACATGTTGGATATTCCACAATTTGAAAAGTAAAAGACAAAAGTGAAAGCAAATAGTCAAATAAACAATTCTGCTAAGGTACTGAAAATTAATTGTCCTTTTGAGCAGACTAACCTGAGTGGTGGGGTTAGTGATCGCTATTGGGTGCAAAACCTTCACGTGTTAACTTTTATGTATTTACATAAGTCTAGATCTCATCTTCAGAACATTCAGATGAAAACTTTGTCTCAAATTTTGGCGTGGAGTTAGAGCCAAAGGCTGTAACTAAACCAGGTTCTTATATTGTTAGAGAGCAGTTGAATCTGCTTTTTTTTTTTCTTTTATTATTTACACTGATCTTCTTTGGAAAATTATTATATCATTGCTGCCAGCCCAACTCAAGACATCATAAATATATTATTTTCAGTCAGCTTTAAGCATCAAGATGAAGCCAATCCTTTCCCACCCTTGTGCTTCAGTGTATCTGCATAAAATCATATTTTAAAGGCGTTTTGCCTCCCCTCCCCAAATAATTACAGATCCTCGAAGGATGAAGGGAAATTTTTAACAGAGTGCAGTACTTTTGCACAAGAAAATTCAGAAAACTGCTATTTTTGTTGCTGAAATTCATTATTTGTCAGAATAAAAGATGACTAAAACAGTGAACTACTGACCTATAGAGATTTTTTAGACCCTTATTCTTCCCTGTTATCTATGTGACAGCTGCTTCCATAATTCAGTGCAGATTTTGGTCAAGTTTGAAGGATTCATTATAACTTCAGATGCATCAGTGGAAACAGAAAAGACATACTGACTTAAATGTGAATCTCTGAAACTTAGTCTGCTATCATAGACTCTTTGCAGTCAGTACAGAGAAATGAAAAAAAAAATCACTAAGTAATTAATCTGATGAAGGATAAATTCATTCTATCCTGAAAGTTGTTATGGGAGACACAGGAGCACAGTTATTACCTGAAGAATACAGTATATTTAAATTTGGACATATGAATTATGTTTATAGACTAGGTAGGGAATCCAATTCATAGAGAAAAATGGAACAACCAGGTTACAAAATTGTGTAGAAGATATAGCAGGAAAATACAAATGAATGTAGCATTGCTTTTGAGGAGTTAAAAGCAAAATAATAATAATAATAATAATAATTAAAAAATCAGTTTCAGAAATGTAAAAATGCCTCATTTTAAAAAGAGCCAGAAAAAATATTTTGTCATATTAATTAATTATATTTTGAAATTTGTATTATGCATTTTTAAAATGTTTTTGGTTTATGTTATACTAAAATGTCTTGGAATTTTGAAATAACCTCACCAGTCGAAGAGAGAAGTCAGGCCACATGAAATAATAGCTGCTTCTACTTTAATCACCAGTGTTGTGTTTTCTGAACTGCAGGTTTATAGGTGTGATTTCCCCATCATTATTTCCCTTAATATATCTTGGAAATGTTTCATAGAGAAAGACAAATACTGAATTTAGTTCTAGTTATTTTAAAAATATCATAATAATGATGATATTTATTGATATTCTCTGTTTTGATTAGAGTTAATCTTCATTTTAGGTATCAATCTTAATCTGTCTAAAAGTGCCTAAATATGAGATTAAAAATAACCATTATCATCTTAAAATTATTGTATGTTAGTATTACACAATCACATTTTTTAGTTGAAAGAAATCTAGTTTTCCATTTGGTTTAGGTTTCTCTTGGTGTATAGGTATTAAAAAAAAAAAACCCAAAACAAAAACAAAACCAAAAAAACCCAATCAAACAACAAATAATGGTTTGTAAACTTGATTAAGAAATAGATAGAGGAGAGAGGCTGGTGAGAGTACATACTGGTTAGGTAAATGCATAGGTTCTAGATGTAGCAATTTAGTCAGTATCAACACAATATTTTTCATTACTCTGGGATCAATGTTTACATCTTAAATAGAGAAAATCGTTTTCAATGACTCCATGGGAAGCAAAGGTCTGTTATGAATGAACCAGTAAATGGGTACATATATCTGACCACAGTAATCCATCCCTTAGAGATTCCTGCTTTGCAAGCCAGTAGTTCAGGTTCACATTGTTAAACAACAAAGGTGTATTGTCTTTTTTAACAGGTGATTCTTGCTTTGTTCTTTCAAAGCATACTTGCAGGCTGCTTTGCTCTGGAGAAGACCTTGAGTTCTGTATCCTAGTTGGGCGAAATTAGTTAAAATCACTTAGATTTCAAGTACTTAATAAGGTCAGCTATATCTCTGTGCTGAATGTTTCTTTATAACCCAGAACTGGTGACTCTTCAGGCTACATCTGCACTGCTAAATAAGAGAGACAAGAAAGTGAGCTTGAGCACTACAGCCTCATCATCTATAGATCTACTTATTAATTCAGTTTCAGGCTCTGTTCAAAACAAATTATACAGTATTTACAGATCTCCACTGATTCTAATGAGAGCTTAGATAACTTGATCACATGTAGATAGTTAAAAGCAATGAATGTCACCCTCCAGGAGTACTTAGGTGTTAAGAACCATTTGAGGTTCCCTACTGTATATTGCATGGCCTATGGTATCCTGCCTGCCTAAAAGGCGCAAGTGTCTTCTAGTTCCTGTACTATACACACTATAGGTGTTTCTTATTCTATAGGGTATGTAAAATGTCACTAGCTGACTACTTCCAAGTCTTGATTTCTGTCCAGATAAGTCCACCCCAAACCAGAAACACTATCCAGCCATACCTGCTCCACACTTTAGAATCACCCAGTAACTACCCAAAAGAGTGTATACCAGTGTGACTATTTTCTTTGCATAAAAATGCTGTTAACCTAGTGTCAGGATTTTATTTTTCTTGTGAATGAAGAAAGTCTCAGAATTTTAAGACTCCTTTTCTTTGCATTCTGGTCTTTGAAAAAGGTTTCACAAATGGGCTAGTTCATAAATTTCTAAAGTAAATAATGCTATATTTCTATTAACAATAATATTACTGCATTTCTTATTCTGGGAGCTGTGATAAAGAGGCATTTTAAACAAGATCAGTAATAAACTGAATTATTAATAATAAATGCAAAAGTTTCTAAAGTAGTATCTTTCTGCTTATTATAAGCTGACAATTCAGCAGCTTGAATTAGTAGATGATGGTTTAGCATATTGTTATTTAAATAAGCGACAGAGCAACAAAATATAATTAAGGAAATTTGAACTATTAGGAAAATCACAATCAGTGGTAACAAAACTGTGTTGCGCAGGATGTAACAGAATCAGAAAAGTTTAATTACAGCAACAGTTGTATATAATACACAATGTATATACAAAACAAAACCCAACCAAGCCAGCAGAGGCAATCACCCACCACCTCCCACTAGTAGACTGATGCCCAGACAGTTTCTGAGCAATGGCTACCTTCCCACCTATGCCAGTTTTTATTGCTGAGCATGGTACTATATGGCATGGAATATCCCTTTTGTCAATCTGTGTCAGCTGTCCTGGCTGTGTCCCCTCCCAACTTCTTGCCCACTCCCAGCCTAATCACTGCAGGGGGCAGAGTGGGAAAAAGAAAAAGCCTTGACACTGTGCTCAATAATAGCCAAAACGGTGGTGTGTTATCAACACTGTTTTAGTAACAAATCCAAAACACAACACCGTATGGACTACTATGAAGAAAATTAACTCCATCCCAGCCAGACCAAGAGCAAGTTTAAAGGACCATTATTTGGAGTAAAATTCTTATGTGGCAAAAATATGTGGTATTGTATATAGGCAACAATGTTGCAGCCAATGATGTTGGTTTTTACTACATAGCACCAGGATCTGGAGTACTTGTTATTTGGCTGAAACTACATGGTTTACATTGTCAAAACCAACTTGTCAACCTGAAAGTTACTGTAATAAGCTTATTATTAGCTTACTGTTAGTATGTCTAAATTTGCACTTCTAATAAAACCTAGCCATAATTTATGACTGCATGTTTCTAGATTATTTCAATTGCATTCAGAAGTTAAAAAAAAGAAAGAAAAAAAAAAGAAAAAAAAAGGAAGGTTAATCTCCCACTACTGCATACTGAAAACATTCACCTGACATAACACTTTATTTGGTTTACTCTAGACCCTGTGTACTGCTTCGGTGTTGAAGACATTACAGGACTTAAGCGGTAGGCAAAAACTCAAAGTATTGCCCCTGCACTGCGAAATTTAAAAGCCATTTTTTAAAAGAAGCAATCCTACGTTCTGGAAATAACTCTCCGATCAAATTAAAATCACATATCAGTTCTTTAAAATCAATATCATCATTTATGAACTGGTACCATGCAGGGGAAAAGCCAAAACCAACAAACCAAAAACCTCAATTATTTTGGATTGCCTGTCTGAGGCATGAAGATGCCTGAGTTTTGTGCTGAATTATGAGACCCTGACTTACATGTCCTAATTTGAACATATTTGTTCACTATATTATGTGTTTCCATAATTGACAGAATGTGCTCCTGAAAGTGATACTACTTTTAGAGGAAAGCAGAAACTCTGTGTGAGAAAAGGCTTCTGCATCTTTATGGGATTCTTAACCTCCCAACTAGTTGTCTGAGATTATTCACAATTTTTTATGGTTTTACTAATTTCTTTTCACCATATGACAGATAATGCCAACATTTGAAATATTTTCCTTTAACTTGTCTGTCCATAAGCAGATTTTAGATTATTGGAAATATAAGTACTGTGCTGGTATGACAAGCTTCAAGACATTTCAAATGCAAGAGAAATGTAAGGTTTTCTGCAGGCTGACTTGTCTAATTTAATTTTAGTCACCTAAAAGTTAAGTATGTGATACAAACAGCTCATCTTGGGCCTCAACATAGTTAATGGAAGGAGACAGTCTGAATGACTGTTAGACAGATAGAGTGACTATTCTTCCAGTTGTAAAATAATGACCTAAGACAAGTGGAAGAGACTTTCCATAATTTAGAGGCAGATTTAGATGACTAAATTATGGATGGCTTAAACTATATAAAATTAATCCTACTTTTAAAGTCCATTAGATAACTAAGCCCTAAAATAAAGAATTGTTTAAAAATTTTGATAAAGTATGTAAATAACACCTGTTTTTACAGACATTAACTTAGTGAGCCTGCTGACCTACGAAATTAGTGCTTGACATTACTTGCAAATCAGCAAAAAAGGAAACAAACTCATGAAAGTTTGTTTTGGTTTGGTTTTGGTTCTGTTTTCTTTCCCCCTAGTTCAGCTTGCAGAGCTGAAATTGTCATGATTCTATGCTTGACTTGATCCATTTTGTTTCCAATTTGAACTTAGGTTGCTTTTCCTCCTGAAATTCTGTCTCCAAATCTCTGTTTGGACATTTCTTATCAATCAATAAAACAATAAGAGTAAATAAAGCACAGGGAACAAGAACAAGACAAAGAACAAATTTACAAGAATATGTTAATTGCCATTTCTCAGGTGATAAACAGGACTGACCTGGTCAGCTTTTCTAATTCATTCCATTTCAAAATTTAAGAGTGTTAGTCACTGTTTGAAAGGTATTTCAAATTAATATGTTAAATTCAAATGCAGACTATGTGCTCTCACACACAGCATTATGTCCATTACTGTGGTAGGCTGACCCTGGCTAGAAGCCAAACACCCACCCTGTCTCTCTCCCACTTGCCCCTCCCAGAGGATGGGGAGAAAATGGAAGGAAGGCAAGATGACTCGTGGATCAAAATAAAGACAGTTTAATAGGGAAAACAAAAGGTCCGCATGTAAGCAAAGTAGAAAGAAAAATGCATTCACTACTTCCCATCAGCAGGCAGATGTCCAAGTACTTCCTGAGAAGCAGAGCCTCAGAATGCATAACAGTTGCTTGGGAAGACAAAAGTCATAACCATGAATATCCCCCCATTCCTCCTCCTTTTCCTGAGCTTTTATTGCTGAGCATGATGCCTTTGATCAGTTGAGATATTGAAACATTTGAACAGTTGAAACATTTCAACTCACTGACAGGAAATACTTCCAGATGAGGCATTCTGCATGCAATTAATTTGATATTATATCTCACTGAAGCTGAGTAATAAGCTTGCTCTTTTCTCATGCCTCTCAGAGATTTCTTCATCCCTACCACTTCCCCTCTCCTGCTCCCAGCTGCATGGTCTACCTTCCCCTACATATCACCAGACCCATCTATAGGCCGTTTAAACTTAATAAAACCTCAGAAAAAGTATCCAGGGATTTTTCCATAGCTGTTTTTTGTATATTTTACCTGATGAAAGTGCAGTACAGAAGGATGAAATAAATTCTCTCTAACAGTACTTACCCATTTCTGGTAGTACTTATCCGTTAACTAGGCTTATGAGCTCTAAATCTAACCATGTAGCTTTTAGACTTCTAAATTAGAGGTAGATCAATTTCATACTTTGTGATATGTGTCCATATCTGGATACATACCTCACAACTGAAAGAAGATCTGGGTACTAATGAGGTCAAGAAGACTTGTTGACCAAGAGTAAACTCAAGTGTCATAAGCAGAGTGCAAGAGAAGGTTAAAAAGAGCCTTCAATAATATAGCCAGCTGTATCTGGAATGCACCAATTTGTATCTTTGTATTTTTGTCAATAGACCATCACTGCATTTATATATGCACCTGGAATTGTAATTTACAGTGGTGATCTTAGAAGACATCCTAGACACCTGTCAGCATCTGACAGTGAAGTATGGGTTTATGATTTTTTTTAGTGCAAGAGCGATAGGAATCTACAGTTCAAGAAATTACACACAAAGTAAACATAAGTCATGCATTCATCTGCACAGTTGTGGAACATTTGGGGTTTTTTTTTTGATTAAAATATACCAGCCCTTGGTGGTGCTGCACCTTTTTGCATAGCACTCATTGTGGGATCAGAGGGCATTTGCTCTGGGAACAGAAGAACAGTTTCTAACATTTCTGACCCCAAATGACTAGAAATTACATTTTCCAGTCTTTAGGGAGGACATCCACCACAAGTTAATGAGTATTCTCTGGTCCTTCTGTTAAAACTGTGCCACTGAGTAGCCAGAAATGAAAAATTCATAAAGATGGAAAAAGATCCAGCAAATGAGAATTTGACTATGTGGTATAATTGCTAGAATATACTCCTGAAAGAATAGAAGCATATTTCAATTACTATTTCCGTTTCATAGGTAATGTAAAATGCAGAGATAAGAATTCCAGAATGCCATTTATCTTCCAGATTTTTTTTTTAAACTTCAGACCACTTAGTAACTTAGTTGTTTTGCAGTTCAGGTTGATATTAACATCAGCCTGTCTGAAACATTTTCTATTCTGGAATCACTGAAGTCAAAGTATATGTGTCCTCAAGTAACTTAGCAAGAATAACTTGCCAAAATGATGATTAAGGGGCAGCTAGTTTGTGTAACAACATCAAGATGGTAAAGAGAAGAAATAGTTAAGATAGGTGCAACTTTTGTGCAGAGGAGAAAAAAAAAAAGAAAAGACAAATGGGGCAGGGGAGAGAGATGAAAAGAGGAAAGAGGAAAAGGAAAAGAAAAAGGAAAAAATAGAGGTGGGGGAGAGGAAAATTAAAAAAAAAAAAAAAGAAACCTCACCCACCACTGAATTCACACAGGAATTAAGGGACTACTTTTAAATATTGGAGAAGGAAAATTACAAAACACTATCTTTATAAAGAATAAAAAAGAGGAACCAAGCAAACCAACCAAAACCCCAAAACCGTAACTGTGAATAAATGGAGTCTGATCAGTTTAGCAAAGAGATTATATAGTATGGTTGCCTGCAGCAGCAGACTATAACTGATGACTCAAAAGTTTCCTTCTAGTCCCATTATGATTTACTATGGTATTCTAGTTTCTTAATATTCCACTCCTCAAATTCATTCATATTTTAGTCTATATTTTAAGACATAAATATTCAAGCTAACAGAATAGTAAATGGTGTTATTGAGAGCTTGTTTAAATTAAAAAAAAAATTGGAAGGCAATAACATTTAATAAGATGTCTTTTTTGGATGAACTTGCTTCAGGAAATATTCTAGATTTCATTTAAATGTTTACATAAATTATTTTCCATAAGAATATATATATTTGTATATATATGCATATGTACGTATATAATTTTCAGGGATCTTAAAGTCAAAAGAAGTTATTTTAAGATACTAACGTTATGCAGAATGGTGTTGACCATTTCAGGGAACTCTGAGGGTTGGCTATACGTGATCTTGTTAGAAGATATGCTATCAGTCAGAAGAAAAGCCTTCTAACCGATGCTGAATCGAGCTACCAGTGCACTTTTCCAGTTGTTTCGCAAAGCAAAGATTTCCTATAAAAATTTCTTGCAATTTTCTTTAGAATGCTATATTCCAAGAGCAAAAAGGCATGGCCAGTGATTAAGTGAAGAATTCTTTTTCATCCCTGCTCTATCTACTTTTACCAATATGTATTAAGCCTTACTATATAAATTTGTTGATGCCTAAAGCTGTGACCATTTGGGTAGAAGACTCTAATATTTGCTTATTATTTGCTAGGCCTCAGGCATATAGCGTGAGTTATCAAAAATTATTTTAGATTGCAATTATTCCAGAAGCCACTTCACAATCAAAATTACGCAACTATTTTCTTATGTCAGTAAATACTCCAAGTTTAATGACAGTAAAACTAGATTAATTCTCTATAACATTCTAGTATAGCCTGGCATTGACTAACATTTTTATTGTTACAACTTGAAAATAAGCATCCAGGAAAAAACAGTTTCTCAATTATTACTAAAATATGCATTGTAGTGTCTCTAGTGATTTCCCAGAGCAATTCTGCGGATTTTTTTAAAAGCAGTTGACATACCAGGCTTGACTCAGCTGTTCACATATAAGAAGGTATACATTACCATTTGAGTTTCCCTATGGTGTCTCAACTGTTTTCTAAGTATTTCTGAAGGAAGTCACAGGTTTCCCATAGATTCCCCTAGACATCTATGTGCAGACAACAGATCTGGGCCCTAAGAGCCTGCATGCTTTTGAAAACCGCTAGAGGGAGATCCTGAACTTCTGATATGGAATAATTACTTTATTTAAGAGGTATAATGAGTAGCTATGCTTGTTCATCTTCAGATAGGATGTATATCTCTTCTTGTGGTGGCTCCTACTGTACTGTGGTAATAGTACAATTCAAATTATGCAGAAGGAATTCTAGATAAATACTGGTCAGGAGAAAAAGCAAAAATTTTTTCTCATGTACAGAGGCTTAATTTATAGTTCAAATTATTGGGGAATATTGGATTAATAGGTTCAAATTCATCTTAAGAGAAGTATTATTATGAAAGTCATCAGAAGGTCACAATTTTGGAGTGAGTGTAGAACTTTTGTTAATATTTACTGTACAGAACTGGAAGGAAGAGTTCATGAATTCTGGGCAAGTTATATCATTTGCCTCATTTTGTCCTCCTGGATAATCTCTATAAAATTCCTCCTACCTAAAGAGTGACTAATATGAAGTAATTTGGTTTTGATAAGGGAGTTTATCTTTGTTACTCTGAACTGAGTTGTTTTCTGCAGTTTAACCTGTATTGAGCAAAAGAAAAAGGTTTGCTTTTAACTTGACTTTCTGTAATAGCTTTAAAAAATAATGCAACTCTTTCCTAGTTGATAATGACTCTCTAGGTAAGAATTCAGAAGAACTCTTAGTATCATACCAACATACCAACATATGTTGTTACCATAACATATGGTAATATAACATATCAGTCATTGATAGCATTGTGTGTTCTTAAAATCAAAATCAGATATCCTCTATACATCATTGTTTTTCATTACTTAAACTTTTCTTTAACTAATGGAAGCAGAAGACTGAAAACTCTCTCAGGTGGACTGGCAAATAGCAGGCAGGAGTCCAATAAGATCCTTAATCATATTTTTAAATCATCACACATTAGGATTGAACTGTCACAATCATAACCATTCAGATTTGTATCCCTAGCATTGTAGCTGCACCAACGTGTACAAAATAATTTAAGATTCATGGGGAAGGATGAGGAACATAAGCTACAGTTTACAGCAATTACTAACAGTCTCTCCCAACCTGATTTATAAGAAAAGCATTTACTAAGCACAGCCATGAGTGCAAGGCTTCCAACCAAAGGAGTAGGACTCCCTATTCCTACATTTTTAATAGAAACCTTCAAAGAGAGCTGAAATGCCCTTCTAGCTGTGGCATTCATAATCTGTTGGTTATAAATTATACTTTCTTCTTGAATCTTCTCACACTGAGAATAAGGGAACTGAATTTGTGTTCTGACAGTCCTGTAATTAACACGCTATTGTACAGCACAGAAAACCAACCAAACAAAAAAACCAAAAAACAAACAAAAAAAAACCCTCTCCACACTTTGAACATTTTATGACAAAAGTCTTCATTTTACTACATTTTATGCAAGATATTTCATATATCTACATTCAGCAAGCTTCCTGAATACCTACTGCCTTTCAAGACATATTTTCAATTTCTAAGTAGGTTCAGCAATTAAATAAACACTGATGTGATCATCAAAAATGAATTCAGGAAAAGGAGGTCTAGACACTCTTGAGACAGATATGAGGAATTAGACAGACAGACAGAAGGTTTCAATACATTTGGACATGTGCATTATTTGTATTTATTTCATTCATTTTATGATTACTTAATAGAAAGAAGCACTTTTAAGGTATAACTAGTCATTTTCTCTATTTTTTTTTATTAATATTTTGATACTATCAATCATTCCTCCAAAATGCCTGATTCTCTTCCTTAATTTTAAGTTGATGATTACATCAGATTAGATTATTATATCACATGTAAATGCTTGCATTATGGACAGAAGTAAACCAGCTCCCCTGATAAACTAGTCTAGAGTAGATTGAGTTCAATACAGGACTTCCAAACTTGCTCAGTGCAGACCTTCAGGCTCCATAGTCATATCTTATTACCATGAATAGAAATCATATGACTAAATCTTTGATTAAGGCTAATCAGACCAACGGTCCTGATTGTACAAGTAGATACAAGCTGAATGACAATTATCACTGATGATACATTATATCTTAATTTGGAAACAAATTAAGCAATTTAATTTTCTTTAAAGGGCAACAGTACACTGTTTCAGTTGGTGAAAATGAAGCTGATTTTTAGCTAAATGCTAATGGAAGTTCAGTCCAGCTATTTTCATTCTGTGAATTCCTGTAACATTGACAGGCAACGTCTTTGAAATGTTATCCGCCATACAGACTGCTTTTGTTGTACTTCATATATGGTTTACACAGTTCTGTCAGTATAATTGTGTCTACAAATTTACATTGCCACAGTTATTCTATTACTTCAGAAAACAGAAATACTTAGGTATACCTTCAGTTGGTATTTCTGCCTGGTTATATGTATCATCTTGTACTATAGATCACAACCTGTGGCCTTTCTAACCTAAAAATTGCGTTCTGTCCATATCAGTATATAAACCAGGAAGAAGATATCTTGGTGCCTACATTTTTAGAAAAGTGTAGAAAAGACAGATGAGAACTTTAAAATAATTATGATCTAGGAAAAATTTACTCCACTATTATGCCAAGTACTTCACTAATATATGCATATTTCTAAAATATATGTTTTTCAGATAAACAGAAAGGAAGGATCGATTTCCATTTAAAGTGGAAGTTAGGGAGATTGTGCTTAACTCATCCCACTTCTACCCACAGATATGTTATTTTCTGAAAAGACAAGATTTACTTTAATGATATATAACACTAATCCTCAGTGGATAACTTTATTCTTTGGGTAGAGTCTCTTTAACACAGTGCTTAAGGTGAAGGGCTTCAAAACTTAAAAAGTCTTGAAGGGCACTACCAAGTGTGCTTATGCTTTTGAGAAAGCTGACTAATCTTGTAGTGGCATTTATTTATTTATTCAATGGCCTGAATAAATACATATAGGAAAAGCCATGCCTGGGATAATGACAGAATTTTGACTATTTGTCAAACTGTACTATGGAATTCAGGGTAAACATCCAAATTGCTCACTGGCTGTTAAACTATTTTAAGATTAACTAGAAGGTATTTAACCCTTTTTACTTTTACTTATTTTTCTGATTTGTCATTCACAAAATTTGCAAGGCAGTTGTTTATCCTGTCAAAACTGGAAGAAACAAAATGGATAAATAAGGAGAGCAGGTGAGTCCAGAAGCATCACCACTAGAAATGCTCAGAGAATAGCAGTGCTCTATTTTTCCCTTTTATTTTGTTCTTTCAAAATTTTGTTCATTTTGTTCTTTCTTTTTCTGTCTTTCTCTTCTTTCTCTCTCTCTCTCCTCTCTAATTGCATTCCACATTATGAGTACAATTTACATGACTAAGTGTGAATGTTCAGTGTCATTTCTGAAGACGTGTTTTGGAGATATCTGTATAGGATGGGCAAATATGATACAAGATGACAGGAAAGCCATTCCTAACTAGATCAGCAAATGAAATCACTCAGGCAGCTCATGTATCCCAATTTGCACTTTGATGCCTGTGGTTAGGTAGCCAAATCCTGATCTTGGTGTTTAGTCTGAGTTACCTGCTTAGATGCTCTGCAGCCAGTGAAAAGTGTTGGATACTTCCTGTGAAAACCATGCTGTCCTCATATAAACAAGTAAGTTAGGATGCATTACCATTGTGAGAAGTCTATGTGTCTACACTATTCATAGAAAGTGACAAAAAGTTAAATATCTCCTCTTAAAAAAAATGAAAATTTTCCTACTGCAGAGACTTGATTGAATCAGTCATACACAGAGATCTAGTGCCATTTGGGATATAGTATCTGTCTGGTCCTCCAGCTGCCATTCCATAAGTAAGTGCAAAATTTTCTGAGTCTTCTTCATATTTCATAGTCATGCAGATTTCTCTGATATGTGCATCTCAGGTGGTACTAGACACACATGCATGGACAGCAGAATCGAGACACAAATTACCATTTCAAATCAAATTCTGAGTACAAACTGATTTAATTGCTTTGGAAATGTGCATGTAAAAAGTTCATGTAGTTTTATGAAACATCAAATTAACTAAATTTCTAAAAGATGGCCTTTCTTTGTTTGATAGAAAAAATAAGGGAATGTTAAATAAAAAACCTTCCGTAGCTTGAACACCAGTGCCCTGTATTCAAAATACTCAAACTGGACATAAGAAGCCCAAACCATAAGAGTGGTCTGCATATTATGGATAAAAGAGTTTTAATAAGGAAAAGAAAGGAAAGGTAAAAAAATTCTCAGCATTCCTTTTTGTTTTCCATCAGCTTAATATGTTCCTTAGTGAAGTGAAATGGAAGTTGCTCCAATTAACAAACTGGATACAACAACCTTTGATATACACTAATTATTATGAAAAGGTCAAAAATATTACTTTTATCAAATATGCAATCAAAATCAAATCATGTCAGTCAATATGTTTTTGAAGTCTGTTAAAGCATTCATTCTTATTTTTGGGAAGGAAATTTTGCCTACAGGTAAATTAACACTTCTTATTATGAACAACAAACATTGAAAATCTAGGGAGAAACAAACAGGAATAAAATATCTTATGAATTATGTTAGAACTATAGGCAGAGAAAGAAAATATTGTCAGCACATTGTTTAAGACTCTGGATATATAAAACATTCATGTCAATATTCTGGGTGTTTACCATTGTTACGAAAGTTATCTAAGTGTCAAATTCCAACATGGATCCTGGTTATCTAAAGGCTAGACTGTTTATACAGGGAACATCAGTTTGGAATGCAGTTATTACTACCTTCAATTGTTTCAGAATTTTTGAGAAAGATACATTCTTGAGAAGATAGGTTGCTTCTCTTCGTTGGATTCATTCTCAGTCTTCAAAAAAATTCCTATAAGCTGTCAGACTTATCTTTGAGGTAGTTTTAGAGAAATTAGGAAGAAATACTGAGGTTCAAGGCTGAGAGAGAGCCATGCAGTACTCGTGAACCAGTTAATTTAAAAGTCATTATTTGGCAAATGTTACTGATTTTGCACAAGCAAGGCATCTTGAAGGAAAACAAACAAACAAAAACTCCCACATTTTTCTGTTGAAGATCTCCTTTAGCAAAACTTTAACCATATACACACCTTTACCATTAGAGCACCATTTCAGAGGCAGAGCTATTCTGAGGAGATACATCCTCAGTTGTAGATTTCCTGAGATATCTAAAATGACAGCGTCTAGACTTAAATTTGAAGAAATTCTGTATCAACAGTAATACTTGTGGATTTAGGATTTGTGACTGTAAAAATCATTAGTTTTATAGCTAAAGCCATAGACAGATTTAACAGAGTTCCTTTTTTACTGTTTGCCAAATGTCCAAAGTCATCATACACATGTCCAAAGTCATCCGTACTGAAATCATAGCAGACTGTGATTTTTTCAGGTATGTCATTGTGAAGTGCTCCCCATAATTTCAAAATATCTGACACACTAAAACAAGACAGTATATGGCAAAACACACACACAGAGAAAAGGAAGTTAGTTTGTGTGGATGCTTAAATTTCCAAAGGTCCGGTGGAGTGGGCTTGAGCTCCTTTAACAGCCAGTGGAGAGAAATGGAGGGTTTAGTGTATCTGTCTGATGCATTTTTGAAATATACTCCACTATCATATAAATGACCCCCTCAAACTGTCCTTTTCTTTCTACTGAGTATATACTGAAACTCAGATGTAAATGAGTACTTTTAATAAAATAAATCTTATGATAAAACTATTTTAGAAGTCAGATGGGTTCAAAAAGAAAAAGTGGCATACTCGCCTGTCAGTTACAACTGTTCAGAAAAAAAATATTCCTGTAGGAAGAGCTTTTCAATTTTTCCCATTCCCTTCACTTTATTCTTGGTATGGAAGAAGGCTGTATAGCCTTAGATGATGCTATTCTGCCTGGTGCTACCAAAAATGCAGTCAAAACTTCCTGACTGCAAGACAGTTGGCTCTTCAGGCTACGTTCATCATTTTCTTTCAGTTCATTTTTTATTTACTCATGTTCACATTCATTGGTTAATCCTTCACGGCCTCCTAATATTTTGAAAATGGAACCAGTTACTGAAAAAGAGACTGGCAGTGTGATAAAAAAAGATCTGTGAAGTTTTTGAAGATTGATCTCACTGACATTCTTTAGCCAAGGTATTTGGCTAGTTGCTGCTGGTGCAAACAGTACAAAGGCAAGTGGTACCTTCCCCTCCACCCCAAAACCTCCCTCCCCACCTCCCACCATAAATATATTTACAGTCAGTTACCAAATCTTCAGCAAAATCACAGGGGCTGATTGTGTTTACACATGTAACACACTAAAACTGTAAAGTAAGCCATAGCAAAACAAGCTTAAGAAAAAAAAAGCTTAGGGAAACACTTTGCTTTAAGTGCAGAAATGGCTAAGAACAGATAATTACTGCAACTAAGCTGACAAATAAGTCATTAAGCCATGGTGATTTGTAATCTTCTGTCTATCCTTTGAGTCTAACACAGAGTTGCATTCTGTGCTGTTAGTCTGAATTATCTTTTCTGGTAACATTTACTGCAGTAGTCTAAAGACTACAAAGACATGAATTGTTCAAGTTTTTGTTTTAAAAAAGCTGAAAAAGTCCTATCTATATATTAAATATGCTTGGTTGCAAGAGTAGTCTGCATAAAAAGTATCTTCCACAACAGATTCCTATTTCACTCTTCAGATATTATCTTCTGAGTGATAGAAAAAAAATAATCTATTTATCGAACTTGATTTAGTTATGTAGACGTTGCTTCTGCTGCCATTTGAGACACCCTAGTTTATCTAGTGCATTCCTTTGGGGCTGGCAGATATGACAAAAGACCTGTATGAGGCCTGTATCTTCCTGAATTAGCAGATTTGGGCCAGCCAGCTTAACCAAAACTTCTCAAATGGCTTCAGGTGCCTATACTTGCAACTAAATTCAAGCCAGTGTCTCTTCAACTACCAGCCTCATCTCATTTACAAAATTAGACAGTCCAGTTTAAACAGGGTACTTGGAAAATCTGTCACTGAATCCTTATTCAGCCCCACATCTATGACACAATCAAATAAAACCCAATGACAACAGGATCTTCTGGATGTCCCTTTACACAGCAGAGCAAAGTTCATAGGACACAGAAGAAAAAAAATTATAAAATTATTATGGAACAACATCATCTACAATAGCAGATGTAGCAAACAAAATTAAAGATTAATCATAGTTAATTGGGGAAAGAGGGCAGCTGGGGTTCATTTCAGTGTCATATCTCTTATTTTGAGGTGAAATGAAATGAAGACTTGGGGAAAATTTACATAGGGTTCATTCATAAATTCTCACTTGAAGCTGTAACTTACCTCCCTTAAGCAAGCATGTAATGAGATAGGTAGACAGTTATTAGTTAAGTCAATATTTTGTGACTGTGATATCAAATTACTGGGAAGTTAGAAAAATAGAAACAGCAAATACTGCTATAAATATCCATTCACTCTAGTTTTAAAATTTCCTTTAACAACTGTGTGGTTTGTACTTGTTCTGTGCTAATATTCCAGTGAATAATTTACTGGCAGCAAGCTCCAGATGCATTAAGTATCACAAGATGTCAGTAAAATTATTCAAATTGGAAATAGGAATTGTTAGCACTGTAAATATGCAAGATTAAAAAATTACAATGACAGAGCTAGAGCATGAGAAAGTTGTGACTGATGATTCCAATAACAGCTTGTGCTTCAAGTAAGTGCATCCAACAAACCCATCACAAGCTATTTGCAGAAATTATTCAGCAATAAGTTTAGAATAAATTAAAGCAGAGCATGTTCCTAGATAACTCACTACTAAATATTCTAAGAAAGTTCCAAAGACTTGTTAGAAATGGGAAACGTAAATCGCCCTGAATACTGTAATAATTGGTAAAGGCATAATGTTAACCTTTTCTATATTCATCCATGTGAGCTTACCAGTATAAAACTTTCTTTCAGTATTCCTGTCTTCCTCCTAAAACGAACACTCATTGAATAAGTACTTCTAGTATATTTGCATAACTACTGAGAGGAAGTATTTCTTCTTCTCAGGATGGCAGTATCTATTCAACTTACTTATAATCCAACCATACAATTATCCTGAACTAAATGTAAACAAAGATGAAAGAGCCCTCCCACAATCATGTTTAAACTGGCTAAAATATTACCATATTGTTCGATCTTATTTTCTGCTTTCCTTGATAGTTTTAATGCCTGAGGAATATAGATTTGATTAAGATTTTTGTTTTGCATAATTACATTCAGATTTGTTTGAATATATTCTGACTTCTTTGGAATAAGATCCATTTGTGGCAATGTTTTGGTTCTGTCATGTAACTGAGACACAAATTCCAAGTTTAACCTCCTAGAAGAAGAGAATCTTAAAGTGAAAAAGTCTGGGATTTTTCAAAGAAGTATAGATTGTTAATTTTGATTACATTTGTTAGATCCACAGTGGGGTCAAGTGAGTTTTACACTGGTGTGGTTTACTGTGTGTGCTGGGTTGACCTTGGCTGACTGCCAGGTGCCCACCAAACTGCTCTCTCACTTCCCCTCCATCAACAGGACAGTGGGAGAAAATATGATTAAAAGTTCATGGGTTGAGATAAGGAGAGGGAGATTGCTTACCAATTACCATCATGGGCAAAACAGACTCAACTTGGGGAAATTAATTTAATCTATTGCCAATTAAACACAACAGGATAATGAGAAATAAGAAAAAATCTAAAAACACCTTCTCCTGATCCCCATTGCTCCAGCATGTGTTCCTCTCCATGGGCCACCATTCCTGCTAGGAGCCTGCTCTAGCATTGGCTCTTCACAGGCTGCAGCTGCCTTCAGGACATATCTACCTCTTCTGGCTCTGGGTCCTCTACAGGCTTCAGGGTGGATATCTACTCCACCATGGTCCTCTGTGGGCTGCAGGGGGACAACCTACTTCACGTAGTAGGTTGTAGAGAAGATCTTCATGGTCTTCTCCAGGGGCTGCAGGGGAATCTCTGCTCTGGAGCCTGGAGCATCTCCTCTCCTTCCTTCTTCACTGAACTTGGTGCCTGCAGGGCTGTTTCTCTCATATTTTTTCACTCCTCTATCCCAGCTGTTGCACAGGAGTTCTTTACCCCTACTTAAGTACTACTTAAACTACAGAGGCACTAGCACCATCGCTGATTGGCTCAGCTTTGTCCATCAGTGGGTTTGTCTTGAAGCTGGTCTGTCCAACATGGGGGCAGCTTCTGGTGTTTTCTAACAGAAGCCACCCCTGCAGCCTCCACCCATACACCTGCTACCAAAACCTTGCCATGTAAACAGAATACACTGTCTTTGGTAATGATTCGCAGTTTATGTTCACACACAAAAAATGAGATCCGAAGTTTAAACCTCAGAATGAAATTTCAGATTCAGTCATGCTGAAATTCTGTGTTCTCACCAGATGTCCTGATTTCCTTCCCTTCTCCCTATTTATCATATAGAAAATAACAACAACAAAAAAATCATACCTCATTTGGACCCTCTGGGCCCAGACATTCAGCCATTGATCATTTATCATAGCCATTTTGCTATGATAAATTCAAAAGTGGATCTTATTATAAAAGGAGAAAAAACCAAACAACTAAAAACTTCCACAGAGAATTTGTTGACCGTATAAATTATAACTGAAATATTTTACATATAGATTATAAATTCCACTGAAAAAGGAAAGAAGTCATAAACCAAAAAGTAAATCTCATTCTCTTTTGAGATGTGATCAGAATAGTAGTGGTAGGGAAACATTTTTTGTTTTAGTGCAGAATCAGATTTCAGATTTCAGCTGAAAACTGCATTGCTCTTTTTGCTGTAGAAATAACCTTCTGCAGATCAGTAATCCATAAATATACGTCAGACCTGGAATTTAAAGCATAATGTGACTGATCAGTTTAAGATTTGAATATAAAACTGAGGAGGTAATACCTGACTGCAAATATAACCTTACTACATCATAAAGGCTATAACAGAGGGCTATATTAATCTTAGAGATGGATGAACCTTGGAAAATCTGCCTGCAAAGCGAACTCAGCAGCCTATCTAATGTGCTCTCAAAGACCGCTAGCTCAGCAGGGTGATCCTAATGTATTTCTTTCAGTCAGCAAGCATGAAAAATAGTAGTTATCTCCAAATAGCTCATGGCTTCATGTTTTGTTTACGAAAGTACATCTCCAGTTCTTACATTTTTGTAATACAACGTAGATGAAGGATGCTATTTTTTTACTTAATATTTTATCCATTAACTTCACAGTCTTCAGTCATTTCTTTCTGTCTATCTTTCTTTCTGCATAACCAATTTCAACCTTTATATTTTTCACTCACTTTCATCTACAGGCTCTTTTATTCATAGCAATCTCTTCTTAACCTTGTCTGTTAAACCTCAAACCACTTAATTTTTCACGAATTTCTTAAGAAGATTCTGAGCTCAATTCTCTTTACTTAAGAGCATCAAGTTGAACAGATCTAAAGAATTATTCTAAAATTCTAAATACACAAATAAAGGAATCCTGATACTAATCACCTGAAGTTTATGGGTTTTCTTCATTACTTCTTATTTTTTATCTGGGCTTTATCTATCTACCTTAGCTTTGGCGAAAAAATGTTATCCTTTCCTAAGACTGTAATTGTCGCAGGAAAACTGCCCATGGAGATTGTATTTTCTGACTTTGTGAAAGCAGGAAAGGTAACACTATAAAGAAAGTAAATAGCCTTGCATAGTAATGGTACTACCTTATATAGCATTGACCCTCCCTCTGGCATTTCTGTTATCTAAAAAAGGAACTCCACTAGTAAGGATAGCATATTACTTGTTTGTAAGAGAGTTTCTGGTTTCAGTGGGTTTACTCAGAATTTCTCAATTATTACCTGCTGATTTTTCAGAATAGAGACAACAAACATTATTATAAACTCATTTACCTAATAAAGTGGTACTTTATCCCATTTCATATCACCTTCTTTCCAAGTCCTTTGGAGGAACTTGAACCTTTTAGAGAGAAAAAAACAGGCTAGATGTTGAATTTCTGCCATACAGGGAAGCTATAGCTCAGAATAGATAGATGGTGGTTTAAAACAATTTTCACTCTCATGAAAAAAAAAAAAAAAAAAAAAAAAGAGAGAGAGACAGGTGGAATCATGTCTATTCCACTTAGATTAGCAGAGAAAACTGAACACGAAAGCAGTTGTGGAATCCCTCAAGTATCTGCATCCATTAATTTTCACTTGGTGAAAGGATCACTATTTAAATTACACAGAATTAACAAATTGAACATGTATTTTAAAGTAAGAACAAATTTATTTGTTTTCTTATGTTATTTTGGGGGGTCAGAAAAATCAGAATACATTTCAAAGGAAAATTGCTATATATTTTCATTTTCCAAAAGATAACACCTGTCATGAGTGATATCAGAAATGTTATTAAGCTCAGTGTTAATACTCTTTTATGATTTTGGTTCAGTTCAAATATTTCTCATCCTTTACCTTCTTTTAAATTTATCTTTTCTATATTATGGTGCTATTAGGTTTTATTTTATTTTCTCATTTACAGTCTTCCCATTTTCTTCTCTTTCTAGAGCTACCTTAATTTTTAGCAGGTGCCTTCACTGTTTTACCTTACTCCTTGGCACAGATAATATTCAGAAAGAATAAATAAAAATGCTATTATTGTTTACTTTCACCATTCTTCTTTCACTGCAGATTTACTAAAAACAGTCTGCTCCAGCTCTCATGTTTTTTTTTCCTCTGGCTTATTGCCATGCTCTGTAATGTCAATATGCTTAGATTAGTTTGAGCTAGTATTTGCTCTATAATTCTGTGAAGCTCTATTCTTGTAATCAAGAACAGAAAAATTATATTTGTACAAATGAATTATGAAACCTTCTTATATAGATTTTGTCATAAATTCAGACTTTGTTAGCAAGAAATACTTGAGAAAGAATTTTACTTCCTTGCTAACAACAATATGTGCCCTTCACTTGCGCTGGCTCTTGCAGGGCATAAGGCTCTTCTTTGATTCAGTTTGCCAATGATGAATGGAAATGTGTTCACTTACCCTTTTTTTTTTTTTTCTGGATTTGTTTTCTGCTGGTTTAGTGAACTGAATCAGCAAAATGGGGGTCCTGGAAATACCAAAATGAGCACAAGGGAATTGGTGAAAGCAAGAAAGGGTGCCTTTCAGTGAACAGTCAGCTCAGTATTAGGCTACTGTAGGTTCAGATAAAGGGCTTAAAAGTATATTACTTTGTATTCCATACACTAGCAATAAAGCTAGTTCAAAATAGTTGGAAACATTTTAGATCAGTGTTACCAAAATTTAGCAACTCTCATTTCTACTTCAGAAAAACAGCTATTCTAGTGATCTGATGTTTAAGGTTATATAGATTGAACTATGCAAGTCAGTTATGCATTTGGCTAAATAGGCAAATCAGGGTTTTAAGCATTTGAACAGTGTGTCAACAAGGCAACCCTATAATCAGTTGTAACTTTAGAGTTTGGGAAAAGATAATTAACTCAGAAGATTTTTTTTTTTCATAATATTTGAGACAGGGAAAATTATTTAAACTACTATATATTTAAATTCTACACTTTAACTGCACATCATCTGATTGATCAGAACTTGCATCCAGAACTTTCTTCCAACTTAAAGAAAATATTCAGAATATTGGCTAGTAATATTTTAATTTGGCTTCCTTTTGCCAGTATCACAAGTTACTGTACACAACTTGTGCTTGTTATTATTCCATTATAGTTAAATTTGATGCTATAAAATCTGTCTCCCTGTGTTTTAAATGAAAAGGGAAAATTAGCATTTTGAATTTTGTGGCTTCCAAGTATTTAAATTAATGTTGCATTACTATGGTTTTTTGGTTGTTTTTGTTTGTTTGTTTGTTTGTTTGTTTGTTTGTTTTTTCCAAATAACAGAACACTTTGGATTAATATTGATTTAATGGAGCTTTTCTTTGGTGTCTCTGACACACTTCTCATTTCTATTAAATTCTTTTGCATTACTTCAAAGTGCTGTTGATTAATGAATCATAAATATGCAAAGTGCTAATTTGCCATGTCTCTAGCATGCCTCTTAACTTTCTGATTTTGTGTTTATTGTTGTGCTTGTATTTGTTTACACATCATTTCATAGCAAGAAAACATTCTGCAGCTAAAAAATATTTTAATTTAAACATTTATGGATCTAAGAATATTCTGTCTTCATCACAGAATCATTACTGGCTCAGTCATGACTGTAAATGAGGTTCCTGTTATAGTGCTAACTTTTTTGCGGTCATTCCCATAGTGATAAAGCCATCACGTTACTCATATTGACCTTCAAATAACACTCATTATTTAATTTTCTTTGGGTTTCCTTTATTTGCAGAGAATGATTTTCTAATTAGTATTGTGCCATGGCTATTAAAAAGAAGAAAACCCCACATATTCTCATCATCATTATATGTGTGGTGGCTGTAGTGATACCACCTTTAAAAAGGAGAGCAAACAGCACTCAGAGTATATTGAGAATCAACTCTTCCTTACTATGGAAAAGAAATCAAGACAGTAAAACAATTTTATTGATTTTAGCTAGAGAAGAGAGGAAAAAGCCATGCCATGTAATCTGACACCAAAACACTTGTTAACTTATCAGCATTGGTTGTATTTCACATTCATTATTAGAAAATTTACCTTCAAAACCTTCCTCAACTGATCTTGCTCTTTTATTTTTAGTTTTGAAAACCATTTTTTTTCCTCCTTATTCTTATTTTTGGTGATGTGATATCTTTATCTGATATTCAGGAACAATACGAAAAACCAAAGTGGACAAAGGGGTATCTAGAGAAGTGTGAAATTAAATGTAAATCTTGTCTCTCTTTGCAAACCCTTTTTAAGTGTACTAAATGTACTCTCAGTAACATGATTCCTTTCTGTTTTCCTCAATCAAAGAAGTAGAAAAGACCTATAGTATTATATTAGTTTTTTTCATTTCTTCAGTAACACCTGCTGCTGCAACTATGATCTGCTATTTCAGTGTATTTTCTGAGTGGAGAAAAGCTCAAGCATATATGATTTCTTTTAGACTCTTCTCTTTTCCCATGGCCCTTCAGAAGACCCATGTAAGTAGTAATTATATATATGTATGTATGTATGTATGTATAAAAGTTTTGCCATAGAAATCTTCAAAAGAAATGTATTTAGAGTCCAATTCAGAAGAGGAAATTGTACAACTTCTTAGTTTAAACAATAGGTTCTCAGTAGTCAGAATTAAATTTATAAATCTGTTTTTAAGACGTGAGCTACTTAGGCATCTCAGATTCACATCTCTACTAAGCCTAAATGACAGAAGAACAAACTTGGATGAAAAGTGTGTTTCTGAAAATCCTTCCAAATATAGCTTATTCATTGGGCAGGAGGAAGAGGGCAGAAGGAGGTTAAAAAAATAGGTGTGTACAGTAACCTAATGCTTTGAACACTTGTGCAGTAAGTCATAGACCCTGCACATATAAGCATCTCAGCTGATACTGAGCCCATCCCTGCTGTTTCATTGGCATGTCAAATACTTCTTCAAATGCAAACTGTTACCTTCAAGTACCAATCTGAGGCTGAAGACAGTAAAGAATAGCTGTAAATCAGGGATTCTTTAATTCTCTTTCAGCTGTTGGTCAGTACATGAATGTTTCTTCTCCAGTTCCTTTCACTTCAAAGTTAAATAGCTTTGCTCAAACTGAAGCTAATTATAACAGTTGCACTTTAGCTGGTGTTTTAACCTAAGTAGTTTGATTTTGCTACAGAGTTATAGTGATGTTAAAAATTCCATCTCTTCATGGATGAAAAAGAAACACTCATGCTTCATATTGGTCCTTCCTCCTCTGCCAAGAAGAAAAGAAGTAACAAAGAGAAGCAAACAAAAATTAGAAACTGATCACCCTGCAACAATGTTACTGAATATGAAGCTGATCTAGGAAGCAGAAGGAAGCCCCACAGAATTTCTGACTGGACTAAATGCACCCGTTCTGTATTGGATGAATGTTTGGATAATAAAAATCCAGTTACTTGAGGACTCACCATCAGATGAAGAATGAAGCTGCAAATGCTATTAATTCTTTCTCTACTGAGGTTGTGGGACAATCAAACATAAGCACTGGAGATGACTAGAAAATATAATTATGGTATTAAGGAAAAGTAGGTACATCCACATTTTCTCTAGAAAGCTCACATTCTCGCTAGCGAACAGGAAAAAAAAAAAAAAAGGCTGTTGTCAGCCATAATGGCAGCCTTGTTTCCTTGTTGGGATCTACCTGTGAGTTTTTACCGTAATAACACTCTAAGGAAGATATTCTCCTTCCAAGGAGTGTAACAGATATTAGCAGCAATCTCTTTCCAAATGCTAGCTAGAAACATTGAAGTGGAAAGAAAGGAAAGGAAAGAACCAGAGACCTTAAGACAGAAATTTCAGGGATTTCTCGATGTAAAAGAAGTCTGAAGACATACACAAATGACTACAATCCTCATAGTCCAAAGAAAGCAACAACAAACCTCATATGAAATACAAATCTAGTCTGGGAACATTTTAATGGATGCAAAGCAGCTCATCTTTTTAATATAAAACCCAGTCAAAGTCAAGAAAACCTCAGAATCCATCTTCTTCCAAGCTTTTGCCTTTAGTGGTTTTTTTACTTAAGTGTTGTAATTCTGCAAAGAATTATTAAGCCATAAAAGCCCCCTGTGTGGACAAAAAGGGTATCTAGAAGCCAGAAAATCACTATGTCAGATAGCTTAATCTAACAGCACTCATCAAGATTCCTGTCTAGAGGAAGATGTGGATCAGCTGCATCAAGGAGCTGCTACGGTTAGCTGGCCCCAGCAATGCTCTAATGAACACAGAAAGAGTGTTTCTTTAGCAGCAGGTGGGGGCAGTTGCCTTCAGACTGCGGAGCACGAAACCTGAAATGTGAATCCACATACATTAAAACTCACATCATGAGAGGGAAGTAGACTTCCTGGAACTCAGATAATTTTAATTTCACTGATGGTAAAATATAGGAGAGCCAATATAGTATTACATAGTAATATCAATTTACCATAAAACTCCAGCATGAATTCTGAAGCATCTGGGAACTGAATTCCCAGTATTCCTTAATTAATAAATCTCATTCACAGATTTCGAGATGATCAGGAGCATGGAAATATTTTAATTTCATTGCATATCCAAGATTACAGTGTGTTTTATGGATCAATTTTCAGTTGAATTATTTTTCCTTAAATTGAGATAAGATTTGGAAAAAGTAATGACTACAATTACAGAGAGTAGACATTATACAAGAACTCATTTTAACAACATGAATACATAAAAAACAATTTTCAAAAGTAGCATTGTTCTGAAAATGGGTTTAATAAATGTAGAAAATGTTCCCTTGGGGGCGGGGGAAAAATCAAAAGATACACAGACTGTATACATTTTACCCAGGATAAACTATATTTCTGTGTATTTCTAATATTCAGTAATATTAATCCAATAGAGGTTTCTATGCTGGGGATTCACACCAAGATCCAGATCGTGCTGTTCTCTAGAATTAAATTGATTACATTAGAAAAATTTGTAGGTAGAAAAGAAGACAATCACATGAGTGGAAAGCAAAACATACAGAAAGAGATCATGCACTGAAAATGAAGAAGACTTTAAGTCTTTCCTTTTGAAAATATGACTAAACCTGAAGGATAAAAGTATAATAGAAAAGAGACGTCTGCAGGACATTTATCCAAATGCAAATCAAATACATCTTGAAAGTCAAAAATGATGACAACAGCAAGAAGCATACATGCAAAATGTCATCAGATATAATAAAATCACTTAAAAATCTGTAGTTTCAGCCCTAAGATAACACATTATCTATGGCCATAATAAAGTCTGAAGAGGCTTGCAAACTTTTCAAAGAAATCTAGGTTAAATGCAGACTTAAATGCAGACTTCTAGACTTTATGGGATCTAGGGAGATTTATTTTTCAATGTTAAAAACCTACGAAACACAGTAATCTTCACTGTACTAGTAGCTGGTAGAGGATCTAAGGTCACCTCAAGGCAATATTTTGTATTTTACTTGGACATTTTATTTTTATTCATGATAAGAGGCTGACAGGGAAAAGATAAGAGAAACAAAGTAATCTAATTACACAAGATTTTTTTTTTCTTTGCTTAGGAAACGTGTTTATTCATGGTGGGGCTAGAAAAAAATAGTTAACAATCTGAAACTGTAGATAATTCCAAGGGAGGTTCTGCTTCAGAAGGTTTAATATTTAGGGTTTGTTTGTTTGTTTTTTTTTTTTTTTTTCAGAGACTACAATTTACAGTCCTGCTGTGGTTGAGTATTTATGTGAACACTTAAGTGTCTTTGTTCACTGAGATCCCAGTCACTCACACATGTCCATGAATGTTCTGAACAATAAAGAAGTTTTAGCCATGTCCCTACCTAGTAATTGTCAACACAATTACTTTCTTGTGCAAGCTAATCAGAGGCCACATTTATTGAGGGTAAACAGCAGACACCACTGAGTTATCCATAACCACTTCAAGAAGAGGTTGCTGTCAAGTGTCTATGAGGTAAGCTGAGACAGAGGGAAAGTGAAGATATGCCAAACAAACTGACACAGTTTTCTCTTATAAGAAAAGATGAAACACTAAGAACAATTGTTCCACTTCAACTACAACCCCGTGCAGCACAACTGCACGTGGTCTTCCTACAAGGTGAATTGCAAGGTGTCACTCCTAAAATGAAGAACTTCTGCAGGAAAGTAACTAGAAACTCAGAGTCTGATAATACATTTAGAAGCCTGGAGTGAGAATTGGAGGCCAGCTCACGGCGAAACTTTCAAAAGTTTTTACCTTCTATTTCAGGCATGTAGGGATAACTTCATACAGGAAGCAGTGTAGTACTCTTGCAGGCTAATGCAGAAATGAGAGTAAATCTAGATGTGCCATTCAGCACGGCCTGTACATTTTCATCAGTGAAGTGGATTTACTGGTTCTGCTCTCCCAGCCAGATCACTGCTGGATGTAAGTAAAGTATGTGGGTAAATGTGGATATTTGCGTGACATTTTTTTGTAGGTAAAGCCTAAATGCCTTGGATAGGGTGATGGAGGTAGAGGAAAGTCTCTGCAGTCCTCAGCTTTTCCAGTTTCAACTTCAATGAAGATGTCTTTAGCAATTCTCAGAGAAGAATATATAAAGATGTGTATTCACACTATGAAAAGCCTTTTCTGTGACTTGAAGGAACTTTGTTCAAATTTAGTTAGTATGTTCTCTATGCCAGATGTAAAACCACAGAAAATTTTCTGTCTCTAGGTGGCAGTTTCAAGAATGAGTTAAATGTAGGACAAGAAGTAATATTAAGTGCCACTTGACAGTTTTGAAATTCTACAACTGAAATTCTTCCATGCTCTTGTCGAGGCATAGAGGGAAGGATGCTCCTTTACTACACAGGGCACCACAATTTCATTGTGGCAGCATGCAGGCATAATGGTTCTATGGATTTCTTTGTTGGATACGGAACTGTGACTACAATTAAACTGAAAAGTTCATAAAAGAATAGAAGACATCAGAATTTGCATATAATAATATATGCTAACAGGCTCTTTAGTTCATATCATTATATGCCAGCTGCTGACATGCTACCAACCCAATCAGGGAAAGTCACCAGAGTAAATTTAGCTACAGCAGGCTGTGAAACTGAGCTGAAAAATATTTTACATCCTAGAAGCCAAAGTAGCTATCATTTGCCCTGCAGTAAATATCTGCTGCGTGACAGATACAGATAGTGCTCTGCATCCCATCTTTGAGGGCAGCAGGTAGAATGTGCTGCAGAGAATGTTATGGAGCAATTATGGGAAGGACTGAAAGGCCAAGATTCATAGCATCTGACAATGAGACAAATGGACCCCATTGCAGTGAGAGATAAGAGATGACGCCTGCACTTAATTGTAGTAGGTCCTGGATTGCTCACATTTTTAATTGCTGAAAAAGACTGGAAAATGTTACACCAGCATGCAGAAACTCTATCAGGTCAGCCACACCCCAAGGCTGCATGAACTGTATGCAGGTAGAAGGAAAGGCACACAGAGGACTTTCACATCCTTTGAATATTAGGGAAGGTTCTGTCCTGGGTTTATATTGTTGACTTTCTAGACAAGGCTATGCAAAAATGAGCAGCATAATGAAACCATGGCTCAGAAATGCTGGGTTGAAAGGTAAAAAATTGCATTTGCTGAAATAGCATATGCTGAGACAAAACAGCATCACAGAAGAGTTATATTTCACCCTGTAACTGGTACTCAGGTCAGTAGGAAAGAGTATATCCATTTCACAATCAGGACACCTGGCAGTACTTCACTCATGCTAAGCTGAAATAATTCACTAGTTTCTAGAAATAAAAAAATCTGATAGCTTTTAGCAAGTGTCTTCCTCTGCCTATTTTCTAGCTTTCCCTCTCCAATCCATGTTTCTAGAATGAATTTTTTCCTTTGACGGACTGATATACAAGGCTACATAAAAGCCCTCTATAGCCCATACAGTTTCATTGGTTTCTATTTGTTTTGTTTTTAAAGGAGGCATTTACCTATATAGAGATAATAATATATGAAAGGTAACTGTATATGCTATTTAATTATAAATTTTAATGTAACATATTTGATACATGTGTTTCTCTTAGTACACTATTATTTATCTGATTAAAAAAAACCAAAACAAAACACAAATCAAAGTAAAAATGTGTACTGTCATAAATTTGACCATGTGATGTGAATTATGGGGACTCTGAAGAACACAGTGGGTCCCATGAAAAATCCGAGTCATAGATTTCCTCATGTGAAAGCAATGTAATTCACAAGATATTGATCTGAAAGACTGAAATTGTCTAGTTGATATACAACTTGCAAGATACTCAGGAGAGAGAGGATCTGTACAGGAAGTTGATGTTTTCCATTACAACATCTGAATGAATTAGATTCAGATTTAGATCCAGGCACGATGTACTTTAAGATATGAAGTGCAAGTTCAGGTCATAGATGAACATACATGGAAAAACCATTCTAACTTCTAGGCCTATGGATTACATAAAAATAAGTCATATATATTCCAGAAAGGTTAACATATCAGTAAGGATTTTGGAAATCCAGCTAGTAATAGTGACGGTGGACTAGAAATATGCCCATATTAAAAGAGACTCATAAATCTTGAGTGTTGCAGCAGCATGAATGTTTTAAAGGTATCCTAAAGCAGATGAGTGATTTAGATTAAAATTAGGATTTCTGTAGTAAAATAATCTTGGAAAGAAGAAATAATGTAACTAAAGAAAAAGAGAAAATTCAGTGTCCTGACTTTTACTGACATTCTAGTCCATTTTGGTGTAAAATAAAACTTGACATTTACTCATCTTTAAGTTATGTACATGGTAATACTACCGTGCCATCATAATAAGAAAGCAACTTTAAATCCATACTATCATAGGTAAGGCAGAAAATAAAATTTTGGGGTTTATGCTATCCAGAGAAAATTTCAGATCAGGTAACCAAATCTCATCCTAACACCTTCCTGAAACTGAAAATTAAAACCTTCATACGCACAGACATTTAGACATATAGTCCAAAGAGTGAAAGAAGAAATCTTTTATCTCAGTAGTGCAGAGGTCTGTACATGGACTGATAACAGCCTAGGAGAATATGGGAGCTAATCAAGAAAGCCTCAGAAGGACTGAAGTTTAAGGGTATACATGGCTGTTTTACCATCATCTCCACAAGAAAGCTGCATGTCATGCTTGGGATTGGTTCTCAATTACTTTGCATTTGGCATTTGTTCATGCCTGTGTACAGAAGTGATCACCCTTTTACTCTATGTAGAACAGGTCTTTTCTTCAGGGTTTCAAGTGTTATAACATCCAAATGCTCTCTACAGGGAAAAAAGAAAAGAAAGAAAAAAGGAAAGGGGGGGGGGGGGGGAGGGGAAGGAAGTGGAGTAACAACAAATTTCCAGTTTTCCAAATTTACCAGCTCCAGCTATTGTTTTTTCTCTGTACTGATGTGGAAGGACTGAGTTTGGATTGGTGGATCTGCATTTCCTATATACAAATGAAGGTGCATAGGATCCAAGTGAACTGGAAATGCTACATGGAGTACAGGGACCTGTGTTATTCGCAGTCAGCTTTGTTGCTACTAATTCATTAACGATCAGCATAAAACTCTCTTGAATGCTAGTTCCCATGAAGGTCCATTCCCCATTGTGCTAGCTTCTATTGTAGCATAGAAAGAATAGCTGAGTTTTATCAGTCTTTCACACAAGGAACAAAAATATAAGTGTACTTGCAGATGTCAAGGCTGAATCTGGGTTTATGTAAGATGAATATAAAATTTGTGAATTAGGAGTTTCTAACCTGCACTTTGAAAGCATTGTAAAGTGGAATCACTGAAATATGATTCCCTCTGGTCTTACACAAAATACATGATCTTCTGCAAAACTTCTAGTTCTTTTCTTTGTGTGTCTTGCTAAGGGAGCTTTTTTTTTTTCAATTTTTTTACTGAGAGCAGTAAACTTTCTTTTGCAATCCTGAGAACAGAGAACAGGTAGACAACATAGCTAACTAGAAGAAAACATATCTCACCAGAAAGATGATATATGTATCTAGACCATAAAGCAACTGTATTTTGCAAAGCTCCAGTGCTTTCTGAGGAAAGTCCCTAGGTCAACTCTGTGAAGCAGTCTCATACTGGAAATGGTAAGAATACAGTACTCTGCTCCAGCGTGTGGCATGATGCCTCTAATTCTGATCTTGATCCTACAGAATTCTGACTAGCACTATCAAAATTTAGCTCATGCTTTCCACATGAAAAAATGCCTTGTATTTGATGTATTTTTTTCCACTTTAAAATGTATTTTATATAGATTGTTTTGCTTTATTATTTCTCTGTGAGACAGAGACTGTATCTATAATCAACTATTTCTTATTAATATAAAACAACATAATAAGGTACCATATGCATGTCTACCACAATACAAGACAGGAAAAAAGATGGTGACTTTATTTCCAAGCAGGGTTTATTTTAAAACATTTTAATTTGATCTTAAATTTGTATTATTTGTTAAAAATTAGGTATACAGTGTCTCAAAATAACTCCGTTAAAATTCCACTAGTTTCACCTGCAAGAATAATACTGCATTTAGCAATACACTTAGACTGAACAAAAAAAAATAGTCAGTGCACATTAATATCATAATACCTGAAGGTGTGAATTAACACAACTACTTGGATCCCAATAAAGGACTGAGTATGAATTCAGGCAAAGTACCCATGCTTACATTTTCAATAGCAGCTAACAAGTCTGATAGCTTCAATTTTTCAAAATTTGGAGGGATTTTAGTTTTCAAAAAGCCCTTGAGTAGGAAAAAAAAGAATCAGAGTAATAATAGTCAGCATTCTTGGTTTGTTGGGTATGTGGAGGGATGTATGTTTTTGCAGAAAAACATGGAGGCAACTCCACACTCAGGGCGGCAGGCAAACCCCCTCCTTGCCCACCTTGCCTTCCCAGGTGCCTCTATACAATAGGTATGAGATAGGTATGAGGCTTGGATGGGGAGGGCCAGTCAATAGATGATGTGAATGATGGTCCATCTACACCAGAGGTGTTGCGAACGTCAGAAAGGCCTAACCTGTATCACGACTGTCTCCACAAGGACGAAAAGATGGGTTGTAGTTGTAGGGAACTCCCTTCTGAGGGGAACAGAGAGTCCAATATGCCAGACAGACACTCCTCTTAGGGAAGTCTGCTGTCTCCCTGGGGCCCAGGTTAAGGATATGGCTAGGAAGCTTCCTAGCCTGGTACAGCCCTCAGACTATTACTGATTATTGCTCTTCCATGTGGGTGGCAATGAATCTGCAACACATAGTCCAAGAGCCATCAAAAGAGACTTCAGGGCCTTCAGATAGTTGGTAAGGGAATCTAGAGAACAGGTTATTTTTTCCTCTGTCCTTCCAGTTGTGGGCAGTGACATTGGAAGAAACAGATGGGCCCAGTCTATTAATACATGGTTCTGTGGCTAGTGTCACCACCACGATTTTGGCTTTTTAATAATGGGATGGCCTACATGGCACCAGGCTTGCTGGCATCAGATGGGATTCACCTTTCTCAAAGGGGGAAGAGAGTCTTTGCTCACAAGCTAGCAGGGCTTATTGACAGAGATTTAAACTAGTCTTGAAGAGGGAGGGGGATAATATCAGACTTGCCAGTGACAAACTGTGGGATGACACACCAAGGTTAGAGGGACGAGATGCTAGCAAGGGCTCTCAGCCTGTTGCTCTGAGACATGCTGGGTACACTGCAGCACACTTGAAGTCTCATGGAGATGAGCCAGGGGCTCCTGAGGTAATAGGAGCCAACAGGGAAACACCAGTGAAATACCTCAGAGGAGTTAAAGGGTGTTCCTCTAAAAAGGTGACACAGCTGACAGCCCAGCTGAAGTGCTTCTACACCAATGCACACAGCATGGGCAACAAACAGGAGGAGCTAGAAGCCACCATGCTGCTAGAAAGTTACAACCTAGTTGCCATTGCTGAAACATGGGATGAATCTCATGACTGGAGTGCGGCTATCAATGCCTACAGGCTGTTCAGAAGGGACAGATGAGGAAGGAGGCACAGAGGCATTGCCCTCTACATCAAGAAATGGATAGAGTGTGAAGAGTGGTCTCTGAAGAATAGCCACAAACAGGCTAAAAGCTTATGGGTAAGAATTCGAGACCTAGGCAACAAAGGGAACCTTGCAATTGGTGTCTACTACAGGCCTCCTGATCAAGGGGAGCTTACTGATGAAGCCTTCTTACTCCAGCTACAGGAGGCATCATGCTCGCAGGCTCTCGTCCTGCTGGGGAACTTCAACCACCCTGACATCTGCTGGGAAAGTAGTATGGTGAGCTGTAGGCAATCCAGGAGACTCCTGGAATGCATTGAGAATAAGTTCTTAAGCTACGTATTAGACAGCCCTACCAGAAGGGATGTGATACTGGACCTGTCAGTCACCAATGCAAGTGAGCTAGTCGGTGATATCAACACTGGAGGCAGCCTGGGCTGCAGTGGTCATGCACTGGTGGAGTTTGTAGTCCTGAGGGATATGGGTCAGGTGAAGAGTAAATTCAGGACCCTGAATTTTAGGAAAGCAAACTTCCAGCTGTTCAAGGAGTTAGTCAATAGGACCCACTGGGAAACTGCCCTCAGAGACAAGGGAGCAGGACAGAGCTGGAAGACATTTAAGGATGCTTTCCAGAAAGCACAAGAGTTCTCAATACCCAGGTGTAGAGAAATCAGGCAAGGAAGGCCAGAGACCGGCATGGCTGAGTCAAGACCTGCAGGTCGAACTAAAGGGCAAGAAGGAAATGCACAGGCAGTGGAAGCAGGGACAAGTATCCTGGGAAGAGTATAGGGATGCTGCCCGGTTTTGTAGGGATGGGATCAGGAAGGCCAAGGCATGGCTGGAGCTGAACTTGGCAAGGGATGCAAAGAATAATAATAAGGGTTTCTACAGGTATGTCAGCCAGAACAGGAAGGTCAAAGAAAGTGTACCACCCAATGACTGTGACTGGCAAACTGGTAGCAACAAGTGAGGAGAAGGCTGAGGTACTCAACAACTTTTTTGCCTCAGTCCTCACTGGCAACCTCTCTTCCCACACCTCTTAAGTGGATGGAATGCAAGATGGGTACTGGGGGAGCAAAGTCCCTCCCACTGTAAGAGAAGAATGAGTTTGTGACTATCAGAGGAACACGAACATACATAAGTCTATGGGACCTAATGAGATGCATCCCAGAGTCCTGAGGGAACCGGCTGATGTAGTGGCCAAGCCACTCTCCATGATATTTGAAAAGTCATGTCAGCCAGGTGAAGTCCCTGGGGACTGGAAAAAGGGAAGCATTGCACCCATTTTTAAAAACGCTAGAAAGGAGGACCCTGGGAACTACCGACCTGTCAGCCTCACCTCTGTGCCTGGGAAGATCATGGAACAGATCCTCCTAGAAGCTAGGCTAAGGCACATGGAGGACAGGGAGTTGATTTGAGACAGCCAGCATGGCTTCACCAAGGGCAAGTCCTGCCTGACCAACCTAGTGGCCTTCTATGATGGAGTGACTACATCAGTGGATGAGGGAAGAGCTATGGACGTCATCTATCTCGACTTCTGCAAGGCCTTTGACATGGTCCCCCACAACATCCTTCTCTCTAAATTGGAGAGAGATGGATTTGATGGGTGGACTGTTTGGTGGATGAGGAATTGGCTGGATGGTCTTATCGAGAGGGTAGTGGTCAATGGCTCAATGTTGAGATGGAGATGGGTGAAAAATGGTGTCCCTCAGGGATCTACACGGGGACAAGTACTGTTTAATATCTTCATCAGTGACATAGACAGTGGGATCGAGTGCACCCTCAGCAAGTTGCAGACAACACCAAGATGAGCAGTGCAGTTGACACGCCTGAGGGATGGGATGCCATTCAGAGGGACGTGGACAAGCTTAAGAAGTGGGCCTGTGTGAACCTCATGAGGTTCAATAAGGACAAGTGCAAGGTCCTGCACCCGGGTCGGGGCAATCCCCCGTATCAGTACAGGCTGGGGGATGAAGGGATTGAGAGAAGCCCTGAGGAGAAGGACTTGGGGGTACTGATAGATGAAAAGCTGAACATGAGCTGGCAATGTGCACTCGCAGCCCAGAAAGCCAACCATATCCTGGGCTGCATCAAAAGAAGCATGGTCAACTGGTTGAGGGAGGTGATTCTGCCCCTCCACTCTGCTCTGGTGAGACCCCACCTGGAGTCCTGCATCCAGCTCTGGAGTCCTCAACACAGGAAGTACATGGACTTGTTGGAGCACGTCCAGAGGAGGGCCACAGAAATTATCAGAGGGCTGGAACACCTCTCCTATGAAGAAAGGCTGAGAGAGTTGGGGTTGTTCAGCCTGGAGAAGAGAAGGCTCTGAGGAGACCTTAATGCATCCTTTCAGTACATAAAGGAGGCTTATAAGAAAAATGTGGATAAACTTTTATAGCAGGGCCTGTAGCAATAGGACAAGAGGTAGTGGTTTTAAACTAAAATAGGGTAGATTCAAACTAGATATAAGGAAAATTTTTTCACAATGAGGGTGATGAAACACTGGAATGGGTTGCCCAGAGAGGTGGTAGATGCCCCATCCTTGGAAATACTCAAGTTCAGGTTGGACGGGGCTCTGAGCAACCTGATCTAGTTGAAGATGTCCTGGCTCATTGTAGGGGGGGTTGGACTAGATGATCTTTAAGGTCCCTTCCAACCCAAAGTATTCTATGATTCTATGATTCTATGATTATGTGAAATATATATTTAATAACCTCCATTTCTTTTATTGGAGGCCTAGGAACACAGGAATATAGAGATGTCTTGAAAACCAGTTTCTGTTTCTTGCCCTTCATGAAGTTAGCAAACTCCATTTGGAAGACCAATACACAGTTTTAGTGTAATTTTTTTCCAGAACTCCATAGATTTTATAACTATGGGGTTTCTTTTAATATCCAGTGTCATTTATTCACTTAAACATTAAATAAGTTTCTTAGCAGGCTGCATACTGCACAATACATCTGTTCTTAGGCAATAGACAAAGAAATAATGAAGTCTGGAGAGTTCATTACTTCAGTCTCTAACTTTAATCTGAGAAACCTTTTCTACATCCAAGACTGTGAAATGAAAGGTAAGATACAACAATCAAAGTTCAGAGGTGGCAGCGATGGTTCAAGATGAAACAGAAAAAGAGAAAGAAAAATAAAAAAACCCTTTGCAAATAGAGCATCTTGTCTCATTAACAAGTATTACTGTGTTTTAAGAACTGGAATTATAGTTTCTGTTCCATGTAGTAGGAATATTAAAGGCCTTTGAAAAACAAAGACTTAAATACCATTGATTCAGATAGCAATGCTCAGCAAAGTTGTGAAAAAATACCGTGAAATGGAGAGAGAGGTCTTGAAAGATGGTTGTTTAACTGAGATGACAGAGAGATAGTTTTTATGTAAATCTCTTTTTCTTGGTCACGGTAACATCATAGTGGACAACATGCATAATTAAATATAACATTTAATTTCACACAAGTACTTCAAGAAAAACACAGCCATGCTTGCTTGCCTCATACTTGTGAGATAAACTTATGTGATAATCTGTGGGCTTAGTCATTTTGGTTTTAAAGACATAGAAATGCAAATTGAAGTAGATCATAGTATTTAGACACCAGGGAGTTAATTCCTATTTTTCAAGAGATGTGGGGATCCACTGATTTATGAAGAAAATAAAATCTAACTTATAAATACTAGTGATAGGTGAAATCACTATCATTGAAGGATTACTTTTAGCAGTTAAGCAATCAAGTATGGACTAAAAAAAGTTTCCAAACAAAAAACTTGAAGTATATGCCCAAAAGAGGTTGACATGTGTGCAACCACACATGGATTATATGCATATGAATTTGATGTATTTTTCACTATTCTGAACAAGCATCGACTCACTTAGATTAGGACAAAATCAAAATGTATTGGAAATAAACATAAGAATTAAGTTAGTCCAACACTTTAGTCTCCTCCAAAATTAATGACAAGGTAAACAACTGAAGAAACACAATATCATAGCAACATGACAGGAAATAAATTGTTAGTGCCTAAAAGAATAAAGGGTATAAATAAGAAGTCTTTTTCCAAGTACTTTCCTTGCTGCTGACTGAAATTATGTTGTGAGCAATGATATCTGTCCATCTGTATTAAAAATTTCTAAGTTTGGATAGCTATAAAAGATCTTATGAAGATACACCTGAAGGTTACCTCTGCCGTATCTCAATATTATGACGGCAGACTCCATAACACAAACACAAAACTTTCAGCTAATGTTCCATCTACAAATTACTAAAAGTGATGTTTTGACAGCAAAAGATTTTATGTACTTTTTATAATGTTTCAGTACTATATGGAGAAGCTGCCAAGGCCAAGGTTGCTGCTGCTTTCAAAGAGATAAGCAGTTAATAAAAGTATATTTTACCTGACTAATTTATTGTGTGCATCTTTGTTTAGCCAAATTCAGAGAATTATAACTGTCATTAAACATCTGGCTATATACCATATACATGTTTTCTCTAGACTTACTCTACTACAGTAATGGTATCTCTTGGGAGGCAAGTGCAGTCATCTTGTATAGTTTTAAATGCTATGCATATAAAATTCCTATTGACCTCTTTGGATAATTTAGATTTTCTTAGCCATTTATGAACTAGCCTAACCCTAGCCTAACTCTCCACCTAACTCTCTTCATATATTGTAATTAAAAGCCAAATGTTGCAAAGAATAAGAAAACACTTAATTAATAGTAAATATTGATAGCTTGGAGAAAAGAAAGATTTCTCAAAATATAAATAGCTTTCAAAAGACACCAATATTAATCAAAAACCTACAGTGAGTTTAGTACAGCCAGATGACAGACTCAAGTCTGCACACAGATATTGAAGATCTGATGTTCTGGAAGACCCATGACTTCAAATAGGCATAACTTGTTAAGGAGAAGCAACTTTTACACACTGTTCATTGTTTTGAACTACTTTAAAATGTTGAAGGAGAATGAAGACATGTTATGTTTGTAGCAGTGCATAAGAAACAGAGAATAAATACACCCCTCACAATAGCCACACTTGCATCCAGGAAACTCATAGTTGTTGTGATACATAAAATCTATATCTTTATCAAAAATTTTCAACACATGCTTCTTGGAAATATGTTGCTTTCTAAGACTGTTGATATGATATTTCTAGTCTAAATTTGAAAATATGGAAAATCTTAGAAGAAAACCTCAAACGATCAGGTTAATCTCTACCCAGAGAAATCTGGATAGCACAAAGCATACACCCTGAGTCAAACTGTCAAGCTTTCTGAATTTTCTTTCATAAAAATAAGTTTTATAAAGTAAGTATCTTTTGATGCTTATTTGAGAATTTATTTGAAATGATTTTGACATGTCTTAGACCATTTCTCTTTTTAAGGAGCATTTGTTTATAGGTGGATTTCTGGAACTCCTATTCATCATGCAAATTACCTTATTATTCATGCATAACAATTTAAAATGGCGTAGTTACTCTCTGCTCTAGGTATTACAACCTGATCTTATTTACCTAATGCATGATTTTTTTTTTTCCTTAATGACTTAGCAAGCAATTTGTGATATGTCTTTACAGCAAAATAAAAGCACCATGGAATGAATTTAGCACTGAAGCCCTGATCCATGGTTTAACTCTTAACTCACTTCCCAGGTTTCTCATGGGTAACTAACTTCCTCAAAGTTGAATCTCCCTGTGGAAATAGCTGACGCCAAGCAGTGTGATAAAAAAAAAAAAAAGCTGAAGCATGTGGGCCTCAGGGCAAGCACTGATATCATTTAGCAATATAAGCATAGCCCTACATGTTGATATGGGCCCATATTTAATTTCAGTGATTGATACCTTTTTTTTAGAAATACTTTAATTACTTTTTTTAACAGTGTTAAATCCTTGGACTTCCTCAGGTATACTTTATCTTTTGTTATACAGAAAATGCATTCTCTTGCATAATCAGACAACTGTCTGATTATTGATCTGAAGATTGTTCATTCAATGCAGCATAAATAGGATTTATGTGATGATGAAATACAACTCTTAAACTGAGAAACTTCCATCATTCGTAAGTTTCCTGCATGGTTTGTGTTTTTACTCACTGTATAAAAGAACTTTAAATCTACTTTTATGCCAACTAGGAGTAAAATCATCCAAAATCTACTAAAGATTATGTCTAAGGTTCTTAGAATCCCTCTTCTTTCTGTCTATTACATAAAATGTTTAGTTGCATAAAAAGGTTTTAAGAACAATTGTCTTGACCAAGAGTGATTTTTCCCAATTCAAGAACAGGAGATGCCACCGACGATCATTTCCCACAAAACATGCCAGAACAAGGAATGATGAGATGAAGGGGGTAGCTGAATAAGCACATTCAGTTGCTGAATATGTTGAGTTGTTGAATTAGTAGTGTTCTGGTTAATTTTGTCCGTAGTAACATAATGGCCTCTTAATATTGATTAAAATAACATTGCTATATTTCTGAGAGACTTTAAGATAAAGAAGATTTCAGAAGCAACTTAGCCCTCTCTAAGCTGATGTCCTATGTTCTGCTTTTGAAAGAATGATGAACGGCACCAACTGGCATGTTTCTATGTGGTTTAGTTCTAGTTTTAACATTGCCATCTTTAATTCAGGATTTGGAAATATCAGTGATCTCAGCCTATCTGTGTATATTTTTTCACTGCAGGCTAAACAGATCTATGATTTTTTAGATGTACTAAACAGATCTGCCATGTGTTCTCTGTGGAAGTACAGTGAAGGATGTCTAAAACAGAAATGTGCTATCAAGCAGTTAAAGGACAGTATTTCATAAAATGTCTAAAAAACTCTTGTATCTATTTTACAAGATAATTGGTAAAATGGAATAAAATCAGATCTTAAAGAATAAGGGTTGTTGTGGGGATCTTTGAAATATTGGAGGGTAAGTTTATCATTTACTTGTGCAACATACTGTTTACCTAAATAATGACATATTCCCCTCAGTTTTGTATATCACAGAAGGAAAAAGAAAAGCTTCTTGAAATTAAAGACTGAATGGAAAGAGTGAAGGGTACTTGATTCTTCCTCATGCACTGTTCCAATATTCAGCATTTACAAAGCTGTGCAGATATGTCTGCCTTTTAGTAAAGAAGGCGGTTACTTGTATTACTGTTACTTCTATTCACTTTTGTGTGTATCCTCCACCCACACAAATAGGCATGCGTGTACACACAGACACACACAAATATTGGGAGGCACACTCTATAACTAAATTATCATAGCTCCAAAGAAGTCACCTGGACCAACGCTGATTAAAACAATTTGTTTGGATAGTGACAGCTATATGTAAAGGTATACAAGTACTTCTACTCTAAACATGCTGTAAGTTAGGGTAAATAACATGATGCTTAAAATTCTGGCATCCTCTGGACCATTGCGCAGATTAATGTACGCATTCACGCTACTGTTGCTGAAGGTGAAGCAATAACCAAAGTTGTTGGGATTTTTTTCTGTCAAAAATACTAGCAGTGATTCACCTTAAATATATTTTTCTGTCTGTAAGGATTTTTCTTGAAATTATTCTGTATTTCTGAGAGCCTGTCAAAATAGACTTTTTTTGTCTGTTCACAGAAAGGAATTTAATACAAATGTTTACAGTACCTGTCATCTTAAAAACAAAACTAGACACAATGCTAAGCAGTTAAACTCAGTGAATAAAATAAATTAATTAATGAAAACAGACTTCAGGACATAATTCTACATTGCAGCCTTACTACACATACCTTTATTTTTAAGATATCTGAACTAATCAAGTGTAAAAGATCAATATTATTTTCTGCATTATAGGCCAATCATTGCCAGAAAACAACTCGAGTGGCAAGAGATTAATCATTAAAACAAAATTAATTTTTATTTTTCAGTTAAAGCTTAGGAGGAAAGTGTTCTTGCTACTTCAGAGACATTTCCATGTTTTTGTTTTTCAGTATGGCAAAATTCATTTTTCGCCTTATTGAAATTCTGAACCATAAGAAGTTTTATTAGGAAAAGTAAAGAATAAGGTCATTCTGTCCTCTCCATAGAGAAGATTAAATAGCTAGTGTATAAAAGCATTAGATATGAGATTACCTTGAGATTCACTAAGGAACTTCAGACATCCCATAATAAATTTGCTCTAAACCTATGTAGACAATAAACAAACAAACCAAAAGGGTTGGTCTGCTCTTTTTCTTATGAATGTTCTGAAAAAAAATAACAGCAAGATGTATCACTGAATCCAAACTTAATTCACAAGGACATTCCTTTTTTCAAACTGTTGAAATTGAGCATGCAATTTAAAATGCTTCACACCAGTAATGAATACCAAGCTGCCTATTCACAATAACTATGATGACAACAAAACATTTTTAATAATATTGAAATAATTTTGTACATAAATATATTTAAAAACTGATTCATATGTAAAATACCTTAGTGAAAAAAAAAATCTGTTATTGTTACTTTGAGTGCTGAGGATAAGTGGAAAAAAGGTTCAGTGTATATATAGCGTTCTACTGCCTGGGAATCTAACATAATGTTCATGATTAATGCTAGCCATTTCTTAGCTTTCATCCTCTTTTTGCATGTAAACAGCCAACTTAGTGTTTACAGACAAGGCCATAAATTCAGAGTATTATGTATGTGTTTGGTACCTATACTGAGTTAGAGTTCACGTGCAGATGAACACCAGCAGTTTCTTTTCGATGAAAACTTATATTTGTTCCATAAATGTATTATGAATAAGTACATTAGTTTCATTTTGCAGATGAGGAAAATAAAATGCAAAGATATTTGTCACCCACTCAGCTAGCTAGTTGGGCACTACTAAAATGCCTCAGTCAGGAGACAGGTTTCTCTGTTTTGTTGGGAGAGAACAATGCACTGCATCTAGGAGTGGCAGCTTGTATGTGCCACAGTATATCCAGAAACTCAGGCCCCCCTAGTCACCCTTCCTATCCCTAAGTAAGTGCCCTGCAATCACAAAGGAAAAGTACAAATCCAAGTCTCCTCTCTATATGAAGGTGGCACACAGGTGAAACCAGGAGTCTCCTGTTTTAAACATGGACATAGGCATGATTGCCCAGCTATTCAAAACTATCACTCCTCTTCTGGCTTTTTTTTTTTCTCTTTGCATTCACTTTAAGTGACAGAGGAGGAAAAGTAGGCTCTAATTTAGGCATATCACTTAGATCCCTATGCTACATGAGAACAATCCTATCAAAAGTGATTTGTGGAGGATATACACAGAATTATATTTGTGCTGCTAGCTTCAGGAGAGATCTTGGACTCTCATACCAGATGCAGAAACTGCTTATGACTCAGCTCTGGGCCAAGTACTCATCCACAATGCTCTGGTTTCCAGGGAAATGAAAGATGAACTCAGAGGTTAACACTTTGAATTTATGAAGACACACTATCTCAAATAAAACTGGAGACAACCATAGTGAATCACTGCAGAGCTATATATCCTGACTTCTGGCTGTTTTCTTTCCCCTTGGACATGGTGTACCTATTTAAAAAGTATTCAGAATGGGTCTTTTTCAATGGACAAATGCAAATAGTTCCTAAAGACAAAGAAGGCTACTATTTCCACATAATATTTTTAATAAAGAATATATAAATCCTCATATTTAATGCATGTTTTTAAGTAGTTCAATATTTAAATTCCTTTTTCTTGAAGATTAAATATCTTAGCCCATGTTCCAGATCCATACATAGACTTTATCTTTTATGGGATACTTTTCTTTATTTCAGATTCTGTGTTTATGTGAAATAATTGTTAAATATTAATAGATAATATAGCAAACAATGTATCTTAAACTTGATTTAGATCATTATCCAGATCAAATTCCAGACTGCACTGAGGCTTTGGTTGTAGGCAAACCACAGGAATAATATCAGGCCTGATATTTACCTGCCTTGATAGAAGAACAGCCTCAAGAAAGAAAGAATTGCAACTTCAGGATTCTCAGTCCTATACCTATTGTTTTTTTCAAAAGTTAGCATCAAAGGTTGATACAAAACTTCAGCACATATACCCTAGTTTGAGGATGCATTGCTACACTGGTGATTCAGGTATGTTTACATCATTTATCACTCTAGGTCCTTGAGTAGACCAAGTATTTATTATTCAAGTGTTGCACTTTCATTTCTTTCTCAGAGGGCACACACTCTCCCTGGATCAGCTTACTTTATAAAAGCAAAAGAAATGTCATGAAACAGATATTTTTAACGTTTTATCCTTCATTAATTACAGTATCTTCCCACACACACCCTATTCTAGGTGTGAAGGTTTTTTTGTTTGTTTGTTTGTTTGTTTGTTTGTCAATCACTATTCATAATTGTACTGCTAAAGCCTCCAAACTATTTTTTTATGTCAGCATATCATTACAGACTGTAATATATATGATAACGCTGCAAAGTATGACTAGTAAGCTCCTAGTTTTCATGAAATTTGAGATACTACCAAGCAATCCTCCATTGTTTTATTACAGAAATGTTATCCAAATCAGTTGTAGAAGCACTGGTATTTAATGCATCTGAGTCACAGAAGAACACCCTAGTGTTTCCTTTTGGTTGCTTTAGGTGGCTAAAACTGAATTTGCCAAATTCTTTTTCCATGCATCTTACCTTTCTTATTTGAGAGTGACAGAATATAACTTAGCATAACATTTTTAAAGTTATTTATGTGCTTAGAAGCCTGAATCTCGGAGACAAATTATTAACCTTAGGGTCCTAAGTTATTTAGCCTTTTGAAAACCACACTTCCTGCCTTCTCTGTGTAGACGGACTAAGGACTTCGGACTTAATCCTATGTAACTAGATAAAGGAACAATGAATATGCATCTTCTTATAGAAGAAATGTTTTCCTGCTTGATGCTACTATAACTGTGAAGAAAGCAATATAGGAAAAGAATGGAACCATATTTTTGCCCCTATATCATGTCAACCAAGAGAACTGAGTCATCACCACAGGGGAAAGAAACTTATTATAGTCTTTCTTATGGGCAGAACTACAGAGAGCATTAACCACAAGGGGCAAAGGAGGAAAAAGAGTTTGAGGTGATGATGGTTATGCATACACATTATATAATCTTTATAAATACTGTGGCTAAGCATAGATTATCTAAGCAATAAAACTACATATAGATTGTGAATGTAAACTCTTCTGAAGAAGCAATTACAGATCTTCCCTAAACTTGACGATTCACGCATTTTTGGCCTGATCAACTCAGATAGATGCTTCCTGTCAAATTTTTCAAATATTTCAATGTTACTGTCAATTATAGGCATAGTCCCTGGATCTTACTCAACTCAGATCTGATCAGATAATCCTCCTGCAAAGTAATAATCATTTCACCAGAGTGTGTAATAGCTATTTCAGATGGTTGTTCCCTATCTGCCAGGAGTGTTTGCCTGTACCAAAGCTTGCCCTTGCGGTCCTGTAGCCTAGTAAATACAGTATCGGCATGGCTAGCAACAAGTCACAAGCTTTGCAATGTCTCTTCAAGGCATCAGTACTGGGGCTGTAAGATTTGCTTTGTATAGACTAGTCTTGCTTATAGATTTGCTTATGTACAATTGATACAGGAATTGTGAAATGACAATGAGGATACTACTATCTAGTTTACTCTACCTTTATTTAGCATGCTGTAATTGGATATAATTTCTATTTTTAATATTTTTGTTGTAGTCCCTCTTTTTAATAATTTGGATAATGAAAATTTTGGTAATAAAACCAAGCAATTGTGCTATGCAGAATGACTATCTTTGACCATAGAACAATGGTACAAACAGTACAGGTCAGGGGTGAGAGCAGTGGCCTTGAAAAAGAGGGCACAGAATGATACAGAAGGCCCTAACTCAGCAATGGAGCAGTGATCAGTTACTGTAGTAAGGCACACTGAGACAAAACAGGCAAAGATGATTTTAGGGATAATAAAAAGAACAAAGAGAATCTAACATATGTAAAGTACATCATATAAAGTCAGATGCAAAGCAGAATTGCAGGCCAATGGAAAAAGAACACGGTGCAAAGCACATTAGAGAATATATAAGGACATCAACAGGACCTTAGAAGAAGAAAAAGAAGCATCTGTCATTAGCGTCGCACTGCTTCATACAAAGAACTCAGTACACTGATGATTCACGGCATTCCCCTTGCCTTCTTCTTAAGGAAGTCTGGTGTCATTGGGTGGCATTGAAAGGATGAACATAACACCAGAAAAAAAAAGGGTAGATACTAAAAGGGCCTTTTTTGTTTCATTATATTAAACAGCGATACTGTTAATGAGATTTGCTTTTTATTAAATAGATAATTTTGATTCTGAGTATTAGTATTATTGTAACTGAATTAGTAATAATAGTTGCTGTATTTCGGATACAATGCTAAAGTATTTTATTAGGCAAGCAATAGTCTTGGTTGTACATATAGGTTGTGCTCTGCTTTTTGCTGACAACAATATTCTGAGCATGACACCCCTCTTGTCATTCCAGTTTAGCATAGTTCTGAACTTAGGAAGAACCTAACTGCATTTGTCCAATGCCAACAAAAACAAATGTTAACAAAAGCAAGATTTTCCTTGAAGCTATGATTGATATATACTGATCCAACATGGAAGAAAATGGGGTACCACCTCACTAAAGGAACTAAATGTATTCTCTCTTTGACATCACCTGGGAACTGAAATGCCATTTTCAGAGGTAATACTTTTCACTTTGAAGAAGGAACAGCCTGAGAACCAGAAGCTTTCAGTGTATTTCACAGGCTGATTTTTTTTATGCTTTCAGCTGAGCTACTATCATTGAAACATGCCATTTCCCTTTTTCCTGTTTTTGACACTTTGAGATTAAGAGTAGCTGTTATCTACCTGCAATTCAAAAAGGCCCTGTATTTCCTAATCTTTATAAAATCTTTCTTATGAACTTAATACTGTGCAGAACAAAAGAGGAAAACAGCAAATTGAACATTAGAAGTGTTTGCAGTGCTGCTCTAAGATAAAATTTATGAACTTTTCAGAAGCATAAATGCATCTGTTGCTTCCTGTTGGCTCCTAAACAACTTACATTTTCCCCTCACTTTACACTTTAAATGTCTTGCAGATCTGACAGTTACAAAACAGCATTCACACCATACTTTTACCTCTGACTTTGATATTACAGTTCCTAGCACTGTAGATAACCCCTATTCAGGGACCTCTGCCTGCTCTAGTGAAGTCTCTTGACCACATTCAGCTCTGAATGAAGACGTTTACCAATTCTTAGTGCCATGCTCACCCTTTGGCTTAATATAACTTCATAACAAGGACTGGAAATAAGAAGTCAAAAGTACTCTTGCGATTCAGTTGAAGGGTATTATTCAGGTGTTGATCAGCCCACAGATGTACAATAATCAACACAATAGGATAATAAGCCTGAGCCTACTTATCTCATAATTGTCCACAGAATTATCCTCTGAGATGGTCTGGATAGAAGCACTTTGTGTTTCTTAATCTGAAAACATTATTCCATTTCATAGGATATTCAAACGTTCATTCTTAATTGTCTCTGTTGCTTGCTGTTATATTAAATTCTGTTGATATGCCCTGCTATGTATATAGAAGAATAATATTGTAGTGAAAAAGGACTAATTACAAGGCATAGCATCATATATAATTACTTTTCACTTTCCTCATTTAATTTCATGCTGATGCAATATTGCTTTTAAGAATGAAATTTCAGCCAGGTAGGAGCCAATGACATCCCTTCACCATATGGTACTGAATGTTTTGCTGAAGAATTGCACGACTCCGTTTAAATAGCAGGGGTTTTTATGACTTGTAATTTGCTAGGGAAGCTTCTTTATACTGAAATATTCATGATTTGGATCCATACAAGCACTCCCTTCCTCCTTCTCTGGTTTCACAGGACCTAAATTAAAAAGAAGTCATTATTTAGGTATCAGCAGTATTGGAAACATAAAAAAGCTAATTTTGCAAAGAGTTATTTTGTAAGGACGACTTCTGGATGTTATAGATCTGAAAATCTGCTCCAAAAAGTAAACACGTTTTGGGAAAAAATGTCCTGTTAGGAATCAGACCACTTTTTCATTTGGGGTGAGGAAGATAAAAGGGAGATACAGGCTGAGACACTCTGTGTGTCTGAAAAGTAATCACATTAGAAAGACGCAGGTAGGAAAACAAAAATGTTCAAATTTAAACAGTCAGCTGCTAGGGATTTTTTGTTTCAGTAAAAGATCATCAGTTTTGCAATCCTTGTCTATTCTAAAAAAAAAAAAAAAAAAAAAAGATGTTCAAGGTGCTTTACAAGGTTGATCACATTATGTAATTCAGTGGGCATTTAAGCTTTTCTAAGTGACATATGCATATGAATGGAGTGGAGTTTTCTAAAATGTTGAACTCCAATATGACTGATGATTTTTTATTTGGTTTTAGAGCTTAACATTATTTTTTTCTATTGTGTTTTCAAATTTTTTTACTCATCTCAAATTTGTTGATTTTAATGGCTTTAGACCAGTCTTTGAGACACCACTATTTACCTGCAACCATAAATATAACGAGAAATTAACAAACTTCCACTGTCTTTCTCATAGCTGTTAAGCTGAATCCTTTGTTCTGTAAGCTGTGTGTATCATCTCAGTTATACTCTGTGTTAGAGGTTGCAGAATCTGCAGCCTGAGGCAAGGCTGTCTCAGCTCCACGCCCCACAGATGCAATGAGTAGGGAGGCTGAGGATGCATTCCCAACAGGCACACGCACACAGAACACATGAATACACTTATATGTGGGCACAGAGGTCACATACAGACACACTCAGCACTCGCATGAACACAGGCAGCATCAGTGACCTCATCCTGCTCCCTTCTCTGGCTGAGCAAGAGAGAGAGCTGCCAGTGAGAATATATACACAGATATGAGTACAAGGTGGATCCCTCCAGCAGCTGGGCTCAGACAGTCTGCCCACTAGCTGGCCCTGGATCCCCATCTCCCCAGTTGTTGGGACATGGACATATGAGATGTCATGGCTGCAGCCCCTGCCAATACAGACTGCCTCACTTACGCGCACATATACACACAGAGACGCACAGTTACACACACAGACACGCACAGTTACACACACAGACACCTGCACACCCAGAGATGGCCAGGACATCACTGGACTACCTGATAGCCAGTTCCACCATGGTCTCACCCTTAGAGATGCACACAACCCTGGTTCTCAGGCCACTTCATCTACTCTCTGGCTAGTCGAGCGTGATCTTTGCTAGTGATCACACACTCACTTATACACCTCCACTTGGTCCCGTTCCTGGCAGTATGGACAGACGGGCCCCTGTGACCTGAGGTCCCACTCTAGTTGTTGGCACATAAGTCCACTCTCTCTGGTCTCTCCAGTTTCAGGTACCACGACTCCAGGGCCTGCTGACCTGTGGTCTGACTCCAGTGGCTGGAACTCAGACTCTGTCCCTCCCTCTCCCCCCAACACTGAAATGAGAGTCCATCCACCAGGAAAGGAGTTAGAAATGGCATTTCATAAGGTAGGACAGACTGCACTGATCAGATGCAGAGCGTTGCCAGACAAGCATACTGACCAGCCGTATGTTTACATGCAACCAGCCCTTTCATCACCTTATCACTCTATTTTACCTTTTTTGATCCTCCCCAAATCACCTACTTCCCTCCATTTCCCCACCTTTTCTTCCTCCCTTAAGCATCCCATGGTAAGTCTTGTGTAATCCCCAAATGCTCTTCCTCTGCATACCATAATGTGTCCCCATACCTCTAGTCAGTGACCCTCCTCAGTCCCAAAGGTGCTCTGGAGAGCTGCTCCCCTTGACTCTTCCTGATGGGTTTCACACCTGACCCAGGGGCTGCGGATCTCCTGGGACAGCCCTGGGAAGGGCCCAGACAGGGTGTCCCTTAATCCAGGTTCCCACTTGCCTTTGTGCCCCTGTGTTCATTTGTGAATGTGTAGGTGAGCTTTTATTGTATAACCTTATACCTTGAGGTGTGAATTTATATGTACTGACATGTAAATTTCTCAGCCTCAGGCAGTATCTTCTAGCGAATAGTTGTTACGGACAGATTTTGTACATCATTTTCCTTATTTTCTTTAGGCATGAACATTTAGAAGCAAACATTTAGCAGATATACAGTGCTTCATGAAGCCGTTAGAAATCAATTTTCAATCTGAAAACCGACAATGAATATTAATTTCCACACCTGAACAGCTGAAGGCTGAGGAGCAGTGTTTTCCCTGTGAGTGCTCAGAACATCTCTGCTCCCAGTTTGATCAGCCACAATCTATCTTTTGGTTAATTTAATGTATTCTTTATATTGTGTTTGAATGTGTATTTGTTGGCTACAAGATGGCCTAGTGTGTGCCCTATAGATCCTGTGGATAAACTGCAATGGTAATCATGATTTCTGAGACTCATTATGTAAGCTGCTTCCTCAGATCCATATTATACTACATTTGAAGATCATTCCACATGTTCAAATGTTCATTTTCATAGCACTTCATTTTTTCCACAGACAACCTACACCATGATGGTGTGTGCAACAGTGTGTCACGCTGATATAATCAGGTGAATAATACAAGATGTATGACCCAAAGGCTTTGTGTTCCCTGCAGCAGTTGTCCTGATAATATCCCTGCAGTAATTATGAAGAATCTGCAATGATGTGCAGAGATACTCTTTCCTCTGACATCCTAGGGAATTCTACAGAGACACATCCTTAGACTTATATAAATTGATGTCCTACAGGTCTTTATTTAGTATGGTGTTGTCCTGGTTTCACCTGGGATAGATTTAATTTTCTTCCTAGTAGCTGGTATAGTGCTGTGTTTTGGATTTAGCATAAGAAAAATGTGATAACACACTGACATTTTTGTTGTTGCTAGGCAGTGCTTATACTAGTCAAGGACTTTTCCATGTCCCATGCTCTGACAGTGAGGAGGTGCACAATAAGTTGAGAAGGGAGTATAGCCAGCTGACCCAAACTGGCTAAAAGGATATTCCGTACCATATTATGTCATGCTTAGTATATAAACCAGGGGCAGTTGGTCAGGGGGGCCAGCCATCGCTGCTCAGGGACTGGCTGGGCATTGGTCAGTGGGTGGTGAGCAGTTACGTCACTTGTTTTTCCTGGATTTTGTTTCTCTCTCTCTCTTTGTTGTTTCTCTTTTCATTACAATTTTTATCATCATCATCATCATCATCATCATTACTATTATTATTACTATTGTTGTTGTTGTTGTTGTCATTGTTGTTGTCGTTGTTGTGGTTGTCGTTGTTGTGGTTGTCATTGTTGTTGTCGTTGTTTTTATTGTTTTTATTTTATTTCAGTCATTAAACTGTTCTTATCTCAACCCACGAGTTTTCTTACTTTTGCTCTTGGAATTCTCTCCCCCATCCCATCCGGGGGGAGGGTGAGCAGGCGACTGTGTGGTGCTTGATTGCCAACTGGGGTTAAACCACAGCAGTCCTTTTTGGCACTCAACGTGGGTCATGAAGGGTTGAGGGAATGACAGATCTGACCAGATCATGTTAAAATAAATATTATAAGCATTCATTATATTAGTTTAACGGTCACAATGTTATTTTATTTGTTCGCATGTTTGTATTATGTAAATCCTTACTTGCAGTATGTATTCCCTGCAGTGCTGTTTATCACTTCTGGGACACGGATCAGGATTATAATTTTGCTGTACTGTGTAACATCAGTTTATGATACCATAATATTACCGGTCAAGAAACTAATCTGCTATTTATACTTGGTATTGTCATCTCTGTACCTCGGGCGCCATCTCTCGGAAATGACGTATAATCACACTTTCCACCTTTTCTCCTCAGAGAACCAATCTATGGGGAAGACAGGGAGGGATGCTTTCCCCTGCTCTTTCGCTTTGCCTTTGTCCTTCAGGCTAGTTACACCAGCTTTCGAGAATTTTTAATATCCTTGGGATGCTCAAGTCAGCATGCTCCTATTACTGTCTCCTGAATGTGTTTCAGGTCTTGTTTAGGGTTAAAAAACTATCTGAGAAAATCACCCAGAGACCTGCCCTGAGGCCGGATCGTCACGGCATGTGGGAAAATATGGTCTGGTACTTAGAGAACTTCTCACTTCCAGTGGTCTGGAACCTCACTCCCTAACAACTAAAGGATCCTGATGAAGTGACAGAATGCTTGAAAAAAAAAAAAAAGCCATGGTTATTCCAAAAAGGCACAATTATTGCACTGTGCTGGGCCCTGGCTAGTATCTACCAAACGCTGCTCAGTATTATGCAGCACCCTCAGGGAGAAGAGAAGGAAAACAAACCAAGAGGCACTACAGTTATTCCAACCCCCACGACAGGCACTGCAGCTGAACCAGAGAACCAACCTGTGCTGATATCAGTCACCCCTATTCACAAGAATATAGAATTATCAGATGCGAAAGTCAGCTTGTTTAGTAGGGGAAGAAACTCCTACTGAGAAGAGGAATGAGGAAGAAGTGGATGAGACAGGCTACTCTGAAGCAGGGCCATCACAAGAAGAAGAAGAACTCATAAATGAGGTGGTAACCACCCGATCCCTGTCCCTGAGTGAGCTGCGAGATATGCGAAAAGATTTCAGCCCTCATCAAGGTGAGTACATCGTCAGGTGGCTGTTCCGATGCTGGGATAACAGGCCCAGTAGCCTGGAATTAGAGGGGAGGGAAGCCAAGCAGCTGGGATCCCTTTCTAGGGAAGGGGACATTGACAAAGCAATTGGAAAAGGGGTAAAAGCCCTCAGCCTCTGGAGGCGACTCCTGCCAGGTGTGAAGGAAAGGTATCCTTTCAAGGAAGATGTTACATGTCACCCAGGCAAGTGGCCCACCATGGAGAGAAGTATCCAGTACCTGAGGGAATTACCATGCTGGAGGTGATTTATAATGACCTGCACAATGAGCAGTTATCTAAAGATCCAGATGAAGTCCAGTGCACATGACCCATGTGGCAGAAGTTTGTATGGAGCCCACGATCATCATAAGCAAACTCATTGGCAATAATGACCTGAAAAGATGAAGAGGGACCAACGGTGGACAAAAGGGCTGGCCAACTCCGACAATATGAAGAAAGTCTCTCTTCCTCCCTATGGGCCTGCATCTCAGCTGTGGAGAAACTGCCTGGCGTGCTAGCTGAGAAATTATTCTGGGAGTTCCAGCAATTCAAAGTGGGTATGTCCTACTCCTCGCCTGTACGTACCAATATCTCAGCCATTAGGACTAAGCGTTCCTCTGCTCAAGAGAGAAGATATAGTGGATACACACCTCAGGCCACCCTGTGGTTTTACCTGCATGACTGCAGAGAGGACATGAGGAAGTGGGACGGGAAATCTGCCTCGACCCTAGAGGCACGGGTACGTCAGTTGCAAGGAAAAACAGCTACAAAAGGTGGCTCTTCCAGGAAAATTGCTGCTCCAGTTTCCAGTGAGCAGTTCCCCAGAGAGAGCAGAAGGGCTGATTTTGCTCCCAGTCTTAATAAAGGGACTTTTGATTCGCATTTACAAAAAGTGAGTAACGAATGCTATGACCAGGACTAGAGGGGCCCTGCCTCCAGCCAGGTGGAGGAAAAGGACCATTGGGTTTCCTGGACTGGGTGGAGATTCGATGGCCTGGCACATCAGACCCACAGGAGTATACAGCTTTAGTAGACACCAGTGCACAGTGTACCCTCATGCCATCAAGCTATAAATGGGCAGAACCCATCTGTATTTCTGGAGTGACAGGGGAATCCCAACAGCTGACTCTTTTGGAGGCTGAAGTGAGCTTAACCAGGAACGAGCGGCAAAAGCATCCCATTGCGACTGGCCCAGAGGCCCTGTGCATCCTTGGCATAGATTGCCTCAAGAGAGGGTATTTCAAGGACCCAAAAGGGTACTGGTGGGCTTTTGGTATAGCTGCCTTGGAGATGGTGGAAATTAAACAGCTGTCTACCCTGCCCGGTGTCTCGAAGGACCCTTCTATTGTGGGGTTGCTTCAAGGGTCGAAGAACAACAGGTGCCAATCGTTGCCGCAACAGTGTACTGGTGGCAATATCACACCGAGACCCCCTGTACAGTACACCTGGAATCGACTGCCCCAGGAGTGGAAACACAGCCCTACCATTTGCCAGGGACTGATCCAGACTGCACTGGAACAAGGTGAGGCTCCAGAACACCTGCCATATATTGATGACATCATTGTGCGAGGCAGCACAGCAGAAGAGGTATTTGAGAAAGGGAAGAAAATAGTTCAAACCCTTCTGAAAGCTTCATAAAACAAAGTAAGGTCAAGGGACCTGCACAGGAGATCCAGTTTTTAGGAATAAAATGGCAAGATGGACGTCGCCAGATCCCAACAGATGTGATCAACAAAATAACAGCTATGTCCCCACCAACTAGCAAAAAGGAAACAGAAGCTTTCTCAGGTATTGTGGGTTTTTGGAGAATGCATATTCCAAACTACAGTCTGACTGTAAGCCCTCTCTATCAAGTGGCCTGGAAGAAGAATTTTGTCACTTTTACCCTTCCAATTCTCTTCCTCATCCCACCGAGGGCAGGGGGGAAGTGAGCAAGCGGCTGTGTGGTACTTAGTTGCTGGCTAGGGTAAACCATGACAATGCTAAATATAACTGTCTGGTGTAAGATTTAATGTAATTCAAGCAATAAATTCATTTTTTCACACATATACAAAATGATCAAGATGCCCGTGTTTAAATGGAAATTCAGGTTCTGGAATGAACACATCCTCACCCTGAAGCATCTAATTTAAGTAGGAGTATATTGTGACATATATTACACCACCAGGTACACATTTGCATTCCAGCCTATTTATATCCCAAGCCCTCCTGTCTATGCATTGTTCTAAACTATTAATTTTCATTAGGTTATCTAGAGCCATCATTTTACACCTCTGTGTGTGCTTCAGTTTCTCTGGAGAAGCAAACTGTCACAAAAAGCGGGATCATTATTAGTTCCTTACAGTTTATGGTCTTCATCATTAAAAATTCAACCTTTACCAGGAATACAACATATTAAATTTAAACTCTTGAGTTTTCCATGTCATCTAGAAATGTATGACTACAAATAGTGATGTTTTGATCACCATAAGGTAATTGATATTTTATTTAGTGATGTTAACCATCGTGACCTTTTTTCAGGTTGGTAGGTCAAACTTTATAGCAGAATTGCTTTCACTAACCAAATGGTAGTCTACATCATCTGTTTAATGGGCAGATCTACTGACCCAAAATTATAATCAAATGAGTTTGTTGTGATGGATGAATGAATTCAAATTACCAGCCCCTTTGTAACAAAGCATCTTGATATAGAATGACACATTGTGTTGCTCCACATCACCCAGAAAACCTGAATCAATATGTGCCTAATTTTCCACAAGCACAAAAGTTGAAAGAGAGCAGTTAGCTTTTGAAAGCAGATCCTGTCAAAGGAATTTTCTTTTCAGTGTTGAAAGTAAAAAGCTTATGTGAAATTAATTAAGACTTTTTAAATGGTCATTGTAGTTACAGATCTGTATTCAAGGATACATGGTAAGGTCTACAATTGTCACCAATAGTTTATAAAAATAATGAAATTGTCTCTGGTCATTGCATGCCTGTTGGGGCTATGTGAGTAGAACCAAAGAGATATGTAACAAAAATGTGTCCCATGCTTTTATCCAAGACCTTGAATATCCCAGTTTATTTCAGTTTCAGTTTGACTATATTCAACATGCATGTATTCCATCATATAATCCCACTTTAACGGCAATAGTCTAGGACTCTTTCTATTACCTAAAGAAGTAATTTTTTTCATAGTCAGCTTTCATTTTGAGAGCTAATGTGCACAATTATAATCAGATCAATTTGGATGAGAACAATGTGTACCTCATTTCATTTCAAAGGGAAACACTCTAGAATAGTTAAAAGATTTCCCAGTGTAATTAGTGAAATGTGTACACCTTTTCATTATACTTAAATCAGTTTACTAGAGCAAAATAGGTGAGCTAAAAATTTTATGACTATTTCCTCCTTGCACTCAATATATCACTCTAGTTACAGGAACTCTTCCATTATTTATCAAATATGTATTGGCTCGATAGCATGGGTCTTCTTCTACCTAAGCTGTTATAACAGCAAATGGACAGGCAGCAGAAATAGTAAATTTATTTGCTTCTTTGCAAGCATTTTACAGAACAATGTTAAGCTTATCCTAACAGTTGTCTAATGGTAAGGTGACTCATGGCATCCAGTGACTATTGCTACCTATCGTAGCTTAGGCTCTGCATATACTATGTATAGTACAGCTCTGAAAAACCTAGGTAGTCATGGTGTAACAAGCAATAGCCCTTACATTAGATGAGACTGAGGGAAGCTCAGTCTTTCACACTTCCACTGCGAGCTGATGAGAAGGAAACAGAGAAAGAAATTAACTAATAAAACAGCCCCAAGCAGCAAGGAGATTTGAGTGCAACAAAGTGGCCTCTGTCTTCTTGCCTCCCACTGTTTGCTGCCCCCTCTGCCCCAAGAACATTTAGACTGGGTTGGCCACCAGAACAGAACCATACTTCTCCCACTGTTGACTTCCCCTTTTTTTACCCAAACTGTTCAAGTGTACACAGGCTTTCAAAAAAAAGCACTGAGCACTTAAGCCTATCCTAAGTGGCTCCATCACTTGGTTGTCTCCCTCATCCATTAAAGGGACCCACATTTTCCCTGGCAAACTTTTCCATTAGACAATTGTAAAGAGAATCTAAACAATCTCAAGCCAAGTCAAGCCTAGACAAATCCTGATACTGTACACTGTCAATTAATTAGAAAGTCTATGGACTTCGACTATCTGTAGCAAAAAATCTATTTCCTGGGCTGGAACTTAGATTAGCTGGGTGTATTCAAATCCATGAGGCTGGAAGGGATTCACCCATGGGTACTGAAAGAGCAAGCTGATGTGATTGCAAAAACAATAAAAAATATGGAAAACTGGTGACTGGGGGAAGATTCCTGAATGGAAAAAAAGAGAAAATGTTATGTTTATCTTTAACAAGGGTGAAAAGGAGTACCTGGGGAACTGTCAGTCAGTCAGCTGCACCTCAGTCTGTGTAAACATGGAGAACAACCTCTTGGAATTCATTTCCAAAGATGCCAGGTAAATATGATTTTGCCATTTCTACTAAAAGGCTGTATTTACTTGACAGTGCAGGGTCTCAGGATTTATCTGAGCTTATCTTAGCCTGAGCTAGTTTTAGTTTGCTTTAGCTGCAACAGCAATTGTGTAGCAGTTAGTGGACTGTGGAATGTTGTCTAACTAGTTCTAGATTAGCTTGATGAATACCGTATTATACAGACGTTAGACAAATCTATGTGGTCACTGAATAACAAATATTAGTCCTTTATGTTAATTGTGTCTGGGGAAACTGTTGTGTAGCTTTAACTAATAGCTAGCAGTTGAAGATGTTCAAACTTCACACAGCAACCACTCGTTAAAGAACAAGGAAGCAGAGCAAGTACTTTTTGTGTTAAGAAAACATAAAAATAACCCCAAGCAGAGACAAGTCCTCTACTCTTCCCCATGAAGAATTCAGGACACTAACAATGCATCTTAATCATTCTTGAGCAAGAATGAAGCTAATGACCTTAGGGAAAAGAGAAATGCTGGAAGAATGAGCTCAACAGCAGAAAAAAAGGATAATATACTGGTTATTTTTTTAATAACTAATTTAAATTGTAGTATTAATTAAGCTTCTTCTGTAATAATTAGATAATTTGGTGTATGAGTGCCAGCCCAGTTACAATAAAACTTGTACTGTTTGCATTCACCACTGCCTCATAATCCCTATAGCTGTCAATTCATCATAGAAGAAAGTGAGGTTGGTCAAACAAATATTATTAATCAGTTCTATTACAACTGGACTAACGATAATAATTGTTTGACCAACCATCATTTCTATGATGAAATGACTGGCTGTATGAATGATGGGACAGCGATGAATACATTTGACTTTAGTAAGGTCTGTGACACCATCTTCATCAACATTCTTATTTGTAAGCTGAGGAAGTGTGAACTGGATAAACGAGTATAAAACTAGCTTTATACTGAGGGTGAAGGGCAGTGATCAGGGTGCTGAGGTCCATCTATTGGCTGGTTACAAACAGAATGTCCCAGAAATGTCTGCTGGGTTCCATATCGTTCAATAGTATCAGCAACCTGGATGGTGAGACAGAATGTGCCTTCAGTGTATTTGCAGACAGTAATAAAGGTAGGACTACAGAAGGGTTAAACATGTTGAAAAGTAGAGCTTAAATCCAGAGGGACTTGAGAAAAAGAAACCTCACAAAGTTTGAAAAGAGGAAGTCCAAAAGTCTGCACCTGGGAAGGAGTAACCAGGTGCTTATCCCACCCTTGGCAGAGGCTGAGAAACAACTAGCTGAGTAGCAGCCCCGATGAAAATGATGTGGGATTCAGCAGCAGATTGAATACGCCAACAAGGTTGTCTACTTGCCAGTAATGCAAGCATACTGCGTTACCTTCAGAGAACCATGGCAAACAGAAAAGGGAATTTATTATCGCAATATACTCAGGGTTTCTTGTGGGCCTGACGTGTAATATCTTTATCAATTACCTGGAAAACATTATGGAATGCATTCTCATCAAGTTTGTGGGCATGGAACTGAGAATCGTAGAATCATAGAACTGTTTAAGTTGGAGAAGGACCAGACAATACAGTTGCAGTCAGGGCTGCCATTCTCAGGGTCCTAGACAGGCTGGGGGAATGGGCAGACAGCAACCTCATGAAATTCAGCAAAGAAAAATGCATGGTCCTGCATCTGGATTGGACTAATCCCTTGCAACAGTACAGGCTGGCAACTGACTGGCTGTTTGGAGAACAACTGTTGAATAAAGACCTGAAGAAGAGGAGGCTAACTGGAGTCATCAGCATGCTTTGCTAGTAATGATGGCTAGCTGCTTACTGGGCTGTATCAACAGAAGCATAGCCAGTAGATCAGGAGAAATTATTGTTCCCCTTTACTTGAAGATGATTAGACCACGTATATAATACTATGTCCAGTTTGGGGCCCACAGTACAAAGAAAGGCTTTGATCACCCAGAAGGAGTCTAGTTGAGTACCACCAGAATGGTCAGGGCTGGAGCACTTGTCCTGTGAGGAGACACTGAGGGACTGGGGTTTGTTCAGCCTGAAGAAGAGATGGCTGTGGTGGGACCTAACAGCAGCCTGCACCCCCCTTTCCAGTCATACCTATGGAGATGTCAGCAAGGAGACACAGCCAGGCTTTTACTATAATGGTGGGAGGCTGAGAAACAACAGGAATAAATTTAAACAAGTGAGGTTTTAACTGGATATAAAGAAGAAAATCCATCGCTATGAGGGTGATTAAACACTGGAGCAGGTTTTCCAGAGAGGCTGCACAATCTCCAAAATGGAAGGTTCTCAAGACCTGATTAGATAAAGCCCTGAACATCCTCACCTGACCTCAAAGTTGACCCTGTTTTGGATCAGAATAGGAGACTGGACTCCCTTCACACCTCAGTAGTTCCACGACTATATGACCTGGCAGCACCTGTCAGGGAGCAGAAGGAATGGGCCTGCTCCCAAGGAGGATGAGCATGGAGCCAAGGAGGATGAGCATGGAGCCAATGCAGGCTGTGTCCTTACTGATGAGGTGCAGCCCCACAGCAACAGAGCAGGGTGACCAACACAGGGCTGGTGTCAGCAACAGTTCTCATCAACAGTCCAAAGATCCTTAGACAAACACAAAGTGAAAATTCACTGCTAAAGTCAACCCAAGAAGTCCATTAGCAAGTCAAGAACATCAGGGGACAGAGTTGGTCAGAGGCATACCTACAGTATAGCCCAGGACAGCACTGGACGACCAGGCCTGAGCTGAAATGGAGCTCCTGGGTCCACAGGCATGGGGTTTCAGGTGAGGCTGGCAAAAGCCAGTAAGGCTTAATGGTGCTCTCAGGGCCCTGACAGTGTAATGGGTCTGTAGGTCAAGTTTCAGGATGCTGACTCATTTGAAAGTGTCTTGCTTCTGTTTATCATTTCCCTGCAAAGTAATTTTTTCACACGCTGAAAAAATAGTTATCAAGTTTACAAGAAGTAACAGCAAGGTAAAAATGAAAGAGACCATGTGGTCCTCAAGACCACCAGCTGGTAACCACATTGTAAAATGCATAAACTGAGATCACTGTTGTGCTTATGGTAATTCTGAATGCTTTTCCCAGAATTAGAAACAAAGAAATAGAAGAACGCATGGTCTGAATGAAGATACTACAGCTACTACAGCACAGACCAGATCATGTTGCAGTCAAGACAAAAAAGACAACAATTCTTGTGGACTTAAAGTTCTGAAGCCCAAAGAAAAAAGAGCCATAAGGAAAACAAATTTGTTAGAATAGACACCATCCAATTAAATATGTTCTATGTGTTTTAGTCTGAGAACACACAGCTGATCAAAAAACTCACTAAGACAGGAAGAATGATTTTCTGTTCATCCACATTCTAAATTGAATAAACGTGTTCATTAATGGAAATAAAATAATTCAGTTTCATATATGATGGCATCTATTTATGTAATGTTTCAAATTTCAAATAATTCAAGATGTGTACAGATTATTACAACAAATTTAAATATCTAATGTTCTTGATTAGTTTCTAGCAAATTTAAGAAAACATACACCACAGTCAGCCAAAAATAGAAAAAGGAAGGAATATTCTTGGTGAATTAGCCTGAACTCAGATTATTCAGTAACAGTGGGTATAAGAAGATATTTAAAATAAAGCAGTAGAACTTAACATAGCATTAATCTACTGTTGTATTTATTTGTTACTGTTATTATATATTAGTTACTGTTATTTATTATTGGAAAGAGAAGAGCTAACAGGTCATCAGAGGCTAATAACTGAAGAAACTTTTCTGAAATGTCAACATTTACAATATAATGAAATAGGAACCATTTGGAAAAGATTAAATCAGTGATAATGAACAACTTAAGACAGGTTTGTATTTCATAATATCTTTCTTACTGGAGGGTAAACACAATGTATTTGAAAGCTTATAACTCTTGGCTTTATATTTCAACAGCCAAGCTGCGTTTTATTGTTTATACTGTTGTGATATTACATCGTGTCATTTACAAACATTTCAAAATATATCAATGATTTAAGAGTTCATAGGTATTCAAAAGTACATAATGATCATTTATCTGGCTTTGAGGTTTTTCTGTAACCAGTGATTTCCCATGTTTCATTGATTATTCCTATATTGGAAGTATAAAATGAAATTATTAATCTGTGGGATATCTTAATCAAGGTTTAGGACGAAGCAGTCTTTAAAGATGCAAATTCCACATTCTTCCAGTAGGTTGAACTTGTAAATCAAGCAAAATCCAGTTAGAATTTTTTTTTCAGTGAAGTATGTAGAAATTTCATCAAAAGTTTCATGGGCTTCTTATCTACAGAAAGGTGATTGTTAAAAAATACAGGGCCAGAAAAGATGCCTGATTATACTTCTCTATCTCCTATTATGTTGTTCCTCATTAGAATCTTGAACCCACTATCCAATCAGTATATCACTTTAAATATCCTTTTCCTCAACACTGGAAACCTCCTTTATAATGCAAGAACTTGTAGCTAACATTGGATAGAAGTCTCAGTGGAAAAAGGAATGCAAAAGATACACAGGTGTGTCACTAGGAACAAAAAATTGAAAACGCAAATGCAAAACATTCTTTAAAACACAAGTGCTATTTTAGAACCATAGAAACATAGAATCATTTAGGTTGGAAAAGAATTTTAAGATCATCAAGTCCAACCGTAAACCTAACACTGCCAAGTCCACCACTAAACCATGCCCTTAAGCATCACGTCTAACTGTCTTTTAAACACCTCCAGGGATGGAGACTCAACCACTTCCCTGGGCAGCCTGGTCCAATGCCTGACTACCTTTTTGGTGAAGAAACTTTTCCTAACATCCAATCTAAACCTCCCCTGGTGCAACTTGAGCTCATTTCCTCTTGTCCTATCACTTGTTACTTGGGAGAAGAGACTGACACCCACCTTGCCACAGCCTCCTTTCAGGCAGTTGTAGAGAGCGATAAGGTCTCCCCTCAGACTGCTCTTCTCCAGGCTAAACAACCCCAGCTCCCTCAGCCGCTCCTCATAAGACTTGTGCTCCAGACCCTTTGCCAGCTTCATTGCCTTTCTTTGGACATGCTCGAGCACCTCAATGTCCTTCTTGTAGTGAGGGGCCCAAAACTCAGCACAGTATCCAAGGTGCAGCCTCACCAGTGCCAAGTACAAGGGGACGATCGCTTCCCTGGTCCTGCTGGCCACACTAATCCTGATATAGAAGCCAGGATACTATTGGTCTTGGCCACCTGGGCACATTGCTCGTTCATATTCAGCCAGCTGTTGATGAACACCCCCAGGTCCTTTTCCGCTGGGCAGCTCTCCAGCCACTCTTCCTCCAGCCTGTAGCATTGCATGGGGTTGTTGGGACCTAAGTGCAGGACCTGGCACTTAGCCTTGGTGAACCTCATACAATTGGCCTCAGCCCAACAATCCAGCCTGTCCAGATCCCTCTGTAGAACCATCGTACCCTCCAGCATATCAACACTACCGCCTAACTTGGTATCGTCTGCAAACTTACTGAGGGTGCCCTCAATCCCCTCATCCAGATCACTGATAAAGATATTAAGCAGAACCGGCCTCAGTACTGAGCCCTGGGGAACACCACTTGTGACCAGCCGCCAACTGGATTTCACTCCATTCACCACAACTCTTGGGGCCAGGCCATCCAGCCAGTTTTTTACCCAATGAAGAGTACGCCAATCCAAGCCATGAGCAGCCAGTTTCTCCAGGAGAATGCTGTGGGAATTGGTGTCAAAGGCCTTACTAAAGTCTAGGTAGACAACATTCACAGCCTTTTCCTCATCCACTAAGCAGGTTACGTTGTCATGGAAGAATACCAGGTTAGTCAAGCAGGACCTGCCTTTCTTAAACCCATGCTGACTGGGCCTGATCTCCTGGTTGTCCTGTACATGCTGTGTGATGGCATTCAAGACCATAGAATCATAGAATGCTTTGGGATGAAAGGGACCTTTAAAGGCCGTCTAGTCCATCCCCCCTGCAATTGGCAGGGACAACTGCAACTAGATCAGGTTGCTCAGAGCCCTGTCCAACCTGGCCTTGAATGTTTCCAGGGATAGGGTATCTACCACCTCTATGGGCAACCCGTCCCAGTGTTTCATCACCCTCATCGTGAAAAATGTTTTTCTTGTGTTCAGTCTAAATCTACCCTCCTTTAGTTTAAAGCCATTACCCTGTGTCCTGTTGCAGCAGGCCTTGCTAAACAGACTATCCCCATCTTTCTTGTAGGCCCCTTTTAAGTATTGAAAGGCCACAATAAGGTTTCCCCGCAGCCTTCTCTTCTCCAGGCTGAACAACCCCAGCTCTTTCGGCCTTTCCTCATACGAGAGGTTCTCTAGCCCTCTGATCATTTTTGTGACCCTCCTCTGGACCTGCTTCAACAGGTTCATGTCCTTCCTGTGTTGAGGACTCCAGAGCTGGACACAGGACTCCAGGTGGGGTCTCACCAGAGCAGAGCAGAAGGTCACAATCACCTCACTCGACCTGCTGGCCACGATTCTTTTGATGCAGCCCAGGATATGGTTGGCTTTCTGGGCTGTGAGAGCACATTGCTGGCTCATGTCCAGCTTTTAATCTACCAGTACTCCCAAGTCCTTCTCCTCAGGGCTGTTGTCAATCCCTTCTTCCCCCAGCCTATACTGATACCAGGGATTGCAGGACCCTGCACTTGTCCTTGTTGAACCTCATGAGGTTCACCAGGCCCACTTCTTAAGCTTGCCCACATCCCTCTGAATGGCATCCCACCCCTCAGGCATGTCAACTGCACTGCTCAGCTTGGTGTCATCTGCAAACTTGCTGAGTGTGCACTCGATCCCACTATGTCATTGATGAAGATATTAAACAGTACTGGCCCCAGAATGGACTCCTGAGGGGCACTACTTGTCACCGATCTCCAGCTGGATATCAGGCCATTGACCACTACCCTCTGGATGTGACCATCCAGCCAGTTTGCTATCCACTGAACAGTCCACCCATCAAAACCATATCCTTCCAATTTAGAGAGAAGGATGTTGTGGGGGACCATGTCAAAGGCCTTGCAGAAGTCGAGATAGATGACATCCGTAGCTCTTCCCTCATCCACTAATGTAGTTACTCCATCATAGAAGGCCACTAGGTTGGTCAGGCAGGACTTGCCCTTGGTGAAGCCATGCTGGCTGTCTCGAATCACCTCCCTGTCCTCCATGTGCCTTAGCCTAGCTTCTGAGAAGATCTGTTCCATGATCTTCCCAGGCACAGAGGTGAGGCTGACAGGTCGGTAGTTCCCAGGGTCCTCCTTTCTAGCGTTTTTAAAAATGGGTGCAATGCTTCCCTTTTTCCAGTCCCCAGGTACTTCACCTGACTGACATGACTTTTCATATATCAAGATGATCTGCCCCATAACCTTCCCTGCCACCGAGGTCAGACCAACAAGCCTGTAGCTCCCCAGATCCTCCTTCCGGCCCTTCTTGTAGATGGGTGTCACATTTGCTAACCTCCAGTCAACAGGGACCTCCCCAGTTAGCCAATACTGCTGATAATTGATGGAAAATGGCTTGGTGAGCACTTCTGACTTCTGGTGGATCCCATCCAGCCCCATAGACTTGTGTGTGTCTACATGGTGTAGCAGGTCTCTAACCATTTCCCCATGCATTATGGTGGCCTCATTCTGCTCCCCATCCCTGTCTTCCAGCTCAGGGGGCTAGGTACCCCGAGAACAACTGGTTGGACTACTAAAGACTGAGGCAAAGACGGCATTAAGTACCTCAGCGTTTTCCTCATCCTTTGTCACTATGTTTCCCCCCACATCTGATAAAGGATGGAGAGTCTCTTTAGCCCTCCTTTTGTTGCTAATGTATTTGTAGAAACATTTTTTTGTTGTCTTTTACGGTGGTAGTCAGATTAAGTTCTAGTTGGGCTTTGGCCCTTCTGATTTTCTCCCTGCATAACCTCACAACATCCCTGTAGTCCTCCTGAGTTGCCTGCCCCTTCTTCCAGAGGTCGTAAACTCTCTTTTTTTTCCTGAGTTCCAGCCAAAGCTCTCTGTTCATCCAGGCAGGTCTTTTTCCCCCGCCAGCTCATCTTTCAGCACATGGGGACGGCCTGCTCCTGCGCCTTTAAGATTTCCTTCTTGAGGAATGTCCAGCCTTCCCAGACTCCTTTACCCTTCAGGACTGCCTCCCAAGGGACTCTCTCAACCAGGCTCCTGAACAGGACAAAGTCTGCCCTCCAGAAGTCCAAGGCCTCAGTTCTGCTGACCCCCCTCCTTACTTCTCCAAGAATCAAAAACTCTGTCATTTCGTGATTGCTATGCCCAAGATGGCCTCCAACCATCACATCACCCAACAGTCCTTCTCTGTTTGTAAACAACAGGTCCAGCGGGGCACCTTTCCTAGTTGGCTCCCTCACCAACTGTGTCAGGAATTTATCTTCCACACACTCCAGGAACCTCCTAGACTGTTTCCTCTGTGCTGTATTGTATCTCCAGCAGACATCTGGTAAATTGAAGTCCTCCACAAGGACAAGGGCTAGTGATTGTGAGATTTCTCTCAGCTGCTTATAGAATACTTCATCCACCTCTTCAGCCTGGTTGGGTGGTCTATAACAGATTTTAAAATAAAAAATTAAGAAAAAAGTAATTGTATATTGTGTCACTAAATGTTGACTGTGAGTAATTCCCTCCTTCTTTTGAAACATAATATCCTAATCCTTCTAAATGGGGCACTTTTCATTGAAGCAACTACCACCTTGCAGATAATCATACTCTCTAATAAGCTAACAAGCCTAATAGAGGCAAAGAAAGAACTTTCTGGTCCAGGTACACAAAACCTTGTTCTCTCCCATGAATTCAAGCAATTTGGATTTTACTGTCTCTGACCAGGGAAACTGTAAACTGATAGTTTAACAAACTTTGGAGGTTTCATTCTAAGGCTACAGGGAATTCAGAAAAGACATTCATGGTGCTGGTTTATTGCTTTTTTTTCAGATTAGTTAAACGATCTTGTTATTTATATATGATCATTTCTCTCTTTGGGTGGTCTTCTTTTGCAGCCACAGGTATAATTAACTATTGATAATATTTAAGCTCATTTTTCCCTCTCTTCTATTGACACACAAGGCAGACACACAGTTCCATACCTTTGCTGCTTAGTGTAAAAATAAATGCAGAGAACAATCACAGAGATTGCTTTAATTGTAATCAACTCTAATTTTCATCATTGTCATGCTCATTCCTAGGTGGGTGGTTTTTAATATTTCAGTTTTGTTATTTAATCTGCAGAAATGCAAGTAAAAAAAAATACATATGTATATATGAACATTTGGTAACTAGGTGGAGTATTTCTAGCAAACATTTGCAGACTACTACTTCATTGCATTACTATAATTCTTGAAAAATAATCAAAATATTATGAGCATGAATAAGATCACCATAACTCAGATATGGAAGAGATAAGCAGAAGTATGCATATTTATACTTGCCAAATGAAACTGCTGATTCAATGAAGTGAATGGCAAAATTTCCAGTGGTTTCAATAGGGCCAAAATGTGAAACCATTCTAAACTGTGCTAGATAGTTGAATACAGACATGTATATATATTTCAACACACACATTATTTCATGAAATATGTTTATTGCTTCAAATTGTACAGAGAGTGACAGTAATTTCTGATGTTAATGTCAAGCACCAATTCGGTCAAAGGCTTGTCATTTGGCTGCTATGAAAAAGATGTTGAGCCCTGAAAACAAATTTAGCCTTGCTGTTCATGCCAGGGGTCATCTATTTTCAATTTACACATTCACATGCTTATTATTTTTGGAATCACTAAAAATTAAGATGTTAACAGGAATTGATTCCAGATGACCTTTATCACATCTCTTCTCTTAGGCTTGTCATGATTGGATAGATTTTACTGCTTTTATAAAAGCAGTGTATTTCTTCAGGTAGCTATTGAAATTTTGCCAAAGACACAGTCAGTATTGGAAACTGATTATGATAGGAAACATGTAAGACAATAAGAAGCTGTTCCAAAGAGCTTACAAGGTAAACAGATAGAAGGAAAAGCTGCTACTCCTCAGCAATGTATAAATCAAGTTGGTAAGTTAAACACATTACTTATTGCTCTCCCCAACATTTCCAGTGGTATTTTATTCACTTTTTGACATTATATTTGAACTGAAATAAATTTCTGATCTTTTCTTTAATGATACCTTTTCCCTAACATTTTGGTATCCTGGATTAATCAACAGAGGGAACAAATAACAATTTTTATAAGTGGTTAAAATATAACAGTGTTAACTAAACATGGGTTGGGAACAGTTTGAAGGCTGGTCAAATTTGTACAGACCCTTAAATGAATCTAAAATAGAATAGTTTAAATTCATGGTGAATATATATTAGGAGGTTTAACTTTGGTGGATAACAGTTGTCACATGAAAAAATACAGAAGATTTTAATTTTCTTTTTCTCCCGTAAGTTAAGCATATTTTTTGAATTAGTAAAAGTGATGTTCATATTTTAAAAACAATACAGAAAGACATAAAATATTCAAAACTGTCCATTCATGACATTTTAGTTCAGGCATGCTGCCAGGAGAGGGAGATGTTGAACTATAAATCTAAAGCAATCTTGTCTGCCTTCACTGTAAGTTCAGTCTTAACTTGAATCTATGTACATTATTTTGAACAAGAAAGATTACAAAACTTTCTATTTTGACAAATATTTGGTACAAAGAAGACAAGGTCACTGTAAGGTTTTAAGATATACTCTACGTAAATTTTCAGAATGTACAGAGAATGAAAAATATCTCTGTTGAATTCCTACCCTTCCAACTCCAAAGACAAACATTTGTAAATGAATCATAATGATATAATTGTACATTAGAAGTGTATATGTGTATTCAAGAACAGGACATATAATTAGTGCCACAGTTTAAAAAGTCATTAAAGTTCTTATTGAATCATTTTCCTGATGTAAATTCTTATTCAGTTACAAAGGAATTACAGCTTATGAAGGACAAGTGACGGTATTTGTTACGGTGGTGTGTAAAATATGATGCAAAATTAATTATAACAGCTTTTTCATATAAACTAGGAAATAAGAAAGCATTATTATTACCGTAGTTCTTATCAGCCCCCCATTCTTTACTTGGTAAAATCGTAGTCTGTAATATGAAATCATGGTCACAGCCACAAGACATCTTCACTGTGTGCCACCACCTGACTCTCAAGTCAACCATACTGTATTTTAGATCCAGCAACTTCATGCTGAGGATCTGCCAGCAGACTTACACAGATTGATCAGTGTTCTCTTTACTAATGAAAAAACAGATTTTTGCAGAATTTACATTTGTATCTCATTGATCTGTACTTAAAATCTGTTCCTCCATATGTTATCTTTATGATGCAGGGTCATGAGTAGAAACGCATTACACTGGATGAAGAAAACAAGTTTTAGATACTCTGAGTATCTCTTAATATTTTTTCTTAAAGTGATATCTTTCAAAACTGGATTAGGTCATTATTTTCAACTGTGAGGAGATCACTCTCTGTGTTACCCAAGACCATCCATAAATATTAGGAATGAATCAAAGATGAGTTTAGGGGCCTGTAAGTTTGAAAACTCTAATACTTTTTAAACAAACATTTAGTTTTCATAGATGACATTCAATGAGCTTCTTAATTTATTGGGATTTCTCTAAGTTAACGTCACATGGCTTGTTTACTATGAACTATATTACTTTAACATGGCATTTTAGAGATATATGCTACATTTTCAGAGAACTAAGCATTATTTCAATTTCTCTCCATGGGAGAGTGTCATGGTTTCACCCCAGCAGGCAACTAAGAACCACACAGCTGCTCACTCACTGCCCCCAGGTGGGATGGCAGAGAGAATTGGAAAGGTACAAGTGAGAAAACTCATGGGTTGGGATAAAGACAGTTTAATAAGTAAAGCAAAAGCTGCACACACAAGCAAAGCAAAGCAAGGAATTCATTCACTACTTCCCATCGGCAGGCAGATGTTCAGCCATCCCAACGAAAGCAGGGCTCCATCATGCGTAATGTTTACTTGGGAAGACAAAACACCATCACTCCAAATGTTCCCCCCCTTCCTTCTTCTTCCCCCAGCTTTATATGCTGAGCATGATGTCATATGGTATGGAATATCCCTTTGGTCACTTGGGATCAGCTGTCCCAGCTGTGTCCCCTCCCAACTTCTTGTGTACCCCCAGCCTACTCGCTTGTGGGTTGGTGTGAGAAGCAGAAAAGGCCCTGACTCTGTGTTATCAACACTGTTTTCAGCACAAATCCAAAACATAGCTGCATACTAGCTACTATGAAGAAAATTAGAAAATTCCCAGCCAAAACCTGCACAGAGAGAAACCATTTGACAGTACATGACTTTGTATAAGACTAATTACATGGTAATTATTTCATTATGAGATACAGTAATCCAGTTCTGAGAATTATTTTAAAGTGATATACATTAAAATTCTGAACCCACCAGATTTTAGATTTCCAAAGCATTTCACAGAATCACACAGAATCAAAGAATCATTGAAGTTGGAATGGATCTGCCTAGATTGTCTAATCCACCCTCCCTGGCTCAGGCAGGGTCAGCTACAGTAGTTTGCCCAGGAACATGTCCAGTCGGGTTTTGTATATCTCTGAAGATGGAGACCCTAAAACGTCTCTGGGCAACCTGCTCCATGGTTTCTTTCTTTCTTTCTTAGCTGACATTTTCCACACAAATGCGTATCTCTGCCTATCTATTTATGCTGCATAGTTCATATCTTCACCCTAATCTTAATAGAAAGTCTTTCTTATGAAACAACTGAAAGGAGGTTATGGTAGGGAAGCCATAATTTTGCATACTATCTTTTCATTTTTTTTTCTCTCTTACAGAAAGAGAGACTAATTATCTGATAGCTATAAACCTTCATTCAGATGACAAGAATACTTTTCCCCTTCAAAATAACAATAATTGCAACATAAGAGCTATATACTGCATCTATCTTTGCTTTGACAGCAGATGAAGACAGGGAACTACACATTATTAATTATATCTAAGTACATGTTTGAAAAATGTTTCATACATTTGCTCTTTTGCTACTTCTTTCAGGATATAAAATCTACAGGAGATCACAGTGCAAACAATTTTGTATTCATATTGATATAATAAGGAACTTATAAAAATCTTAAAAAAATCCATTTTTTGTTTTTGTTTTAAAATGTTCTATAGGTCTTCCCTGAGGTATGGAGAAGAAATTTGTGCTGTGGAAAACTGAAAAGCATCTGAGTGTTTGCTGCCACTCATTTGCTACAGGTAGCATGCACATGTCAGTTATGTGCATGGTAGACTTCTGAAAAATTTAAACTGTCAATGAAAAAATTGAGTTCAGTTTTGGCAAACATATGGTCACATTTGCACAAAAAAAGCCTTCAAAAAGGAAAATTATTTTCAATACTAAAGCTAGATATTTAATTTTCTAGTTAAGATGGATAATATGCAACAAAGGCACTCTAAACTGAAAAATATATTTCTTTCTGAGAGGCTTTATCTTATTGTTTAAAAAAAACAAAACAACCTGAAAACAGAGGGAGAGAAATAATATATATTTATTCAGTCAGGTTACGCTGCACATTGCACAGCACTGTATTAATTCACTATCCACATTCTTCCTTATTAATCGGACTGAGACGGTGACTACCATGTTATGGGTGATTTTGATGAAAAAATCTGTCCTTGATATGCAGAATACCAGTCCCTACTACTGACTCAGTAGCTGCCCTACAGTGAAGCTCACACCTGCTCATGGTCTGTGACTCGGTGAAATCCATATGGCTTTGCACAGTTGCCAGTAGATGGTCAGTTGTTGTTAGATCTTTAAGTCAGAGAAAGATTTAGGAAAAACAAAATCAAAGAATGAATTCAGAAGCTGCCCTTACTATGGGTTCTAAACAAAGCTGCTTTACCTATAAAATCCCACATGAAAATGAGGCTAATTTAATTGCAAAGGTTAACTGTTTATAACAGAATTTATACATAGGCAAGGTACATAGCACTTAGTGTGTAGGGCAATAGATTTTTGGAAGCAGAAATAATGTATATATTCCATAAAACCAAAGCAGGAGTCCACATCTGCCTAAATAAAAAAAAAAAAAACCAAACCAAAAAACCTAAAGAAAGTTATGTAGGCCCATTCCTATTTTGGAAATAAAACAGAACTTAGTCTAATGAGTCTGATGTTAGAGCCAAAGTTGTGCCATCAAAATTACAAGTTAAAATATTGACATATCATGCTGAACTGATAACCCCCCCCCACCTTTCAATGCTTTTCAACATCTTTTATGCACCTGAGACATATATTTTTTAAGCAGAAATCTGACATTCCTTCTGCAAAAATGAGCTTAGATATACCTATGCACTTTCTTCAATAGAGAGAAATCCCCTGGAAACTTTTAAAATAATATTTTTTGAATTCAGGAAATTCTATAATTTTTACTCTGTTCATTGCATTTTTCTTCTACCTAATGTGTTTATTTCTATAGTGACTACCATCACCCCCACATTTTTAAAAGTTGCTTTCTAAAAATAAATTACTATTTGAGAATACAAGCCAAAAATGAAATCATTGGCAGATGTGGGTTTGTGTTCTTCCCACTTTGACAGAAAGGCTGAAGTGTGTTCTAAATCTGGTAGATTTAATTTCTTTAATAGACTCTATTTGCTCTGCGATAACAGTGTGTATAGCAACAAGGAGTATGGCTACATGGCAGAATGCAAAGCTAAGAAAATATACTCAAGGAGGTAGCTGCTTGTAAAAGTGTCTGAGGATTTAGACGCAGGGATTAACTGAATAATGCTGGCCTACTTGATACATTATTTTCCTTTTTGTGCGTTTTTAACCAAATAGAAGTATTCCAGGGTGGACAACAGAGCACAGATCTGTCACACCTTTCCTGAGTTGTATCTGTAGTCAGGTATATTCAGATTTTTTATAGCTTGTGTGCTTCCTATTAAAGCCCAGTTCTCTTCAGCCTTTACTCTTCCATACAGGAACTGCACGGAAGAAGGGTGACTATACCTACAGACATTTGGGAAGTAGAGAAAAGACAAAATAAGCAGAAAATTTTTCCATTTCTACCACTTCTTGAAAAGCCTGACTACTCAGATATTGGGCAAAAGAGGAACATGGCCCCTGTGAATTTAGAGACAGGGAGCTTTATTATACCTCTGTACTGTGGGTTAACTTTGTAGGCAGTTAAGCACCACACAGCTGCTTGCTTACTCCCCGACCCCAGTGGGATGAGGGAGAGAACAGAAAGAGCAAAAGCAAAAAAACTCATAGATCAAGACACAGATAGTTCAATAAATGAAGGAAAGAGGAATAAAAATAAAAAATAAAAATAAAAATAAAATAAAAATAAATAATGCAAAGGCGATCACTCACCACCTCACTGAAGTAGACCAATGCCCATCCTGTCTCTGAGCAACAGCTACTTTCCCCAAAATGGCCCTCCCCTCAGTTTTTATTGCTGATCATCATACTATATGACATGAAATATCCCTTTGGTCAGTTTTGGTCAGCTGTCTTGGCTATGTCTCTTGCCCACCCCCAACCTACTCACGGCAGGGCAGAGTTGGAAGAATAGGAAGCATTTACATTGTACAAGTACTGCTCAGCAATAGTCAAAACATAGGTGTGTTATCAACACTGTTTTAGTCACAAATCCAAAACATAGCACCATACAGACTACTGTGAAGAAAATCTACTTCATCCCAGCCAGATCCAGTATACACTGTTAGCTGCCAACCTCAGAAAACTATTTAAGATAGGATTTATCTCAGCCATTGCAGATGCCTAAAAATTACTTGTCCAAGTCCAAGCTAAGCTATAGACATCTCAAGGAATTACAGGAACTTCAAGAGTAATGCATTCCAAAGACTGGAATCTTAAGGTAGAGAAGACAAATTATCCCTGATTTGTCCACACATTAAAAAAAGGACAATAAGTCGATGACTTTGGACATAACTAATGAATTTTTAGACTGAAAATTAGCTCACATCAATCCTGTATTGGGAAGACAGAGTGGTGAGGGGCATGTTTCCAGCTGTCAAGATCTACTACTCTCTTGAACACTACCTATGACTTTACAGATCCAAAGAGTGTTCTTTGACCTATGAGCTCACTTTCTTCAGTTCCTATATTACATATTTGAAGCTGGAGTTTCCAAGTTGCCTGATATAATCTACCTTAGCTGACTTTCTGTGGAACAGCAGTAACATGTAATGTATAATTAGGTTAGGCACAGGCACTCATTATCATGAACAGGCTTAGGCATAGTCAGCATGTAGAAACTCATTTGTGTTTAACAGGATAGTAATGTTAAATATCAATGCATTATTCATAGCCAAAAGGAAAGCAAATTTTTTTACACAACAGTTTTAGCATTTCATGTTTTCCTATTCAGACTTATTGAAAAAGACTAAGAATAGGATTTTTTAACACTGAAAAAATAAATGTAAATATATGTAGATTATGTCATATCCTTTGTTTCGATTATTGATTACTGCACACCCAGTGATTATTTTTTCCTTCTTTTCCTTTTCCTTTAATGGGTTTATAACATATTAACATATCTGCACTTTCGTGTGCTAGCAGTAAACTTTTTAAACTATTGAAAGATGAATCTAAAGTTAGCAGTTCATCTGGAACTGTGAACATCTTAGGTTGTAACTTGAAAAAGAACATCATAAGTACATTGCAAACTCATACAGCATGTGTATGTCTGTATTTCTCTACTCTTCACCTTTGGAACAGAAGACCAAGCAATTTTGCTTTTAAAAGAATGCAGTACAGAAGATAAAAATATCCCGTTGCTTATTTCAGAAGCTTTACACAATTCTTGCACCTTTGGTTTGCACCGACTATTGTTATTGATGTAATGTTTCTTCAAGGGAGAGCTAGGCATTCAGCCACTGTCAGACATGAAAGTCAGAAAATCTCACTATTCTTCGACTGGAATATTTGTAACTATAATGTGAGGCTGAGTACTTAGAGGTGCAGTTGGTAACTAATTAGCTGACTATCATATTGTGAAAAAAGTAAGTAGAAAATAACTAGCATATATAAACTTACAAGGATTTTTTAAATTTACATTTTATTCAAATATACCTTAAAGGATATTGACTGGAAGTCCAGATTAATCAGAAAAGAAGTCAAAGTCCAAATAAATCAAGGGAAATTCCACTGATTTCACACTGGGTTTTATCTTCTACATGGACAAAAGGAACTTTACCCCTTTTGGCTTTTAAAAGGTTTCAGATGGCTATGTGGTAGTGGAGAGAATCACTTCACTCTAAACCTACAGTAATGTAAGATCAATGGACAATAATGCTTCTGGGGTTGCAAAAGTTACTAAGAAAAGGGAGTACAGGTAGATTAGTAGAGAGGTTTTTAGGCTGCTAGCATGCTGTACAATGGCAAACCATGACTCAATAATTTTTTGGGGGGGGTCATTGGCAAGCAGAGTACATTTTAAAAAATATGCATCTGATTCATCATAACTGAAGACTGCAAGTACTCAGGTGACTTTTGTTCTCTACAGACCAGTCACCTCTAAGCGTTATTTTGAATTGACATTCAAATATTGCCAAGCTCATGAGGTGAGGAGTGGAGAGGAGAATCTACCTATTCCAAAAGGTTAATTCAGATCAAGGGACATCTGTCACTCCAATACCAAAATTTATGAACAAAATGGGTTATCTTAGAATCAGTTAGGAGAGTTTAACTTTGATATTAAATTCTTCCTATATTGTGCAGAACTAGGAGTTCTCTGTCAATGAGTAAACAAAAAATAGAGAAGACCAAGATCTGTTGCACAGATACCAAAGAAGGAAATAGCGCAAATTAAACAAATGTTTACACATTTACAATGAGATGAATAATATAATAAAGAAGAATTACTAAAGAAGTATGCAAGAGAAACTGGCTTGGTTTCATCTGTTTCCAAACTAAAGACTATTTACAGCCACAGCATCATATTTTATTAAATGACTAAGAAGCCACTATTTTGTAAGGAGTCATGGTGCTAAGGATAGTAGGATAAAATATGTTGTTCGCTCCAGCAGGAAATTTAAAGGACCATATGACTTTTCATCTTAAAAAATGAAATATAAGGAACATTAGTTTCAATATACCTTTCTTCAAAATACTTCAGGGAATGTGATTTTTGCATGATGATGGTTATTAATGCATATAATGTTATATATGTTTGTATACATGTATACTAGGTGTTCATATATAGGTCTAAATTCATTTCGTTGCTTAGAAGGTGAATTAGGATGATAGAAAGTTGTTCCTTTAACCTGATTGTTTTCTTATAAATTGAAGATCTTTTTCAGCAGATTTTTCAGAGAATTGCATCTCAATAAGGGTCATATAAAAATTAAATAAAATATTTACTTAGAGAATAGTCACTAGGCTTGCATATCACTTTTAGAGGGGAATCCTGACCTTTGTTTACATGATTGCAATGTATTCATGACTGTAAAAAGCCACACAAACAGCATGTTCAGAGCAGAAAAAGGTTTTGAGTAAGACCTATCCCAATGTACAAAAAAGGTACAATAGTTCTGTGAAGGAAATAAGTGTTCTGTAGCTGAATTAAAAAAAATGGATGCCTACAAAATAAAACCCTCTCTTCCCTAATGCCAATCTTAATTATTTCTTTCCTGTTCACTTGACTGTAATGAACTTCTAGTTCAAGAAAACCTTTCCTAATTTCCTTTGTCATGGGAGAGAAAGGCTCTGCATTGGCTTTATAGTAGGCACTGGTAGCTTCCGTAATTGTAGCTACGTAGTAGTATGGGTGTTTGTTTATTTGTTTTGTGCGTGAGTATGTGTATGTGCTACATTCCCTGATCCTACTTAGTTAAGATTTATCCTTGGTGACTGTCTCTCCATTTGGGATTTTCATGTGTGCTATGTATACAAGTTTCAACAAAGTCCCTCAGTCTGCTCTCTGAGGTATGAATGTTCAGATCCTACTTAGTTGTTCCAGAAGATTTCCTTTCAGTATAGTATCTTAAGCTCTCAGACCAGTATTTATACAGAGTTCAAAGAGCTGGTTTTGCAAGAAATATAGGTGAGGAGCTGCTGATGTGGACTAGCAGCTTCTTGCAGGCAGGGTAGGATACATTATTTGGTTCATACATCTTGTGTGGAATCAATGGCTCCTTATATGCACACTGTGAAGTAGCAATGAGTTGCGAATGAGGGGGGAGGGAAGCTTTACCTTCTGCTGAAATAGCAAATGCAGATTCTTATTCCTCCAGTTATTTTTAAACAATGAATTTACAAATAAATAAGTTGGGTACCATCAAAATTCACATTTTGAAGACTAATTTGCAAATTGTAAGACTAATTTACACATTTAAAATTAATATCCTTTATATGGAAAACATTCTTCAAAATAATCTAGAAGTGGTACTAGTAAGTTCTGACTGAAAAGGCGTGAGAAAGCTCTCCACTGCTTCTTACGGGCATCCTTATAGTCTTCAGAATTTTTCTGAATAGAGGGAATTTATTGCTAAGAACAAAACAAAGGATTCCAAAAGAGCCTTCTTAGGCATTTTCTGGCCATATGAAAATTTACAAATTATGTAATTCAGGCTCAGGTGTTTCCTCTGTAATGTATGCAGCTAAAGAAACCTGCACAGCTTACCATATGATACAGAATTTGAATGAGAACCTCCTCTTTAAGGTTTTTATACAAGGCCTACATACTTAATAACGTTAAAACTTCTATCTCTACATATATATATATTGATAAGAAAGAAAACTCACTATCTGGGGGAGAAGTCTCAACAATATGTGTATAGTTAGAGGGGTCTCATTTCTGATCTATGGAGATGCTGTACTTTGTGAAGAGGTCAAGAGGAATGACATAAAAGCTTAAGGCCTTTTTGGAAGTAAGTAAGCCTGACAGTTTTAAATTTTATTTATACAGCTTCATAAATTTTAAAATTGGCAGAGCAATTGATAAAGGTGAATGTTCAAAGTGTAAAATAAAAACTCCATGTGGGTTCAACATTGTCCATGCAGATGCACTTGCAGCATCACATTCTTTATAATTACCTGCTTAATGATTCATAAAATTGTGGTAGGAAAACAATCATTAGCCCTATTTTTATAAACCTGGTAAATATACATTTTGTGGAATGACAAACATTATTGATAACCATTCCAGGTGTTTTTTAATTATGTATGGTTAGGAAATGCTCTCCTATTTTTAGTAGTTGATTTCTGGAAATATTTTTGTGATCGGGTTTTATTTTTGTGGATGTTAACTGAAAAACAAAGAACGATGTTGCTTTCACTTCTGATACGAGTATCTATATATACAGATATTCTCCATCTCAAACAATCAACCTCAGGTGAAGTGTGAGCACCCATAAAGTGTTCAGTTAAAATTAGAAAGAATCTGACTTACAATTCATAAATTCAAAATGAATAAAGAATATAATGATTTATTTGGCTGGACACAGATAGCTGAGACTCTTTGAACCTTAACAATAAAATGTCTACAAGTCAAGATAGAGTGGTAAGGTTCATTAAAAGTAGCAAAGTGCAATCAAATAAGTGATGTGTTGAAATGAATGGAAATCAAATTGCTGTTGTTTCTTAGGAATACTTTATCTTTTTTATTTTTTTGCTAAATTACATATTTTATCTGTAGAAAATTAAGTACTATTTAAGAAAATTAAGTAATACTCATCCTAATAAGCCAAGGCATATATACATATGCCTATATATATAAATATGTGTATATATGTATATATACCTATGACAAGATCTTGATAGTATTCATCACATGGAACAGTACATCACAATACCCCCTCAAAGGCCAATGAGGTCACCGGGAGAGCTATCAGCACAAAAGAAGTTACTGGAATGACTGGTATTGAGGCTGTAGTAAACAATCTGTAAAGTAATCCAAGACACAATAAGAATGAAATAGAAATGGTATGCTCTACAGGGTAAATACCCCAAAGCACCAGTTCTATTGTTGCTCACCAGAAGGTTTTGCAGCTCTGTGGCAGTGGGATGAACGAGGAAATAGCATTTGCAGCATGTAAAACCATCCCATGCAGTGCAAGAAGGATGAGGAAAATCTTCTTTGCATGGAATAAACATTTTCCTGTAGCCCTACTTTATCTGCTAATGAGTTGTTTATGAGTACAAAGAAAATAATACCTTAAGCATGATACATGCCTTTAAGAATACCGCCACCCCAAACCAGACCATTTTTTTATCAAAGCAATGTTTCATGAAAGTACAATACAGTCTCACATGGATAGGTACCAACACACTGTGCTAACATCTGTAAAACAGACAATTACAATCAAGGCAGTTTTCTTCCCACTGACGACGATCATTGTGCAAGCATAAGCACTAATATTCCACAATTTTTTTTTTCAGAAATAAAGTATGTACAACTGTACATATACAACTATACATACTCATCCCTACCCCAGTCACATTGAGTGGACTGGACTGAGAGCTGTACTGTCTCATTTATGTATTTGAATAATCCTGCACTTCATTGTGATAGACATATTTTCCAGAGGACAAGGTTTCCCTTGTGGTGTGTTTTGTGGAGTGTATTTGGGCTGGAATGCTTTCAGTTTCTGAAGCAAGCATTTGCAGATACAAACTAAATGCAAGATCTGCCAAAGAGAACAAACTGCAAAAGCCACAGTGGATATTTACTGTTTTGCAAAATCGGCCATTAACAGACCTTAAGCAATCTAGAAGATATTTAGCTGAATTTTGCTTTCCGAGATTCACTTAGATAAGGGAAAAAGGAGGTGAGAGAAATTGCAGGAGGAGGAGGAGCTGATCTGTCTCAAGGTGGAGCTGTATCTTGTATTAAATGACATTGGCAGATTAAAGCTCTCTGGTGGGGAAGGGCTTAAAGGCTGAGTCAAAAGCCAAGAAGTCTCTTTATTTACGCCTACCTCCCAGCCCCTGGCAATCTGACTAATAACAAACTGAGCTAACAAGAAAGACTAGAAAGACCAGAGAGAACACAGAAGCAGCTTGGATCTAAAAATCTGACAAACCAAGTGATCAAGTCAAGCTCTGCTGAGCATCTTGTTTGTTTACTGCATCCCAATGCTTGCAAACAGTTAAATATATGCAGAAAAGTCAGCATAGCTGTGAAGTATGCTGTGAATTTTAATTGAGGAAAAAGGACAACTGCTTACAGGATGGTGTAATGTGCACACTGCCTGCAAGATTTTTTCAATTGAATGCTTTGTACTTTGTCTTCTGAACAAGGATTTTAACTTTATGGAGCTGTAGTATTACCAGAGCTTGCAGCAAAGTGAAACTCAGAAGACAGTGTGCATTTTTCACAGGGAAAAATTACATCGCATTGAAACAGCTGCTCCAATTGTGCATTACGGAGTGTTTCAGGAAGTGTTACTGCTGTACAGGTAAGAAAGATTCCAGTTAGTTAATTAGCTTAGCATATGAGAAATTCATTTCTCAGTACCAGTTGAATTTGTTTTTCTGCATGACTTTGTATAACTTTTATGTTAAATGATGGCAGTTTATACTGTATTTCCAACAGTCTGCCAGGTGCATTTATTCAAACTGCCAACTGTGTAAATACGTGTATTAAGGAAATGCTGATTTCAGATCCCTTGAGGGGGGAGGAATGGGTGTTTGGTTTTATTTCCTGAAGTGCAAGAATGGTCTTAAATGCATCATCTGACTGTGATTCCCTTCAGAATATAATAAACAATCTCAAAGGTTTTTAGAAATTACCAATTCTTAGCCTGAGGCTTTGAAATTCTTCAACATGCATTTTTAAATAGGTGAATTAAAACAACCAACCAAACAAAATCCCAAGTAAAATGAAGCAAGCTATTTCAATGTTTTAAAAACACGTTGATAATTACTTGTCAAGCATGTGATGCCTTTGCTATAAGGTAACTACTTCTGAAAGTATTCAACTTTTCCTCGTTGAAAGGACTGTGACATTTTTTAGTCTTTTAGGATTCCTACTGTAAAAAGCTTAGTTACAGTATGCAGTTAGTAGTGACTTACATGAAAGCAAATGAAACAAACAAACTTAAGTTACCAAGTGGAATTTTCTGAAAAACCTCACCACATAAAAGAGAAAAAAGTCATCTTTGTCAAGCCTTTTAAATTAAATTTTATTTTATTGTGAATTCTTTCAGTTGAATGTTGATCATCTGTTACTTGAAAGCAGTTTTTATTTTACAATAGTAGCCTACTGAGAGATTCATTACATATTCCTGAATGTTCAGACCAAAAAAAAAAAAAAGAAAAAAGGAAAAATAGGAATACAACTCTCCTATTAATTTTTGTTGTGTGTATATATGTGTGTGTGAGAGTTCTGGCAGTGCTGCCCGCAGAAGTATGACGATGATTAAAATGGGAATGTTTTCCAATTGGTTACAAATGTTGTTACTTTCATCTCTGAGAGGAGGCCTTTCATTTTTATAACCTAATTTCTCAATAGGCACTAGAATGAAACATGCTTTTCAGATTTTTTTTTTTTCATTTAATTTTACTCAGGGACTACATAAGTGCAGTTTGAATTTGATGCAGATTGAAGCTGGAATTCCTACAGAGAAAAAGTGCACAGAAATAAAGTCTAAGTAGTCATACAGTAGGTTTGAAGCTGGCATCTGTGTCAAGAGCCTGCATTTTTTACCTCGGGTCACTAGAAAGGATACTGATGCATGTAAAGCAAGAATAAATCTCTAGCATAATACAATCCTGGAATTATTCTGCATATTTCAAAATAACATCTTGACATGCTGTGTCTTATCCAATACTTCTTGGGAAAACAAACTTAGAGACATATATATTAAACATATGCAGCTGGAGTTCAAGGAGTGTTATATGAGACAACAAAATTATTTGTTCTACTGAAACAAAGATGAAAGGTCATATTTTTAAGGACACTTTTTCTCATACTGTGAATTGAACTTACTACTTCTAAACTCATATATCTACTCCCATTTATCAGGAACTACTAATGGAGAAAAACATAATTCATTGTGCACACATTTGTTGTTGATTTTGTGTGTGTGTGTGTGTGTGTAATACTCATACCACAGCACTTAAATGCCTGCATGTATAAGTTTTTGCAAGCCGTTTTAAGGGAAGCCTTCAGAAACGGTGTTGCTAGTAAAAAAGGTATGTGGTAATTAAAATATGTATTGATGAGATGCCAAATCGTATGGCCATACTATAAGAATGTTCATGCATGTAATTGAATAGATTCTTGTAAGAGGTTCTAATCTTGCAGAAATTAACACTTCAGCTCGTTAATTGTGTAGTGACATTCTGCACTCCATGTTTAAATAGCTAGCTTTGAAAGATCAAGTGACTTCTATTAGATGTATTACTGAAGAAACCTGCTTAGTTCAGTCCTAGAATAAATAGCACACCCCAAAAAAGTTCATGTGTTTTGAATCATCCATTCCATTGTAAGATTTTTTTTTTCTTTTAGGAAATGTGGAAATATTTCGTTAAAGATTATAAACAGTGATTTCACTCCATCTCATGTATCAAGAATTACCATTGTTCTTGCTAATTAAACTACCTTGACAGAAAGAAACAGAGAATCTTCAAATAGAGTGTAGCATAAATTAATTCATGCCAATGACAACAAATGCCTGATTTCAATGTGCAAATTTTGCTTGTGACTCTGTAGTTGTACTGTAATGATGTATTTATCAGGTAGTGCAAAGTTCAAGATCAGTTTGACAGATGATAATTCAAGTTACATAACATACATAACATACAGATTATACTGGTGCGGATTTTTAACTTGTAAAGCACAGTTAGTTTCATGTACATTTAGAATTTTTGCGGTAATTAATGATTATAGTAATTGGAACTGAAATTAATCTCAAAAATATGTTTGTCCCTTGCCTACCTGTTTCTTCTGACATGTACTGCATTGTCAGTTCTCTCTTCTTTTTTAATTGTGTACACAATTAATTTATGTGTATATTATATTCAAACATATTACACTACTATGTGCTTTGTTCCCGCTTTCACTAAATATCCACAAACTATAACATCTGCATTAACATTTAAGTAAAGAAAAAGAATTATTTTGTCTACTTCCTTTTCAGTTTGGGGATACAAGGATTGCAGAGGAAATACTTTTTGATTTACATACATAATGCAGAACCAAAGGAGAGATTCCCTGTATCCTGACTGAATGGGCTTTTGCTCACAACACATTGTTGAAACACACCAAATCTTATTTCTTCTCTTCAGCAGCTGGACAACATTAAGTGAGCTTAGCAAGGTACCCTTCAAATTTGCAGTGCTATATGGTGACACAAAGCAACGATCCAAAATATTATATTAGCCTTGATATAAGTTGCTTTGGGCAGTAACTTGTTACTGCTGTCCACTGGCAAAACATTCTATATGGTAGATAAATAAAGACAGCACAGTCCTGATTATCTCCTACTTTGGTGTATCAGCATGAAAGTACTGAAGCATGCCCCTTTTGACTGTGTTTATTGATTCAGTACATTAAACTAAATATATTTTTCTCTGCTTAGAAAATCATTCAAATGTTTTGCATGATATAATATTTTTTGAAAGGTGAGGTAGCTCCATGACAAGTACTAAGAATGGTTATTGCTTCCCCCACCCCAGAAAAAAAAACAAAAACAAAAACAAAACAACCCTGCGAAATCATGACTCTATTACTTTTCCTTTTTTCTTTTTTTTTTTTTTTCTTTTTCCTTTTTTATAGAATCTGCTGGGCAAGATGAAGCTCTGGATTTTTATTCTATATTCAGTTGTGGTTGCATCTGATCCTTTCCAGTCACAGCCTTCTTTTTCTGCAGTTAGAGGATCTTGTCAGAGTTTGTGTTCCTGTGAAGAAAAGGATGATACCATGATTATAAACTGCGAAGAAAGAGGCATCAAGATGGTATCAGAAATAAGTGTCCCACCATCACGGCCTTTCCATCTTAGTCTGTTAAACAATGGCCTGACTATGTTACATGTGAATGATTTTGCTGGCCTTGTTAATGCTATCTCTCTACACCTTGGTTTTAATAATATTGCAGTTATTGAGCCTGGGGCTTTCAATGGTCTCAGCCTTCTTAAGCAACTTCATATCAATCACAATTCTTTAGAAACACTTAAAGAAGGTACATTTCATGGATTGGAAAATTTGGAGTTTCTTCAAGCAGACAACAATTTCATCACAGTGATTGAAGCAAGTGCCTTTAGCAAACTCAACAGGCTTAAAGTGCTTATTTTGAATGATAATGCCATTGAGTATCTTCCTCCAAACATATTTCGTTTTGTGCCATTGACCCATTTAGATCTTCGTGGAAACCAGTTACAGACACTGCCCTATGTTGGCTTTTTGGAGCATATTGGTAGAATACTAGACCTTCAGTTGGAAGACAATAAATGGGCCTGTAACTGTGATTTGCTGCAGCTGAAGATATGGCTAGAAAACATGCCTCCTCAGTCAATAATAGGGGATGTTGTATGCAATAGTCCTCCAGTTATCAAAGGCAGCATCTTAAGCCGGTTAAAAAAGGAATCATTTTGTCCCACTCATCCTGTCAATGAACTTGAAGATCCTTCAGGGTCTCTGCCCTTGGCTGTAACCCCCTCTATCAGTGATAGTCACCTATCAACTAAAGTGATTCCTATCGTGAAAGCTCCTACTAAAGAACCAAGTTTAGTGCTTCATACTTCAAAGCCTACTACTCAGTTTCCAGGAATCTATTGTCCCGTCCCCTGTCACTGCACCAGCCATATGCTCTCAGGAGTTCTCATGCACTGCCAGGAGCGAAATATTGAAAGCTTGTCTGATTTAGGACCCCCTCCTCCAAATCCTAAAAAGCTTATTCTAGCTGGGAATATTATTCAGACATTACTGAAATCAGATCTTGTGGACTATGCCAGCCTGGAAATGCTTCACCTGGGGAACAATCGCATTGAAATCCTTGAGGAAGGATCCTTTATGAATCTGACTAGACTGCAGAAATTATATCTCAATGGCAATCATCTTACAAAGCTAAATCAGAATCTATTCCTTGGCCTTCAACACCTTGAATATTTGTACCTTGAATATAATGCCATCAAAGAAGTTTTGCCAGGGACATTTAATGTAATGCCAAAACTTAAGGTCCTCTACTTAAATAACAACCTTCTGCAGACTTTGCCACCCCATATCTTTTCAGGTGTTCCACTCACCCGATTAAATCTGAAAACAAATCAATTTGCTCATTTGCCTGTGAGAAATGTCTTGGATGAACTGGATATGCTGGTACAAATTGAACTTGAAGACAACCCCTGGGACTGTTCCTGTGATTCAGTTGGGCTCCAAAGATGGATACAAAAACTGACTAAGAATACAATGATGGGTGATATTTTTTGTAAATCTCCAGGGCACCTAGCAAAAAAAGAACTGAAATCCCTGAACAGTGAAGTCTTGTGTCCAAGTTTAATCAACAGCCCTGCCCTACCAACTCATGCCAGTTTTGTAGTTGTGACAACTTCTTCTACTGCTACCAACACCGCAGGCACCATCCTGCGGTCCCTTACAGATGCTGTCCCACTTTCTGTTCTAATATTAGGACTTCTAATTGTGTTTATAACTATTGTATTTTGTGCAGCAGGAATAGTTGTTCTTGTTCTGCATCGACGACGAAGATGCAAAAAGAAACAAGCGGATGAACAAATGAGGGATAATAGCCCAGTTCACCTTCAGTACAGCATGTATGGGCATAAGACAACACACCACACAATGGAGCGCCCAGCTGCAACTCTCTATGAGCAACGTATGGTTACTCCCATGGTTCAAGTCTACCGCAGCCCATCCTTCAGCCCCAAGCATACTGAGCAACAGGAGGAGGGAAGTGAGAAGGAAGCTAACGATTCCAAACATCTCCGCCGAAGTCTTCTGGAAAGGGAGAACAGTTCACCTCTTACAGGTTCAAATGTCAAATATAAGGCTACAGATCAATCTGCTGAATTTCTGTCTTTTCAGGATGCCAGCTGCTTGTATAGAAACATTCTTGAAAAAGAGAGAGAACTGCAGCAACTAGGGATCACGGAGTACCTAAGAAAAAATATCGTCCAGCTTCAGCCTGATATGGAAGTTCATTATCCTGGAACACATGAGGAGCTGAAGCTAATGGAGACACTCATGTACTCCAGGCCAAGAAAAGTTTTTCTAGAACAAACTAAAAATGAGTATTTTGAACTCAAAGCTAATTTACATGCTGAGCCTGACTACTTGGAAGTCCTGGAGCAGCAAACATGAAGAGATAATACGTTGGGCTGGGGCTGAATTTCTGTAATTCTATTTTAAGTTGGAACAGTTATCAATAAAAGTGCCTTATAATAACATGTCAGCAGTCAGAACTTAAGCACAGCAGTAATCCTAGCAAAAAAAACCTCAGGGATCACTGTGGGAAGCCATGGGGTTGTGTGCAGGCAATATGTCTCACCCCAATTTAAACATGAACTTTGTGTGATTGAACTGTGGGAAGAAGATTGCTTATTGCAATATTCCTCAACATTTTAAAAGGGTGTGTATGGCACTCTCCATTCTGTACCCAACCTATGGAAAAATATTTGTTACCTTTACTCTTTCTTTTTTCCCTCAGTTTAATTATATTCCATTTTTAAAAAATACCTGTGTTGTAGTTATAAGGTTAGAGTGTATTGGTTAGGTTAGTACATGCACTGCATATATGACCACTGTCTACAACTACACCTAACATACCCTTAAAATAAATATGAAAGGAGTTGAAACGTTGTCATACTAAATGTCAGTTAAAAAAAAAAAAACCAAACAAAAAAAAACCCACACACAAAAAGAAAAGATTTTTGTGTATGCACCCAGAGCCTGCAAATATTTAAGTATTTTATAAGGAACTTTATCATGTGCATTCTGTATCAATATGTGGAAGGAAAAATATGTAATTGTGTTTACCCAACATCTTCAATGAAGAAAAAAGCAAGCCTTTTGCTACTTTCCCTATCTGATAGCTTTACCTAAGTTTGGACAATCTTTTCTTGAGCTGCTGCTATAAAATATTGTGCATCACTGGTGTTTCAACTCATAATCCTGGGCAATTTGAAAAGCTACTGAGAATCAGCTGTAAATATGTTACTGTGTTTAATAAGTTTGATTTATATGTGTATATATATATATAAATAACTTCTGTGCTGGCTTTAAATATTCTTGGAGGAAATGAGCTTGCTGTGGCTAGGAACTTCCAAGTGCAAATACAGGTCCCTTCCCACCCTACCCAAAAGCAACTCCCAGACAGAATAACTGCAACAATACACAGATGAGGAAGAATAATAGTATTTTGCTGTTCGTACAAAAATATGTTATAATTTCTGAAATTAGAAGAAAATAGGTTAAAAAAAGTAGAACACTGCAGGTTTATTTTTGCAATGAATTCTAGCTAGGTTTATATTTACTATTTATTCTGTATAATTTTGTATTTTTTTCCAACTCACAAGAAAAGAAAAAGTTTATTCATGGCTGCCTTTCAAGCAAATCAAGGAACTGCTCTCTATCAATGAAAAAGAAATAAAGAGGTTTTTAAATGTCTTTTTCTTAAAGGTCACTTTTTAAACAAGGCAGCAACTTCTGCATGCACAAGTATAGAACAGTTTGGGAATTAAACACCATGCTTCTCACTCTTGTCATGTGGACAGAAGCATCTTGTGCAGAGTGCAGTAAGGCCATTCAATTTCTGTGCATGACTGACATGGTGCCAAAACACAAATTCTGACCTGTATTTATCTTCTTCTAAGCAAATCTTTTGTAAACTGACTATGCATGAACTTTTTTTTTTTTATTTCTATTTGTAGAGAAAAAAATCGGCTTAATTACTACACATCTACGTATGTACGCTGAACTTAGCATTGAAATCTTGATAAAGTAGAAAGATATATTCTTTAGTTCAGCTTACTGTTGATGTCTTACCTATTTGTATATACAGATGTGAGTTCTTCATATTCTTTGTACATAAGTTTTTGACAGAAAATTTTCCTATACCAGATATGAAAGTCAGATTCTCAGTTCTTTCAAATTTGCATAGAGATAATGACTTTGATGGTGCTATACTAATTTCTGTAATTTGAGGATCTGACCACATGTTGTCTCTGTTAACAAATCAACTTCCTTATTAATATTTTTGAGGTGTCATCAATTTGCTATGGAAGTCAAACTTGTTGGCTTCCAAAAATCAAAATGCCAGTTATTAGAGAATAAATATTATTTCCTCTGTCTATGACTGAGAATAATTTAGTTCAGAAAACCTGTGTATTTAGGAGGATTAGGAAGAGTAGATCTGGTGACAACATATTTGGTTCATTGCTATCTTTATTGCAGACAAGTAAAGATAATGCTAAATATTACTTGTGCAGGTAAGGGTGAGACAAAAAGGAAAACACAGATACATTAACTTTACATTATCTTAGATATCTAGTGTTATTTTAGCTGTCCTTGCATATTCAAGACATGTGAATGGAGTTCATGGACATGCCACAGAGCCTATGGAAAACCATGCCCTGATCTGGAGGAGAAACTGGAGCCCAGGTGGGATGGCTTAGAGCATCAAAATGACACTAGTTGTCTACAATTAAACAATTTAGTTTCACACAGAAAAAAAAATCTAAGTAACTTTATTATCTGAAATAATTAAGATCCAATGAAAAATTGAATTCAGTCGATGGAAGCGACACTAGAAAGCTTTGAATATTGAATCAGACCTGCTAATATTGCTCTTTTTTGAATTCTCAGAGATCTCAAATTAGTGTAGAGAACAAAAATAGAACAAAAATACACAGGGTACTCGATAACAGAGTTTAGTATTTCAGTGTCTTTCATTTCAGTAGTTACTTCCATTAGTAAAAAATGGGTGTAAAAATAATACCCTGCAATTGGCAAGATGCAGGGAAATGATGATTCAGGCCCTCAGGCTTAGATTTAAGACAAATAGCTTCAGACTAAAGACAATTGCCACACACACAGATGTCACTTTGCTTAGCTGCTAACAGTTACTTGGCAGAACATTGAGGACAACTGTGTGGCAAAATAATCTTCTTCGTTGCAGTCTTAAAGCATCAGAAAGAAGAGTGAACTAAATTCATGTCAGGAATCAGTTATACAGCTGGATCAGAGCATCACTCAGCAGAATTAAAGAAAGCTTTAGCTTTTAGATTTCCCTCAGCAGAGAGATTCACATCATTCATTATATAAGGGCAACTGTACTCAGTGGCAGTCTGTAACACTGTAAGTGGTTTTGCAGTATCGAGCAGTCACTAGAATGTGGCATGTCATCCACTTTCCTATCATCTGTCCTTACTGGACTGCCACGTAGTGAAAGTTTGTATGATGAGGAAAGAGGGGTCTGCCTATAGCTTTACCTCTTAATATCATTCTCAGACAGTGATTTTCCAGCTATGAGGAACCTTTATATTGCCATAACAAAAAGGGATAAGAATTTGGCCTTATATGATTATTCTTCAGCTGAAGAATATCAATATCTGCTGATAAAAATAAAATCATGACATAAGGAAGGTATCATGTACAAAGAAAGAAGGATGCAATATCTGTTTCTAAAAGTTCCTTGGAACATTTTCATTATAACAATTAGAAATGTGTCCTTAATGTTATTGGTGTTTGCAGAAAGTTGGGAGAGGTATTCAATTTTTTTTGTTAAAATCATATTCTCACTTTTTTTTTTTCCAGTGACAGGCACAGTTAAGTGGTTTGGTACATTTCACTTAGCTAGAATAATGGAGGTTGGAAGGCAAAGCATGTTTGACAGTCTGCAACAACGCAGATCCATTTTTCTCCTGTCACCACAATAGTTTAATTGAGTGTGAGAACAGTGCTTCGTCAAGCACACTGGTGTATGTGGCAGCTATTTTATTGTTGTTAGGGTACCTCAAGGTAACCAACACTATCATTTTTGCCCTCACATTTGAGTGAAGAAAATATATTAAATAACATTATAGACTTGTTCCCTAAATAAACAGATATTAAAGCAATCTATTCCACTTTTTTCTTTTAAACGTTTTTTTTTTATTTTCAACTTCATAAAAGTGAAATGTATTTCTTTTTCTTCCTGCTACAGGTATTTTTCACACAGACTTTTAGTACTGATACTTGAATATATTACTTGCAGTGATGCATCTCCAAGCTGCTGAACAGAGAAAAACAGCCCCCCCCCTCACCAAAAAACCCTTCCAACAAAACCTGTAAATTTACATGTAAATTAGATTATTTGCCTATTCAGAAATGGTCCAATATTTTCACACATTCTTCTCCATTAGAATGACAGGTCAACCTTTCTGTAACCAAATTCCAGACTGAAAATGAGTTCATACTTTTTGTCAGTGATGTGTCAAAGTTACCGGATTCGAATCCAAAACTTTTTCACCTGCAGTCATTGTTTCTCTGATTGGAATCTGAGGATCAGGTTTTGGCCCCTCTTTGCATGACAAAGAAGTCCCCAATATGACCCCAAACAGATGACGTTTACAGTATGCCACTTACTTACCTACATAAAGATTACTAATTGTATAGTATGTTAAACTGAAAAAATAAGTTTGACTGGGATGGCAAACCATCTTATAAAGATCCATTTCTGGTGTGTTAATAAAAAAGGGTATTTACCACAAATAAAAAATTACTTCACAGGATAAAGTAATAGTGGCAAGACAAAAAATGAATGTCAAAGTCATCATCAGAAGGGATTCTGGATTATAATTCTGAGGATGCCATTGTCTACAGCAATATACTTTATCAGTCACACCAAAACAATCTGCAAGTTTCACGTAGATGCACTGAAATTATCATGAGGGGAAAAAAACAATCAAGTACTTTTCTTAATTCAAAAGATCAGCTGAGAAACTTACTTAAGACTGGCACATTTCTCTTCTCTTGTGCTCCCCAACATAGAATACCTTCATTTCCATTAATGAATTTCCTGGTCAGCCATAGACAGCCCTCTGGCAGTACAATCTACTGTTGCAATTGAAACCTACTCCTTTGAGAGGTTTTGCAGTATGTGCATTGCCTTCAGCAGTCAGTTCCTTTGGGACTTGGTGGTTGGTGCACTCTGTTGGATTTAAGACAGGGAAGAAAGATCTATTATTGATCTTGTATTATAAGTCAAAAGACCTGTCTCTTTTTGATTTTCTGAAGTTTATGATATTCTTGATCTTGTTCGAGCAGTTGGTATCAAATTCTTTTGTTCTTTGAAACATAAGTGAACTGTAGCTGGAACCAATATGGGGAAGTTAATCACCATACTGAAAAGATATAGCATGGTGTTTTCTTTCCTGCACATCTCCTAACAGTCAGCTTTGGCTTTTTAACACAACAGCACAAATTCTTAAGACCCACAGTCTAATGGGAAGCAGCTAACCTCAAGGAAGAAAGTAAAATGCCAGATGCTGTTCAGCTCTATGAAAGCAAGATGCAATGAAGAACTTTTTTTTTTACTTATTCAGCTTCACCAAGGTGGAGTGCAAGTACATGTGCACAGCACATTTCATAAAACATTTACCCAAGTTTTGTGTTTTAAGGCAATAACTTCAAAATAGTCACAGTATGTTCCTCCTATTACTACTGGAAGGACTACTTCTACTCCTACTATTACTTTTAGTTCATGCAATGGAATGATGGAATATGGAAAAGAAAAACAACTTAGATTCATATTTCAAGGAGAAATGTTATTTACTGTAACTTCAGCTGTTTGCCTTTGTAGATCAATTCATCCAGATTATTCCATTTTGAGATAAATTGTTTTACAAGTTAAGAATTTTTAAAATTCTTCCGGTTGTAATTAATTACCAAATAAACTACAGAAGAGTAGAAAATGAATTGTTCAAACAGAAAGAAGTCTGAAACTTTTTATATATGCAGAAATCCTATGGAATATTAGCATAAACTTGCACTTTAAAATAAACTCTAAAATTTATTTTGTTAGCTCATAAAAGTTAGTATTATTTTTAGTTTTAAATTAAGAGACATCTCAGCATTTTTGCATGTTTTAAAATTCAAAGCCAATATAACACTTGCGTAATGACATGTTTGGGTTACATATTACTGTACATACATATTAAATGGTTCCATACTAAGACATATTAAAAAAAATAATACTGACAAATATAATCTGACACTCCCCCCATCTTTTCCTGCTGAACCTGTGTAGTGTGCTGTGCAAAAAAGTGCACATATCCTAGGCAAGGAGACCAAACAAGAAGATGAATTCTTTTATATCTTTGTTACATGCATTTTTTTGGGGAGTATAGTATTATGGATTCCCATCCCTGTTGTGTAGTATGTTCACAGAGTTCATATGAGATGCAATTATCTGAGAAGTTCAGACTTAAAACAATTAAATGCATGACATTCGCTACAGAAGGGATTGGCCTAACTAGTAGTCTATGCAATCATGTTCTTTTGTAAGTGGAATGTTGTTGCAACTGCACTTTTTTAAAAGATCCTGTGTGTCAAATATCCTTTGAATATATCTGCTAGATCAGACCCCAAAGATTCTCTCAAATCTTTATGAAACCTGATAAGATGCAGGATTCCAGGCTGCCAATTCTGGGCTAGTTTATGGGCATCCAGACACCCTGGATCTTTGGGTACTTGAAGGACAGTGGAAAACCTCTAAGATCATGTGCTATAGACGAAGAATTGTTGAGCAACACTTAAAGATTTAGATTGTTTTTTTCATCTGATCCAAGGTGTTGAATATTCTGCAGCATTGCATCGTATGATTTAAGGATGAATGTGAAACATTAATAAACCGGAAATGTAGCATTTAGATGCCACTGTTCACTAAAGGTAAAGGATTCCATGAGATATCATGAAATGAAGATTAAGATATGGAGATTTTAACTGCCTCATGTGTTATGTAAGTGTCTTTAAGTAATATATCACTTCAAGAGAGTTGAGGGGAGGTGGTGGTGCTGTGTATTGACCACTCATGCATTCAGATGTCCTGAAGGGAAATGCTGTGCTGAGGATAGCTATCTTCATTCTGCCATACATAATATTATGAAGGCTGAATCATGTTCTATAGATTCTAAAGTTATTTTTTATTATAGGCTGAAATCAATCACTGCTTTAAGCACTGAAGTGTCATCTGAAGTCAACTGGACTTCTTGCAGGCTCAGATTCCATGATTATATTTATTCATAAAAATTACCACAGAATAAAGAGCAGCTTTATTATTTTCCTACATAAAAGCAATCTTGTAAAGAAAATTATGCCTTCTGCATTTTTTATTTGTGTCCTGATCCAAGGGCCATTAAAGCTTAGGAATGATGTCTTTTGGATCTGGAGTTATGCATCATCATCTTAGAAATCTATAGTCTTGTCTGCAGAGATGTATATAGAAAAAAAAGTGAGCAAAAACTTAGGGATGTTGCTGCACCAAGTCTTTTTCCAGCCAGCATGAATTGGAAGTAGACAAGACTAGTGACTGTTCTTAACTATAAGGACCAACCATATGTTAACTTCATAAAAATAATTCTGAAGATTCCCATGACATTGTCTCCTGAAAAAATGAAAGGTATGTGTCTGGTTTTTCCCCTCATTTTTTCTAACATCTAAGTATGTAAAGAAGATCACAACATAGGTTATAGAGGTCAATATCAGTAGTAAATACCTAAAAGATATTTGGATAATAAGAAAACCTTCTTTACTAGGAGGGGTAGTGCAGCACTGAAATACGTTACCCAAAGTATCTGCGGAACCTTAGTCCCCAGGAGATTTTCAGGACTTTGCTATACAAAGTCACAGCTGGTCTAGAGGAAGCAATGGTCCTGCTCAAAGCAGGATGTTGAACTAGACAGCCTCCAGAGGTCCCTTCCAGGCAAAGTATCTGTGGTTCTAATATGATTCTGCAAAAGATTTTTGAGGGCAAAGTAGAAGAGCCTTTCTCTTTTATACATAGGCTTCCTGAATATGAAGTTAAGGGAAAAGGCAATACTCACCAAACACTGTCATGCAATAAAAGCTTTCAACTAACTTCTGTAAGACACAGAGAAGTAGTAATATCAATGCTGCATCAAATTAAACAGTCCTTCTCTGATGTTGGTCAGAATGCATGTGAACTGTGGTTACTTAAGTTTATTGTTAAAACTATTTTTTTTACATGATAGGTGACTTCAAATTTCTAAATAAAATGCTGAAATTATCTGAAACTCTTGAAGAGTGATCCGTTTCTGTACTAGTTGAATTAATGAACCCTGTTTTCTTGACATGCTGGTGTTTTAATTCTCCACACATTTCAAAGCTAATGATAATCTCACTTTTTCAAAGGATCTTCCAGGCTTTAACAGTTCTTACATTATATATTCTATTTGTCAGAAGGCCAAATTATTATGCACTATATGATTAATGTACATTTTACATTTAAAATATTTTTTACATAAAATTCTACTGTGAATCTTTTGAATTATGAAGCAGCAGTTGGAGCAAGGTGCTTCTCTAAATCTAACTGATTTAGTCAAATCAGGATCTATTTGATAGAAATAGATTTTGATTGTTAAAAATCATACGACAATTTGCTTAGCTCTACAGTCAGGGATTTGAGAGGCTGTTTTTCCCATTTGCTTATGATGCTTCTGGTAACAGTAACCTCATAGAAACCTTTGTTATTCCTAAAAAAAAAGTACCTAGTATAGTTAAGCAGTATTTAGAATCATTATACCTAATAAATTATCCTAAAAAGATTATCTTTTCAGTTTGTTTGCTCTATTCCCTGGGTGGTATTGGATGTACACTCAGCTTTTATTGTTTCGTCAGCTTTATTTGCCACTTAGGTAGGATCAGATTTGCAACTGTAGCAATGAAATTTTTAAACAATATGAAATTTCTAGGCTTTGACAATTGAAGTAAGCATACTTCTTTCCAATAAACACATAATCACAGATACATTTATTGGTAATTTATTATACGTTGATTATCATCCCTCACATCAGTTAATATTCTTTGTTATTACCATCTTCTTTTGGGTCATGAAACACTGCAGGTAATACTGTAAGTGTCACTTTCTTTTCTCCAACAAAAATCTAATAATGACAACTCTTTAAGAAAGTTGAATGTTAGAAAACATATTAATTTCTTTGTAGAGAACCGGTATCAAATGCGGTTTTGCCTCGACATTGCCGCTGTAGCGCCATCCAGCGTCGCGCTTCGAGAAAATCCTCGTCTCCACAGTTTTGAGAAAAACAACCTCGTGCGCCTGCGCAGGGACTAAAGGCGTGAAAACAGCCGAGGCGGGGACAAAAGGCGCGAAAAGAGCAGAGGCAGGGGCAGGACGTCCGTGGCGAACCGCATGTACGCATTTGTGATCCGCGCATGCGTGAGAGCCCCTATATAAGGAGCACACGTGCCCCTCGGTGCGGGTGGTGGCTGTGCGCGGGATCACTCCTTCGATACTCGAGGCTTCCCCCCCCCCCAACACCTCCTTCTCTTTCTCTCTCCCCCATTCTTTTCCTCTCCTCCCTTGCCCTCCCTCCTCCCTCCATTCTCTTCTCCCCCCAAATAAAAGTAAAAGGTTGTACGACATCTGACGGATTGCAGCATCTTAATCTCGTCCTTGGGATTGTATCGAAACCTCCCCTGACATTGGATCAGGACATCCTTTACATGTGATGCAGGTATTCAATGGGACTACTTAAAAGGACTTATTTAGCCATATATATTCTCTCAAATGGAAATCTCTTTGGTTCTACTTGGACTTTGGAATATCTCAGAAAATAGATCATGCCCCTTTTCTTCAACTTTCAAATCCTGTGTTTTCTTAGAGTGCATTGTTAAGGAAAAGAACATACGGGAAATATTAATCCTGAACAGTGGAAAGCATATCAGACCTCTCTTCGGTCTAAATCCAGTGCTTCATGCTAGCGTTAATTAGTAATCAGTCTTTTCACAGTCCTTGCATGGTATGTTATCTATTACCTGAAACCAGATACTTCCATACAAATTTAGAGCAAACATGCATTCAATGATATTTTCCTTTTTCTTATACTCTTCTCTAGGTATTTAGAGTCATTCTTGGAGACCGGATACTAAATGGATCTTTGATTTGACCTAGGATGGCTGTTAGTAAGTTCATAATAGGTACTTGTGTAGGATTACTGTGGAAACCAATTTTCTCAAACATAACTATAACTAGAAGTGGTTTATTGACTTTTATGGATATTTTTAATAAAAATTCCTAATAATTTCCATTCTTATGATAGTTCTGTATTATATTAATCTTGTAAATTGAACCCCTGAAAGACAGTACAAACCTGGAGGTGTTTCTACCAGAGCAATTATTTAGCCACCTGAGGAGGAAGTGAAAGATTCAAATGATTAAGACAGATAACCACAGAGAATCATCCATAAAAATTTAATGAAACAACTGCTACTTTGAGTTTAAACACAGACATAAGAGCTCAGATTTTTTTCAGAAATAGATACAAAAATGCTCCTTAATCCTACAATTTGAAAGTAGAAAATTAGACACTAGTTATGTGTAATTCTTTGATATTAATGTCAATCAAAATGTGATTGTTTTCTACCTAGATGTGATAATGCACTCCACAAAGATTTGAAAATTTCCTTCCCATAAAAAGTTTTTTCAGATAAGAAATGCTTAAACAGGCTATGGAAAATAACTGATTTAATGCACAGGTATACATAGTATACTGTTAGTACTGCAGTGAATCCTCGGTCTTAGTTCTAATAGGAAGAACCAAAAGAGGACTGAAAAACATAAGCAAACCAAATTAATCAGAACAACCATAAAAAACAAAAAACAAACAAAAAAAATCCCAAAGAAACAAGTCATTAAGAAAAAAAAGGGTAAAGAAAGATAAAAACTTTTCAAGTATTGATTCATTGCTCTCTGTATAGCTGATCATATTACTCTTCAACATCTCTTTTGCTTCTATTTTTTATTTTCTTGTTTAGTCTTTTCCACTTTTTTGGTTTTTTTTTAATATATGTATAACTTTGTCACCCAAATAAATTTAAATTGTGGGTTTTTAGGTGGCATCTTTCTAGGTGATTGTTGCTCACCACTGGACAATGCCACAGTCTCTATTCTGGGCTTTTAAAATGAAACAGATGTCTAAGGTCCTAAAAAACTTGATAGTGTATAACTCATTACTTGGGTTCTTTTCTCTTTTGGGGTAAAAACATCACAATACAAACAAGTAAAGCAATATTTATACGGGGGGGGGGGGGGAGGGAAGAAAAGGAATTACAGCTCAAGCTGGCTGGGAATTTTCCATCAAAGTACAGCTTGATGGAAAAAACGTGTTTTCAAAACCCTCAGTGTTTCACACACGAAGACTGTTTTGCCAAAAATAACACCGATTTTTTTCAGTTGAACAAGGTTGTCAATAATTAAATATTTCAATTTGTCAGACTGTTCTGTTTTGACATTACCCACCTCTAATCTTTCATAAAATCTTATGGAAATTGTAAGAGGTGAGCCTATGATGTTTTTGTTTTTTTTTTTTCTGTTGAAAAAGTTTATTCATTGAGCAACACTTTCCATTATATCTTTACAATTTTCCATCTAGCTTGATTGCTGGAAGGCCTGGCCACACAAAAATTATAGGAGTGTGGGAAATACAGACTGCAAGATGGCAGAGTATTATGGCAGTTCTGATACGAGTTTCAGTGGCTGTAATAGCCAAAGTTGGATCTGGCAAAATTAAATGGAATGTTTTACTTTAGGAATTATATACTTTTTTTTTTTTAAAGTTGAACATATTTGTGAACAACTTTTCATAAATATTTTGCTGTTTTGCTTTCTGTTTTGGTACAAGCTTAAACAAAGTTGAAGTTCAAACTTTTCCGTTTGACCAACTGTGTGTGAAACATAACAAAAGATTATCAGTTCTCATGAACCTAATATAAGAATACAAATTACTAGGTTTGGGTACCGTACTCTTAAAATGCACACCTGACTAGGATCACCGATACCAACCGAGTGCCAGGCCTGCAACCCCCTGCAGTGGCTGCCTTTGGATTAGTAGCAGGTGATTATTCCAACCTACTAAAGGAGATCATGAAGGAGATGACTTGCAGCATGTATTTAAATGTTCACATGATAGATGAAAGAGCTAGGTCCGTGATTCCCACAGCCTGGAACAGGCTGCGATCAACATCTTTCACTGCAATTCCCTTCTAAGTAGTTTAGAGAAAATTTCATGGGCATAAGACAGATGGTAACTACTGAGAAATGTCTAACTTTTTTATTAGGAAAATATAAAGTCAGCTTATGTGTAAGAGCTTGTCCTTTTTCTTCAGTTTTTGGTGGGTTTGGATTTGTCTGGGTTTTTTCTTTTCTCCTTTTTGGAGTATCTAAGTCATAAAAACTATGTAATGTTCCTTGATATAAAGGAATGATAAGTATAATGACAGTTCAATGGTTTATCTGTAATTTATTATTGACCTTTTGTACAGTCATTTTAGTTCTTTTCTGCACAATTTGTATATTGTACCACAGAAACTTCATTACAGTGGAAACACCACGTCATCAGTATACTGTCAGTAGCACAATTATCAAGAGATTTAAAATAATGTAAAAATGGGTGTTCAAGATGGGTGTTCAAGAGAGGATATTTCAAAGATCTGAGAGGAAATAATTCAGTAACATGAAGAAACACTTTTTACTGTAGCACTTGTTGCTTATAGAGGATATTAGTTCTTTCTGTATCACTTAGAAAAGAGAATGGAGAATTACAGATCAAAAACACTGAACTAAGCATAGTAACATTTGGATCGTCTATTTTTTTAAGACCAACTGCTGTGGAGCATAAAAGAGGAAGTTGTTTCTTGTATTAATGTTACTTAATTGTTTCTTCATTTCCATTTGAACATCATCCTGTGACCAAGTCTTCAACATGATCTGTAAGACATTTACTAAAGGGAATTCTTTTTCCTGCTACCACCAACAAAACAGGAAAAAAATCTGAGGGGCAATAAAAGAGCTGCTCTGCTAGCATCTATCTTCTGTGGACATATGTGTGTTTCTCTACTTATTTTCCTATTAATCTTTCTTAAGCTGTGGGTGTAGTGATGGTCAGTTTTTTTACTCTAGCAGCCATTACATATGTTTGTCAATCATTCCTAGTAAACATGCATTGGAATACACAAGTTGTCTGGCCCATCAACAAGTTAAACTTCAAATTCGGGAAGTTCAAGAAGGAATTCCATCTTTGGTAACAGATTAGGATTGTTTGTATGAAAGAAACATGTTTTACAGTTAATAAATATTTTCTTCACGGTTGGTAGTGCATATTAGGTGTATTATCAAAGATGAAATCTCAGCACTGCCTAAAATTATTACAGGGTCTGTTGGACCCTCCCTAGATCCAGAGGGCTGTGGCACCTCCAACTACTGACACTAGGACCCCCACTTGCTTTGATAATAAACCTGTGTTATTAGTGAGGATTTTCTGTATTAGATAATTTAGACCTTTGAACAGTTAAAACATTAATTGGAATAACAATAAATTCTCAGCTCTGTGCTTATGATGTGTTCCCTTTTGCCTATAACAAAATTTGAGTAGACACTGAGAAAATTTCTAGTGAAGCAGACAGCCAGGTAGGCATCAATAAAATCAAGTAATAGATATAATGCAGAAACAAAAAGTAAGGTTTAAACACCGAGATACCATTTAGACAAATTGGCTTTTGTACTATACCTTAACCAATCTCTGATCAGCAAAACTGAGTGAGAGCTGAAAATGTTATAATCGGCACCATCATTTTCATTCAAAGAGCTCAATTTACAATAATCTTTCTGCATGAACATTAGGCCGTAAGGCATACAGCTTTTTTCTTTTGCATATTTATTTATTTTTACTTATTGTTTCATTTATTAAAAAATGTGGGTTTGCTACAGTAGTATTTTTTCCTGAACTAATGCTTAATGGTTTCCAATTTTTTTCCAGAGCAACGATCCTTTCCCCTTTATACATAATGCTTTTTAAGTTATCAAGATGACTTTTAAGAAATAAAAAGTCGGTATTTCCCCATAGCTTATACTACTCATCTACATTTTCTCCTAGAATCTCATTTTCCAAAAAATGGTAGGGCTGTACTTTGTGTTATTCAGACGAAGAGCTACTTCTATTCTACATACAGTGGAGTGCCTCATACATGTGGAGGTATAGTGGAAACAAAGGTAATCCTTCTAAGAGAAGGCTGTGCAAGGGTTAAATCACAAGAAAAAATACCTAAGGGCTCTCTGTTCTTGAAATTTAATCTACTAAACAAAGTAAGTTTTAACAAAAATCAAAAAAATTATGGCACTAATGAGAAACAGCTGAACCTCATCATCTATGAACAGGACTTTTTAATACTATTACTTTTTACTTCCCTGTGATTATCTTCTCAGACATTAAATTCTGCTTCCCTCCCCTCTTAAATGGCTGTAAAGCACCGGGAAATCTATGAATGCTCTGTAGTTAGTATAGGATATTAGGTATTAGTGCACAGTGCTATATATTAGTATATATGCACTCTACTGATGCAGAAAACCCATAGGGGATAGAACTTGAGCAAGTGCAGAACCAGGGCCTGCCATTTTAATATATTAAAGGAAGTATTAAAGATTTGCTATTCCTGAAGTACAGTCCTTGAGAGTTTAAATAGAAAATTTAGTAAATTTCCATGATTATTAATATTTTATTGTAACATGAGTCATATTCTTGTTCATTTGTACTAGCAAAGACATTGTAGAGACTGAATATCCCTCTAATAAATATTTTGTCAAAGTCTGCGTTTATGTAGAACGGATTTTTTAATATATATGGAATAAAAATGTCCCTGAAATGAGAGGATGAGCCTTTTCTTTTCCTTCACCTCTGTATAGTGATTGTGTCCATATGAATGTGGGAGAGAGAAGAAAAAAAAAAATTATGTCTTTGATGTTTGTTCCTCTTGACTTGCAGAGCTGAATAGGAAAAACAAAGGGGCAATAAACTTACATTGGGTTCTTCTTTATTTTCCAAGACCCTTTGATAAAGCTAACCTAAATGACCAAAGCTGTAAAAGCACTGCTCATTCCTTTTTCTAAATGTCTCCAGAGAGATTTTCTTACAGCTTATAGCAAATAGGAAAAAAAAGAAAAAAAAAAAAAAAGGAAGAAAAGGCTTATTAACTGTTAGCCTTGTGAGCTTACTGTGGGATCTGACAGGCAAATGACATTTTCTCTGGTTCATGGAAAACATCCCATTAAAAGGTTTGAATTCAGAGTTCTAATAGCAAGAATTTAATTCATTCTCCCAGAGCTGTGTCAGCTGTGCAATATCAATGAACAAACTGTAGCTTCATGGTCTTCAATAATCATAAGGTAATAATATTACATAAAGGTACATTTGCAGACTGAAAATTAAATTAAATAGCTTAACTCTAGGATGTGATTTATTATTTATTTCAGTCAAAATTCAGTAATTCCCAAACTTCACTCTTCCATTGCTTAAAATCTGTACGTTTGTATTTGCCCTGGCACATAACATATTATTTGTGTAGCTGGTCCTTTGCAGACATGAAAGAGAATGAGGTTCATGCTCCATGATAGAATCTGGATTCTTCAGCAATGAATCACAGGCCTTTTTCATTTAAGTTACAGGAAAGCTTAAGGTAGGACAAAGCAGCTGTACAGTGCTGAACCATTTCTTTGAGTATGATCACACTTACTCTGTAGTAACAATGAAGACCACATTTTTGCTGTTTATTTACTTGTTTGAAGGAAAAACAACCAGATGTTTGAAAGAAATAAAAGATCGTGGACACAGATCATGGTCTAAAATACACATGCATGCATATATAGACATGCAGAAGCATATATGCATGCATATATATTACATATAAATAAAAAAAATCCTTGGATCCCTTGATAAAGTATTATGTTTTTTTGGTTAAAGCAGAACAATAAGATATCCAAATACCAGCAGAACAAAATTATTAGATAGCAATTTTGCAAAAATTTATATTTTCATAGTGGTTCATTATCTGACTGTGATTAAAGAAGACTGCTTTTGTAAAGAAAACAGATGTGCAACAAATAGTAATACTTCCTGTTTATTCAAAACCAGAAAGGTCTCAAGTAAATTCCTTTTGTCAGGTTGGTGCACCATACTTTAAGAATGATTTTGAACAGCTGGAAAAAGTCCAGAGGACATAAAAAAGATGATCGATGTCTAGAAAATATAATTTCTGTGAAAAGATTTAATGAACCGGACTGTTTATCTTAATGAAGAGAAAACCATGGAAGGAGAAGGTGATATTCTTTTAATACCTAAAAGTATGGTGCAAAGATAAAAGGAATAATTTCTAAGATACGACAATAATAATGGTCTTAAAATTTAATGGGGGAAAATTAGGTTAATGTAGCTAAAAAACCCCATGGAACTTTATAATAAAGGTAGCAGAACATTTAAATACACTGTCTGAGAGGCTGTTAAATCTCTGTTATGAGAGTTTTTAAATGAAGCTGGACAAACATCTGTTAAGAATATTGTGAGTACAATTAATGCATCTTTGGAGCAGGGGCTTCACTTCAGCTTCAGGATTCTAAGATCAATGGTGAGATTTTTGTTTTTACATAGCTAACAGTTATAATCATTGCTGTGTTTTAAGACATGCAGGAGCAGGGGAAAAAGACAAGTTCTGTCTGGAAAGGGAGACACAGTATCATAGGTCAAGTACTATATATGCATAGTACATTATTACTGCTATTACAGGAGGAGAGAATTCATGTCTTTCTCATGGGAGAAGACTTTTAATCCATGACTCAGGACACTGTTGACTTTTTGAATCACTTCCAAAAGCAGGAGAGAAAATTAATTAGCAGGTGTATTTTGCTCCATTTAATGTTATGTTTTCATGGAGTGTTGTTCCTGGTGTTCAGTACTAGCTGGTTTTTTTAAGCCTCAGTGTCCCCTGACAAATGAGAAATTGGAGCTAGAACTTGTGCTGCATAGAAACATATTTGTTTGTACTATAATTACTGTCACTTCTTTAATTACAAATGCCTGTTTCAGAAGTGGTGTCTTTTTATATATAATGACATTCCCTTTATCTACCACTACTCAGAGGAGTGCTGATTTCTTATCAGATCAGGCATCAGGTTAATTTGTACTTCAAGAAGAATTCATTGAAATAATCTGTTCTGGAAATGGAAATATCAAGGGTAACTCTGAAAAGGTTTAAATGCATAAAAAAGTAACTGAAATTACTTTGCTTAAGGTTTTTGTGAGTGGTGGGAATTCTCTCTTGGGTGTGTAAGTTTTTTTACCTCATTCATAGTTGTTCCATGATTGCTTTGAAAACATTTTAGAAACCACAACTGTCAAGTTCAAATAGTTCTTCCATACTCATTTTGCTGACACTGGGTTTATAATATTTGTGGTATTTGGCTTTAATCATTAGATACTTGTGCCGCCATATTAAGAGCTTTTCCTGGAAAGGTACATTTTTGTAAATAGTTTTGTCTTCTGTCATGCATAAGTATAAAGGAGTGATTTATCACTATTAAAGCTGCTTGGACTTTGTGTCATTAACATATTCTTATTCTTTGAAAGGAAACATATCTAAAAGTGATAGACGCTAAAGGTTATGTATTCAGTGTAGAAGAAATTTTGTGATAATGTGCACTATTTTGTCCCAAAAGGAAAACTCCCATACAGAGCATATTCATTGGAATGGAAATACAAAGCTTCAATGTAAGTCTCTTTAGAAAGTGAAAAAAAGGCTAAACCAGACACAGTGGTTTGTACAGACTGTGTGTTTCCAAATCTTTTTGACATGCTGTCCAGAAGAATCAACCAGGCAACCAAGGGGATTGAGAGGAGACTTCCTAAGTGATTTTAAAAAGTAATACAGTTTCTTAATTCATCAACTGTTATTAAATTAATGTGCTCCCTCAACTGTCACCTCAGGTTTCATTCAAACACAATTCTACAGTTATATCTAACCGCAGGGCATGTATTCACAAAACCATTTAAAATGCATCTTTTTTTTTTTTTGCAGATGTTCTCTGTGTATTGTTCCACACTACACTTTTTTTTAATGATTGCAGAACAGCAGTGCTGTTAAGAAGATAATATTTAATACTGTAAGTTACCTCTTTAGCTTAGAAATCATCTAGTATATCAAACAGATGGACATGTCTTTCTCCTTCAAAACAAGCGCTATTATAACAACTTTCTCTCTGAATGGAAATGAGTGAGCAGTACCTTTAAAGAAATTTGTATGTGTGTGTGTAAAACGTGTAAAATACGCACAAACATTCATGTGTACATCCATACACATACACGTCCATACACTGTTTTGTCCCTGATACCTTTTTAAACATGCCACATCTATACCACAGTCCCCACCTTCGTTCTCCTTCAGGTCACGTCTGAAAGCGCATTTGCCATTTTCCATCAAAAAGATTTTAAGCCTGTCACTTTTATTTGTGATGAGTAAGCAACCCATTTTTTTGTGGATTTAAACATTTATACTTTGAAGGAAGTCAGTTAAAATACAGGCCACTGGACAGACAAGGCTTTTCCTCTCCCTGTTTCTTTCTCACTCTCAAGAACCAACTGCATGACCTAGGAAACCTTACCAGATAAGGGACAGGGGATTGAATGCTCACATCTACCAGTTCCCCCAGTTACTTTACATTTGTACACAATGCAGTGTTCTGTAAATAACATTACTCTATATCCCGTCAGTTGTTATGTTTTATTTCCCAGGCAAATATAGAGATAATTGTTTAAAAAAAAGTTCCTAACTTCAGATTACCATTATTATCATCCTTTGGCAGGAGAAGAAGAAATGGATGGAAACCTATGTAGATGCTATTAGGGATGTTGGGGCTCGGGGGAGCGGGGCATAAGTTTGGAAGCCCAATAGAAGTGAGATTGCCACAGATCCATGCCCCCAGGTCAACCAGTAGCAAGGCTGAGCATGTATTCCTAGTAGGCACATGCACACACAAATACACGCATAAAACACATACACGTGTGTATATATACATACATGTATATATACATACATATATATGCACACACACAGAGCCAACACAGACAGGCACACTCAGTACTCAGACAAACACAAACAGCACCAATGGCCTCATCCTGCTTCCCTCTCTGACTGATTAAGGTGAAGATCTGTTAGTAGGAAATAGATAGGTGCATGTGTAAATACGTGCAATGTGGATCCCTCCAGCAACTGGGCTCAGACACTCAGTCTGCTCAGTAGCTGTCCCTGGATCCCAGTCACCCCAGTTTCTGGAACCTGGACATTCAAACTTCTGAGGCCACTGCTGGTGCAGAACCACAGACATCCCCCAGTAGCTGACCATGGACACTCGGTCAATCCCATATGTCATCCTGGATCCTCCCCAGGTGCCTCACTCCTACACACATGCGCGCGCGCGCGCGCGCACACACACACGTCCCATTTGAACCCCCAGACCTCCAGACCCCCAGACCCCCAGACCTGCTAGAGTCTCTCTAGCAGCTGGATGGGAAACTCCTGGTCCCTCCAACAGCTAGCTCACCCTTAGAGACGCACACGCCCCTGGCTTCCAGACCACTTCACCTGCTCACTGGCTACACCAGCTTGATCTTCACTAGTGCTCACACATTCATTTGCACACCTACACTCACATCCCATAATGTCTCTCATACCTTTATGCAGTGAACGCCCTCAGTCCCAAAGGTGCTCTGGAGAGCTTCTCCCCTTGACTCTACTTAATGGGTTTCAAGCTTGGACATTGGGCAGAAGGTGTCCTGGAACAGCCCTTCCTCCAAATCCTTAATTTGGGTTCCTGCTTGCCTTTGTGCCCCTGTGCTCCTTTGGGCTTGTGAACATGGGCCTTTGATGGGCTGATGGTTTCTGTGATGGGCTTGACAGTAGCCTGGCCAGATATCACTTAGGCTTATCCACCTGTTGTTACCTCTCTGTGCTCTTTTCTCTGTGTGCAGATGAGCTTATTTTAATATAACCTAACAAGGAATAATTTATTTATTAACTACAGTCCTTTTAAAATCAGCATTGTGAAAGACATTATGATGTGTGAAGACACATGATTATTTTGTTGGTAATGCTCAATTAAACTATTCTGAGAATATTTAATTGTGGTAGAAGGATTAGCAATCAAAGCCTGCAAGACATATACACGTTAGTGATTACATAGAGGTACGATTTCCTGTTGTCGTCAGCTTGCTGCTCAGTACCTGTCTTTGTTTACTGAATGCCTATTTTTTTTTTTTTACTGAATGTCTAGTTCTTTTCAAGGTGATAAAATACCAGAACATTACTAATTTCCTCTCATCAGTTTCACAACAAAGAGTAAGTGTCTCCCTATAGATGATTCCTGAGGTGCCAGGTAAACTGGGTGAATCCAGTATATGTTTCCTTTGCTTCCTTTAAATATCATTGTTGGTTCCCAGGGAATATAAATTTCAGTGTAAGAGCACTGTGACTTATTTCTCAGAAGGAAGCTAGGAATCTTTGTGCAACTTCGGTTATGCAGCAATGTGGGTTTTTTTTACAGGTAAATCTATCTATATTATGAGTCATGGGGAGGAATACAGTGTTCAAATCAACTTTTTGTCTCTTAGTGGAAATACAGGGACTAATCTCCACCTCCTTTTTCCAAAGGAAAAAAATTAAAGCTTGTAATATTTTGGTGAAAACACATAAATCAAACAAAGAAAGAAAACATTGTTTTGGTATTGAACATGAAGTGTATATTGACATCAGTTTAAAAAGAAGAAATAGACAAAATTCTAATTTAAGATGTGAAGAACTTCAAAGCTGTTGTTTTCAATAGCTGAAACAAAGTTCATCAGTTCTAGGTTAAAGTTGTATTGCATATTTTATATTGCTGGCACTGCAAATTCAAAGTAGAAAAAAAAAAGAAAAAAGTAGTGGCATTGTTGTTCAAGCCTTCTTAATTATGCTCCCAGTCTTATTTTTCCTTACCACATGACATATTTATAAAATCTTGGGTTTGCTTATGCATTGACACAAGTGTTTTGTCTTTTGCAATGGTAGCACAACATTGAAAACACAATCCTGTAATCTGTATAATCCTGTATCTTTACTTTAAATTTATTTGTAGAAGAGCAAAAGCAGGTCTGACCTCACGACCTTTTTTTCATGGCCCTATAAATCTGGCATTTCTATCTGTCCTTTTATAAGCTATATAAGTCTTCATGCTATAAGTAATTCATTAGTGGGTTGTTACATCGGAATTATTTGTTGATAATTGGATCTATCAATTATAGTTCAGTGTCCAGAGGCTGATATTTATCTATAAACCCTGTGCAACTCACCGTACTTCAGATTTAAATCTTATGATTCTTGTGAGGAGAAAGGCAGGACTACATTCCTCATTTTAAAATTGGCAAAAGAAAGAGGTGTAAAATGGGATTCATCTCAGGCTCTTTTTGTGGTCAAGAGACAGACACATTGTTTCTTCAAAAAGTAGACATTTAAAGTAAATCAGATGAATCTGCTCTAAAAAAGAGTTTTTCTCTATTGATTATAATGGGTGACCAGGTGGTGTAGACACCTTTATCATAGCTGCCTAAAGCTGTATATGAGGGAACCTTCCCAGAGAGCTGTTAGGACTTTTTCAAGTTCACAGAAGATGTCTTGCAAAGGGAATTCAGTGCAGGTCCCTCAGGTCTCATTTGCAGAAATTCTTTCCTGAAAAAAAGAATTGTCCTGATAGTCTACAAATATAGAATTTATAGGATTTGGAGGGGGAAGATTGAGGGTGTATTGCTGGGAGCTAAAAAGGCTTTCTATGGCTTTACGGTCACTTGAATTTATTTGTTTCTTCCATGTAATTATTTTCATACCTCTGGTTAGTCATTAAGTCACTGGCTTCCTGATTAATTGATCAAATGTATTTTATTGTTATTTATATTTAAAGGAAAAATAAAGAGAAAGTAATGGCCTTAAAAATATCCATGAATTAAACTCTTCAAACGTATTTTGAATTTTTTTTGTTTCCTGTTAATGAATCAGAGTTTCTGGACTTCCCTCTCCTTATTTACCATTGTAAATCTTACTTTCTATAGTAATTATCTACAAAATTTTCTAGTTGCTCAAACCAGTTCCATTTACCATGTTTCTAAACTATAATTGTAAAATACTGAATGTGAATATCTATTAAGTCTGCATTTGCCTCTCATCATTTTAGTGCAAATAGAGTAAAATAAGTTGTTTATCAAAATTCAAGTGTTTCTTTGGCTTAATTCTGTACAGCTTTTCATCAAGTGCAATTATTTTTGTGTATGTACACAGAAGACAAAATAATTTTCAAAAAATATTTATCATCCAATTTGCATGATTGCACAATGACCTAGATACCAAAGAATCAAGACTGTGGTGTTTATGAGATTCCTTTCCCAAATATAAAGCATTTTGGAAGACTGATTTTTCATATTACTGGGGATTTGTTTTTCTTTCTAAATACACCACTTCTTGTGATGAACAAAAACTTTTAAATATTGAATATAATATTTTACAATTTTTACAAAATAATTTCAGGCAAAATACCTTTCATGAATACAACATAGCATATATTACTTCATAATTATAATCTGAGTTAAACAGCTAGGGCTGGCTTGATGTATAAAGCTCAGGTAAATTATTAAGCTTGTCTTAGCTCATGAGACTCTTATCTTAAGGATGATGAAACCAAATACTTTATATTAAAGCTTTAAGTGTCTTAATATCTTCATCCCAAACTGAATACAGCTTTGGAGACAAAGAGTGTATGTATGTGTATACATAGCTCCAAGCTTTCATAGATACAAATGTATGGATACCTCCAATTTTTTTTTCTGTCTCTCTGTAAGCTACATCACTACACTTCATGTAGCTGTTGTATTACTTATAATAGGTAACATTTTATTCTAGTTTAAACATTATAAAAAATGGAAAATAGAAAACATAGACCTTTCTATTAAAAAAATATTAATGGCAAGAAAAGAAACTGTGACACACAAACAAGATAAAAGTAGCAATGCTACTAAAAAGGCCTGGAACCTAGGACCATATATTTAAATGGTTATCTGTACTAGGAGCACGTAAATAACAAATTATTGGAATATATGTGTTTATTAGAAATGAAGAGGAAAAGTGTATAAAGAATCTATTTTCCCCTCTTTGTGTAAGAGCACATTTCTTACTCTTCAGAACAGTTCCCTGGATAACGGCAGGTGAGGAAAAGTGAGCCAGCCAAAGCTGGAATGAAAAAACCTATACTAAATGACATATGTACCTGCTTGCAAAGTTGTGACTGACCCACGGGAAAATCATCACATAGTAATTGACACCCAAAGCTTTATACATTTCTAGTAAATTATCTGAACTTCTCCTCTAAGTGAAAACACAGAGCAAAGACTAGGGGCTGTGAGCCAAGAACAGCAAAGTTACTAATGCTTGAGTGGCTGAAGGTGGGCTGCAGGGCATGATACAGGGACATTCACTCCACTTGTCACAGCATTGTCTGTGCTTCAGTAGGCAGGGCACATGTGACTTCAAAAAGCAATTTGAGATATTTTACAATGTTATGTAATTCTATTTAATCTATAGGCTTTCACCCTTCAAATCTTTTATTGTTTTTACTTCTTTCATACCTATCAAGATTCCAAGCTTCTTCCTCCAGACTTTACCAGATGCAAAACTTTGCCAGATGCAAGACTTTACACCTTATAGAAACAAAATAATCTTTTTTGTACAAAAGAATAAATCATAATAAGGTATATTTTTTATCTTTTTATGCAGATCAGATGACTTGAAAGTCAGAACAAGGGAGAATACAGGTGAACTATAATATGTGTAGATAATAAATGCAAAAAAACCTCCATAAGCATGCATCAGGTAAATCTATTACTGACAACATGGAAACTTGACAAAAAAAACACTAGTGTTTAAAATTTTATCTCCACAATCATTCTGTGCAAGTCTGTCAATTGAGAAAAGAAACATTTATTCCTCATCTGGAGGAGATAATTTCCAAATATACTCAATTCTGAATAGGTTGTAACATAGTGACAGTGGAGCTAACTTAAAACTATTTTTCTGGTTTTTGAAAGAAAGCATGTACTAAGAAAAAGCAAGTACAAAATTTCGCAGTAATTGTATGTATAGTGCCACCAAATAATTGACCTACTAATAGCATGTTAGATATTCCAGTCTATGGACACACACTCACGCTAGGCATACGCACAGGGTCACACATATGGAGTAGTATTTATGGCATATTCACTTGGAGCTGATGCTACTAACAAAGGAAATATTGTAATTAATCCCTCTAATTATATGTATATTGAATCTTAAGTAATCACATATATGTTTTGTACTTCAATTTTCTATAATGTAGAGTGTAGAAATATAGAAAACTCCCACTGGGATTGTGGCCACAGTATATTCTAAAAAAATAATTTTAGGAGGATGTTCCTTCTTTATCTACTTTATATCCGTTCCACTAGTTTCCCATGAATTAATAATTTTATTATTATTAGGTTTTATAATCACTGAAGATGGATTCAGCTTTAGACTAGAGAGACACAAATTTAAATATCTAAATGCAGTTGTCTGTCTAACCACCCTTCAAGTTCAATGAAGATCTAAGTAACAAAGCTTGTAGAGGCCAGAGACTGGTCTATTGATCAAATGTAGGTGCCTACTTTAACGTGGCATATCTCCCAGGCTTCTACTGACTGAATTGGCTGACTCACTTACTGTAAAGTAAGTCTAGACAGCTCTCAAGGCTGAACATCTTCACTATTACGTTACTAGTTACAGTCTCCCTCTTTCTCTGGTACAATGAATTTCAAATTCTCTTCTGCCCATAGAACAACTTCAGCAGCAACTGTGAAAAAGCTCATTGTGTTATGAAGTTTTCATGACAAAACTCACAAAATTTACACTGTTCTTCAGGAAAGATGAAGATTAATTGTGGTGAGCCTAGCGAAGATGTCCAGAAGGAAAGATGCAATGACTTGGGCTTGTTTAGACTGAAGAAAACACTGAAGAGGAAATGTGTTAATAATCCTTAAATAGAATGGCTTGAATGGCTTGAATTTAAGCTTAGTATTACCATGAACTTTTAATCACCTGAATTTGTTGGGATGGGTTGAGTTTTAGTCTCTGCATTGATTGCATTTATCTAGAGCTGAATCCATTACTAAATCTAGCTTAAAAGGGGAAAAAAAAAAAAGAAGAAAAAAAAATAGTGTAGTCTTATGGAATAAATATTTCTTTCCACAACAGAGCTTGAATGACTACTGTCTCTGTTTGGACCTTATACATTCTTAAAACAACAATGTTATATTGTCATTAAAATTTAAAAACTAACTAAAATTAGTATAAATCATGAACTACATCTACCGCTTTCTCTCTGTCTGTATGTTTCATCCCTTGTATATTCATAACCTCTGTAACAGGATATTCTAGTCAATATGGTTGCCCATGCAGCCAGAACAAATACTTTCCCACAGAATATGGGAATACATGCTATGATCTCACCTGTTTGTCATTGGCATATTCTTATTTGTCACTTGCCTTACATGTTGCTGTTGTGCTGCCTGTACAGACACAATCTGTCTCTTGAATTATATAATTTAGAAACAGTTGTTCAATTATTTCAGAGACATTAGTATGACTAAATATGTTTTGTCATCTCATTTACATCATTTTGCATAAGTGCTTGCTGTCAAATGCATGCCTAAGATTTTCTGAACCGTTCTATCCTACAGAATGACTGTCAGTATCAACAAAGTTATCTGTGCTAAGATATACATGCCCATATTAAGAAGTAAATGCCCTTCTTATTCTGTGGAATATACAAAATAATTTAATCACATCTCCCACTTTATTAATATATGGACAGTGATGCATTTCTTTCCCCCAAGAACCATTGCAATGGTCATTCTTGTTTAGAGATAAATACTGTGTTTTAGTTATGGAAAGGATTTATTCATTACAGTTTTTCATACACAGGCACAATAATGATATTCATAGTAGTTCTGCAATAGACATTAGGAACGTTTACAAATGTTGCACCACAATACCGTGAACTTATAAGTCTCTAATATAACATTGTATTAATATGTATTCCACTACATTTATATAAATGCATCTTTTTAATGTTATAAACTTCATAAATAACTATATTTGAGGTTTTGGAATACTCAGCAAAGTTACTATTAAAAGCTTCCTTTTTAATTAGTGTTAAAGCTAAAATTGAAAATAGAACAAAGCAAAAGGAAATTGCATGAGAAAGTATAGTTTTTGTGAGTTTTTCACACTGACTGTACTTAAATAACACATATTTCAAATAAAAAGCAATCTGAGTTAAAACTAAAATTCTGAACCTGTACAATAACCTGACTTTGCATTAACATGGAGGAACAAAGGTAAAATGTATATAGATTATTTTTGATTACTAAAATGATGGTTGTTATCTGCACTTAATTTTCACTGCAAGATTTTATCTTTTTGTTGTATGCACCATGTAACAAGATTCCCCTACAGGTGTCTCATTCTAATAATTTCCAAGCTTTCATGTTATACCTTTCACTGGTGTACTTGAACAAAATGCATGACACAGTATATCAAATATCTCTTTACTGGTAGGCATGACTACATGATTTTTATTTTATAGCTGCATGATGTGATTTGCCTAAGTGGCCTCAAAAAGCCAGAGGTCATTCTGCTTTAACAATCACCAGATGATTGAATAAAACAGAAAAAAAGTCTAATTATGGATTGAAGTTGTGTATTAAAATTTGAATCAAAGTATTCAGAAAATTTCTGCTCTAGACTCAGCTTTAAAAGGTAAAAAGACCAACTCATGACAAGGTTGAGTACTTTCTTTGCAACACTGACATACTTTATTTAAGAGGAAAGGCTTAACCATTTTGTGGGCATGGGCCCATAATTTGAAATGGATTAACTGCCTAAAAGTTAGCTATTTAACCTACATAAACTTTCCTGGATATTTTCCAAAGTCAGTGGAGACCGATAAGCTCTCTAGCACATTATTTAATGGCGGAATGAATTATGCCTACATATTAGGCCTGGCTTTTGAAGGCTTCTGTGTAGTAAAATGAACCTTTTTCAATCCACCACTCAACTGTATCCAACTCTCTCTAGCATATGCTGTGGCAGTTATATGGATTTGTACAATACATGTAAAACTATGAGTTAGATTTAAAATGGAATATTGGTGCCCCTGTGCTTGGTCGTATGCTTGGAAGGGGATTGAAGACCTGTGTTGGAAACCAAGGCTCTCTATACAGTGCACATGGAGAGGAAGAGGACTGAAAAGGAGATCCAGAGTTAGCAGCACAAGTGCTGAGCAGCAGAATGTCTCCTATATCTAACGCCACATTGGAGATTGCTAAGTCTAGAGTGAAAATATGTAAGTGAAACTACTCTTTGAGAAACCACTGGTACTTTTTGAAAACAACTTGTTAGCTCTGGTTTCATCTGTGTCACAGAAAATCAATACTGAATACATCTTACTTGCTATGGGAATTCACACACACATTTGCTATCTTTGTAGAAGTGCCATAGCTCCAAATTTAAAAGGTTTTTATAATACTAGCACACTTTACACTCCTCCTGCCTAAGATGGGCTATTAAGCAGCAAATAATTTTAAATTACCTGATTAAGAAGAGAACATTCAAAAGCCAGCAGGGTGTTTTGGAAAATGGGACTGAAGGAGGTGGCTGGGTTTTATTTCTTTATTCACAATATTGTTGACAGTTGCTTATATTAAATTAATCAGAAAATAAAGCTAATACAATAAATTATTGGAACAGGGATGGGAAATCAAGGTTTTTCATCTTGGCTTAAATGTCATGACTCTAAGCTAAAAAGACATGTTTACATTTCCTTTCTTTTCCTGGCCCAGTAAATCTTGATGTATTCTGCTAATACAACAAGTTCTTTTAAATCTTGACGTATTCTGCTAATACAACAAGTTCTTTAGAGAGAAGGAAAATGTTACCACCCTTTCTTCTATCCAAATGACAGCCTCCAGTTTAGTGCTTAAGTGACTGTCATGAGGATGAGAAATGTACATTTGCAATCCTTCATGCATGGAGGGAAACTGAAGCTCAGGTTTTAATTGTACAAATAGGTACTTCAACCTGTCAGGTTTGTTTAAAGGCACTTCACAGTCTTTCATCAAAACCATTTTAGAAGTATACAGCTTCACCAACTAGAGTTTGTGTGTTGTAATATATTTCTTAAGTTGGGTTTTTCAGTAGCAATTTGGCAGATGCTAAGTTGTTCTGGATTTCTAACTTGGAAAAATTTAGTAATAGTAACTGTAGGGCCTGATTTAGTATAATCTCCTTTCACTTCAGTGACAGATGAGTAGGCATTACAATTTTAGATTTAGGTACGTACTTTCTATTTAAATCTTTGTTATCATCTGGCTTTTCTTCCATTTCCAAAGAAGGGAGACCTAGCTCCAACAGTAAAGAGAATTTGTGGTTTTACAAGTCTACCTAATTTTACCACTTCACACTGAGGAGGCTTTGTTTTTGAAGACAGAATTCACCAGAGAAGTAAATGCAGCTCACATAAAAAATTTAATTACATTTGGTCTTCCATATGCCTCAGGAAGAAGTGAACAAGGTCTTGATTTTGTTTTGGTTTTGATAGTTTGCGATTTTTTAAAAGGATGAATTGCACTTTTTGGATAGACGTGTATTGGAAGCCATTCAAAACTATACTAAGCCAGAACTCAGGGAAAGCTTGTGCTCCAGGGACAGGTGGGTGAAAGTAGTTGAACTGTGTTACCACTTCTTGCAGTCTTTGAGCCTTCAGTTCCTCGATTTGACAAATTGCAATTGTAATGGGCTTGGGAGAGAGTGAGAGAAGATCTCTTGGTTGCTCCCCTCAATCCATAAAATAGAGACAGGAAATAAGAAAACAGGTTCCTGAAAGTCAACATATAGACAGAGACAGGAAAGCAACTGTAAAAAAAGAAAATCAAGGGTGCCAATTTAATGGGAAGGGTGCCAATACATATGAATATCATTTCTACATAATTCATGGAGCTAGTATTTAGGAGATTTAAAATACCTTCCCACATATGTGTGACCTTGAGCAAATTACTTAATATTGTTATGCTCCTCTTCCTCATAATTATATTATTTTATCCCTTTCAGGTAGTATAAGTTTGTACAGAATTTATTAAAGGGACAGATGATCATAGATGTGCCGTAGACGTAGATGTTACATAATATGAGTAATATTAATCTTGTTCATAAATACTACAATTCTGTCGCACTGGGTGACTATCTGAAAGATTTTCCTGCATTAAATATCTCTGACTCTTATAGGTTTTAGTTTATGAGGTAGTAATTATTTTTTTATGATGTATCTTTTAAGTGTTTTGTTATATTCTCTATTTTCTGTAATTTTAAAACACATGTATAAAACACAGAGTTTTCCCTAAAACAGTGCTAAAGTTCTCTTCAAAGCTTTACAGACCTTTGGTTGAACCTGATTTGAGTTGTTAATGAGACTCCAAAACAGCAAGTTCTGTATGATTTTGTTTTGACAATTTAGTAGTGCATTTAGTGCACAATAAAAATGTTTGCAGTCAGCCTGCTGTTATAGTCATACATTAACTACTGATAAACTCTCTAATAATGGTACAAAATGATAAAATTTGTCAGTGTTAGAGAGGTCCACATTTAAAAAAAAATAACACTTTAGATGTACCTGCAAAATGTGCAAATATAGTTTCAACATAAGTACATTAAAATAGCATTCAGCACATTGTTTCTTCTGCACACATTTTAAATGAACACCTCTTTTTCTGATCATCAGAATCAGGGAGATGCAATTGAACTTCTTTCTAACCACTGTTCAGCTACCCCCTTGAGCTACTTTAACTTCTCCTTAGAAAGACTGGTAGAGCTGTGCAGTTCTGCCTTGGAACTTCTGGGGCTCAGAAGAAATTTCTGCACCGGCCTGGGCTCCTCGCATTCTGACCTCCCGCAGCCAACTCCTACACCACAGAACCAGATGGGTTTCCTGTAAGCAAGGACTTGCTTGCCTGAGAAAAATGGAGATGGAAAACCATGTGCATTTGAGCCTGATCCAAAGCCTGCTGAAGTCAAGATGTGTCTTAGAAATGGACTGCATTTGGCTTTGGCTCAGCTGTTATGATTCAGTCTTGTTCTGATCAGTGTCAGTGATATCTGTGTCTGTTTCAAAAAACAACTATTCCTTTTTACAGACAATGCTGTATGTGCAGAAACTTACTGCTGGTAGCAGCAACAGATCAAAAAAATAAAGGAAAAAAATTATGCAAAAAATAAATGATGCAGTTATTGTTAACATGCGCATAAAATTTCTTTTTGTGTACAAAAATAGATTCGCTTAATATTAATAATAAAAATTTTGACTAAAAAAGTAAAAATAAGCACTACATTTATATGGAAATGCAATGGAAAATGTGAACTATTTAGCAAAAGGAGTATGTCACACATAATCATGAAAATCTTTAAAATTAAGTGCTTCCGCTTACAGTTAGGTGCAAATCCTTCTAAGGTGCAAATCCTTCTAGGTCCTTTCTATACTAAAATCTCCTTGAATTGTCTCTGATCTATTCAACAAAATAAATCAGAGTGTGAACACATTAAAGTTAACCAGATCTATTCCTTACCCTACAAATGTTTAATTAATATTGACAGTCTTGCGCTGGGTAGTTAAAGTTTGGAAAGAACAGCAAACTACAGTCTGATCTTGGAATATATCTGCTTTGTGTTTTCAAGATGAGTGCATTTTATTCAAAGAACTCCTATTTGTTACATTGAATTGAAGAGTTGAAATCTTTTGTTACAGAAGGTTTAATGAGAAGTCATTAATACAGGTGATTAAATTAAACTCATATAAACATGTCAGATACCTAACAAGAGCTATTTTAAAAGTCCTGAATACTATACTGATTACCACGTACATCCAAACCTTACTAAGACTTTACCTAGCTTGTTTTTTGATAAGCAATTTCATAAATTCTTTTTAAGAAAATTGCAGTGATATGATGGAAAAATGGCAATCATTATTGTGTACCCACAGAGGCACTGAAAACAGTGACTGAAGATCCAAGTTGGTAACACCTTTTTTTTACTGATGGACATTACAATTCTCATAAAATGACACAGATTTAACATAACTACTTGGAGACAGAAAAAAACCCCACATTTTGGGTCAAGGCCATGATATTAACATTATTTAATGAAAAAGAATTTATTTCATCTTTGGTGCAGTTACCAAACTTCCCAACTTCAGGAGGAGGAAGGAGCGGCAAAAAGGAACTGTTACGGACTGACCACAACCCCAATTCCCCATCCCTGCACTGCTCATGCTCCTGTCTTTATCTTGACCCATGAGCTTTTTTATCTTACTTTCTCCCCCTGTCCTGTTGAGGAGGGGGAGTGAGAGAGTGGCTGGGTGGCAGTCTGGCAGCCCGCCAAGGTCAACCCACCACACAGACCATGACTTAAAACTAAAAAAGCAAAGACATAACTATGTGTTACACAAGTGCTATCTCAAGCACTTGAGGGTAAACATCTGATATACCCACACGACTTCCGTATGTTTGATGGCTGCGTGATGAACCTTTTTTTCCAGCAGTGTCGATACAGTACTTTCAATTTAAAAATAGACAAAACCAAAATCACACAATGGTCTTATAGAGATGTACGTCAGAATAAAAACTGCCTTTCTGGAGCATCTGCTTCCAAAGAAGGCACTTCATGTTTAAAACACAGGCAATGCCAGTTTTACCAGATTCAGAAGTTCAACTCACTTTTATTCTATTTCATGATGATTCACTACTCCAGAGTGCACTACTAGAGGAAAAAAATACTATACCAGTACTGCTAAAAACATGAAATCACTCCATTATTTTTTAACTGTTGATTACGCAGTTTTAAAAGTATATTAGCTTTCTAAGTTCTTGTTTTCTTTCTAAGAAAAACAAATATCTTTGATTCATTATCTAGATGTATATTTAAAATACTGGAAAGCAGAACATCCAGACAGAGAAGGACTTTTTCTAATTTGGTAGCAAGTAGGTTACACAGAACTGATAAGAAACTCTTGGACTAAGACTCCAGATCGTCATTCATTCTCCATTAGATAATAAAACATTTGAGACTAGAGGTGTCTTGAAATGCCTGATGTGGCAATTTCTTGCTCTTTCATATATTTTGCCACATATAGTAGAACACATGCTCTGTTTTCAGTGCCCAAACACCTTTCATTATAGTGCTTGAGGAGACTTACAGACCTAAAGTAATCCATGAAGCCAGGCTGCTGAACTAAGTAAAGTAAATTTGCTAGCAGAAAATGCTGAGAAGAGCTGCAGGTCTTATGCTTCATTTCTTAAAGAGAGGCACTTTATTCTGGTCTGGAAAAAAGCTTCTCTCTCCATTTAGGATTCATGATCCATCTCCTGATGTTAAGGACCTTGAGCATACACACACATAAAAATCTCTCAGATGTTGCGATACATTTGTTCTCCTTGTCTGATACTTTCTAGCTTAATGGTTGGACCCATAAGCCGTTTGTTGAAATCCTTCTTTTGCCTGAGGGGATTTAACCTGTATAATCTATGAATTTATAGATAGGATATTTACTGCCTTTGCTGTTACTATTGTCTAGTTTGAGTAACATTTTCATTATTATCAAAAGTGATTAGATTTGAGCTTGAGTGAAAAATGTTAGAGTGACTACCTCTTGCCTCAGAACTCTAGAACAGGCTTCTGTTTCTGTTTATATTCTGCTACAATCACATTAAAACACGTATCCAGTTTATTTACTCCAAGAATGCATATAAGGAAGAGTGACTTGTTAATGCAACTGAGTTAAACAATAAGTAATTCTAAACTGATTATGGCATATATTCTCGAGGGGTATATTTTCAAGATGTTAGATTTTTTTGAGTTTTTACATGTGATTTACTTCAAGCCCACTGTATCTGGTAATGACTAACTGAGGATAGTGAGATTACAGACATGCATAAGTGCTTTTTTAGAATGTTTTTCAGTTTTCCGAATGAGGGATTTGTAGTACATAAAGACAATTGGCATGATGCCCATGTACTGGAATGATAAGGGTAAATATGCTAATAATTACCATTGTTAGATACCAATTCACCAAGATACCTTGTAATACATACAACTTTCAATTTATTTATATAACATGCTGCTTTGAGGTTGCTATTACAAAATAAATTCTTATTTTAAAAAATTCTGTCTTAAGAGATACTTGTCTAGAAACATTGTTAAAAGAAACACATCTCACATATTCCAAAGGCTTCTTAATTGAACAAAACTTGTATTTGAAATTGCTACAAAATGCCTGTCTAATCAGACATAGTCTAAACCAACATCAGATAATCAAAATAATTCCTTTTGGGTAAGTGAATTTTTTTTTTTACTTTAGTACTATAAATGTCTTTTTTTTTTAAAAACAGAAAATACCAGCGTTCACTGGCTGTCCAATTATTTTTTCTAATTAAACATACAAAGTAGAAAATTGAATGAAAAATAATAGTGTATCTAAAACAAATACAAACATGTAGTAAGATCCAGAAATTACATTTGATGTACTCTGTAAGAATCTATATTACTGAGGGTGTAATACCATCTGACTTTCTAAGCCAGGCAGGACTAAGTCTATTCAGTATTTATTAGGGTGATCTCAGAAGGGTGCTTAGGGCAGGTTTCATTTATCCTAATTTTTGAAAACTGTAAGCTGAATATCTTATTCTGAGTTGATTCCCAGAGGTTTCCTTTGCAGACAATGAAAGGAGAAAGACACATTTGGATGGTAACTTTTCTAGTCCTGAAAAAAAGTGTCTAATATTACCAGAATGATTGCACTCTGACTTCTTACATGAATGTAATGAAAACCAGAAATAACTTGATTAGATTTAGTGTCAGACCTTGAGGTGTCAAATATGAGTTCAAAATAATTTCACTCTACTGGCCAAAGAAAATCAATAATTTAGTATTTTGCCCTCCTGTTAAAATAATCATAATACATGCATACAAAGACAAGATTTTAATTGCATGGTGAAATCCATCTATAGGTGCTCAAAGACAAGATACTTCTCCAAATTCTACTTTTCTTGTAAAAATAATGAAAATTAATAAATAAATTTAAATGTCAGTAAAAATACTTGTGGTTTTGATGGAGAGGAAGGTTTCTTACACTTCAGTTTTGAACTTTTACCATGAAGCAGCAATGATTTTGTCATCCAAACCCTTTTTCCCTCTTATATACAGTTATAGCCTATGTTCATTAAATATTTCAGTGATTTTTCTTAAGAAGAATGGAGGAAATTCATCATGGCTGTCACATGGAAATGGTATCTATTGAGAAAAGTACCTGTCTAGAGAATCTATCCTGCAGAGATGTTAAGGAACACAAGCTAATATGGCATAATGAGAAAAGTTAATGATTAATTTTCAGCCTTTATTTTAATTAAAAAGAAAAGCATTTCTATAGAAAGGTAATTATTTCTCAAGAATTTTTCATTTAAAGGAAACAAAAATTATTTCCAAAATGTTGTTTGACAAATAGTTCTTTCAACAGTCTTCTGTCATACCTGTTAGAAATGATGATGTGCTGATATTACATACCATCAAAGAGCAGCTGTCTTTCATCTTTAATGTGTTTGGAGTGATCCCGGGATTAATTTTCACACTCTTAAAGATTAGCTTCTGGATGAAAGAAGATACAGAAAAAAACATTGCAGATACATAGTTTTCACTAAAGAAAATATTAATACACCTAAGATTAATACAGATTTGAAACATGATATATTCTATATTCTATCTCACAGCAGATGTGACTGCATGTATTTAGTTGTAGCATTAAATTATCATTATTTCAAATTTAAACACCAAAATTCAGCAAAATACAGCTTATCTAAAATACTGTTTTCTAATATCCTACAGTCAAAGAAAGCTTTTGTCTTTTAGATGTCTGTAATGTGGTGCTACTGAAAAGTAGCTTTTTGTAATCATAATTTCACCTGTTGCAATTTGCCTATTGCCTGTTCTTAAAAATGAGATATGCTCATACTCATGGGTTACTCATATATAGAATGTAACACTTGTCAGCCTGCATCCAACCTTCAAAGCATATCAGTTTTCTATCCAGATGACAAAGATAAGAATAGTTCTATTTTTCGGTAGCATTTATGCTCTCAGTACCTTTTCACAAAGTTATTTAATTTCTGACAAAATGTCTACTAAAAAGTAAGTGATATATATGTATCAAAATATAAATATGAAGTATACCATAGAACATTGCATCTTAGAGGGTATGTATATATATAGCTGTATTTTCTTTTCATTAATCTTTTCCCAAATAAGAACTTTTTTATTATTATTATTTATTTATTCATTTACAGGACATTGATTCTTTTTGCTGCAGCACTTTCATCTTTCATTTATAAAGAAAGACTACATGTGTAATCTTTTAGAGTGCTTTCAGAATTCCAGAAAAAAAGGCCCTTCTGTTCTTAAAAGAGAGCCATGGGAAGTTTGTCCTTGTTCTTCACATTGACACAGATGTCAGCTTGTAGTCACCTCCATTTAATTTTAACAAGTTTTGCTTCCTATTTGGGGGGGAAGTGTTGGAAGAAACCATAAGCTGAATCACTGCCATTAAAAAAGAAATCTAGCACACTATAGAAATCTGTTATAAAAAGAGATCTCACTGAGGAAAAAAGATTTTTTTTCAGGAAGAAAAGATAATGCAAACCTTTAATCTTTACAAAGGCTTTCTATGGATATGAAAGTGTGTTACATTTTGTGTTAGTTTTTGTACTGAGACTGGCAGGTGGCTGGAAGAGGACTCAGGAGAGGTTAACATCTGTCTTTTCATACCTTGAAAAATTCAGGTTTCATCTCATTTTAACTCTTAGAATGCTGAAAGTATTAGAATTTTCCCAGTCCTTTTCCATGTTACAGCATTATGAATGATTTATACGAACTGTGATCCCTATTTGAGACTAATTTCTGATGAGAATTATACATACACATACATATAGATACATATGTATTATTTGTTCTTCCTTTTAACTGCTCTCCATTCAAGTTAATTAATGATCTAAATAATTTGAAGGCAGAACATAATTATCAGTTCTTATGGTAAAATTTCCTTCATAATACCTGTCTAGGTCTCTGGATATGATTTTTTCTCTTTTTTTTTTTTCTGTGAGGTATAAATGAAACTGAGCTGAAGGCTCTAGGCAGATGTTAACTAACTTTTTCCAAATTGATATCAAGAATATCATAGAATGTTTTGGGTAGGAAGGGACCTTTAAAGATCATCTAGTCCAAACATGCTGCCCTGGTGGTTTTCACTAGATCAGGTTGCTCAAAGCCCTGTCTGATTTGACCTTGAACACTTCCAGTGATGGAGGATCCACAATTTCTCTGGACAACCAGTTCCAGCATCTCATCACCTTCCTCATAAAGCATTTCCTCCTTATGACCAAACTAGATTTATCTTCTTACAGTTCAAAACATTTGCCCCTTCTACTGACAGTACAGGCATTTGTAGAAAGTCTCACTCTGTCTTTCTTGTAAGTCCCCTTTGATTATTGAAAGGCAGCAATGAGATCTCTCCAGAGCCTTCTTTTCTCTGGGCTGAACAACCCCAGCTGTCTCAGCCTTTCTTCATAGGAGAGGTGTTCAGGCCCTCTGATCATTTTAGTGGCCCTCCTCTGGACCCACTAAATACAGCAGGATAATCACCTCTTTTGACCATCTGGTTATACGGTGTTTGATGCACCCCAGCCCTCTTGGCTGCCAGGGCACACTGCTGACTTATACTGATCCTGCTGTCGACCAACACCCCCAGATCCCTGGGGCCAATCCCTGGCCAGCCAGCTGTAGCCCCATACAACCCTTTGAGCCCTGCCATTCAGCCAGTTCTTCACCCAATGCACTGTGTAGAACAGTACATAGATATGTGTATATAGTATAGAGATAGTATGTGTAGTATCGCCTCAAGTATATATAGTAGGTATGTAGTGTATATATAGTATAAATATACTATACTATATAATTATGGAGAAATTTATATTGAGTACTATTGAAAGGCATTTAAAGAATAATGCATAAGATCATCAGGCACAATCAAAATGGGTTCACAAAGAGAAAGTCCTTTTTAACTAATTTGATATCCTTCTATGATAAGGTCACCCGCCTAGTGGATGAAGGGAAGGCGGTGGGTGTATTTTTTCTGGATTTTAGTAAGGCTTTTAATACTGTTTATCAGAGCATCCTTCTGGACCAGTTGTCTAACTGTGAGATGATCAGGTTCACGGTGTGCTGGGGGAAGAACTGGCTGAATGGCAGGGCTGAAAGGGTTGTAGTGAATGGGGCTACAGATGGCTGGCAATCAGTGACCAGTGGTGTCCTTCAGGGCTCAATTCTAGGGCCAGTTCTGTTCTATATATTTATCAACTATCTGGATGCAGGAGTTGAATGCACCATTAGCAAGTTTGCTGGTGATACCAAACTGGGAAGTGCTGTTGTCTCTTTCGAGGGACAAGATGCCTTGCAGAGGGATCTAGATAGACTGGAGCATTGGGTAATGATTAATGGGATGAAACTTATAAAGTGCAAATGGCAGATTCTGCACCTGGGATGGAGTAATGCCGGGTACAAGTACAAATTGGGAGAAGAGAGGCTGGAGAGCAGCTCTGCCGAAAGGGATCTGGGGGTGCTGGTTGTCAGCAGGCTCAATGAGTCAGCAGTGTGCCCTGGCAACCAAGAGTGCAAACCGCATCCTGGGGTGCATCAAACACAGTATAATCAGCTGGTCAAGAGAGGTGTTGGTGTGGCATTACCTTGAATACTGTGTGCACTTCTGGGCCCCACAATTTAAGAAGAATGTGAAGGTCCTTGAATGCGTCCAGAGGAGGGCAACAAAGGTTGTGAAAGGGCTGGAAGGCATATCCTGTGAGGAGCAGCTGAGGACACTGGATTTGTCTAATTTGGAGAAAAGGAGACTGAGGGGAGACCTCATTGCTCTCTACAGCTTCCTGAGGAGGGGAAGTGGAGAGGGAGGTGCTATTCTCTTCTCCCTGGTATCCAGTGATAGGATGTGTGGGAATGGTTCAAAGCTGTGTCAGGGGAGGTTCAGGCTTGATATTAGGAAACATTTCTTTACTGAGAGGGTGGTCAAACACTGGAAAAGGCTTCCTAGAGATGTGGTCGGTGACCCATGCCTGTCAGTGTTTAAGAGGCATTCGGATGAGGCCCTTAATAATATGCTTTAACTTTTGGTTAACCCAGAAGTGGTCAGGCAGTTGGACTGTATGATTGCTGTACATCCTTTCAACTGAAAATATTCTATATTTACTATATTCTATTTTTACTATATACTATACTATATTCTATATTTACTATATACCATATTTACTATATACTATACTATATTCTATATTTACTATATACCATATTTACTATATACTATACTACACTACACTACATATGTATATACACTGTACTATATCATATGTATTGTTGTCCTGGTTTCAGCTGGGACAGAGTTAATTTTCTTCCTAGTAGTTGGTATAGTGCTGCGTTTTGGATTTGGTATAAGAATAATGCTGATAACACACTGATGTTTTAGTTGTTGCTAAGCAGTGCTTACACTGCGTCAAGGGCTTTTTAGCTTCCCATGCTCTGCCAGGTGCGCAAGAAGCTGAGACGGAGCACAGCCAGGACAGCTGACCCAGACTGGCCCAAGGGCTATTCCATACCGTATGACATCATGCTCAGTATACAAACTGGGGGAGTTGGCTGGAGGGCAGTGATCGCTGCTCAGGGACGTGCTGGGCATCAGTCAGTGGGTGGTGAGCAATTGTATAGTGCATCACTTGCTTTGTATATTATTATTGTATTACTATATTATTATTATTACTACTATTACTACTATTCTATTTCATTTTACTTCAATTATTAAACTGTTCTTATCTCAGCCCGCGAGTTTTCTCACTTTCACCCTTCCAGTTCTCTCCCCCATTCCACTGGGGTCGGGGGAGTGAGTGAGCTGCTGTGTGGTGCTTAGTTGCTGGCTGGGGTTAAACCACAATAATTGTATATATGTGTGTGTGTGTAATTTTTAGAAGACAAGAAAATGTGTAGCAAAACGTGACAGAAAGCAGTCCTTATGGTTTTAGACTGCATCAAATGATACAAAGAAAAATCCCTCCTAATTTCCAATTTGCTGTTGTTTGCACGGTATTTAAAACTTAGTTATAGAATGGATAACATTGTCCATAAATAAATGCTAAAGGGAATGGGCAGTGGTGTGTGCTTTAACTTCCTCAGTCAAAAACTACAGGACCATGGAAGAGGAAAGGACTGCAGAAGTGATACTCTTCTGTTGCCCCTTGTACTGCAGTAATATGAATCACAATGCTGACCTGGATAGGCCAGTAGCGGTCATTCCTTGTGTTCATCTGTTCTTATTGCACTTCCTGCAAAGATGTCCAAGCAAGTCCATGAGTTACTAAATTAAACTCTTTTGTTCATGTTTTCAGGACAATGTATTGTCATGTAGTTTCTCCTTTTTCCCAGACAGTACAAATACTTCCAAATCCTATGATACTGTGTCACAACCATGAAAACACACACTAGCGGTCAGATCCCAATCAGAATAAATATCTAAAATCCTGTGCTTTTTGAAATGAAGGAATCATATGAGAATTACAGTTAATCCTGCTTCATTATAAATATTCAGGATATGGCATACAGAATAAAATTACACACAAAAATAATTATTTACATCTATAAAAACAGCCCATCTCTCATCCAAGGCCAAAAGACACCAACTAGCTAACATCTATATTGCTTAGAGATAGCCTACGCAGTATGTCTTGTAGACGTATCTGACTTGTAAAAAGCTAGTTGGAGCAGACTGGAACACAGGCAGCAAATATGTAATCAGCTAAGTGGTGAAGATGATCAGATATCCAGTGCTTCAGCTTGTTTCCTGGCTATGCTTTATTTACTACTCCTGATGTAGACAGAGGAATTTGTTATTTCACAGTGCTTCAAGAAGGAAGGGAAGAAAGACATTGTAAGAAAGACTTATTTCTAGGCCAGAGGTAGTGGGGTGTTTGGGTGTAGACACTAAAGCAGTGAAGTCTAGACCCTCATAGAATCATAGAATCATAGAATGCTTTGGAATGGAAGGGACCTTTAAAGGTCATCTAGTCCAACCCACCTGCAATGGGCAGGGACATCTGCAACTAGATCAGGTTGCTCAGAGCCCCATCTAGCCTGTCCTTGAATGTTTCCAAGGATGGAGCATCTACCACTTCTCTGGGCAACCCTTTCCAGTGTTTCACCACCCTCATCGTGAAAAATTTTTCCCTTGTGTTCAGTCTAAATCTACCCTCCTTTAGTTTAAAACTATTACCCCTTGTCCTGTCGCAGCTCATCTTAGTCACCACAGTATATATCAGTCTTGTTTAAAAATTACAAAATTCTCGTCTTATTTAGTTTTTCTCAGCCTCAATTCAACAACCTTCTATCTTTGCTCCTGCCTTAGCTTATTTTTATTCCCTGTTTTGTACCACATTCTATGCAAAATTATGTAAAGAAACTTTGATCCCTGTAGAGATTCTGCAAGACAAAGGAATTATAGGTGGGTTTTAACAATCAGTCATTTCTTACCTTCATCTCAGACAAGGCAGGAACACATTACAGCGCAGTACAGCTAACACTCATTCGCGATACAAGACTGTCAAACTCTCAGCAATGGGTGGCACAGAAGGGAAGATGTAGTTTCACTGCTACACAGAAATACTCATTCATGACAACTCCATTGAGGCTTTTGTAAACAGTGAATGCAAAGACTACTTCTCCTCACTACCAGTGGGAACTGAGATTCCAATAGTTATGAATCCTCCCATCCTTCAGATACAGCGAACATTCTCTTCATCAGCACACAAAGGAAAAAAATAATTCAATGTGAGTGTTTCACTCTTCCGCAAGCTAGTTTACATGCAAAGAAAGCGTTGGGCTTTTTTAGCTGTCCAGTAAATTCAACATAGCATCTCTTAACACTTTTTCACATGTAACTTCGACTAGATGACAAGTATGAAAATTCTTAGTCTAAATCTATAAAACATAAAACAGTTCTCTTGTTACAAATGGAAGTGCTAATGAAAACATCTAAACCGGGGATGTAAGATTGTCTGGAACTGTTTACACAGAAAAAGAGACATGACTATTGTATTTCTTTTGTATACATAAACATTCAAAATCTGTGTATACACAGAAGTCAATAAAAGAAAAAAAAAAAAAAGGAAAAAAAAAAAAAGAAAAAAAGTCAACCTGCATTTTCAAGTTTTACTAATAAGTGCATTTAATGTGAGCACCCGGGACTAAGATCTTAGCAACTGCTGGCAATATTATTAGACTATGACTAGTCTTGTAGAAAAATCTTTGCTCAGTTACAAAGGCAGAGAGAAATAAGATGGCTTAATGGTGAATTGGTTATGAAGAGTAAACTAGAAAAGAGTCATCTAAAGTAAAAAGCAATTCAATGGAATATCATCTCTCACAAGAGATACCCTTCCATTTTGTATTTTACAGTCACTGGCTACTAGATAACATGTGAAAAACCTCATGTTTGAAAGATTCTACTTTTAATTGTACTTTTTACCATCTATTTTACTCTCCTTAACCTCTATGCTCAATTTATTTCTGTTTTCACTTTTCTTCCATAAATTATTGTCTTCCAAGAACAAACTACATTCTTTAAGTGTCCAAAGTCAAGGTTAACTATACAGCATATAGTCAGTTCAGGTAAGCCCTTTGTAGTTAATCTGCAGTTTTTAGAAGTATGCTTTCTATGTTACCCATGAAAAACATGTCAAAGAAAATAATACATCAGCTTGCAAAGATCTCTATATACAAAAGGTATAAGATTCATCAATAAATTCTTTCTGGTATCCTGCGCCTGTTCACTCACTGTTTTCCCACATCAAAAAATGGTTGTAGTGGCAATCATTGTTAATAATTAGTGATTAATTTCCAAATTCTACTTCTATTTACTCAACTGTATCTCTGCAAATTCATAAATATCCACTGCTACTTGTTCAATTGCATTCCAGTAAGAAAATTGGTTTTGTGATACTCAAAGCAAGTAGCATTCACATTGACAATATATTAAAAGATAATAAATAAAGAGGACATCTGAAAGAAGACAGAATCTCCAAATGACTACATTAGGAAAGGTATATATTAGTGAGATGACAGAAGAAAAGAGAAGCTCCAGTTGGATTTTATCTCCTATTATGTGGTCAGAGAGTGTCATGGTTTAACCCCAATAGGCAGCTCGGCCCCACACACCTGCTGGCTCACTCCTTCACAGTGGGATGGGGGAGAGAATCAGAGGGGCAAAAGTGTGAAGACTTGTGGGTTGAAATAAAGACAGATTAATAGGTAAAGCAAAAGCTGCACTTGCAAGAAAAGCAAAATAAGGAATTAATTCACTAATTCCCATCAGCAGGCAGGTGTTTAGTTATTTCCAGGAAAGTAGGGCTCCATCATAGGTAATGGTTACCTGGGAAGACAAATGCCATCACTCCAAGCGTCTCCCCCTTCCTCCTTCTTCCCCCAACTTTTATTGCTGAGCATGATGTCATATAGTGTGGGATAGCCCTTTGGTCAGTTGGCGTCAACTGTCCCAGTTGTGTCCCTTCCCAACTTCTTGTGCGCCCCCAGCCTACTCACTGGTGGGGCAGTGTAAGAAGCAGAGAAGGCCTTGAGGCTGTGTAAGCACTGTTCAGCAATAGATAAAACAATCCTGTGTCATCGTCTCTGTTTTGGTCACAAATCCAAAACATAGCACCATACAAGCTACTAGGAAGAAAATTAATTCTATCGCAGCCAAAAACAGTACAAAGCCTCTTTGAAACAAAAAGAGACATCTTCTACATTTCCAAGCATGTTCTTCCCTGCTGTATCCCCCCAGTATCACTTTGATGAGCATCAGACACATTTCAGTCCGAAAAGTGGTCCTAAGGAGTAAGAGAAGGAGGACAATGAGAAATTTTGGAGATCAGTGTGTTGCTGTCACTGATGTCAGTCAATGACAAGTTAGCAATGAACCATGAAATCATGTCTCTGGGTTATATTACTAACCTAATTTCACAGTACCATTCATAATCCTTTTAGCTGTAAAGATCTCAAAAAATAGGTAATGACTGTTTATTCTGTAATATATAATGTGTGGTTAGGTCTGTAAGAATACCTGTCAAAAGAAATAAAGACATTCGACTGTTATTTTTTCTTTCTAACTTACATGAATGTTTCCAGACAAACTTTAATGCAACATAAAATATTGGTCATTATTGGCACAAGGTGGTAATATAATTAGTGTATTCCTGGCTTTTTCCAGACATGCAGCTTGCTAGAAAAGACAAAAATGAGTAACAGGGAAAGATAAAAGTTTATTCCCCTACCTTAAAAGTCATCTTGTTTCTCTCTTCAAATAACCAAATCTGCTGAACTACTTTTTTTATTTTCTTTTCAGTGGATGTGGGAAATCCAGGTTACATGTTACAGTATAATACTGAGTACCGAGGGAAAACATTAAACAATGTAACATTGTACTGATAACAAATCTTCATAGACATCTCTGTAAACAATCTCTTAAATTAATAAATATGACCTGAGAGATTGATTTTTCTCCCAAGGTTTCTAGGAAATATGTCACATACTCAAGATTTTAGAGTAGCAAAAGCAGCACTAAAGCAGAACGACAAGAAAAAAAACCAAACTCTCACCTCTTTTCTAATAATTTCTTGAAATAAAGGTCAGTGACCCAGATCACGATGTAAGAAAAACCTGTGAAGCCAGCCCTGTTCTATGCCACCATAATCATCGTAAAAACAAACAAACAAACAAATAATCAGAGAGTTAATTTGTTTCCCTGACCTACCTCTTGCTGAATTAATTTCTTTCTACATTCCTCTTAAAACTTCTGTAACCTAATATCTGACAATTGTTACAAAAATAATTTGTCCAATGCAAAATATCTCCTGTACAGTTTTGAACTTTTGAACTGTTTATGATTGTTCTATCTCATCATATTTCTGTTAATTTCTATTTTAGTCAAAGTATGCATATTTAATTCTTAAAGTCTTCATAAAGTGGTCCTTCCAACAAATCAATTTTTTTTTTTTTTTTGCATTCTCTTGTCAGTATTTCTTGTATTATTTGGATAGTAGTAAGAACAGTATTTCATATATTTATGCATTAGAGAATACAAAAAGCAATTACTATGTCTGTGGTTTATATTGGACTATAGTACAAATCAGATTAATATAAACATGAATTCCAAATCCGTATTAAAAATAAGATAGCTTTTCACTGTTCCTACTAGGAGGCCAGATATAGAACAAAGGAGACAACTTGGAGTGGGGTAGTGTTCAGGCTGCTTGGTATGGGTGACTGTTGCTTTCTGTGCCAAGTTTGAAATTATTGATATGTGTTAGCTATCACATCCAAGAATTCAGTTAATTTAGGCAAGGGAATGTCCAGTTTGTGAAGTTCAAGTAGTAGCTCTGACATAATTCTGTCTTTGCAGGAAATGATGGAACCATAGTCTTTACAGAAGCTAATAATTAACAGCATTTTCTTCTAAAGGATGTTGTATCTCTTTTCTCGGAATAGTATTTGTATTTCCTTCTGTCCTGTTTTAAGTGCTGAAATTTTCTTAGTTCTATTCTTTTAAAAGAAGACAGACATTTATATATAAGCATCTCAGAAGCAAGTAGGGAGCAGGAAAAAAGTCTGAGACATACAACAGTATTGAATTAATTAAAACAAATTCTGTCTAAACTGGGATTCTGACAATAAACCATTATTGGATATCCTTTCTCCAATTTACTTTACAGCCCTTTAATGTAGGATAATGTTCTTCATAACAGTAGTAATATTCAAATCAGTGCAATGTGTTTTAGGGTAAAATAAGATTAATGTTTAGCATATTTACAAAAATCTAAATATATGCTCAATCTTCATCCAGTTATCTTAAGATTTTCTCCAGACAGACAATCTAATTTTACATTAGTTTTTCTTCACCTTGTAAGAAATGTGTATTTGTTCCCCAAAAGTTGACTATGTCTCTTCTTTCTCTGGAAATACTTGCTGCATTCTTTTACTACATGATTAGACATGATTTAGAAATTATAATTGCCAACAATTAAAAGAAACTTCTAGTGACTCATAAAGAGGTCATTAATAGACTATAAAGCTAAAAGTTTCTCTTAACTGTTGTACAAAAGATTATGGTTCCTTTGTTGGTCCTTGCTCATTCGTGCAGATGACAGGCATAATCACATAGAGGAACATTTTAAAAACAGAAATATTTATATCTTTGTCAGCAGAAGTGAAGTGACATTTGTCTTTGTATGTTAGATCTGTAAGGTTCTAAATAATTCATTCTGCGCTCTACCATATATGTTTTGAACTAAATCATATATGCTATATCTGAATTTTACTCCAAGAGGGCGGTCTGCACACTTGAGCATAAAGTTTCATTTGCGATAAGTTTGCATGCACTGTGTTCCTTATTTATATGGAGAAAGTGGTATATAACATGATGGTCATGTCTATTTGCATTATTTTTTGGAATCATGAAACAACAAGTATATCCATAAGGATATTAGACCAGTCAGGATGGGAATAACGGAAGGACAAGAAATATGTACAACAGATGTCACTTCAGAAATATTTATAAAGAAATATCTTTAAGCTGCCTCTCATTTGCAAATTTCCAGACAAAAGTAATGTGTTAGCACAGCTGAACTATGATGACACTAATATGATACTGTAGCACAAATAATAGAGGGCTGGCCTGGAACTACATTTTAACACATTATTGATCTTTCTTTCAGTTCCCCCTCCCCCCTCCCCCCCCCCCCCCCAAGACCCTGTTGAATTAGTAAATGTTCCCAAAAGTTGCAGGTGTTTCATATTTATATATGCATACAGTTCCCACCAAGACCTCTTGTGCATAAAGTTTATATTTTTAGGCATTTATACTAATACAAGTTATTAGAATTACATTCTTATCTTTTAATTGTTAGGAAACAATAGTAAAACAGACCAAAACCTAGTCATACACCATGATGTGGTAATATATATGTTACTGTACTGATCTGAGCTCAGTGGATTAACTTCTGTATTACAGACTTCCAAATCTGATTAACATGAACTATTCATCACTGCATTGAAACATTTCACTCTGTTTCTCCACTTTATTTAGGGAACAGAAGAGTTCACTAAATAGAACTTCAAGGTATTACTGCAGTGCAAGGTAAGATAAAGGTAAAGATGAAGATAAAGATGACAAGGTCAGGAAGAAAAGAAAAAGAAAGAGAAAAAAAGAGAGATAAGAAAAGAAAAAATAATTCTGTATATTTTTATACAATATCAGCAAAATAATAAGAGAAGAGTCTACTTATAGAAATGTTATCAGTTTAAGCAATGGATTATTTTTCTTTTTGCACATATAAAATGTTTATAGTAGATAATTGTGTTTGGTGTTTTTGTTGTTTTGTGGTTTTTTTTTTTTAAAGGAATATCTCCAATTAAATTGAAATTTACATTTTTTAAGGAAGGTGTTAGTTATTTTTCAAAGAATGACATGAACCTCTATGTTGAAAATCAAGATGGTTTCTTAATATCAGCGTCTGAGAGAAAACACAGTAGAAAATCTGGTCTTCCATTCCAGTTTCCTAAAGGTGTTTTACAGTTTAGATAGTATGTCACTTGCTAGTTGCCTTCAAGATTTCTATTTTCAGTATTCACATCTATTTTGACTTGATAAAACAAGAGTAATCATTTGGCTTGTAGCCCAAAGGAATACAACTTTTAGTCTGGGGGGGGCAGGTTGAGGGCTTAGATTGTGTGGGTTTTTTTGTTTTGATTTGTTTTGGTGTGTTTTGTTTGTTGTTTTTTTTTTTTTTAATAGAAGCAGGGCTGATGAAAACATTAAAAATATCTGTGACAGAGGGGTAGGGAATAGGTTTTTGCATATTCCACTTCTCAAAAAATCTTATTATCTTAATTAAGATTTAATTAGCTTAAATCTTATTAACTTAATTTTAACCTAAGTAAATCTGGGATTTTAAAATTTATATGGAGCCTGCTAAACAGAACAGAGTGAGGTAAGAAAAAATTAAGCACAAGGTTTCTAATTATCTGTCTTGCTTAGCACATTTTCTGATACAGTTTTAGCCTTTTCTAAAGCATTGCCTGGACACAGTGCAGACATGAGAACAGAGGGTTTTTTTCAATAGGCAATATGGTTTACCTCCCTTTAGTTCTCCACAGCTCTTCAATTTTATCCAGTATGTTCTACACTTTGCAACATATCATATGTTCTTTAGCTACTTCACCTCTCCAGACATGTGCGATACAGATCCATTCTCAACTTAGTGCTTGAAAATTCCATTCTGGTTATCTGCAAAGTAGTCTTCATATTATTTTAAACATTTGTATTAAAAAAGCAGTCTCAGGATTGTCTAGTGATCATATGATCATTGTCTGACCTGTCGTAATATCAGCTCTTTGAATGCTATGTATGGTATATGTAGTTACTGCATTAAAAACATACAATGACTTTGTGTCCATTGAGATTGGAAGATGTCGCGCAACTTTCATCTTGTAGCTCAAAACAAATGACAAGGAATCAGGCTGCAATAATATGTAGAAAGATAGCTCCAAACTGACCCAAAGACAGACAAGAAAGGGACCACCACCACAAATATCATACTTCCTGCAGTAAAGAACTGGAGATATTAACAACCTTTTGTGGCAACCCACCACCTCTCTTACTGAGGAACATTGGTGTCATCATGCCTAGGACCTCTAGGAACATTAGAAGAGTGAGTATAGCACCAAAGAAAAGGGTAAATATTAGTTTTACACTATTCCAGAGTAATACTTTGTTCTAGAGTATTAATTTTCTGTATTAAGTAAGTGGGACTGTAAGTGTTAGTATTACTGTAACTGGACTCATGATAACTATTATAATTGCATTAAGTTTTTAAAATTTTAGCTGAACTAACAATAAATTGCCTCTGTGTACAAGGTATGTTAAATTTTTGCCAATATAAACGTTACAGGTATACAGTGGACAATGATTTTCATTGTAAAAAGGCGTTAAAAATAGTTCCATGAACATCTTCCCTTCCACCAGTAAGCAACAAGGTCTAAAAGATCTAAACTAGAAAATGTAAACTGTCTGGAATCAAGATTAGTCAGACTGTTTCTGTAGACACTTCAAGAGTTTTCTTCCTCTGAGTTGATCCTGATCTTGTTTATTGTTCACTTCCTAGCAGATGTTGCAAATTAATTCTTTGAAAATAGGCTGCTGAAATCACAGCTATTCTCAATTTCATGCAGTGTGTTTAAAGCAGGAGTTTGGGGTCTTTTTTTAGTAATCTGATTTCCTACAGAAACACAGTTTATGACATTCCCCAGTTTGTCTGTATGTCTTTGTGATCACTCCCCTCACCAGCAAACTTTTCAACTCTCCATGAAATTTCAACCGCATTTGAGAAAGCAGTAAAGATCTCAAAGACAATAAAGATGGTGCAAGTTTCCTAAAAGTTGATGGAACTGTGCAAAATTTTACTACCTGCCCTAGTCACTATGGGTGTTTTTTGAAGGCTGTCTTTGTAATATATGGTAATAAGCTGTAATTTGTTTCTTACAATTTACAGATTTGAGTAGAGATGCCAAATTGGCATCCTACCCAGGACAGTATCAAGGCTTCTCCAGTCTCTGTTTCTAATATTTGACACAACTCCTGTTTAGAGTTCTTTATTTTGTTCCTATTAATTTTTTTCTTTTATACTTTTGTGAAAATCTAAGATTTCTTAGAGCATTTAGTCTTATTATTGCAACGATATTCTGTGCCATCTGACACCCAGTGAACATTAGCATTTTTTACCTTGCCTCTTAAGATGGGGGAGAATGAAGAAAGGATTGCATCTTCAGATATGTGTAACACAGCATTAACCAAAAGAATTGATTGTACTGCTAGAATGTTAAGAATGTATGTTAAGAAAATGCTAAATATGTACTTAAAAAGCAAAGATCCATATGGAACTGTCATTATTATTTCTAACAAAAGTTAACTCTGCAGATAAGTGACAGAAAACAGACGTTCAACTTGAATACTTTCCTCCTCCATAACACCCAGTCATCACAAAGATATTTAGTTTTGAGGGTGGGAATATCTCAATCTTTAAATGCTTTCACTTGATCTTACATTATTGAAGAAAATGAGAGTTTTGCCATTGATTTTAATGGGCACAGATGTGCACCAACTGCAGAAAAATAAATTAGCTAAGTTTTTCAGCTAAAGCAGAAGTGTCACCTTCCTAATTCTGCCACTACAACAGCTGTCCACTTTGTATATATCAGAAGCAGAAAGAATAAGATTATAGAAGCTGACTGTTCCTGAAGTGTTGAGATCTGCAAAACGCACTTATGGCTTTTTCCTGGCATGTCATGGCAAAGTTCTTTTTATATGCAGTATGATTTTTGGCATAAGCTCCAAATAAACAAAAGTATGAATAAAAACAAAAGAATACCAATAATATTTTGTAACTGGATACATATATGCACTATGTAACTGAGAATTCATTATATGTTTGTGGTCATAAAGCAGACAGAAGTTAGCCTTGCATGTCCTCTAAAGCATGAGTCAATAAAACATTATTCCACTCTCTCTTCACTATAGACTCTCTTCTGATCCCTTAGGATAGTGCTTTCTAATACCTTATTCAGGCAATCAATGAATTTAGAGTTAACCCTGACCTTGTTGTTCCATACCTGAGAGAAAAAAAAAATTGATATTTGAAGCAAATGTGTAAAAATAACATCGCTGAGTCGATTTAGAAGCAGTTTGATCAACTGCTTTTATTTTTCTCATCTGCCTGTACTCTCATCTTTGTTTTGTATATTTTGTGTAAAATATACTTTCATGATATTCATTGCAAAGTCTCAGGATTATTGACTGATTTGTGGTAAATTCATATGAAAAAGAAAGCCAGTCTCAGTACCGGTAGAGTAACAAACAGTATGTGCAGTTTGGTTGACATTTTAGGTCTTGACTTGAGTGTACTCATTTACATTCATTTTGCTACTCAGTATTACTTCTGTTTTCTGTGCTGACAGCCAGTCACAGAATTTGTCCTCTCACTTCTGTCTCCTAATTAGATTAGTTAAATCTCTCTGAAAAACTGGCAATATGCCATACCCCATGATTTTAATATGAATTCATTGTTGGGTATCCTGCTTTATCTTCAGCCCCACTAATCTGTGCATCTCATTTCTTCATTACACCTTGGGCCATCACTGGATGTAGCTATTGAAATTTCTTTAAGACTCTCTGGCATACCAATGTCATTCTTGTCATTTATTTAAAAACCACTGAATAATTTGATGCCTGAATGCTTCTCTAAATGTGAAGTCTTAGACTGCTGATAAGCTTCTTCAAACAGATCTGCTTTTCTGGAAGTATCTGTGTTTTAAAGAACAGTCCTAATTCTTAAGGTATGACCCTTCCATGACAGCCAAAAGTAGATAGTTATTACTATACAGTCGTAGATTTTTATTGCCTTTTGTAAAATGTGGGACACACTTCTTTAAAAGTGTAGTATTACTTGAAATGTTGCTGTATTACTTGTAGGAAGACCCACTAATCTGACCTTCCAGGGAACATAAGCCACCAGAATTGTTGTTGCATGTTCATTTGATGTGAAGCTTATTATAAGCTGTATTGGAAACCCTATTCTATTGGGTTTAGATGGTAAGGTTTGGAGGAGGGTGGGGGTTGTGGGGGTGGCCTCTTTTGGAAGAGGCCAGGGGCAGCCCCATGCCAGACACAGCTGGTTCCAGCCAGCTCCAATGGACCCATCACAGGGCACAGCTGAGCACCTCTGCCAAGATGGTGGTGCCTTGGGGAAAGCATATTTAAGAAAGGACAGAAAATGCCACACAGACAGAAGAGAAGGGAAAATCAAAGTAAGAAATGGCCCTGTGAACACCAAGGTCAGAGAAGAAGGAGTGGGAAGAGCTGCTGCAGGGACTGGAGCAGAGATTCCCCTGCAGCTTGTGGAGAGAGACCACAGTGGAGTAGGTATTTCTCTGCAGTTTCTGGAGAGGACCATGATGGAGGAGATATTTCCCTGCAACCTGTGAAGCGGACTATGGTGGAGCAGGTATTCCTTTGGAAGAGCCCATGGTGGAGAAGATATTCACTGCAGCCTGTGGAGGACTCCACACAGGAGCAGTTGGATATTTCCTGAAGGAAATGTGGCCCATGGAAAGTCCACACTGGAGCAGATTTTTCTTCTGAAGAAACTGCATCCTATGGGGAGAGCCTGCACCAGAGCAGGAAAGCAGCAGAGAGAAACTGCCATGTACTGACCATACCACTCCCCATCCCTCCCTGTGCTGATTGGGGTGGGGAGAGGGTTTGGGAGTGACAGAGTGAAGTTGAGCCTAGGAGAGGGGAGAGGAAAGGTGGGGTTTTTTAATGTTTGTTTTTGTTTCTCACTACCTGAATCTATCTTAATTGGCAATAAATTAAACTAATTTCTCCAAGTTGAGACTGCTTTACCAACAACTGTAATTGTTAAAAGATCTTGCTACCTTTATCTTGACTGATGAGGTTTCTCATCCTGTTTTGTCTCACTGTCCTGCTGAAGTGGGGGACTGAGTGGTTGGGTGGGGAGTTTGACCCTTAGCTGAGGTTAAACCTCCACAACTGCTTTTTGGTGACTGTGTAATTATTTGAGTCAATTACTACCAGCATTAAAGAGCAGACCTTAGATATGTGATCTGTCTCCATTGGCTAATTCCAGGTATCTACAATGTAGGAGTCTACATCTGAGCAGGTAATCTTAGGTCTCCTTCAAAACCCATAAAGAAAAATGGCCATATTAGGATGTCCGTTCTCTGATTTATTATAGTCATCTGCTTTATGGTAAGATAAATCACACCATCCTTTCTATTGATTAGAAGGAAAGTTTGCAAGCTCTAATTCAGATGATAGAGATACTATTGGACCCTACTTCCCTCAAAATTTGCTTCTTTTTAATCCGATTTCTTACTTATGTTAAGCTGGTTTGCCATAAGGTATTTTTAAGAAACATAAAATAATTCTGAATTTTCACAGAGCTCTCCAGATATGAACTCCAGCAGAGACTTACACTTCTGGTTTACTAATATGTGGATTTTCTCTACCATGAGATGCCATAAAAGACTGCTAGATGAAATACGTATGAAGCTGAAAATGCTGACTTATTCTTCATTTGTGGAGGAAAGATCATGCAAGTATTACTGGTGCCTTATGTATGCCATATATCAAAGCAGGTTTAGAGTAAAAGGAGGTTAGTGTTCAAACACATTAGATAACATATAATGTGACAAACAGTTCTTCTGACAGCAGTGCTGATCTATGCAGATTTGGCTCATTGCATTGTCCCATTAGTTGTACTGGTAGTTATAGGGATATTATAGAGAAAAAATTATCAACAGGCTGAAATAGTTATTTTTAATTTTGAGAGGCTTTCAGATACAGCTCCACAGTCAACTAAACCCTTATGACAGAGGAGGTCATGTTAGGGTAGAACAACCATTGAGTAGGAGGTGATGCATAATATAACATATACCCAGAGAAATGCAAGAGAAGCAGTCATATCAGATACATCTGTCCAGGCAGGAATACACATCTGCAGACCCATGAACACCATCAGAGAGCATTCTCTGGTTGAAGACAAACCTGGCATCAAATTCACTGTGTATCTGTCATCCTGTGGCTTCTTGAAAGGGCTCTGTCATAGTTTTCAAGACAGAGCTGTAATCAGGCAAGCTGTCATACAGGACACAAGCCAGCCCCTCACAGATGTTCCCCTGAACTGTCTTCCCTAAGACCTTTTTTGGTAATGCAATAAATCTGTCCCTCCTCTGCTTAGACAACAGCATTGCCATCTGGTACTATTGGGGAGGTTTCTTTCAGGTGGTGGAATTTCACTGCGAGATATAAATGGTAAAGATATGGCTACCACTCATTTATGGCAGCTGGCACTCTACCATCTAAAATGCTGGACCTCAGGAAATTCTTCTTCAACCACTCTTTTTCAGAACTGAAACAATGTTTATGATCTAATTTTTCAGACATATTTTTTCAGGAACATAAGGTAATACCAGCATTTGCAACCAAACTTTTGACAGGTTACTAAACACAGTGCTCTTAACTGAACAGAAAATATACACTGAACAGAACAAAGTTATAAAATATGCCAATCTCCCTTCCTCAAGTCCTTCAAAAATCTGCCACTGTCTCCAAAGTAATTCAGGATTCTCTGCATTATCAAAGAATGTTCTCCTAGAGCACATGGCAATACTTTCATTATTGATCTTTTTTCACATTAAGTTACTATGAATGTGAAAACCGGAAGTATCATCTCTCCCTTCCTTATGTGTGTCTTTAAAATGTTTTCTTTGTTCATCCCAAGGTCAAAGACTGGAATCAACACTTCAGTTATGTCATTCTTTGTTTGGAAAGTTTTCCAACTCCTATAACTTTTCAGAAAAGTTGAAGCAAACTTTTTTCCCCTAGCTTCTGTCAACTCAGTGTCCCAAAGCATTACAAATGACATTGTCACTCTTCTTGAAGCCTTGTAGTACAGTTGTATGAACAAACACGGATAAGCTGACTGCTCAGCAGTCAGTTCATGTCACAGTTCTTGTCACAGTTTCCTAATACATGTTGCATATCTTGAATTATGATTCTTAAGATTCCCACATGGCTAAGAGACTGCCATAATATCTCCGTGCCTATCCCACATTCTGGGAGAAACTGGAAGAGAAAAAGAATGCCTTTTTTTATACTACTTGAATTACTCAAGTTAATTAATCTCTTTTTATATGTCACTTAAAATGTAAACCAGACTGAGAACACAATGTTTATAAGCCTCTTATGTGGTCATGACCAACATAGTGGTTTCCCATGAAATAAACATGAAAAGTTTGGTTTTTCCCTACTTTAAGGAAAATTTCATTTCGGTTTAAAAGGTCTGTGAGGGGACAAAAAAGAAAAAAAAAAAAGAAAAAAAGCTTTGCAAAAGAAAGATTTAGTAGAGAGAAAACCAATTCCTGAAATAAGAAGTAGCCCAAGGTGAAGGATTTGAAGTTGGAAGTTTGGTTCAGCATATTATAACAATAAGGGCTAGAGATGACATAAGTTTATAAACTCACTTCTGAAATTCCTAAAGTTGATCTCAGCTTGTGGGTGAAGGCTTAATCTATAAACAACAACAACAACAACAACACAATTATGTATACATATATTCTTTGCAGCATAACAAACTCAAATTATATCAAGTTCAGATCAAAAGATAGCCTGAATGAAATTTAGCTCTATACCTAAGATTATTAGTGTTCAATTGTTAGTATTTCTCCACAGATAATGGCTGAAATAATCAGAAATGTAAAAAGTGCACTAGATAGATGTATCCAAGACCTATCACTATGATTAAATAAGTACTAAAAATTAAATTAAAAAAAAACAAACATCAAAGTTCACTGAATTCAAATAACTTACAATTTTATCTGTTCAGATGACAGTCTTCTTGAGCTGTACTTTTTGCAGTACAATTCAAATGTCTTCATTTAGCAGTATAATTATTACTGGTGATTAAACCTGCTTGCTTTAGAAAACTGTGAGATTGTGACTGGAGCGTGTATCTTTACTGCTTTGTGTTAATTGAATATAATTGAAGCTGACAGAAACTGTAATCATGAAGGAGAAAAACAAAAGAAAGAAAAAAGCCAGTTTATGATCGACATCAATAATATTAGGAGTTGGAATGGAAGTATTTATATCTGATATGCTCCCAGGTTACAATTGCTAGCTAGGCTTTTGACAGAAGATAACAGCAGAGTGCGAAATTCTACATTAATATGACAAAGGTGGCACAAAATTATAAAATTAGGAACAGAGTAAATAATGTATTCTTCAGACTCTGTCTGGTCTTTTTTGCCACAGTAAACTTCAGGAGTCATTTATACCTGTCCTCTCGTATTTCAGAAATCCTTATTTCCTGCTTTGGACATAAAGAAAAAATATATATGCCTACAAAATTAATTCCAGTTTCCATAGACCTCTACGTTCTTGTGATGTATGACTGAGCTGTGATACTCCTCCTTACTGATAGGGCCAATATTAGAAAATGCATAGCTAGGCAAACTCCTTTTTCTATGTACTGAAAGTCTCAGACAAAGGTAAAATAAATATTTTCATTACCACACCCCCATTGTGCAACCCACTTTGTATAGTTCCAAGGCACTATTGAAATTACAAACAGGTTATGTGTTGAACCTGGTTAGGATTGCAGCTGAGTGAATTCCATTAGAAAGCTAATTAGCTGACTCATCTTTCATGTACAATTCCTCTGCTGTACTGTATTTCCAAAAATTATTTGTTACTGGTGCTACCTAACTTCTACTTGTAATGAAACATTTAGTCATTCAAGAAGTTGAGGAAATTAAGCCACTCTTCTTTATAACATGCCACTATTTGTGCTTTTGTAGTGAAAGCTGAAATATATTTGGGAAAAAAAATAAAAGAAGTTGGTTATATTTCAGTAGTGGATAAGGGCTGCATGTGCACACAGCAGGCAGCAGTAAGTAGGCTGCGTTTTTGTTCTACACACAGAAGACAGAAAACAGATGAGAAAATGAATACTACATAAATGCAAATAACTGGAAACTACAACAGTGGTGCATTTCTTACCAGAACACAGTTCATGCCTTTTGGTTCTTTCTTTTGTGGAAAGTACAGTCATTTGAATGAGCAAGATCAAAGCATGTAGTAGGGCTTCGCTGCTATGTTTAAAATGCAGGCTAATGATTTGAGATTGAGCAATGATGACAAAAAAGAGACTTGCAGAGAGTTTTCTTTTAAGAGATTAAAGTGCTAAAACTTACTCTCGGATGAGAAATTTTAAAGCACATAAAGATACAAAACCAGAATAACAGATTCTAATCACAACCTTATTTCTAAAGAAAACAGGTTAGATCAGCAGCAATGATTACAATGCTAAGTGATGGCTTTTATACTCTAATGCAGACATCTTAAAAATTATTTTCTAAACATAAAGATTGCTATTGTTATTTGTATAGGAAAAAGACAGGAATTCTAACAGAACTCCTCGGAACTATTCCTGACCACATGAAGAATGCCCTGTTCTGTAAGAAAGACATGGATTTGTGGTCTCAAATTTTTCAAGCTGTATAGCCCTTAGCAAGTTATAATTACAGCAGAAAATAACATTTTAACTGTGGGAAAAGAATGCCCTGTCTTTTGGCCAATACTGCAACAGATAAGGGAATATAAAAGTGCCTTGTCATCTCTCTTGTTCCGTAGCAGAGATTTTACATCTTATTGCCACAATTCCAGGTTTACACAGAACTTTCACAATTGTATTGTCAGCGTTTCTGTGTAAAAGACCCCAACACCTCCAAATCCCTCTCATTATTCACCCCACTTCTTAAGTCACACAGTTCACACTGAACTCAAATTAGGATACAAGGGTATCACAGTGCAGATGTAGCCTTTAACATCTCTAACTTTATTTCTCCTTTCTGAATTATACTTATGACTATCTTCTTCCACGCCCTAACTTGCGTATACTAATACCTTCTCCGTACTGATGGAAACTATTTTCAAAGAGAAACAAATAAGAAGACAAAACCACATGATAAGACAAAGCCAGAAACTCCTTGCAGTGTCTTTCTTCTGTCACTTTTTATGTGCTGCTGTTGTGGTTTAACACCAGCCAGCAACTAAGCACCACACAGCTGCTCACTCACTGCCCCCAGGTGGGATGGCAGAGAGAATTGGAAAGGTACAAGTGAGAAAACTCATGGGTTGGGATAAAGACAGTTTAATAAGTAAAGCAAAAGGCTGCGCATGCAAGAAAAGCAAAACAAGGAATTCATTCACTACTTCCCATTGGCAGGCAGGTGTTCAGCCACCTCCAGGAAGGCAGGGCTCCATCATGCATAACAGTTACTTGGGAAGACAAAACACCATCACTCCAAACGTTCCCCCCTTCCTTCTTCTTCCCCCAGCTTTATATGCTGAGCATGATGTCATATGGTATGGAATATCTCTTTGGTCAGTTGGGGTCAGCTGTCCCAGCTGTGTCCCCTCCCAACTTCTTGTGTACCACCGGCCTACTCGCTGGTGGGGTGGGATGAGAAGCAGAAAAGGCCTTGATTTTGTGTGAGCACTGCTCAGCAGTAACCAAAACATCCCTGTGTTATCAACACTGTTTTCAGCACAAATGCAAAACATAGCCCCACACTAGATACTGTGAAGAAAATTAACTCTATCCCAGCCAAAACCAGCACAGCTGTCTGTGGACTCACTAGATATGTAGAGTAGGTGCTCTTGTATTCATGACCAAACTTCACTGCCAGCTCAAAAGTTTCATCTTTAACCTTTCTCTGGGCTTGAGTGGTCTGGTCTCAGTTAGAATTCATGATTTTGCAGACAGTGATAGAAATATTTAGACACCTGGCTGCATCACAGCAGTATCTGAATGTAAGCTAGACATCTAAATGGGGCTTGTGTATACGCAAGATAGACACTCAGACATTTAAATTATATGACTCCTAGATAAAGATATTATATGAATCTTAATTTTTCTTTTTTTAAGAGGAACAAGAAAGAAGATGAGCAAGACAGCTAACAGTCCTATTTGCAGTTCTGAATGTCTCACTTTGACTAGGTACATTCCACTGAAAATTCACCATCTATTCGCTGTTAGGAAAACATGAGCATTTAAGTTCATAATAAAGGTATTATTAGGAGAACAAGAGCTCCAAGGAAGTAAATTCATGAACTACCAACTTAGACATCCTTTATTTTCACAACAGAACTGAAGTACTTAAGAATTCTTTTTACAACTTCATAATCAAATAGCTCTTTAAACTTGGAAGATTCAATTTGTTATCTGGTAAATATTAGAGGGCTTTTTCTTTAAGTGCGCAACCTTATAAGCCTATAGATACTCAAATGAAAGAAGGAACAGAGGTGGAAGTAAATACTGATAATGACAATTCATATAATCTTGCTATATAGAGACACTCTATTATGAAGAATAATTCACTTTTTTCATGTGTTAAACTCCACTTGTTGCCTATTCCTTCAAGCTCACATGGCTAAACTTTTGGAACTGAAGACATATGTATCTTTTCATATAGAAGACAAATGTAGACATAGTATTTTACATTTGGTACATTACTGGCTCATTAGAGCCTCCTGGAAGATTCCTTCAAGAATTAGGCATTAATGCAAAATTAGTTTTATTAATCTCTGGTTTCTTATGTTATGGTATAGATGTTTGCAACTACAGGAAATGGAATTTGGGCCGTATCCTTTTGAATCAAAATTTCTAGAAATCAGCCTTGGAAGAAGGAAAGAGTGAGTAAGTGAATGTGTCCCAAGAAATAATATTAGGATTTCCAGTTACTATAGTAAATATCATTTCAAAATCTTATGGAGTTCCAGTGGTGTGGCAAGTCTAATCTAGAAAAAGAAAAGGGGAAGCAAAGAAGAAGACAAACAAGGTGATTATGATACAACTGAGTGAACATTACAAAGGTTTTAAGGACAGAGGTGATTTAAATGGCAAGGGATAGAGGGGTCTTAGATCGCTTGAATATCCTGAAATGGTGAAGTGTATTAAGCAGCAGAAAGCAGTGTTGTTTTGGGTTTTGGTCGGTTTTGTTTTTGAATACGGCCAGAGTTTCAGGTGCCAGATTGTGAGCTTGAAGATATTGTAAATATTCAGTGATATGACTGACAAGGAATGTATTAAAAAGGGCATTATTAACTGTGGGAAATGCCAGCTGCTGGAGAAGAAGCAACCACACAAACTGGATGATCTCCTGACATGTGATGGTTTCCAGCACAGTTTTTGTGCCATATGGAAAATGTTCTCCAAAGAGCTGGAGCTGAAAGCAGGCTTAGCAGAATGCATCTCCTAAAGAAACTGAAGAATGGAGTATAGCCTTTGTTGTGGCAAGAGAACAATGTTTTTCCCTGTCCCTTAGCTTTCATAATGTATTATGTCTATGGGGTCCTAAATTAATTTATGAGTCTAGCTAGGATGTTGTGGAGATATAACAGTAGTTACAGCAAATAATGTTTTCTGGGGACGTAATTTTTGGTATAGAATTTGGTTACCCAGTAAATATTATCAATTCCCAGATGCATTAAATAAAGATCTAGTTATAAAACATCTTTTGTATCTCATCTGGTATGATATAACTGAGACAAAAGCATGATTGCATTATTCTACTGTTAAGTAGCTTTGGTTTGTACTTTCAGGAATAAAATTGTGTTGTAAGACTATCTTACTAATGTTATTTAAACAGAAATTGTTTGGCATAAGAAAAAATAAAGAGAATATTATTAACAAAGACAAAGGGGCAACTTGGGAAGGGAAAAACTCACACTGTGTCATTTTATAAGTTCTATCAAAGAGAAAATGAAAAAATTCTGAAAGATGAATGATGTCTGGAAAAACTCAAAAGGCATTTTTAAAGCACAGAAGCAGCCATGTACAACTTCAGAAAGTTCTTTCTTTTAGAAAATAAACAGAAAATTGTTTCCCCTTCTTCTGATTAACTACAGAAAATAGAATCTCTTTTTGTATGGATGGAAATCTCATAATGCATTTTTCCTACAGTGAGTGAAACTGAATTCAAACCTCATTACAACACCACCATCAATACACATTAATGATGTCAATTAGATGTAAGAATTTCAGGAAAAATGATTTCTGAAAGATGATGGTGATGTATACAACTTTGCTTTGATATAGCCTGATACACACCAGACTGTATCTTGCAATGGCAAGTAATCAAAGTGGCAGTCCTTGGGGAAAAAAGCAATGTGCCCATCTCAAGACATCTGTCAGCCAACAAGCAATACAAAAATGTGGGCCTTATTTTGGTTAGTCTGCTAGCTCCTTTTCATAGTGATGATTGTGACCTTTCTGCTAAGGTTGGTAAAATTATAGCACATTAGGCCACATTCTCCTCAGCTGTCACAAACACTTTTTTGTTGTTTTTATTTATTTCCAATACAGTTTTAGAGCCACATACAGCATTAGAATAAAGCAGAAGACTTTCATTTCTGGCCAGTGGAAATTAAAAATAAAATACATGTGCATTAGGCTGTAGGTAAATGTGTTTGAATATCTTCATCTTGATCAAACCCTTTACAGAGAGTTGTAATAAACTGTGGAATTCAGAATAATACATAACAACATTTTTTTCTTATTAGGAGCAAATAATTATAAAATTCAAACTTCTTCCATAGGAAATTTAATTCATTACAGTTGACAAACTTTAAAGAAAAGTCCAAGATAGGAAAAAAAAGTCCAAAAATGTAAAAGTAACAACTTTAAATAAAAAAAATACTGATAAAGAGAGTGAAATTATTTGTTATTTTTAGGTTTAAACTGTAATTCTAGTGATCTTAACAGCTAGATGTGCTGTTTCTCCTGCTTCTGCTGCTAGCAATAATAAGTGACCAGAGATTGTTTCTCCATGGAAGTAAAACATTCAGACCTCCAGCCTGTGTATGTCTATTATTATTCTGAAAGCTGTCTGATACAGAAAGAAAAGTTTGTGAAAGGCAGAGAAAAGATTTTCCAACCTTGCATTTATATGAACACTAGGGTGGTTTGACTTAGTTATATTGAGACCATTTTTTCCGAGTTATAATGGTTGTAGGCCTGTTTTTTTTCTCAGAGATATGGGCCTCAAAATATGCTTCAAGAGCTATATATTAGTTCTCGCCAGTTCTGCACTGGAGGAGGTGCAGAGTTCTTTTTGGATCTCAATAAGAAAGGTACAAGAGCAAACAGCATAGTAAAATTGCTTCAATAAGACGACAGAAATAGGAACAAAAACATAGATAGTGAGTAAATCTTGCCTCTCTTCAGATAGTGGGAACCTGTGCAGCATCAGATGGACCTCAGACAAATCTTCCCATGGCACAGTGTGCATATCCCATCTGCGGAGAGATTCACCCTCCCCCCTATACCATAGTTCCTTACATCTGATGTAACAAAAAAGATTATACATTTTGTCTTGATAGGTAGGAATATTATATACTAATGCCTATCAGAACATATCTAAAAACTGTACCCAGGAAAAGCAATTATCCAGGATTTTCCAGCACATTGCCTTACATTGTTATACATAAAGGGTTGCAGTGTGGTCACTTGCTATCACGCAGGTTTTTCAAGCCCTAAGTACAGGGCCCAATAGAGCAGACACGACTTGCTCAAGATCACTAACTCCTCAAACGCAATATCTTCTTCAAGATTTCGAATACAATGTCATTGCTCACACTGATAATTTTGTAATGAGATCAGCATTAGCAGGCTGACATTCAAAGTGTTAGCTCCACTGTTTTTTGAGATTTGTAGGTCTTTTTCTCCAAGTAGAACAAAGAATTATGTATCTTAATTTTAGATTTCAAGAATGAACAGTAGCCTAATGTCAAGTTTTGGTTAGTAAAGTCAGCTTTCCTGTCAGAAACGTAGAACTGTCCTCCATTTATAAGTCTCCTGAAATGCCTAGGTATCTGAAATATTGCCACTTTGAGTTAATTGTTCCTTTGCATACCCTGTACACCCATAATACACAGCATCTAAGGAAATAAAAAAAAAAAAGAAAAGAAAAGAAAATCTCTTAAATAAAGTAATCATTAATCAAATTAAAAGGCCCACACACTAAGTTAAACCATAATCGATTATCCACTAAAAATAATTGGTTTCATCCAAATAACTTTCCTTTGTACAGGAACCAACTTAAGCCTTTGGAAAATTTTTGACTAAGAAAAATGGAACAGCTTTGATGCCCAGTTCAGTCCATGCCTCTCTTCTTAATAGGTCAATAGCTATTATTTTTCTTCCATGAACAATGAAATAATAAATGTGTCCCAATAATGAAATCCAGACTAACAAACTTCTCTTTGTAGAAGTGTTAAGACTTTGTTAACTTCAGACAGTTTTCAATCATCTGCTTGTTATTTGTGATTCTCTCACTGAAATAAGGAAAATCGGTTGAAATCTCTCTCTCTCTTTTTTTTTAAGAATCATATAAATGTTGGTAATCTAGTCCAACCTGCAACTCATATTGGGACTACTGTCATCACAAGACCAGGTCAGCTTTAACTTTGTCTACTTGACTCTTGAAAAGCTTCAAGGATGAATATTCTGCAGCCTCTTTGGGCAACATCTTCAGATCTCATCCAATCTCCTAGTATAAAAATTTCTTCCTAATGTCTAAATCTCCCAAGCTGGAATCTGTGGATATTATTGTTATATCATCTGCTACTACAGAGAAGAGTTTGTTGACACTATCTTTGTAGCTTTTTCAAATAGTGGTAGGAAACTATTAGATAATCCTGAGCCTCCAGTTCAACAGGTGAAAATGGTCTAACTCTCTCAAACCTATTTCATATGTCTTGTATTCAAGGTCCCTCGTAATCTACGTGATCTGCTGATGATACCCATCCAAATGTAGTCCAATCTGTGGTTTGCTTATTTCCAGTTAGAATGCTTTACTGCTTTATAAAAATGTGACATTCAATGTAATCCTTGGTCCTTTCCAGCAGAGCTGCTATCCAGCCAGTCACTTTTTAACATGTAAAGATGAATAATAATAAATTAATAAATCTGCCATTGGTTTATAGCCCTTCACTTGTCCTTACTGAACTTCATGAGGTTTCTGGTGGCTCAGTCCTCAAGTTCATCAAGGTCCTTCTGGATTTAGTCCATTAAAGTTGTTCACTGATGCACTTGCGCTGCTGCTTGTGAGATTTGTCCTCCATTGGTTCAGGTGGTTTCTGCTATAGTACTTCTTATGTCAAGTGACTCAAATCACGGGTTACAACAGTTTAAAAATATATCCATTACAATCTTCACCCTTGGTCCCTTTGGACCAGGTTATAGGGTTTAACATTGCATTGAACTCCTCCCCTTGCCCCTGCTCCAACATGGACTAACCCATAAACTACAGTTCCTTCAGGGGTGCACCTGCTTGTATCACAGACTTATCTACAGTCACAGATGTTTTGACGTGTACCTGCTGTGGCATGGGCTTATCCGTGGCCATAGTCTCTTCAGGGGTGCACATGCTGCAGTGTGGACTTATCCATGGCCACAGATGCTTTGAGGTATACCTGCTCTGGCATGGACTTATCCATGTCCATAGATGCTTCAGGGTGTACCTGCTCCCATGTGGAGTTATCTGCAGGTCACAGTCCCTTTAGCCTGTGTTCACACTGGAGTTCCAGCCGGTCCAGTATAGCAGCACAGGAACAGCAACAATGCCTTGGCCATCTGCCAGCCCAAGTGCTGTTATCAAAATGTTTGCAGGCATAACAGAGTAAGAAAATAGGCTGTAGAGCAAGCAGCAAAAGCAAAAAGCAGCCGCTAACAAGCACTGGACTCCAATATACAGTAAGGAAAGCAAGCCCCATGGCAAGCACAGGAGTCTGCCAATTAGTAACTAGACAGCTATAACAGCTATAAATTCCATCTAGCACACTCCAATCAAATCTGTCATTTTCTTGAACTCTTCAAAGCCCATGGTGGACTCCAAAGAGGACAATTGTGGGTTAACCATGGCAAGCAGCTAAGCACCACACAGCTGCTCACTCACTCCCCACCGGTGGGATGGGAGAGAGAATCAGAAGAGTAAAAGGGAGAAAACTTGTGGGTTGAGATAAAGACAGTTTAATAAGTGAAGCAAAACTGTGCATGCAATCAAAGCAAAATAAAGAATTCATTCACTACTTCCTATCGGCAGGCTCAGTCGGGCTCAGCCATCTCCAGGAAAGCAGGGCTCCATCATGTGTAACGGTTACTTGGGAAGACAAATGCCAAAGCTCCCTCCCTTCCTTCTTCTTTTCCCAGCTTTTATTGCTAAGCATGACATGATATGGTATGGAATATCCCTTTGGTCAGTTCGATCAGCTGTCCCAGCTGTGTCCCCTCCCAACTTCTTGTGCACCCCCAGCCTACTCACTGGTGGGGTTGTGTGAGAAGCAGAAAAGGCCTTGAGGCTGTTCAGCAATAAGTAGAACAGGAGTGTGTTGTCAACACTTTTCATCACAAATCTGAAACAACACCATACAAGTTACTGCAATGAAAATTAACTCTGTCCCAGCCAAAACGAGTGCAAGCATGTAAACCCTTCTTTTCCCCATTCCAGACTTTATTTGGTATATTTTCAAATTTCCTAAAGGTTTATTCTGACTGTTACTATAGCCAGAGGATCATTAAGTGGTTGATTTTGGTCAGCCTATTTAAATGTCCATTCATCTAGCTCATACTTTCTCAGCTTAAATGACAATACTGTGGAAGCTTTACTAAACAATGTAGATTGAATCTGTCAGTCTCCCCACATCCACATAGTCAATCATTTATCATTTTGGTCAAGCATGGTTTGCCCTTGGTAAATCTTGCTTACCTTCTTTCATGTGTTTGGAAATGGATTCCAGAAGCACATGCTTTGTGACTGTATAGGTGAATCTGACTGTCTTATATTTCCTCAGGTTTTCCTTCCTGCCTGTCTTAAAGATAAACATAACATTTGCCTTAAACCATTTGGCAGCAGTTTTGCAATCCTGTCAGCCAGATCTTTAAGCACTCATGGATTAAATACATCCAGCCTTATGGATATGAACACATCAAGCTTCTTCATGTAGTCTCTGTCTTCTTCTTCCCCCACTGTTAAGTGTCTTTCTACTTCCCTAACTTTTCTGATACACAGAAGACTGGAACTATGCTTTGACTGTGAAAATCAATCTAAAAAAAACCCCATAGAGTACTTTGACCTTTTCTGCATTGTCTGTCACTCATTTGTCTCCCCATCCATTAAAACATACATGTTTTTCCCAAACTTGCTTTTGTAACTGGCATTCTTACAGAACCCCATTACTCTCCGTAGCTAGTTTTAAACTAAGCTGAGCTTAGGCCTTCTTGGTCTTGTCCTTAAGTACACAAGAAATGCTTTTAGTATTTTTTTTATTGCCTGTCCTTCTTTCCATTTCTCCTATGTGCTGTTTTTGCTTTTAGTTGATGAAGAAGTTCTCTGCTTAGCTAAGAGGACCTTTGCAAAAACTGCTAGTTTTCCTTTACAACAGGATGATTTTATCCTGAGCTTTCAACAAATATGCTTCAAAAAACAACCACCAATCAACTGCTTGTCTTTCCAACCACCCTTTGGATCATGAATGCAATAACTTCATGATTGTTTCAGTGTTGTCTTTTGTGCTTCATTCACCACTACTTCTTTTGCTTGTGAATAGCAGATCAAGCAGGCATTACCCCTGGTTGGTCCTTCTAGCAAACAAATGAAGATACTGCTTCTAGCAAGGTTTAGAAACCTCCCAGATACCAGCATTACATTGCCTTCCAAGCAATTGCCAGACTTCTTTTACTTATTTTTTATAAGGCCTTATCCACTATCTCCTCTTGGTCAGGCTGTCTGTAATAGACCCCCCTCCGTGACGTGTAGAATACAGCCTGACAGGATACTCTCAACAGATATATCCTCATTTTCATTTTGGAGTCAGTGAGAGAGGTCCCAAATAGAGAGGAAAATTCCCTCTCCACTTCTTCCTTGCCTGTTCTTCATGAGCAGCCTGTATCCCTGGGCTTTACTGTGCCTATGGTGGGCTCCAATCCTGTGTACTATCCCACCATTCTCCAGGATTGTTAACCACAGTTATACTAGAGGTACCCACATTTATTTCCTGCTGCATAGAGAATCAGTGTTTCTATTGCAAAAAGAAACCAAACCCAAACAAAAACTTGCTATATTCCATTACTTAAAAGAACACTGTTTTCATTATATTATGGTTACTATTGCTTACAGGAGAATCCAGTGACCCTCTCAGTGAATAGAGAGGACACCATGATGAAACAAAATCAGTCTATTTGTTACTCTTTAATAAAGACACTGAAAGGATACTCTGCATATTCCTATGAAATAAATTTTGAGAGGCAAAGATGGAATGTATTGGGTTTCACGGATCTAATGTTTAGTGGATTCATACACTTTCTTGTATGATGAACTGCAGTGTATCTTGTAACACTGCAAGTAAAGTATCCATTCTAAGATTTGGACACAAGGCACACCTACATACAATCTTCTAATTTGAAGGGGTGCATTCCCAGGCATACCTTACTTTAGAATAAATATAAAAAATTAGTATTTCTAACATTCCTTTGTAAACAAAACAACACTTGCATGCAATACTCTAAACATCATAAAAGATTATCTTTTTTTTGCAAGGTCTTTTAAACATACTCAGGATCAAAATTAATTTGCTTAAGTATTTAGATACCTAGTATTTAATTGTTTAATCATCATCATCACTCAACTTTTAAGAAAATAGTTCCACAAATGTGGAATATTTAATAGTTAATATTTTTTCAGATAAAATTTGCAATCATTTAAATGAAAGAAAGAAAAACCAGATATATCCATAGAAATAAATTCTAGTGGGTGAATGTTTCACTTGAAACAAATAGAAGAAATGTATACATAGCCACAAAATAGAAATCAGCATTTCAGTATTACTAATGTCTAAAACCAAAATTAAACTAACTTCATCAAACAGTATTTGATAACCATTTCTATGGCTATTTATGTCAAAAAGAGCAAGTCTGTAAGAATTCTTTTGTATGTCTGCTACAAGTTTTTAATGTGTTTCTTTGTGTAATAATGCATAGGAATTGATACACTGACATATGAAAAGAGGTAAAGTCAAACAATTTGGCAGAATTTAATAACACTGTTTAATTACTTGAATTTAAATCATAAATGAACATTACATTTCTGGATCTGATGTCTTTTGCTATTGGACACATTCCATATCTAGAGAATCTGCAATTGAAAAAAAATACAGTTCTTTTCTCAAATGAAACGAGATTTATTAACTGTTCAAAGTATTTCAGCAAATACTCTAATTTTGTTCTGTGACCTTTCAGCACCATGTCTAAAAATCACATTTCTAAGTATTTTAATTTCTGTTAAATTTATCCCTATTATCCTGATAACCAAATACTGAAGTGTGTATTTTGGAAAAGTTCATGTTTCAGTCATGTTTACTCTCATTTAAAGTGAAATAAGTGCAAGCAAGGAAGCTCCCCACATGCGAGGGAGCTGGAAGACATTAAAATTAACAATTATTTTATGAAAAATTTTTAATCAAACAACATTTATTTGAACAAGTATTACCATGCCTGATATTGGTATGGTTTATTTTTAATAAATATGTATTCTGTGATTTCTGCATATATGTCTGATGACCCATTGATAGGGCAATGGAACGCAGGGGCTTGACTAGCAATCCATCTCTCATTTCAGACACTTGATCCTGTCAGCCCACATAACATTTCTGCACATTAGTTTCCCATCTATAAAAGAGAAATAATAGCACATCTTTAGCTTCTAGGTCATTGAGTACATTCATATTAAAATAGCTGATAACATGCTTTTCTGATATAGAATACAGCAACACTAGAAATTTAGACGGACTATATCACATATTTGAAATCTAAGTTCTCAAGATTTATGACTGTTTGAGGGCTGGTGGTATTTTGATTTTTTTTTAAGAAGGGGTGCAATAAAGCTTCTGACATTGATGAATGATATTGAATAAGGCGTAACTTCAATTCTAGATGAGAAGCTGCAATACATTGTGAAGAAACCCTCCGAGAACTATATCATGGCTGAACTTAATTGCGCTTTGGATGCCCACCTGAAGGAAGGTCCATTAAAAGCAATACTTTTTAAAATAGCCTACAAATATTCACCACAAAGTTACCTCAAAATCTATTTGTGGGTGAAAAAGAACACACGATTTACATGGAACTAAGAATTTATTGACAGCCCAATTAATATTTTAACAGCATAATCAAAATGCAGTGATTATTATTAATCCTGTTACAGTAGCACTATCATTCATAGTCCTAATTAATATGGAAAAGTCACATTAATAATACCCTCATATTATTATAAATCCTAATATCAACCCCCTTTGTCTGCTATTGTGAACTAAAGCCAGATTAGGCCAAGGCAAGCTTGGGGAAGCCGTGGGTGCCTGCACTGACAAGTCAATACAAACCTTATGGCTTTTTACTAGCAACAGCAGAAATCATATTTACTGGTCTATAACAAGATCTATATGGACCTGGTCTTTATACCAGTCCTTGCAAGCTTGTTTACTTCCTCATGTGTCTGGGCAATCACCTATCCAGTTTTAATGTCCACATGCCCATTTTTGCAGATGTATTCAGCTATTTTCAGCAGAATTTACATCTGATGTTTTTATTTATTAATATTAAAATCAAGCCTAGATTAAAAAAAAAAAAAGAGAGAAATCTAATTAATTTGAAAGAAAAGAAACTCAAGGGGAAGTTGAAAGACAGTAAAATTTAAGCAATGCAAAGGAATACAAATAATTTTGTTCTGTAGACAATGAAAGTTGACAGAAAACATAGCCTGCTTTCCCTTGTGCAAGTCAATAATATCATATTCCTTTACAAGAAACTCTCTGCTAGACTTTTTGTGACACAGACTGTAATGAAAAAAGGACCCAATATCATCTGAGGAAAGTGATTTGACTTAGGGAGACACAGTCTCTACATATGTTGCCCCAACTTGCAAAGAAGAATTATTAAACACCAAACAATTGACCGTGGAAAAGAAGTGTCTTTTCACAGTAAAATCCCTCTCTTTGCTAATGGTAATCTCTTCTATTTTCACTGACTGTAATTCTGAAGTAGATTTTTATAGACACAAAAAAGGCATTTAAGTAACCTGTTTATTATAGGTAGGTTGTAAGCAACTGCTCTGTCAGGTTTAGCCCTGTATATATCCTGTTTTAGAATATGAAGTTGAACCCACATTCACATGTGCTGTGAGAATATACTGTCCAAGAACAGACTCATCTGTTTTCTGAGACAGGTCTCTTTCTATATGTATTCTTGTTGAACTTGTTCTATAGTTTATGACCAGCTGAGTACCAGCTGGACAAAGACACGAACCTGTTTCCCAGCATGTGAGTGAGGGCTGTAACAAATAGCTACAGAATTGGTCCTCTTCCACAGTTCTTTCTAGTGTACTGAAAATTTAATTAAATAACTGGAGCAGATCCAAGGCCACAGCACCAGATTATTTTGCATTGCAAACTGAAAAGGACATTTTACTGGTTTATGGGAAGCCTTAATTCATTACAAATTTTAAAATAATCAGAGGGGTTCTTCTTTGGGCTATATCCAGAGTGGACAAACTTACAAATTTCTGTATATAATGGTGTCTGAGGTTGATTAGATGGGATCATACATTGCCTGTTGCTTTTCCACATTTAGGAACTATTCATTGAAAGGATTCATTCCTAACTAATGAAACAAATATATATTTACGGCAAAAAACTCAATATCAAAAGATCTACTTGTGCTGCCAAAGAACTTAGCTCTCCATACCCAGATCACCTTATCATTCATACTGTATGAGTGTTAGTTTATAGCCAGACTACATTTTTAAGTTAAGAAGCAGGTTTCCAGTGGAAAAAAACAACTTTCAATATGGTTCTTATGAGTGGGACTGTATCATGCTTATACTGTTTCAATCTACACAATCCTCCAGTGCCCTTCTAGCAATCCTGGCACCCTTATACAACATTTTTTCTCATATAAGCCCTGTCCTTAGTTTCCCATTTTAAAAACAACACTTGGATTTGCTCAGTACTATTATTTAATACATTTTATAGTGAAAGAAACATATAAAACATTATAATCACATCTTAGAGCTATAGCACACCACGTGGGTCTTGGACTGGGAACTAGTGTGAAATGATTTGTAACATGGATATGGCATGTCTCCTCCAGAAGAAGCTACTGCCCCTTGGCTTGTAGGTGAAGAAATAGCCATCAGAGTTTATGTACCTGGCAGTGTAATTTAAGTTTGCATGTTTAGTCTTTCTGCAATGACAAAAAAAAAAAGTACATAACAGGATTGTTTGTTATTTTTAGCAGGACCAGCTAGCAGACGTTCAACTGAGGAAAGAAGTGCAGACATCCTTAAATGCAAAAGAGTATTAGTGACACTGATTTCAATATCTAAAATAGTTAAATATTTGCAGAAATGTTTACAGAACAAGCCCTCAAATGATCAAACCCATTTTAGGCATAAAAAATGTTGGAGATTCTTTGATGGATGTTCCCCTCTTTAATTTTAGAGTGATTCCTATGTGAGGTGACTGCCACTGTTAGCAAACCCAATCCTTAATTTCTTTCAGAAATGACATCAAAGACTTTCAGGTCCTCCTAAGCTGGTTTGAAAGTGCAGTGTCTTTGTTATTAATTTATTACATGATTTTCCTCACTTTTAAAGGTCTCATTGGTTTGAATTAAACTGTCCCCAAGCTCAGCTTGGCACACTTTATGCTGTCTCTCCTTTTTTTCTTTTTTTTTTTTTTTTTGGCAGTATGTTTCTTTCAACTAGTTTTCCCTAAGGTTTCATGGTTCCATATATAATCCATTTCTATTGATGATGGTGAAATGCTAACAGCAATGAACGGACTGCTCAGTTTTTAAAGATTATGAGCTCCCAGTCATTGAAATGACATCTGAACTTTTTAAATCTAAAATGAGTTTTAATGTACTTAGAGATTGTCTATTACTTTTTGCTCTAAACACTGACTGCTCCTTCAGACAAAATATCCTCTCTCATTTTGATATGTCAGAAAAGAGCAGGAAAATGCTGGATGTTGCAAATTTCTGTATTGTACGTTTCCAGTGACAGGATGTGAAAGTACAAGGGGCCATGATTTACCTTCTCAAATTTCTTATTCTTTTTTACTTTATTGGGTGCAAGAGAAGGTTAACAAAAAGATAAAGATACTACAGGTTTCTAAACTTGTGTTACATTCTGCTTCTTTTTATTTTCCTTTAAGACTTTGTTTTATTGAGATGTAACATTTTTGATACGAAACTATTTCCTTCGTAAATGAAACCATTATGTTTTTATAGCCAACTTCAGAGTCGGGGGCGGGGAGGGGGGTTGCTTGTTTATTTTTACATTACACAAACAGACATACGAATATTGATCTGTGTGTTTATGTTTTATACTTTCCTAAGAATGTTTGGGAAGTTCACAAAATCGGAGCTTATTAACACAAGTAAATGGTATTATTTTGCAGTTACACTTCTCTGCACTGTGTCATTTGTTTAAGCTTATCAGCAGCTTATAACTGTTGCCCTTGAATTTGTTAGGAAGATATAAAGTGACTTGGGCCACATGTTGAACTCTGTACTCCGTTACTGCCCCTCCTGTATCTGTTCTGTTGGTAAAGAGATTAATTTTCCAGTATTGTGATTCTAAGAGCTTTCACAAGAATTAAATTGATTTTTAAAAGACAACCAGACATGTAACACAGAGCTACAACTCCATCATAGAAATCTTAGAGCACAGATGTAGGGCTTGATTTTTTGTGCTTGATTGCCAGAAACCTAGAATAGAATTTTTTTTTTTTTAATTACAATCATTCAAGTATGCTAATACTTTTACATAAGGGCCATAAATCAGACTATCTAATGCAATATATACTTATTTTCTTTATCTAACACAATATCAATGTTCACATTGTATAACTACTAATTAGAAGGCATAAAGACAAAAATATTACCAGATACCAAAAGGCATGATCTTGCTAACAACTATAGACATAAGAACTTTGTTTATACCTGCAAACATCTGAGGAAGGGAGGTTCCAATAAAGCAGCTAGAGACAAACTTTTCAAAAATTATTAGTCATCTTTTTAGTCCTTCAGTTTCCCAGAAAAAGCAAAAGAAACATTGAAAAAGTAATCAATTTGATGTAATTGATTTAGAAATATGTATTTAAAAATATACTAACCTAAGGTGTTTATGAAGAGCAGTGTGCTGTGGTTTAAATGAGATGTCTAAATTAAAAATATAATTGCCCCAGGCATCTTTCTTTTTGGCATAGACTGCACTTTTAAAGTGCCTATTTCTATCTGATTGTGAAGATAGGTACTTCAAATTTAAACATCTAATTTTTAGATGGAGCTAGCTGAGATGAATCCTTCCCACTTTCTGTGTCAATATCAGTAATTTTCTGACTATGGAGTATCATGATGCAATCCTCAGACAAAAAAAACCCCTCATTTTCAGCATACTTCATGTATTGTGGAAAGTACAAAAACCAGGTAAACGAGTAGTATATAGACTTATAGAATCATAGAACAACCCACGTTGGAAAGGACCTCGAAATATCACCTGTTCCAGCCTTTCATGGAAAAGGGAGCCTAGATGAGATTATCTAGCACCCTGTCTGGTTGCATCTTGAAAACTTCATGAATAAAGAGCACAGAATCAGATTAGAAATGAATGATAACTTGAATTCATAAAGTGACAGAGAGTTCTAACATGGATATGTGCAGGTGATGGTGTGGAGCAAAGACTTCTTCCACTTAATGGTTCCCCCTGCCTGTCCACCCAATGGTCTTATTGCAGCTATGAGTTGAAACACAGACGTGTGGACTTCATGGGGTAATAGGAAAACTCATGTGTAAACATATCATTGTTAAGCACAGTAAAAATGAAGTGATTGAATTCAGTGGTACAGATTTGCTTTCACTCTTGAACTCATGTTGTTAATTTTTATTATAGAACTACAAATTGCTTGATTTTCCTGTTCTGAAAAACAGTGATATTGAAGAAATCTTAAGAGATATTCAAGGATTGCAAGCTGTCTAAAACCTAGACATGGACAGAACAGAGAGATTCCCTGTGCTTCAGGAGCTGGTCTTTGAAATAGATTAAATGTTCTAGCTACAACTCCTAGATTCTTTAGCATCTTAACATTTGAAGAATGGATTATCAGCAGCAGAAATTAAGTTTTCTTTGTGCAAATAGAATAGAAACCTGAGTTTCTAATTATGGTTATCTAAATTTAAAGATGTGCAAAGTTGTATCAAATGATTAAAACACCAAGGAAGTTAAACTGAAGTATATCAAAACTACTGATAACTAAGTATCATTTCAACAAAACAATAAAGCTTATGGTAATTTAATTATGTATTCGAGGGTAACAAAAACTTATACTTAAGAGGAAAACACAAGCAATGCAAATGTTAAAAAGTGCTGTGATATTGGTTTAGTGGTGGACTTGGCAGTGCTAGGTTAATGGTTGGACTCAATGATTTTGAAAGTCTTTTCCAACCTAGACAATTCTATGATTCTATTCTATGATTCTTTAAAAAGTAACTTGAAATGCAGGTCTTTCTTTTCCAGCCATAGGATGAACAGCCTTATTTTTGATATTCAACTCCATTACTTAATTCAAGACATATGTCTGTCCTATCTCTAAACACTAACTACTACACTATCTAAGTCATATTTCACTGGTACTTCAACACCACTTTCAGTGTCTTCTTTTTCCTGATCTGATTTTTGAAGTATTTCACAAGTAGAACAAATATACACTGCATCAGTAATTCAATGGGATCAGTGCTGAGCTTCGCAAGGTTATTTTTATTTTTGTTTTTTTTTTTTTTTTATTTTTAAATATTCCATGTCATGTCACAGTAGAAACACTTAGATGCTGAGAATTTTAGACTGTGTCCCTGTTTGAGAACCCAGTAGGAATTGAATGTTTTTGTAAAACTGTTCTAAAAATCTGATTCTAAGCACTGAACAATTTACCCTTAATAAAAAAGAGGTAATAAAGGAATTCATACTTCATTTCCAGCTGTGCAGACTGCAGCAACAATTAATCAAAAAACACACCAATGTAACAAATTAATTTCCATTTGAATAATCAGAAAGCTCTGAAAAAAAATTCAGAATATTGTGCCTATACACTGTAACGGGTTGTGTTATCCCAACCATTTGTTCTGTACTATAGCAAAAGCATTTTTTCTTACATATCAAAAAACCCATTTGGTCTCTATTGCTTTAAAATAAGACAGTTTGGCAACAGCTACAATATCTTTTTCCCATGACATTATTCTCCCATTGCTACTGTTAATTAATAATTTCAAAATATTATATTATGTGTTATCCTTTAAAATATGCAAGTTCATGGAGCATATCCACTCTTTCTATAATATTACCAGGCTTGTATAACATCTACTAATCTGCCTCATTTATTAATAATGATAGGAAACAGATCAGTTCTACCTCCTGTCTCAGCTGCATGTGAGAACCGAGAACATTTGAAACATTCACAATGGGCACGTGCTGTAACCCATCTGCCACAAGTTTATGCTACCAGCACTAGATGTAAGGGATATGACGCATTATATTAGCTTCCAACATTTTCCCAGACACTGTGATACTGGTAAAAAAAAAATAAATTTAAAAAATTGCATTACCTGTTCCAGATAGATTCACCACCCCAAAAATGCAGCATCAAGAATAAATCTATTTTGTATGATTTTACTTTCAGAGCTAAAAACAAACTAAAAAAAAATAGTGTAGAAGTGTAATTTTGATTTTTTTTTTAGAGTGAGCAAATGAACAGTGTTTTTTTCTGACTTTTCATAATTTCTAATTGCTTGATGCGCTCTCATACTTGAAATGACAGAGCTGAAAACTCATGCGTCTCTGACTCACCCAAACTAATATTCAATATGAGCACAATGTGATATGAAAATGGATTTTTATGATTAAATTCACACACTACAGGAAGGGTTTTCCAAAGTGTTTGTTCCGGGCATAACTGTATTCCAGTGAAGTTTTCTGAAGCTTCTCACTGTACCTTTTAGTCTAAAAGCTTGCAAAAAAACCCCTACAGTATTAAAAACCCTTGGATTTTATGCAAGTTTAAGTACAATACATAAACCACACAGCAGTGCGTGAGTTTGTGTGTGTTTTTGTGTTCATGTAAGTATGCATGCATGTGTACAGGAATGCTATCTGAAAAGTATTTTTTGCTGTAGTAGAAATTAGCAAGTGGGTAACACATTGGGTTTTTTGCCATTTGAACTTACTATTGGTGTTATATTCAAGTCTAAAATTGTTTATTGCTAAATCATCATTAATTTATTTAATTTATAGATTTGAAAATGGACCATATATAATTCCAATGAATTGGAAAGTCATACAGAAAACTTTAACAAGAACCAAATACAACAAACAAATCCAGCATCACAATGCATGTGTTTGTGGGCCTATATAGATTCACAGGAAAAGTGTGCTTAACTTTCACCTTTTGGGGCAAAATGGCTAAATCACCTAACAAGAGTAGTACAATTTTGATGTAAAAGGAAATAGTTAATTCACAAATGGAAGACTTTTTTTTTCTTTTCTTCTTTTGTTCTTATTTTTTTAATATCTAACATATAGCCAGTTACTTGGATTTCTTTCTCCTTTTTGAATTTTCTCTTCACACTACTGACTCTTCCTCCTCTTATTGTTTTGATTTTTTTTGTATATTAGAAAAACCTTCTGAATCCACTGGAGTGATTCTGATGCCAAGGAAAAACTATATAAAATTTTCTATACAGCTTCATAATCCTTCTGAAGTTTGCCAGTGTAGAAATATAAAGCCTTCCCAGCTTTAACAATAAAGAAAGATGTAATTCCTCGTGACACTTCACTTTTTTATTGATCTTTTACTAAGTCATACTGTTTCATACTGTGTGAAGAATATTTATGTAAGGGTCAAAAACATAGATAAGATTGAAGCCAATATTTGTTGTCTCTTATTTTTTTCCCCTTCAGAACACATTTGGAGAGTGTGATGGCAATGCTTGTGATGTGACATATCCTGGTGGAAGAGTTAGATAATAAAGGTCCCCAGCTTCCTTTCAGTCATGATACTGACTTTATGTATTTTTTCATTGTGAAGTGTCTGGCAATTGTGAACAGTGTGACAGAGTTACCTGTTTAATCAGTAACATATTCCGTATTTCACAGTTTAGCTAATTCATCTGCATTTGCCTTTTGACACTTGCAACTGGAAATTTCTATTGTTTAGCTTATGAGTGAAAAAAAATCCAACATGTATCAGTAAAACAATCCATTTCTTAAAGCCTGTGCATATAAAAGATTAGAGCTATTGTGGAATCACATGTACAAACCAAATAAACTGTATCCTTCTTGGCACACATACACAAATGTGATTCTGTTGTTGTTTGTACAGTACCTGACCTATCTGATATTTTCAGGTATCATTTTAATAAAATTAATATTTTTATATAAATATTTTTGTCCATCTTTTTGAGATAATATTTCATCATGTTTCTTTTGTACTGCATTAGTCCAAAAGGAATTTTAATTTTAAAGATTTTGTTGGTGTGTGTGTGGCCATTGGCCTTTTTATCCTAATCTCTATCTATAAAATGACTTCTTGTTTTGAAAAGCTCCAAATCAGTGAGTCAGCCACATTTATTGGTTTATTTTTAATATTTTTAATTTTTATTTTTAAAATTTTCTGCAACAGGGCCTTTATGTCCTGTACCAAATAATTGAAATAATGAATCTCTTTTACCTCTTTTATTCCCCTTGTTCTTCACCCCCCCCCCCAAATGTCTGAAAAGCAGTATCATTATCTTGTGGTTTTGTTCTTAACGTTAATATTGTTAAGTGGTAAAAAAATTAACTTGTTCACCAAAACAAATACCTAACATCCCAAACAATACCATCTCACTGCTTCTTTGTATTCCAAATGAGACTTCTTGCATCAGCCTGTAGTATCTTCTTTTATATATAGCTTGTGAAATGTCTGGGATAAGTTCATCTTTTTGTTCAGTGTTTGTACTGCTCAAGGGAGACCTAGACTGTGACAAGGGCCCCTAGGCAGTACAGTTGTATAAAAGGTAATTCAGGAAAGGGAGCATATTTCAATGTGACACATCTATGAAAATGGAAATTCTAGAAAATAACAGATAAGACATCACTACATATAAAATCATGAACTTTTCAGAGACTAATGCAGTTCAATGCAGGTCAAATATGAGTACTGCAAATCAAGGATGTGGACAGAACCTAGTGTTAGCATAAATGAGTCTCACATCTTTCTATTAAAAGAGTTTATATTTAAGTATTGCTGAAATTTTTATTTCACCTAAATGATAATTGTAGTGGGTTGACCCCAGCTGGCAGGTAAATCCCCAACCAGTCGCTTGCTTACTTCCCAGGTTTTATTCTGGGCATGATGTTATATGCTGTGGATATCTCTTTGGTCAGTTGGGGTCAGCTGTCCCAGCTGTGTCCCCTCCCAGACTTTTGCCCACCCCCAGCTTACTTGTTGGGGGACAGAGTGAGGTCTTACTGCTGTGCAAGCACTATTCAGCAATAGCTGAAACTTTGGTGTGCTATCAACACTGTTTTGGTCACAAATCTAAAACACAGCCATACAGGCTGCTGTGAAGAAAATTAACTCCATCACAGCCAGATCCAGTACAATAATGAAGGACTTGGCTTTTTTTTTTTTTTTTCCTTTTTTTAATCTGTGATCATTAAAACACTATATTTATTGACTTTCCTAAATATAAAACTGCTTCTTGAGATATGTTATTGTTTCTTGAGAAAGCAAAGTGTATACCAGAATCCCCTATCCCTCTTCTAATTACACTGAAGAATTTAAAAATGAAGTATATGTTTTATGGTCACAATAACACTTTTTTATACTTTAACTAGTATTCTGTTGTTGTTCACTAATTCCATGGCTGAAGTGAAAATATAAGGGGAAAATATCTTCAAATGAGAATATTGAGAAACTGTGAAAAACAATTATTTGCGGTTTTTTTTAATACATGGCAAAATGTGACAGTGTTTCATAGATATTTAGTTAACAGATCTGCTCTTCTGTGAATAATATTGTTTATTCTGAGTGTGCAATAGGTTTCAAACAATAATTATTTAGTGAAAAAACACTTGCAGATAAATAGCAAGCTCTGGTACCATTCTGTTATGTTACGGTATTTCTAAAAATATAAGGAAAAAAAGCAAAGGAATAAAAAGCAAGGTACATCCAATTACATATTTCCTATTCTTGGAACTTAAAGAAAAGGCAATTTTATTCAAAGCCACATACATTTGTGTATATTTCACTCAGAAGATTTCCGTATATTTTGTTTCAGGAGATGCCAAATTTATGTTGCCACTCACATACATAAAATTCCACCTTTGTTTTAGAAATCAATATGTATGATGAGAGATGTTTTGAAATATCAACATGAAGTACGTATATGCCAAAACATCCACAAGCAGAGAAGTATTTAATGTATCACCATAGCACTGAAAAACCAAATTTAGTCTCTTACAAAGGCACTTAATGCCAGGCTAACAAGCCATCTGGGTGTAAGAAATGCCTCAATTAAACCTACAAAATAGTAAATAATACAGGGAATGATAGGTAGAGAACATGTGGTGAGAGATCTTTGAAGAGAAGCTTTAGTTACACTTCAGTTGAGCCTAACAATTATATAGCAAATGATTCCTGGCCTTTGTTAAAGAAAATAGGCTAGACTCCTTTATTTATCCAAGAACGTAAATAGAGAAGTCCATTGGACAGATGGAAATCCTGCAGCATTTCAAAGGCTGGAAAACTCTATAGGGCTTCTAGTGATATACCTGATAATATTAATAGGGCTGGCACTGAGATACAAAATAGCCTATGTGAAGGAAATTCTAACTGCTCTTGGTACCTTAGACAACAATAAGATTGAAAGTGTTTATAGATATGCCCAGTACTAAGAACACAATAATTTAGATAGAAATCCATACACCAGTTTTGTGTCTGTACAACATAGCCAATGCAGCAAATATATAAGAGCAGCATGGGTGAGCTTATTCACTCTTTGTAAAGTAAAATGCACTTTTAGCATGTCATGGTTATAAGGTGTCAGAGAATATCCAACAGTATCACTTAATATGTTTTTTTTTTCACTTCATGAATTTTCAGAAGTATGCTTTTTACTCTTCAGATAACTACCAATTCAAAACCTCACAGGTAAAACAAAGTAAAAAGAAGTACGTTGCTTTAAGACGTACCACAATCCCTCCATTTTACTTAAAGACTGCACATTGATGCAAGCTCACCCAAATTTCTGACCAGGCCCATTTAGAAGTTTTAGACACTCTGGAAAGCCTTTCATTTGATAGTAACCCCATTTATTATACATGCTTACTGTTGAAAACAGACAAGCCCTTTTAGCTTTCATCACAGAACTATTTTTAATTAAGTAGAAGTAGTACACTAATTATAGCAGAAATTACATTGTCTGCTTGCACTTTTGTCTTTACTGTAGCTATTTGTTTTCCTCTGTCTTTATCAATATTGTCTGGTTTCAATTCTGTGGTATATTAGCTACTTGAATCTGAAGTGCTGTCAGTTATCTTCCTGTTTCACACACTATCGAACTCCTAGGACTTGCAATACAGATGGAAAATGCATGAATATTTCCTTATTCTCTAAAAATGGCAAACAGAAGTAACAATAACATAATATTGCATTTGAACAATAGGGGAACTTTGAAATGAGATTCAACTGTGACATAAAAATTAGAAAATATTTTGTTTTTCAAAGTACTCTTTATAAAAACAAGTAATAATAATTTTTCAACATTTACATTTGCTGTCAGATTCCTCTGCAACTTAAACTGTCTATGCTAGCTGTCTATGCTTTCTCTGCTACTAATAGAGGTAATCACCACCAGAATGGAGTTGTTCCTATTTTAAGAGAGGTATCTAACATATCCATTTTAATGTAAGGAAAAAATAGATAAATTGGACCTTTACAGCTTGGCAGACAAAAGACAGCAGGAAGACACTGAACAGGGGACAGAGGTTTTAATCATTTTGTTAAGAAAAGATTTATAAGACATTAAATGAAATTATTGAGCAGTATATGTAAGAACCCACAAAATACATAGTTAGGCTATAGAAGTCTTTTTCTTATTAAACAATGGAAGAAAAATCCATCAAATCTTTAACAAAGAGAAACATAAAAAATCTGGCTACAGAAATCCCTTAACAATGGAATTTTGGCAGGTGAGGAAGGTATTCTGGGGGAAGTATTATTTCATATGTTCTTAGATTTTTTTCTGGTACAGGTAATAACTGTTAGAAGTAGTTATTAGTTACTGTAATAATTAGTTAGTTACCTAGTTACTTACATATGTATTTATATATGTTGGTGTACATGTGCGTGTGTGTGTACACACTTAGTTAATTATTACTCTGATAATTAGTTACTCTAATAAACTCTAACAATGTTAGAGATGTGATACTTGGCTGGATGTGTAGCCTGATATTGTGCAGCTGCAACAAGAACATTACCTAGATGGCTAACTCGGACAGTAACTTTTTAATGGCTAAAATTAAGTTGGAAGAATTACACAATTAAATGGCTCATTTAGAAGAGACAGAGAGAAAATAAAAAGTGTTTTTTTAATTCATAGGACCAAAGTGGAATCTTGATTATGACTTATCTGGAAGCTGGAAGAGAAAATTGTGTTCCAGAGAACCAGTTCTGATTTAGATTTAGTTCTTAGTCATTTTCAAAATTAGAAAAACACATTGCCTAATATGAGTAGGTAAAAAATTCCAAGAAAATCATACTCTTTGGGTGATTGCACTGTAAAGTGAAATGAATCACATGTCATTTCCTATTTCTGGCACCGTCCAAAATGCTAAGAATAAGTAATATTAATATTATCGGAAGATGTTAATGATGTAGTATATAGTTTCTGCCTCAGACTTTCAATTTCATAGTGCACAAACAGTGCCCTAAAAGGTTTTATTTTAACTGTATGAATTAAACTGAGAAGATAATTCTAACCACTCTGAGCTCCCAATAAGTTTAAGAAAATATGATAGGCACTTACATAAAGCAACTCATCCTATCTAAGAGCTCAGTCTCACTCTGGAGGGCCACATGTCTTCCCATTGCCTCACTATAAAGACAGTTAAAGGAAATCTCTTCAGCAAAATTTGACTTTATATGCAGAAGAATTAGTTTGGAAAACCACTTCATACTGTCCAAAATACTCTAGAATTTTAATTTAGTCATCAGTTACATTTGAGGATAAGAAAAATGTGTATTCATGTATCTGAGTCTCTTTTATAATTAGTTTAGCTGAAACATATTCTTTTACTTTCCTAAAATGACAATGATAGGAATTATTTTAACTGAAGGTTATGATCAGGAAGGAGAAGTGAATATTAGAATTATGGAACCATAATTTAATCCACACTTCATTAAAAGCTACAGCTTAGAGAGCTAGCTTCAGTTTCATTGCTATGAACTTGAGGTGTTTTGATTATGCTAACATTCTCATTGTGATTCTGTATTGTGGTTCCTTAAAAACCGTAGTTTTGTTATAATTAACCTGTGCTTCTATTTCTTTTTCTTGCATAATAATGCCAAAGGCATATTCACATTTGTCATAAACTGTTTCAAAAGCTATCTATTTAGTTCATTTCCTTGGAGGATACATATGTTTTTTACACCTAAAAAACTGTTTTATAGTCTGCAGTGTTTGCAAATGGCTGTGTGCTTCGTAAAAAGCCTTATACTGAATAAAGTATACAAGCAAACTTATACATGATAAAATAGTGCTTTTTTAATATTTAAAACCTTCAACAGTAGTATTCTGAAGAATCTAGATACTGGTCACATTCCTATAGCAATCTTGTTTAAGTGTTCAGCAGCATGCAGTAAAAATCAGTCACTAACAATATCTACATCTGAATTCAGGATATTTTGAGTTATGTTTTATTGACAATTGTTAATAAAGACATTATCCATAATCATGACAAACAACAAAACCAGTTGATACACTATATCTTAATATTTTAAGTATCTCAACCAGAAGTATAGTAAAAAATATCTTAACGAATTTTAACTATGTCTAAGGGATCTGAAAAGAGTAATACAGTAACTTCATTAAAATGAGCAGGTGAAATGCTAGGATATGAGTGATAGAATCCAGAGGAAGAAAAATAAATATAGATTTTGCAATAAAGAGTAAGAGATACTTCACAGTTCAGAACATTAGTTTTCATCCCTTTTCACCTTTCATATTTGACTAGGATCTGCTTTCACTTACAAACATGGAATCAGATTAATTTCTGCCTTTGACAAAACACATTTGTAATCTACAGATTATATGATCCAGTTTAGGAACCATAGTAGTCTGCAGTCTGCCTCACTTCAAAACCTTATATTTTCAGTATCTAGTAAATTAATTCTCCTAAAGTAAGCTGCCTGTATGAAAAGTTGAATAAGGTAAATAGTTTTGTGTCTGGCACAGAACAAACCTGTTTATCTAGGGTGCCTAAACCTACATACTCTCAATAAACATGGAACTAGGATTCAGTTGCCTAAACATCAGTCTCTAGAATCATTTTAGACTTGATGGAACATCCTGCCTTGACCCCAGCTCCTCCACTCTAGATGAGTGTGTCTCCCATAAGTCTTCTATGCAATCTGCAGTCCTATGCAGATGTCTTGGTATTCTAGGATATCTAAAGGAATTAAAAAAAAAAAAAAGTATATTTTTAGCAAAATTAATCCATGGGAGCTGATTCTTTGAGAGGTAGATATCTGCATTATAAGGGCTCAACTCAATTGCCCATACACAGGTCCTTAATGCCATTAGAAATATCTAGCATATCTGAGAAATCTCAATGCTGTGAGGCTAGCAGAATCCCTTGGGATAATTTGGATATATATGTATGTGAATAGCATGTAAGTGAAACCTGTCCCATTCTAAAGATCTAGCTGGAGACGACACTGAGTACTGTGGGGCATTTCAAATACTAGTAGCTTATGGGCAAGCAACGGAGTTAAAGCCTGATAGGTAGGATAAAATCAACTGGTATTGCCATGCTTCACCTCATGGCTGAAAAATATCGCTAAAAAAACCCCTAGCGTGAGTAAAATAAATTCTAATTGCTCTTGGTACCTTAGACAACAACTCTTCATCTTGGCTGGGTGGTCTGCAACAAACTCCCACCATGCTATTACCCCTATTGGCCTCTTGTCTCACCCTGACCTAAAAGCTTTCAACCTGCCTGTCATCCATCCCATACAACAATGGTACATTTGACCTGCTTCTTCAGGGCAATACCCTGACCCTCATCTTCCCTGCCTGGCTTTCCTGAGAGCCTGTATTCATCCACTGCAACACTCCAGCCATGTCAGCTGTTCCACCATGTCTTAGCTATTCCAACAGCATTATAGCATGTGAACATATGAGTTGCTCTAGTTACTTCTGTTTGTTTCTCAGGAAGCATGCATTTGGGCATGTACATTTGAGACTGGTGTCCTTTTGCCCCAATTTTCTACTCCTGAGGCCTCTCGTAACTGTCTTTATGCGCCCTTTGCTTTCTCCCCTCATCAAATTTCATCACTTCACTGTGTGTTTTTATTTCCCTCCCTCGTTATTCCCAGTTTAAAGTTCTCCTCACCAGTTTCAGCAACCTGTTGGCAGAGATGCTTTTGCTGTATTTGGTCAGGCACAGTCCGTCTTGGTTCTATGATTCTATGATTCTTCCTAGCAGTCATTGGTCCTCAAAGAGATCTAACTGGACTCCAGTGCTCTTGACCCTTGCATCCAGAGCCAAATAGTCACTCTTGATATGCTTGAGGTCACTGCAGAAGTATCACACAGATGAGCAGTAAGGAGGCTTAGTCCAAGAGCTGGACCAGTGTCAGTGGTCTCTGCAGAGAATTCCTGATTCAAGACCCTGGCAAGCAGCAATGCATCCCCAGGCAGCAGGTCAGGTTGCCAGATGGGGTGTTCCTTCTCCCACAATCAGGAATCTCCCATGACTACCACCCACTGCTTCCTCCTGATGCAGATGCATAATTCAGTCTTGGCCCACTGTGGTGCCTACCCAGGAAGAGCTTTATCCTCCATGTGTGATACCAAGGCACTAAAACTATTCTGCTGTTGCAGGTTTGGGTGAGGAAGGAGCTGTCCTCCTGCTGCCAGAAGTCACATGCTCCCTGCTTTCACCATCACAGGAGTCTCCATTTGCTGCCTGAATGAGCACAGTCTCTGGCTGTTCCTCCTTCTGTGCAGCTGGGGGTTTGGGCTCTTGTCTCTGCAGGGCCTCTGTAAGGATCCTGTCAATCTCTTTATCAATTTTCCTGATGCTGCACAGTCTGCTGACCTCCTCCCACAGCTTATTTACTAGGTGACACAGCTTCTCAGCCAGAGCACAGATGCCGGCATGGGGCACCATCTTCACATGCTTCAGACTCAGTGGGAGACCCCTGGACTCCCTGAAGCCCAAGCTTTGTCTGAGAGGAAGTCTCTGATGTGCTGGGGTAGTTGCTTTTGTTGGGGCTTGGGTATCGTGCCCTGTAGCACATCATCGCATGTTGAGCAGTCTCATGCTGTCCTCAGTAGTTGCTGGCTCCCTTCCACATGCCCTTCTGCACAAACTGCTGTGCTAACTACTGCATCTGTGAGCTGCTTCTGTTTGCTGTGCTCATGTTTGATGGTCACCCTCACTTTAGTCTGCAGGGATATTGGCCAAGAGTGTGCTAGGGGTGCAGATTTTGCTTTGGCTAGGTTTATCACATTACCAACAAGAAAACTACATGGCAGGGAAAAAAAAAAACACTCAAAAATTACTGCAGAGAAAGAGATTTTATAATTTTTTGAAGTAAAAATGACATGCATTTTAGCTAGAGATCACTGTCAACATGCAAGCACAGCTCAGCATATTTGCTTTCATGTCTAGTGTGCTGGTTTTGCATATTCCATACCATATGATGTCATGCTCAGTATATAAGCTGGGGGAAGAAGAAGGAAGGGGTGGGGGGTGTTCAGAGTGATGATGTTTTGTCTTCCCAAGTAACCGTTATGCGTGATGGAGCCCTGCTTTCCTTGGGATGGCTGAACACCTGCCTGCCGATGGGAAGTAGTGAATGAATTCCTTGCTTTGCTTTGCTTGTACGCATGGCTTTTGCTTTACCTATTAAACTGTCGTTGTCTCAACCCATGGGTTTTCTTACTTTTACCCTTCTGATTCTCTCCCCCATCCCACTGTAAGGGGAGTGAGTGAGTGGCTGTGTGGTGCTTAGTTGCCAGCCAGGGTTAAACCACAACATCTAGCTGTACTGGCTCTTTAGCCCCATGTCCCTTGTTGCTTATCACCTGGGTTTGGGGATTTAAGATTTCCTCTTTCGGATGATCACAGGCTTGCCAACCCTCAGAGAAATCTTTCTGGAGAACTGGCTGCAGGGTGAGACACCAGGGAGGGCTCTACAGAGTAATTTCTGTGGTTGGAATCACAGATTTGTTTTCAGTATTTGCTGGCAAGCAATATAAGAGTATGGGACCATGGGAGGGACATGGGGAAGGAAGAGAGCACCCATAATCTGGTGTCTGGTGTCCCTGCATGCCACAAGCAGGGTGAGGGACCATTCAACAGAAACTCCTTACCCGAGAATGTGGGCATAGGGCCCCTTTAAATCCTCTAGGTGTGCCATATGTGCCATGTGAGACAGAGAGGAGGGGTGTATAGCATAACATGCTGCCTAGTCATATGGGTGGTTACGTAGGAATGCCCGTAGGATATGTTCCATGTTGAGGCCTGTGCCACATAGCTTGCAGTGGGGATGTGAGCACAGTATTTTAAGGCAGATAAATTGCTAGCCTAGGCACAAGCTGTGCCATGCCAGCTCGTCTTAGTGTCGAGCATTTAGTGTACTTATATAAACATGGCTATAGAAACAAAATTCAAGTGATCATTCTAAATGTTTTATCTTTATTGTATCCAAGTTGTATCTTTCTTTGAAGATGTCTTCCTGACATAATCTTCAAGTTCCAGTCCACAGAAACTGACTTTTCTAAAAAGATCCACAAATACAATGTATTTTAGATGCCAAGAGGAGCTTAAGATTGGTGTCCTGGTTTCAGCTGGGATAGAGTTAATTTTCTTCTTGGTAGCTGGTATGGGGCTGTGTTTTGGGTTTAGGATGAGAACAATGTTGATGATACACTGATGTTTTGGTTCTTACTAATTAGTGCTAAGTAGTTGCTAAGTGGCACTCACACTGGTCAAGGACTTTTTAGCTTCCCATGTTCTGTGGGTGCACAAGAAGCTGGGAGGGGGCACAGCCAGGACAGCTGACCCAGGCTGGCCAAGGGGCTATTCCATACCACATGACGTCATGCTCAGTATATGAGTGGGGGCGGGGGGGGAGTTGGCTGGGGGAGGGGCAACGATTGCTGCTTGGGGGACGTGCTGGGCATCGGCCGGCGGGTGGTGAGCAATTGTGCACTGTATTGATTGCTTTGTATTACTATTGTACTATTATCACTTGGTTTTATTATTATTGTTATTATTACTATTACTGCTGTTCTATTTTTATTTTACTTTAGTTATTAAACTGTTCTTATCTCAACCCACGAGTTTTCCCCTTTTGCCCTTCCGATTCTCTCCCCCATCCCACCGGTGGGGGAGTGAGCGAGCGGCTGCGTAGTGCTTAGTTGCTAGCTGGCGTTAAACCACGACAATTGGAAAGGTAGAAATATTTATTTTAGATAAGGTTAGCAAAATACTGAATTAGGTGATCTGTTGTATCATATGGTACCAGACAAAGGACATTATTTTTAGGTAAAGCACATTGTTTTAAATGGAAGAAATTCACAATGGATTTTAAGAAATACTACTTTGCAGTGAGGGATCCATAGGTGGGATATCTAAGAACCAAAGAGAATAAATGTTTTTAGGTAATCAGTGAATATATCAACTTTAATTGAAGGGTACTGAAGGGTGCTGGTAAGCTGGCAAAGCTTGGGTTTGTGTACAGCCAGCCACACTAGCTAAATGCCAGAAGGGAATTTGTGACTGAACATACTAATTTCTTCCTAGATTTGCAATGACTTATTTCATATACAATTGCTTTTTTTTGTTTCCACATAAACAAGCAATGAATAGTTGTTCTTTTAAGTTTTTAACCTACATCTAATTCGACATTGCTCTGTACTATACTATTTTTTCTGCTTTCAAAAATGCAAAATAAATCTCAAGTCAAAACCATGCAATACTCTTACAAGATGTAAATGAGCTGTTGTGATTTGGAAATGCCTTTCACAAATACAACCTTCATTGGGTATCCCACATGCAGGTTTTAAGAAGGAGCATACATCTGACTGTGTTAGTCTTTGGTTTATATATCGAACATGTACTTTTCCATTACAGGTTTTAGACAGCCAGTTCCTACATATGTATACACAGGATCATTCAGCCTAAGAAAAAAGGCTGGGCAGTTTATATGACTAATTACAGTGTATACAAATATGAATTTGTATGTATTAACAAAATACAGATTATGTTTATAGTCCCAAGGAAGAAAAACATTTCTTTTTAATTAGTCTGAATCTATGACCAACTTAGTAATATATACATTAATTTCACCTGATGACCTTGTGCATGCCGATGGCAATTCTTATTGAGCATCAGACTTGCCTAGTATGTTAGAATACCTCCTTCTGAAGAATGCTCTGGGAGGTCAATAATTGGACCGATCACCTTTGTTTTATTTTTAAAGTGAGCGAAAGAAGCTGAAGCACCTTTGGTGGGGTGGTCCTTTCATATTGGCTTGTCCACATACTAATATGTCTTCAAAGTGCTTTTTAGCACAGCTGGAGATGTAGTTCACGTTAACAGGATTTCTCTGTTTTTTGAAATGTGGGACAACCTATCTGACAAAATAGATCAGAACACTTTTCAATTTTTTTTGAAAGCAGGTTTCAGGAGCTGGGATGAAGACTGGAGATGGAAAATACTTTGATTTAGCTGGTTGCCTATTTTTTGACATTTCTTATAAAACAGCTATTATGCATTTACAGATCTACAAATCAAAATTATTTAATAACTTTTTATGTTTGACAGTTGCTTGCGAGGACATAAAAAACCCTGGCATCTTTGATGAAATGTTAACTGTTTGTTGAGTGAAATATTTCACATTCATAGTCTAGAGGGGAAAAAAGTAAATTCCCTCCCAAAGTAAGCAAACTTCTTTGGCACATTTTTTAAAATTGAGATTTAAAATAGAAATTATGCATGCATTTGAACATCTAAATATTTAAATTAGTATACTATACAATAATTTTTGCAGTATTATTTCTTCATAATTAAGAATATATTAATGTAACAAAATAAAATATGCAGTAATTTGAAACACGAGAATAAAGACTTACCATGAATAATTAATTCTTTTCTTTGTGCTTTCTAACCAGTTTTTTAATAGAAGGATAATATGGACTGGAATTTATTTCTTATAAATTCAGCCACCTAAAAGTTAGGTTTCTAGTCTGAGCTAGACATGTAGGTTCTCTCTCTAGTCACAACTCCAGAAGGTTATTGATAATAAAACAGATGGAATTATTTGCCTTTATGAGATACTTACCTCTCTTTAGACAATTAGACTGGACTAGGTGTTGAATTTTTACATGACTAAAGCTAAAAGAGACAAAACTTTAAATTCTGGGGTTTTTTTCTTATTTTCTTATTTTTTTTTTTTTCTCCCCCAGAAGATCTTGATTACTTCACAGAACAAGATCATGTTCTAAAAAGAAATCACAATTTTGTATGGAAGGAATTATTTGTAAGAAGGGCTCCGATCTTATTTATTGAATAAATTGGAATTTGAGTAGCAAATACGGTAGGGGAATGTGAGAAAAAAGTGCTTACAATTTCAGTTTTGAGAAGTGAACTATCAGTCCTGCTTCATATTGAACAAATTCCAGGAACCAAAATGTGCAGTACAACAGAGAAAAGCTATTCCTCCTACCTGACTATAAACACTGCTGTTTGATCAACTCTAGATTTCACTGCTTGTATTACCGGAGGGCTCATTTCTGCTGCCAGTACGGGCACCGCATGTTATGAGAAACATGCCTATGGGCCTGGCAGATATTTGGTGCTGGTGACACAACATGTATTCTGTGTGTGGTTCAGGAGTATTACTTCACAATTGGTGCAATCTGGTCCCAGGGACTGAAAACTTCTGGAACTGGAGCGCAGCAGTGGCACTCTTATAGAACGTCTTCCAATTTAGGGTAATCAAGAGGGATCCAGTTCATGTTTCCTGAGACCACTGCAAAATGACCTAATGCACAGAAAGTATAACAAAGTGGGAGATTTGTTTCAGGAACTTGTGGCTCATCAGAATTCAAACTGTCAAATGGACACTAATACAAGATCATTTGCTGCATGGTCAGTCTGGAGGTATAGGACTGGAAAATGCTGAAGATTAATGATTGCAAATAACCATACAGAGTTCTATTAGCATGTAAAACAGCACCTCGAGTACTGTGTTCAGTTTTGGGCTCCTCACTACAAGAAGGACATCGAGGTACTAGAGTGTGTCCAAAGAAGGGCAACGAAGTTGGTGAAGGGTCTAGAGAATAAGTCTTACAAGGAGCGGCTGAGGGAGCTGAGGTTATTTAGTTTGGAAAGAGGAGACTGAGGGGAGACCTTATCACCCTCTACAACTATCTGAAAGGAGGCTGTAGTGAGGTGGGGGTCGGTCTCTTCTCCCAAGTAGCAAGTGATAGGATGAGCTGAAATGGCCTCAAGTTGTGCCCGGGGAAGTTTAGGTTAGATATCAGGAAAAACTTCTTCACTGAAAGGGTAGTCAGGCATTGGAACAGGCTGCCTAGGGAAGTGGTTGAGTCCCCATCCCTGGAGGTATTTGAAAGAAGGGTAGACATGGTGCTTGAGGACATGGTTTAGTGGTGGACTTGGCAGTGCTAGGTTAATGGTTGGACTCAATGATCTTAAGGGTCTTTTCCAACCTTAATGATTCTATGATTCTATGAAAAATAGTTTCAGGTTGGCTACCCACAACTGTTTGATGATGTTAACCTTAATTTCTCTGTTCTTTACATCTCAAGAGAAAAATCAGGTATAATAGTATCTCTTGGACTTACCAGGGAACATTGAATTCTACTTTAACCACCTGTAAACAAGTTTTTATGTTTAATTACAATATAAAAAATTATGATTTTTGATCTCTTACATCTTGGTCAGGATACCAAATGTGGGGCATATTTTCTCTATCCCATTTGAATTTGAACTATAAAAAAATTTTAAAAAAAGAATCCTGTGTAAGGACTTCTGATACTGTTGAAGCAAAGATTTGCATTTGTTGGGTTGAGCTATGCACAGATGTTAATTTCACTAAATAATATTCTTCCAGATAAAGAGACAGGAGCACAGTGATTTGAATTTCCTTTTTGTTTCTAGTTTTTGGTTTTGTAACTGGCAAACACATAACTGTTATTACATAAGCATCTGACAGTGTTTGAATTCATGTTTTACGGTCATTCTATGCTGTTCCTATATCTATTAGCAAACATATATATATATATATATATATATATATAGGCTGCATTACCTTCTTACAAATATAGACAAAGATATTCAAACACAAAATTTAAAAGTGTCTGTTATTATTTTGGTTGATTAAGCTATATGCAGGCATTTTGTAACCAGATTACAGAGATAATTAGAGAATAATTTTCTTTTCAACCATAATTAGCCTGTATTTCAAGTTAATCATGATACGTCTTGCAGAATGTTTACACTGCCAGAAACATACATTGGCAAGCTTCAGATCTAGAAATATAGCTAATAGCCCTATGCATAAGATGTGAAGTGTTTCTGTGTTGTTTTTTTAATTATACTTTTTTGTTTACTTTTTTTTTCTCTGTCAATAAGGGTAGATATTTTCTCCTGGAGGTAAGTGAACAGTTAAAAAGCTTTGAACTCAGTGTTTTCAAGGTTTTTAATAGGATTTCCCAAATATTCAAATTTAATATGTTCAAGGCAGGCTTACCAGGCAAGTTATCTGTTACCCCTGGCAAGAACTCTTTGGGGGTTTTTTGTAAAGTTTGCAAACTGATTGTAGACTCGAAGAATGTCGACCATTTGACATTCTTTGATTGTACAGCAAATTATTCTGCAAGGATCCTGTTGTCACTCAACATAAAAACACTATTAATTCAATAATGTTTCTCCAGTTTCTGTAGATGTACTTGAAATTGGAAAAAAAATTTGGAGTTTGCATCTCCAGGAAGGGGTTTCAGATGAATGCTTATGTTTCTTAAGTACTTAGCTCATTTCTCAGTGCAAAATTTTCCTGAAGCTTATCTCAAGTGATTAAAAAGGAAAAGGGAATTGTCAGGTTTATATATTTCCCATAAACATGCAGAATGCCAATAAACTGAAAATCAGTGGTTTTGTCAGTGTGATACAAAAACATGGCTGGCTGTTACCACAATTTTGAAGTTAAACAGACCAACTAAATGCAGATTATCCATACCGCTCTTCAGCAAGTTATAGAGAGAACAAAGCAGCAGTCATCCCATATGTGTACACAGGCATAGCTCCAAAAAAAGCAAAAACTGAAGCAGAATTAGAGCTGACCTCTTTTCTAAACAAGAGGCTGCTGTGGTTAACTTGACTATTACTTAATTTAAACTGTGAGTCATAGAAGGGACCTGGCTGCTTGCTGTTGTCATGTGATCACTCATAACTGGCTGTATGACACCAAAAAGCAGTATCAGCAGGAAGAGTTGCTCACTGGCATCCTAGTTCTCCTTGTTCCTTCTGTCATGACACATGAGCTGTATGGCAGCACTGCGGAGGAACCAGCACATTTAAGAAAAACAGGTTCTGATCTTCCAAAGCCTGTGATTCTGTGATCCTTATTATCATGGAACAAAACCATGAGTTTTCCCACTAATTTATATCCATTAATTTGAATAAAATTATGTAGAGAATAAGATCCTTCTCTCTCAAGCAGAGGAGGGAAGAACCAGTTGCCTGGTCAAGGGATCCAAGAAGAACCTTCTCCTGATAAAGCCTGCAGTCCTGCTCTTCATCTGTCTGTTTTTTTTGTTTTTTCTTCTCTTTATTAAATAGTGAAAACCTTTGACTTATTCTCTTAAGGATGTATATCAAGCATAGGAACAATGATTAAGGCACTGTTCTCCCACATGGAACAGCTTTCAGCAAATGGTAGACTTCAGATTCATTACTAACGTACTTCCACCTGTACTGCCACTGAAAAAGTAAACTAGAGATGAGGAAAAATCTGTTGCTGGTTTGCAGTGTTTTCTCCTACACTACCATTCCACTCTTCAGCTATGATTACCGTCAGAGCTTTTGTAATACTTGTAATATGCCCCCAGTTGTACTCTTACCCCTATTTTAGAGAGAAAAAAGGAAGCATAAGGGCATAAAATTAGTCAGATAAAGTCACCCAGGAGGTCAGTAGTAGATGTGAGGCTGTCATCTGGTGTGCTCTACAAGTGTCTACATTAGAGTTTTAGTTCAGATGAAATATAGTCCAGTCCATGTGACCAGATTAGAGCTCATCACAAGCAAGCCCTCAGAACCTGTACAGTGTGAACACTAGGCTTTTGGCAACAACCATTTCTCTCTGCAGATTCACACCTATTGCACTGCAGAACATACTAGTATATATGTTGGCTCTATGCACTGAGCCACATCAAATAAAACCACAAACGCTTCCATGTAAACAAATACATATATATGTATAAAAACACCTCCTCATGACATATTGTATATACTACACACCAATTTTGGTTTTGGTATATGCTACTAGTCATTTGGAATACATAATCAAGTGTAATCTTACATTTTTAGCCAGGATTGCCTCTGGTAAATGTCTAGGAAAACTTATTCACTGGCATCCCTCTCTTAATGGAGAAACAGCCACTTCCACAGAATGATTTCTAAAATTTTAAGAGCTATCTCATGAATTTGATTCCATTTTCTTCTATCCAAAGTACATTCAGAGACATTTCCAGTGATCAAAATATATCTATGAGAGATATGGTTAAAATTAAGCATATTCAAGAAATAACCACCCCATCTTTTTTTTTTTTTTTTTGAAAGTTTTGTCTGTGACTTGCAATGCCTTGAGCCATTTGCATAAGGATATTTCAGGCTATGCATTATTTCACTTTAAACAACTGTTATTCAAACTATGCAAATTTGAAATTTTAAAATTCAGACTATACTGAATTTTAATTGATGTCTATCTTAGAGATTGACTTTGACAAAAGGTTGCATATACATTCATTATTAGTTTGTAGGAGATCCATTAATTAAAAAGAAATAGGGATAATGTTTTAAAAATCCTTAAGTATCCAGAGTAAATTTTAAAGTTACTTTTAGGGAAAAAAAATTCCTTCTAAGTTAAGTTTTGTTATCTTTGAAAGAGACCTAAGATCCTAAATTAATTTTTGAAGAAAAATCAATCTTTTTGAAAAAAAGTTCATAAAATTGAAGTTTAGTGCTTTATTCTATAGCTTATAAAATTGTATTCCCTGGGAAAAGAATATGATTGTCATTTGAAAGTTTTAAATATTTGTAAATGAGCACTGAAAGATATAGTAAAAAATATGCCAGATAAAAATCACATAAATACAAGTGATGAGATTTATCAGATCATCTCTGAAAAAATCCATTATGAAACTAAGCCTTCATGAAAACAATAGTTACTGAAATCTATACACAGCTAAAAACATGTCAATACCAACAGCGAGTAGCATACATTCAACTCAAAAGAGATAACATCGGCAAAAATTCAGGAAAAAAATATGCTAGTGGCATTACTATTATTTATAGAGAGCCATAAATACAGCTTTTTCAGTTCCATCCACACACAAAAAGATTTGTCAAAAGGCTGACTAATTCACTAAAAGATACAAATGAATGCTAGGAGAAGAGAGCTATGTCATTTCCTCTTCATTTGCCATTTCATCCTTCTGAGAAGGTTAGTCTCATCAAGAGACTGTAACAAGACTAAATGCCATCCCACTTAGTGTTTGAGACATATGTGGCACATTTTCTATTTAGAAAGAAAACAGGCAGACTGTTTCAATGAGATAGAGATTCCCTGAGGGACAATAACAGTTATCTATTAAAATCATTGACAAAATAAAAGATTTGATCGCCAGAAGCAAAGGGAGGCATACACAGTGCATGCAATATATACTATTTTCCCCATGCACAGAATGATGTTGGCAGCAGGCAGTGACAGCACAGCCTTACCAGTACTAGTATTTTATAGAGAAAAGGAAGGTTATGAGCCTGGGCAAAGCGTGCTCAGCTGAATTTCATGGCTTTGGGTTACTCTTGCCTGTTCCTTCTAGTGAGGCTGAATCAGGCACTGCAGCATGAAATTTCTTGTCCGGCAAGGCGAGTGTCATACATGCTTAGAAATGTATTTTTATCAAGGATAACTAAAAGTTTATTTCTAAATAATTTGTGTAAAGAATATATGAAATATCATAAGAATTTGAATTCTTAAAGTGAATTACTGAAGTACTTGTGATTGCCTGCCTTTTGTGTTCACCAGGGTAAATGCACATTTCTTATTAGGAGATATATCTAGCATAAGAATACAATAGATTTATGTCCTGGTTTCAGCTGGGATAGAGTTAATTTTCTTCTTAGTAGCTGGTAGAGTGCTGTGTTTTGGATTTAGGATGAGAATAATGTTGATAACACACTGATGTTTTGGTTCTTGCTGAGCAGAGTTTACACTAGTCAAGGACTTTTCAGCTTCTTGTGCTCTGCCAGGTGCATAAGAAGGTGGGAGGGAGCACAGCCAGGACAGCTGACCCAGACTGGCCAAAGGGCTATTCCATACCATATGAAGTCATGCTCAGTATATAAGCTGGGGGAAGAAGAAGGAAGGGGGGGACATTCAGCGTGATGGCGTTTGTCTTCCCAAGTAACCGTTACACGTGATGGAGCCCTGCTTTCCTGAGGATGGCTGAACACCTGCCTGCCAATGGGAAGTAGTGAATGAATTCCTTGCTTTGCTTTGCTTTGCTTGTGCACATAGCTTTTGCTTTACCTATTAAACTGTCTTTATCTCAATCCACGAGTTTTCTCACTTTTACTCTTCCGATTCTCTCCACCATCCCACCGGGGGAGAGTGAGCGAGCGGCTGTGTGGTGCTTAGTTGCTGGCTGGGGTTAAACCATGACAATTTGGAAAGATCAGTCTTCCTAAACCTAAATTTAAACATATGTTAAGCAGTAGGGTAGCTGGAGATCTACATTCAAGCATATAAATTGCATACAAAAGCATAGTTCCACAGGAAAACAGAACTTGATCTATTTACACTTAAAGATGTGCATGCTACTATAAACATGTTCCTGCCCTCCAGTGCTTTTACCTATTACCCTGTTTCAGCCCTGCATCCTCAGCTATGGAGTTTATGCCACTCTAATTTTATGACCAAAGTGTTATACTGCCATCCAAAATAAGGCCTCTAACCCTTTAACTGAGGGTTTTAATTGAGTGCCTACAGTGGTAATACATTGAAAAATAGTCTATGAGAGCAGACGCCTAGGTTTTTATATTGCCAACAGTCCACTTTGGCCATTAGCTAAGACAAAAATCCTGCCCTTTTCATTTTCCTCTCTGACTGATGGACCATAATTAAAAGATTCAGTCCTGCACCTACCAAGATCAGTGAAATGACTACCAGTCATTTCTGAGGGCAGTGAATCAGGACCTAAATTCCCTCCTGCTCCTCTGGGACAAAGTGCCATATGGCAAGCTGACTGCTCTTGCTCACAGTCCTACCTTGGAGAAAGAAAAAAAGGCTATGTGATCAGACATGGGTACTGTGCACCTGTTTTTCTTTTCAGTATCACTTCAGAGTTGAAGCTGCTTTCACGGTTGCTGAGTATAGGACATGAGAGAGAGAAAACGAAATAAAGACTAGCTGTATCTCTGTAGTGTCATCACAATAATATGCATCTTATTCAGAGATATAGAAAGAAAAATGTATGCACAACTAGGATTTCCTGAAAAATGCCACTTAATTTGGTTTTGCCTTGTAATTGTACCTGAAATTATTTATTTTTGATGTCTTTCTATTGGCTTAATGGAATACATCAGAATTTGTGCTGTTTCTAATGCTGAGTTATTAAATACTTTTTAATTCTTCAGCGACATTTTTTAATTCTGCAGCTATTAGTATTTTCTTGCTTTGAAAAATAACATGTCACGACTCTGACAGTACAGTTCTTTTAATTGTTATGGGTCCATTAAAAATATTTCACTCTTTACTATACCTGATGACTCCATTTTTTCTTTATATACAAAACAACAATATTGATTAATCTTAATTTAATGAAAAGACCCAAGAGGTATAACACTTAAAGGAAATCTAGCTCTTTAAGATTTATTGTGCGCAGAGCAATGCAAATCAGTCCTATAGTATTATTTTCTGAAATATATTACTTAAATGCCACCAATTAAGCATTTTAAGGCAAGATACTGTAATCTGTTTTATCAGTGTTGAACTTGATTGACACAATATAGGCTTAGATCAGCATAATAACAATAGTAATTAAAAACAAAAATCTAGGCCAGATTCATTATGTAGTTAAAAGAACACTTTACCAAATATTATAGGTGCTGAGATAACTTTAGTGTTGAACTACTTTTTATACTGAGAGGTTGCTATCCCACCCTTTACCCTGATGCTATTCATCTCTTCCCTTCTCTTGTGAACGAATGAATTGTATTTCCAGTGGTATAACGTGCTTTCTTTGAAGATTCAGTAACAGGATTGCTGTTATGATATATCTTCCTAATTATTTCACCATTACACCATTTGTCTTAGCTTTAAATCACTTGTCTTTCTTTGGATTGCCTTCATACTCTTCATACTTAATGATTTTGTTGAGAAGTACTGAACTGACATTCGGGAGACAGAGTTTATTTCTAGACATCAACACATTTCTCTGGAAGTTTTGCCAGTCATTTAGACTAAGTTTCAACTTCTCAGGTGATAAATAAGTAAAAAAGTTTTCTTTTTTTCCTCTTACATCTTTCATAGATTTCTATTTAGCCTGCAAAATCTCCAATATAGAAATAATTTCTAACCATACATGTATGCTATGCCATAAGAGCAATCAATATACGATGGATCTACAAGAAGTAGCTTCCAGGAACCATATGCCAATGAAACAATACTCCATCATGAAGTACACTGACGTATTCATGTAGGAATTATCTATTCTGTAGTTCATGAACTCAGGACTTTCTTCTTTTTTTTTTTCTTCCCATTATCATTAATGTTTTACTTCTTAAAGACTCAGATTTGGGTTTTTTTGCACATGTAATACTAAAGATTTTTTGAGCTATGTCTAAAGGTGCATGTGAAAATCAACATTTAGTAAGCTAGTCATAACTTTCTGTGTTTTAGAAAGTTTAGATACCTGTTTTTCCTTCAGAAAACTATTACTTTTCCTAAGTAAAAACTGAAACCCAAAGCAGTTTCAGCTTTAAAATTAAAAAAACCCAAACAACAAAACCCCCCCCAAAAAACAAAACACACCACAGAGGTATACCTTAACAAAAAGCTTAATCTTGAAGATGTGCACCAATATAAATTCAAGAAAGTGACACAAAACCCCAAGGGCAAGAAAATTCTGTGAAATTACTAAAGGGTAAACAGTTCTTTTAAAGCATATCCTCAGTTATGGGAGATGCAGAACCTGCCTGTGGCAGCTTTCAAAAGGGATTGTGTTTCAGGCAAGTATAATCCTGCTTTAAGATTTGAGCTGAGAACAGGAACATGAAGCCTGTCTACCACCTTGCTCCTGCCTTCATCTTGTTTTTTCTTCAGAGATCCTCCCACCCAAAGCAATAAGAGGACTCTCATAGCTTACCTGTACTGTCCATCTGAGATGCAAAATTCCTTGAAATTTGTCAAGGACAATGTATGAACCAAACACATGAAAGTTTATCCTTGGTGTATCTAATCCAAAATTTCTGAAAAAAAGAAAAAACAAAAAAGAAAAAAAGAAAGAAGGTAAGTTAGTGATATGACACCAAAATATTTGCTGACTATTCTGCCATAACTTTGAATAAAAATCATAAGCCCTTTCTCATCTGAAGAATTCTTTATAAGTGGAAGTATATATTTTATAATAACCTCAGTTAAAGTTAATAGAAATCACTCTTCGGTTTTATTTGTGAGCGACACTCTCCAGATATTAACATCTTAAAAATCTCAGAAATGCCACACTTCCAAGTCTAAAAAATTTGCAATGGATTTGGATTCCTGTGGTAATTAATCTTTTCAAGTGTTGAACACAAAAATTGTTTCTTTTCTAATACTTTGCTTATCTTTTTTTGTGTTGAAAAGTTGAGAAAATAAATACTTTACGAAACATTATTAGGCTATTTGCAATTCAGATTAGCACTTGAAACACCTTATGTGTTTGTTATCCAATTGACATATCAATGTGACTAACATATCCTTTCTCTCTCCATCAGAGTAACTGTAGTGAAATTTAGGTCAGCTGTAACAAAAAGTTTCTGCTTTCCTGCACCATAGGATCTGTTCTTCATTGACAATAATGTCATGCTCCCATGAGCTGCAGAAAGAAAGCCTGTCCTTTCTTTTTTTTTCATTGCGTTTTTGTTGTCTGTTTTGTTCTATATGACTGTATTTCATTTTATATTTCTCAAACCTCTAAGAAACATAAACAGAGATATGAAAACTCTCAGTGCAACTCTACATAGTACTCCTTTCTTCTCTCTCCTTTCTCTGAATAGGCAAACTCCTCAACTAGTGCCTCTGAAATAAGAGTTAGAATCAAGTCCATTATTTGTTTTACTAAAATTATTTATAACACACATTTGAAGAACAAAAAAAAAATTGGTTCTACTGATTTACTCAATCTATCAAAAAAGATAGAAATTAGATCTGTATGTGTGCAGTTAGTTATACAGGTAACAGATAGGTTTATGCAGTGAACGTATTTGGATCCTAACATATTTAGTACGCCCAGCAATTCCTTATTAACAACACAGAGAGCAAAGAAATTCTGAAAGAAAATATTTTTTGTATTCTGAGCTATTTTAATGAAATAGTAATTATCAGAATAGTACCACAGTTATTTTAATTTTAATGTAATATATGTATATATAATTTTATTATTTTTAATAAAAGGAACTCAATAAATAAACTATCCAACATGTATTAATTTGCTTCAATACTGTCCTTATATTGATATGATTTGTTAATGCTAACGCCCAAGTCAGGAGATCAGAGTTTATAAGCCATAGGAAAAGACTTAGTTGGGACCTGAGGCCAGAAAGTACGTTGAAAAAACGCATGTGTATGCAGCTACAGCTGAAAACTACTAAGATTCTTCATTTATTGGGTTTTTCATCCTCAGAATGAGCTATGAACATTAACAAATTAATTTAAAAATGTAGTCATCAGATGAGTAAGAAACTACAACCCCTTCTTAGGGAATAATAAAGTAATTATTAAAGGACCCTACTTTCTAGTTAATCATGCTGGTAAAGAATTTCATACTAAGCTTTATGCAAATTTATGATGTTAAAGCACAATACAAAGTCCCTTTGCCTAGAGTCAGGTTTTTTCAATGCTCACTTCCATTTTCTATAGAAAGCTGATTTTCTGTTTAAAAGTTTATATATGTGCAATGTGTAGACAAATCTCAGTGACTATCTGAAGTGATAATATCGTCTTTTAAGACCTTAAGGATCTAAATAAAACAATCATACTTTCTGGTATTATTTTATAATATCCCGACTTTATCTTCCAGAAATCTGTTTCTAGTGTTTCAAAGTATAAATGTTCCTGCTGTTTCCAAAAGGCCTAGTTAACTGATGCACATAATTTACTTTAGTCCCTATGTTTACCTATGTCACCTGAAGAATTAATAAATGCTCCTTCTCACTACTTAAAATAAATTCTAACAGATATAAAACACCATCAAAAGCTATTTACACTAACAGAATTAATTTTAAAGCACTTCCAGGTTTTCTGCATAAACAAATATTTTGTAGTTCAAGACCTTGCTGCAAAGGAGCACACATTTTAATCCCACAAGCAAATCAGCTTTCAGCATTTTGAGAATCAGCTTTGATATCACACCTCAGTATGCTTTACCAATCAAGTGAAAGAAAGACCATTTTATTTCCTAAAAATACAAAATTAATATCTTATTAAGGTTAAAGGTATGTGTCACTTCTGGAACAACTTCACAGTGTTTAATCATGCACAGTTGCCTCTGTTGTTCAATTAGTAAGGTCCATCATACGTATCAGTCACAGAACAAGGAGGCTTACTATACAGCAACCTTGATGAAGCTTTGTAGAAAGGAATACCCAATTTCTAATCAATTTATTTATTTACACTTTTCTTTCACAGATATTCCTTTTCTGCCTCATTCCTTTACTGACATGGCAATTAACCAACATTTCTGTGGTTAGGGAGGCCCTAATGCTTCCTCTTGATTTGGTGAGTCTTTTAGAACTATATGGAATGACAGACCTCGTCTTCCTTTTTCAGAGTTAATTTTGTACCACATGTCAAACTGGTAGAATATATAATTTTTATGAATACACATATAAGTCAATCTTTAAAATATTGGAAAGGAGCATTCTTAAATTATGTCATTGGAGATTTTATTTCTATATTACCTTAGTCATTCTGCTTCCTGTTCTAGATATTTGTCATGTCATAATCATACTAATTATTTAACTTTATATTCAGCTTCTCTTTGTATGCCTACAGGTAAGACAAAGTGACACCTGAGGGACAATGTAGGGGACTTGTAATATAAAGTTAGAGTCGTGAAATCTGCATCAGATGATGTGCAAGTAAAATGTAAATAGAGATAAACTCATGCACTCTCAGAAACTCCCTGTTGTTGAGAGAGTGCCCCCACTGCCATATTTCAGTGACGAGGCACCTAAATTCTATCCAAATTCATAGACTAGGTAATTAGGACACTGTTCCAAAAATTAAGAGCTGTGGGTCCAGGCAAAGGTCTTAGATTCCAGGTTTACCTACCTCACAATAAATTGTGTGAATTTCTAACCTATTTTGAAAAACTAACAAAAAAAAAAAAGAAAAAAAAAGACACTACAACTCTAAATTTTCCATGAATAAACACAGTGTTTACCTTTAGGCATTTCTGAGACGTTTAGTCTGACCTTTGATTTCCTTATCGTTATTAGGTTCTTAGAAGGTTGCGAAACCTTGCACAATGTGTGGTCTGAGATGTTTTGGAGATTTACATAGCTGAATTCCACCTCTGTTCCAGTTCAGGTACTTTGTGCTTGTGCTTTGCTTACTATTTAATAGAATACCATTTATTTAAAAGATATTTGAGAACCTGTTAATAATGTCATTTCTCATTTCCTGGATCCGTCAGTTGACTTACTGGTATGAGCTACATAACTGCTGAATACTTACAGCTGTAACTGAAAAATCAATGGAAGCTAAGATCTGAAGGAATAAGGCTCTACACAGAGTTAATACATAATGCTGTGTGCTCCAGAAACCATCAGAGCATGTAATTTTTGATTGGTCATTCAAAACTGGCAGATAGTTTGACCTTAAATATCAGTGCTTCAGTTCTTCCTTATAGAAAGGGGACGGCATTATTTTTCTTATATCAGTGTTGTGAATATAAACTAGTTAATACTTGTAGACAAAGCAGTGCTTTGGTGGTGCATTAGTCCATAATTCTCTCCTCAATTCAGCAGTGTTCACATAATGTGTGCTGAATAAATTGCGAGATTTCAAATTGAACAATGAGTAAAATAACAATCCATAGTCAAAGGTGATCATTAAATCACCATCTGTTCTCTAACTAAGTAGAAAAAGAAAAGTATAAACAGGTCATTAAAGTCTATATTAAAAAATTAATAAATTAATAAATTGCACATGCACAAGCAATTCTGTCAACAGTGTAGGTTCCAAGTGATTGACAAACTATAACAATATCAAGGTTAATATCTGATGGAAGGAGAAGTTTCACAAAATATATAGGTTTCAATGACTTGGCTGAAAAGAAATTAAAACTATGGTTGGAATTCAGTTTGTGGTTAGACATCTAAATGTAAGTGCCTACATGTTACTGTTTACTCATGAGTTAGATGTTTAAATTCCCACCATAGTCAATAGAGATGAGAGGCTTCATTCATGTACCTAAGCATGGAGATAGTTGAGACATTTAACAGGTATGACTGTTGCAAATCTGACATAGAACCCACTGGAGACCTCATTCATGTGGCACTGGGATGACAGCCACTGTACCCTAAGGCATCTCACATGGTATGAGACAACCGTGGGTGGGTTACAGTTAAAAAAACCCTGGCTAATACAATTTCTGGAATTTATTTCAGTTTCCCGAGCTGTCTAAGTTAAAAAGGAAGAGTTGTTCAGCTAGGCTGGAGCATCAGTATGAAATAAATCATCCATACTGCTTAAATTTAACATACTCCATATAGTCTTGGCCTCTGTACACTGTCTCTAAGAGCATCATGGTGTTGGGAACATAATATGGAACAAGGATTCTTTTCAACGGTAGGTATCAATAAGGCATACTGTTTTGGGAAATTAAGAGGGAATTCGATTGACATGAGCTATACCATATGAGTCAGCCCTAGTCTTTTGTATTTTATAGTTTAGATATTAACTCGTGTGTTCTGTTCACAATCTCTTAGTGGTTCTTCAGTAAGGATACTTTTTGAAGCACCTAGCTGTTTCCACGAGCAGTAGAAGTAGAGAACCTGGAGATGGAATTTAGATTCCATTCTCCACTTTCAACACTTAAACTTAAAAATTCCTCCTAGCTCTTTGTCACAATTGAAAAGGGGTAAGTTAGCAAATACAAACTCAGTAAAAGTATCTTTTGTAATGTACTGTTATTGCCAGGTGAATTGATGCTAATGCTATTCATATTCACTTAGCAAATATTTACCTAACAAAAATTATTTGGGTTACTCAGAGGCTAATAATTCACAAGACCAGGTGCACTGTACAAAAGGTGTTTGTAATATGAAGAGAGGAGACAGAGTCTATTGACTCTTTCTACTTAAATACCATCACAATTTCTTCCAAACTTCCATCTGAACATGATACTATAATGCTTTAAATTCTCAGAGATAAGCATGAAGAAAATGCACAAGTGGCTAAAAGAGCTCATGAAGCATTTGTGTCCTTCTTATATATGAAGTTGATTGAAGCTTGACACAACTCCAGTGTTTCTATCTCACAGTACATAGTGTTATTGAGAAGAATAACTAAAGGGAGACCAAATGACAACAGGAGTATTTTTTAATGTGTGGTTTGTTTTTTTTTTAGATGACGAGTTCAAGGCTAGTGTGTGTGTGTGTGTGTGGTGTTAAAAGTTAAAAGTTGAATACTGTCAAATGACCTATGTGGATTTCAATACAGTTTAACATTTAACTTTCAGCTCCCAGTGGAAAGGAATAGTATGCAGCTATCACAAGAAAAATTAAAGTGTGTAGCCCACAAGCAGTGCATGTTGTCCACAAACATTGAACTGTTGCAGTTTAATGCCAGTAGGCAGCTCAGCCCCACACAGCTGCTTGGTCACTCCCCCTACAGTGGGATGGGGAGAGAATCAGAGGGGGAAAAGTGCAAAAGCTTGTGAGGTGACATAAAGACAGTTTAATAGGTAAAGCAAAAGCTGCACATGCAAGAAAAGCAAAACAAGGAATTCATTCACTATTTCCCATCAGTAGACAGATGTTCAGCCATATCCAGGAAAGCACGACTCCATCATGCATAACAGTTACTTGGGAAGACAAACGCCATCACTCCGAACGTCCCACCTTCCTCCTTCTTTCCCCAGTTTTTAGTGCTGAGCATGACATCATATGGTATGGGATATCCCTTTGATCAGTTGGGGTCAATTGGGGTCAGTTGTCCCAGCTGTGTCCTTTCCCCCTACTCACTGGTGGAGCAGTGTGAGAAACAGAAAATGCCTTGATGCTCTGTAAGCACTGCTCAGCAATAGCTAAAACACCCCCGTTATCAACACTGTTTTGGTCACAAATCTGAAACATAGCACCATATGAGCTACTATGAAGAAAATTAACTCTATAACAGCCCAAACTAGTAAATACAGTACTAGTACTGATTTTTCTTTTTTGGTTGCTAACTGGACACAGAAAGAAAAATATTTCACCAAAGGTTCTGTTTTCTCTCTTTGCAAAAACAACAGGGGGAAGAAAAATCTGGAGAGAAAAACAGTAGAAATAGAAGCTGTTTTTCTGCACCACTCACAGAATTGAGGTCAGAAAGGTAGCAGCAAGAGTAATCTTTCTGTTAGGGATTAACTCAGCATCTCCAATACCTACTCATGATACAGCTGACCTGTTTCAATTCTCTCTTCTATAAGACTTTCTTGTCCACTCAGATGTTTTAGGTTGCTGCTTTTTCTCTGCTAGAGTCTTTCTGCATTGTGCAAATGTTTTAATATGTTTATCAGAATTACTACCATCAGTGTCTGCTACTGAAGGAATGTTCAAAGGCTTAGCTTTGTACTATAACCTAATCAGGAAAGACTAGGTAATTTTAACATTTCCCATCTGATCCTATTGCGTCTATGTTTTTGACATATTGCATCTGAATTACAGCTTTGGCTGTATGCATTCACCATCAATTTATTGCACTGCAACTTATCAAATTTATGTGGACCAAAGAAATATACCTTATACCCAAAGCAAAGAATTAATGGTTAATCTAACTGAAATCTCAACAGTTTAACTGTCTTTAATCCAGATATAATTATTAGAGAAAATTAAGTAATGAAAATAAAATTGAAAACATAACCCAAACACAAAACCACCCAAAACCAAACAAAAACCTCTCTCATTGACAAGCTGGTAAGAACTGGGAACCAAGGGCTGTTCCTCCAAGAAGGTGACATGGCCGACAGCCCAGCTGAGGTGCCTCTATACCAATGCACACAGCATGGGCAACAAACAGGAGGAGCTGGAAGCCACCGTGCTGCTAGAAAGCTATGACCTAGTTGCCATTGCTGAAACTTGGTGGGATGAATCCCATGTCTGGAGTTCAGCTATCGAAGGCTACAGGCTGTTCAGAAGGGACAAGCGAGGTAGGAGGGGTGGAGGTGTTGCTGTCTATGTCAAGAAATGGATAGAGTGTGAAGTGTCCCTGAAGAATAACAATGAGCAGGTTGAAAGTTTATAGGTAAGAATTAGAGACCAAGGCAACAAAGGGAACCTTGTGGTTGGGGCCTACTACAGGCTGCCTGATCAAGGGGAGCCTATTGACGAAGCCTTTTTTCTTCAGCTACAGGAAGCTTTGTGCTCGCAGGCTCTTGTCCTGATGGGGGATTTCAACCACCCTGACATCTACTGGGAAAGTAACACGGCAGGCGGTAGGCAATCTAGGAGACTCCTGGAGTGCATGGAGGACAATTTCCTAAGCCAGGTAATAGATAGCCCTACCAGAGGGGATGCAGTACTGGACCTGGTGGTCACCAATGCAAGTGAGCTCATCGGTGATGTCAGGATTGGAGGCAGCCTCAGCTGTAGTGATCACACACTGGTAGAGTTCACAGTCCGGAGAGGTAAGGGTCGGGTGAAGAGTGTAGTCAGGACCTTGAATTTTAGGAAAGCAAACTTCCAGCTCTTCAAGGAGTTAATCAACAGGACTCCCTGGGAAATGGCCCTCAGGGACAAGGGAGGACAACAGAGCTGCAGATCTTTAAGGACGCTTTCCATAGAGCGCAAGAGGTCTCAATCCCCAGGTGCAAGAAATCAGGCAAGGAAGGGAAGAGGCTGACATGGCTGAGCCATGACCTGTGGGTCAAACTAAAGGGCAAGAAGTGATTGCACAGGCAGTGGAAGAAGGGACTGGTATCTTGGGAAGAGTACAGGGATGCTGACTGGTTGTGTAAGGATGATCCCATCCTTACACAACCCCAGGAAGGCCAAGGCTCAGCTGGAGCTGAACCTGGTGAGGGATGCAAAAAATAATAAGAAGGGCTTTTATAGGTATATTAACCAGAAAAGGAAGATTAAGGAAAGCGTACCCCCTCTGATGAGCAGAAGTGGTGAGCTGGTAACAACAGACGAAGAGAAGGCTGAGGTACTCAACAACTTTTTTGCCTCAGTCTTCACTGGCAATCTCTCTCCTCACGCCTCCCGAGTCATTGTGCCATTTGATGGGAATCAGGAGGACAGAGGTCCTCCCACTGTAAGAGAAGGTCAGGTTCGTGACCACCTGGGATCCATAAGTCTATCGGTCCCAATGCTGTTCAATACCTTCATCAATGACATAGACAGAGGGATCGAGTGCACCCTCAGCAAGTTTTCAGATGACACCAAGCTGAGTGGTGCAGTTGATATGTCTGAGGGATGGGATGCCATCCAGAGGGACCTGGACAGGCTGGAGACGTGGGCCTGTGTGAACCTCATGAGGTTCAACAAGGCCAAGTGCAAGGTCCTGCACTTGAGTCAGGGGAATCCCTGGTATCAGTACAGGCTGGGGGATGAAGGGATTGAGTGCAGCCCTGAGAAGAAGGACTTGGGGGTACTGATAGATGAAAAGCTGGACATGAGCCAGCAATGTGCTCTCACAGCCCAGAAAGCCAACCATATCCTGGGCTGCATCAAAAGAAGTGTGGCCAGCAGGTCGAGGAAGGTGATTCTACCCCTCTACTCTGCCCTGGTGAGACCCCACCTGGAGTCCTGTGTCCAGCTCTGGGGTCTTCCGTACAAGAAGGACATAGACCTGTTGGTGAGGGTCCAGAGGAGGGCCACAAAAATGATCAGAGGGCTAGAGAACCTCTCATGAGGAAAGGCTGAAAGAGCTGGGGTTGTTCAGCCTGGAGAAGAGAAGGCTGCAGGGAGACCTTATTGTGGCCTTTCAGTACTTAAAGGGGGCTTATATGAAAGATAGGGACAGACTTTTTAGCAGAGCCAGTAACAATAGGACAAGGGGTAATGGTTTTAAACTAAAAGAGGGTAGATTCAGACTAGATAAAAGGAAGAAATTTTTTACAATGAGGGTAGTGAAACACTGGAACAGGTTGCCCAGACAGGTGGTAGATGCCCCATCCTTGGAAACATTCAAGCACAGGCTGGATGGGGCTCTGAGCAACCTGATCTAGTTGAAGATGTCCCTGCCAATTGCAGGTGGGATGGACTAGGTGACCTATAAAGGTCCCTTCCATCCCAAAGCATTCTATGATTCTATGAATTGCTGTGCTCACATTTCTAGTATCTACCCCTTCTTTCTGCTGTTAGCTCACCCACTGCCTCTCTGAGTCTAAGGCTGATGTCCTCAGTCAGTGTGAGGGTGTGTTACACAGAGCTGTCAGCATTCAGAGTCCTTTCCCAAGAGAGTATGATGTTGTGGGGGAGTGCTTCTTGCCCATAAGTCCATTTTGAGTTACATCTATACATTTTCTACCACTCCCTGTTCCTTGATTTTTCTTCATTGCTACACAATTCCTCCTTGTTTAGGTATTTACTATACATGTTGTGTTTTACTTGCTTTGGATACTTGTTCTTTTGTTCACTCTGTTACCACTAAAAAAGGGGCTTTACTTGTCTTCCAAGGTTACATTTGTCTAATGACAAACAATGGGCCATTGGTGGCTTGTTTATCGTCCTGGGACCTCTGGTATCATGCCCACAGTTTCAAGGCCTTTGCTGTCATCCGAAGTCTGCACTTCTGTATGTCACCTTTTAATTTTAGGGCTGCAAAGAGTTTATTTTACACAGAATAACTGCTTGTGTTACTATACATTAGTTATAGACCCATAAAAAAAATTGTAGCAATGGGACATCCCCACACACACAAAGCTATACTAAAACAAGTTTGGTAATAATCACCTGGTTGTTAGGCAATTGCTGTTGCAGCCAAACAAGCTAAAACAAAGTTTCAGCCAACACCAAAGTAAGCCCAGACATAGAAAACTTGCCTAGGCTTAGTCCTGAGGCCTCACAGAATTTTTACAAAGACTGTGGCCTGTTACTAGCGCTAATAGTATGATATTTACTGGGTTAGAGGGTTACGGCTCCTTGTGTTCAGGGATTTTTGAATATTTCTAATATAAAAGTTAGCTTTGGTTTGTTAATAATTATTCTCCTTTTATTTTTCCTTTTTAGTGATTTCTCTGATTTGGTACTTTTGTTTTGCTGTTTCTCCTTATGATTTTATTTCCTACAGTTTTACTGGAACTAGAATGTAGGGATTCTCCTTTCAGTGCTTTTTTTTTTTTTTTTTTTCTCACTACCTCATTTCTTGGCTTCTCCAGTTCTTAATCCATGTTAATATCCAACTGTGAAAGATACAGGTTGACTCACGCTGCCAGTTAGCAATCACCACCGTTTTCCTTCAAGTCCATGCTATGTCTCACCTCCTTCCACTTCCAGCAGGGACTGAAATTTGTTCCTCAGTTTAAACTGTAATTTCTCACCATATTGTTGTTTTCCTTCCTTTTCACGTTGGTTTCTTTGCTGTTTTCTGTGTTAAGTTCAGTCTTTTTCAGCTTTAGTTTCAGAATAGCAGTGCCAAGACTTTGTAACTGCTGATACAAGCTGCTGAGCATGCTTTTGCAATTTGGATAGATTACTTGATTTTAAAATTGATACAGATGTAATTAATGTGTGCTGGATTTACTGTTGTTGGTTTTTATTTTATTTTGCCATCTGGCAGGTTCTATGTTTCTTTGTATAAGGAACAGCATACTCAAAAACTAGGTCAAAAACATCAAGAACAATTCTGTAAATCATTGCTCATTGTTTTAGCTGTTGAATCCTCTCAGAGGTTAGATATTGTTGGTCATACTGTGGAGGAAAGAGTGATGGAACTGGTGTTTGCCTTTTCCTTATTTCCCTGATGAAACATCCTGCTGTAGAACTGACATCTTCAGGAATCTGGTCCATATGAATTACAAATACGAACAGATAAAATTCCACCAAGGTCTACCTCTGGGAGCATCCGGTAGCAAATGCCCAGGAAAGAGTAGAATACGAAAGTGAACTCAAGAGTAACACTGTTGAAGAATATTTTTCTAGGTCCCAACACTCTGAAAAATTAGACATTTTAAATAAGAAATCATCTTTGTGTCTATCGTACCAAGGATATTCTACAAAGAATAAAGAAATACTATCAAGATAATATTAACATAATTTTGTTTATCATAATCTGTTGGAATATTCTGCTGAGCTTGCAGATGTAACTGTTCTCTCAGTCTATCTCTGTGCTCTTCAGATTATTTATCGTTCCTATCCATATACCCACTTAAGGTTCTTCTCCCTGTTCCAGGTATCCTGGCATTTTATTTACAGTTTTCAGTACTGGGCAAATGACTCAGATATACATTACAGTAAACATGCATAATAGTGCTTTTGTTTGTATTTACAAGGGAGTGTAGAAGTACAGGATAAAAAGGGATACTTTAATCAGTAATCATGCTCCAGGAAACAGACTAATTATGTTTGTGGTGATACAAAACAACAGCTGATTTTATAATCAATAATAGACAAATATAAATCCCTCTCTACAAATATAATCAATAATAGACATGGGAAATACAGTATTAGCAGTACTGTTACAGAAAAGAGTGAACAAAATGTTATTGCAAGACAAATACAGTTTTCACAAGTCAAATCAGGTGTTGCCATTATCCTGAATATTGATGTCCACAGTGTTCTGCCAAATAAGGTACCTCTTAATATTACCTCTTATTTGTCATCAAGTCCTTTGAGTGACTTCCAGGTCCATTTGGGTATACAACTGTCACCAGAAATCAATACAATTGCTTGCAAAAGAAAATGCTTTTTCACATTCGAGCTGCTGGTTTTGGCATGAAACTTCTCACATAGTCTAAAATAGCAACTGACTGATGTGTGACATTACTATATTCAAATAAATGGTAGGAGGCAAAAACTCAGTAGCTGCATGTTAGCTGGTATTTGGAGAAACTGATGAATGCCACAAGGGTTTATTTACAGTAACCCATAATTCTATCAAAGGAGATTTTTTAATCCCAGCAAGAAAATTGTCATGAATACAAATAAAAAGTAATTGGCTAATCAGAATCTTCAATGTATTTATATGCCTCTGAACACAAAAGATTTAAAATTAAAAATGAAAGTGAGAAGATAGATATACAGTGGCATCAGTGACCAGTGGTTGAGACCTCTGTCTGCATTCAAGGCTTGGTACTCCTAGGTCACAACAGCAGAGAGAAGTCAAACACTTCTGCTGTTTCTAAAATTCATTTTATTTTCCCATCAGTTGCCTGCTCAAGATCTCTACCATCCAAGCCTTGGGACCAAGAAATATTTTACCTATTTACCCTGATGACATACTGCCTATTCTTATACTTCCCCCCTAAACTGTAACACATTAAGACTGATTGCAGGAAGTAAAAGCCCCAGGAAGTAGCCAACTTTACGATCACAATAACAGCTAAAAGGGTGTCTGACTTCATAGAGTAAGCTGTTGAACTTGTGTGCAATTCAGCAAAACAATTCTAGTGGCAAAGATGTATTTTAAAGCAAGAAATTTTATCTACCAGAAGTAGTCCAGTATTAACTGTTATTTGTTTCTGACGTTGCCAATGCTGTCATAGACACTAGTCAAACACCCATCATTTCAGATTAACAATGGAAAGAGTCAGACCAGATGGTGCCAGGACTGTTCGCCATGCATCTGAAACCCCTGTGAGATTGTCACAAAAGGGTACAGAAATCTGATTCATATCTCAGTTAGCCTGCCTTAGGTTGTGATGAGCTAACCCCACTGAGCCTCTGACATGCAGGGAAAAGAGTAAGTACTTAGGAGAATTCACAACATGAGTGAACAAGGGTGGGATATATGTAGACATGCATATCTGAGTGATTCTTCTCATCTTAAAACAGATCTGTAAAATAATTTAGATTAATTAAGTTCAAGAAGTCCCTTATTTTTCTATTAGTTATAAAGGAAGTCTGGCCAACCAGATCTGGTGCAAATGTCTACGCAATAGTTAACATTAGGTGAGATGAATGCCACTCCAAGTGTCTGAAATTATGAAAGTGGTTCAAAATGTGCAATTCTAAAACCACGGGGAAGCAGAAAATAAAATTGTACTCTGGCAAGCTTTTCACTGTGCTGTCCTCCTACTTCTCACTGAGGAAGCCAGGACATCAGTAACAGCCCTGAATTAATGACACTGCTCACACAAGCAGGTATATGACAAAGATTTACAAGAATCTCTTTCAAGAAACCTTCATCTAATTATAAAACCTATGGGCATGTAATGTATACTTATAGTGATGTTGCCAGTGTCATTTACATAAGCTTACTAAAGCACTTGTGTAGCTGATTAGATCTACTTTGGTTCCTAGCCTGAGAGAACTCAAACACAAAAGTATCATTTCTGGGGAAAATACTTTGGGAGAAAGTGTGGCAAAAGGAGCTGGGGAAAAGCTGACCTACTTACCCTTTGGGCCCTTTAGTAGCAAACAATTCAGAATACAGAGGGCCAGAGAAAGAGCATGAGTCTGTACAGCAATTATTATGACTGATCTGAAGGGAGTATCCTGGCTTCTGATTCCTGTTTCCAGGACTATTTATGCACTTTACATTAAGGAGTAATTGTTTTAAAAAGCCAAATACCTCCCTTTCCTGCCACCACCACAGCAAAGAAAAAACAAAACAAAAATTAAAACAGAATTCATAAGCACAGAATGAAACTCTGTTTTCAGTATGGGCATTAACACACTCACCAGACAAATGCATGTTATAATTCTTAATTAAGACATGCGTTAAGAGATTCTGTGATCCAGTTCTCAAGCTTTTGGTCAAGGTTTCTAATTTCTAGGCTGTTACATGAAAGACAGGGAGTAACATCTTGTAATCAGCTCTTTCAAAGAAAAAATACGTGAGCATGCAAAAGAATATTCTGTGCTCTTGATCTTAAAGAGATGAAGATACAGTCTTACAAATCTGATTCAGGTGCTAGATCTGTGGAAACGGATGGGGACTCGGGCACTCTCTGGAGCCCATCTCTCCTAATAACTTAATTTAGACAACTTTTTAACCATCTCAGACAGAAAACCTCCTCGAGCACTAAGAATAGCAACCATTAAGTTTGTATTCTGCTTTGAGGTATAAACATTAAAACATTAATAACGTCTTTGTAGGGTCCTACCTGCTGTTGATATCACCTGTACAAACAATTGAGTTACCCAGTTTGAAAGGTGACTACATCTTATAACACCGATCACGAGCAGCACGTTTGAAACATATCCAGAGGAGTTTTGGTCCTATCTGCAAAAAGCTCTGCAGGAATATCCTGAGTGCTTCTAGGATCTAGCAGTAAATTGCACGCTACATGGGGGCATATATTTGTGTCCTACATAGGCATCTATATGTGCGTGCAATTTTGTGTCTGTTGAAGGAGGGAACTTCCTTCTGGGCTTAGAAATAGCTAGATTGGGCCTTTGAGCTTGAAACAATAAAGTGATCTTTTTTTTTTTTTGTGTGTGTGTGTGTGTGTCTGTAGGGGTGCTTTTTGATTCTTTATTCTTCCAGGTGGTTTTAGTGGTTGTATTCAGAAGGCATTTATGACATTAGTAATAAATATTACCTAGAAAACCTTGAGTATCCAAGAAAAAAAGAGTTGTTAAAAAATGAGTTTTATTAAATCTGCATTCAAACCACCTCTTACATCAAAAAAAAAGAAAAAAAGAAAAAAAAAAGAAAACTGCCTTGAAAGTTAAGACATGTTTTAGAATACACAAAAGCCTTATAGTGACAGAATAGAAGGACATATAGGCTTTTACATACAGTTTCCAGATTATTTTCACTCTGACCTGGAAAAAACTCCAAATAATCTGGTTTTGTTCTAATCAGTGAACACCAAACAGATATGACAAGTAACAACAAAGCCACCTATGAACACAGAAATTACACAAAAATAGCCTCAATATAAATGAAAAATGTAGTAGAATTTCCACAGTTTGAAAGATAGATAAGCTTCATCTGGAGAATACCACATCATTTCCATGACTTATGGTTACCATGTGCCTGAGTAATTCTGATATATAAAATACATAAGTTTTTTTTTTTTTTATTTTTCCTGATATGAAACTAATGAAAAAGTAAGAACACAAAGAATAGAAATTGTCTTTACTGGAAAAATATTAATCTTAACAATCAGGCAGCTTCACCATATGATTAGAATAAGTAATATGGAAAAAATATTGCACTGAAAAAGGGGGGGGGTGTCCTATGAAACCAATTGTCTAGTAGAAAATACACCCTCTGAGCACTAAAGAAATTCAAACTTTTTAGTAAGAATTTGCATGATAATAGCATATACAAAGATCAGGATCGGGTTATGCTTTCTTCAGCAAAAAAGATTCCAGAAATGCTAGGTTTAATTATTTAAAACTGGCTTTTCCTTTAACCAACAGAAGGAATTTTTTCAGCAGGATGTTTTCAGATACGTAAGAATTTGGAAGTGGAAGTACATTTAATATGAAGAGGCTTTGAAAGTTTTCAAACTCTCTTCAATGCAAGCAACAGATTGTTATGCAGATGAAAAGAAACTTTTCAAGTTAAAAAGCCTTAAGAATTTCACAGCATCCAACAAAGTATTTTTGCCCTCCTGCATAGGTAGTGCACAAAACCCTGCATGACACTGCATCCCTTAACAAAAATGCAGAAGTGAACCGTATTGTACCATATTGTTTAGTTACATTCTAAAGAGTTAAAATAAAAATCACTTTAATTTTAAGGTTTAGACAGATCCCATAGAGGATGCTACATTTTTTAGTCAAATCATAGCCCCTCAACAATATTTATTTTCTCATGAGTATCTGAAAGTATCATGTACTACTAAGTCATCTCTTCTAATTTAAATCTCTTATAATATAAATCTAATTTACTAAGTAATCACAGTGTAGAGGACAACAGTTTGGAATCTCAATAGTATGATTTTTTTTTTTTTTTTTTTGTGAGGACTGCTTATACTTCTCCATAGATGTTTTGAAAATGTTGGAACTACCATCAACAGTTTCAACTCAAAGACTAAGTTATAGTCCTGCATGAAAAAATTACTTGTTATATGTTCTGTAAACAGTAATTTTGTCTATAAGTCATTACAAAGACGGAGTGAATAGAGGAAGAAAACAAAATATACAGTTAGATATCTAACAGATTTTACCTCACTATAAGATCAAAGCATAATAAATAGTCTTATATACTTTCAAAAAAAACCCCAGTCTGACCTGAAAGACAGAGTATTTGTCTGTATGATACAAGAATAATTTCACTGCTGGCTTTCAACTTGACTGAGATTTTCAATAATACTGCAAAATTAGAGAACATTATTTTAGCCAGCACATTCCTGTGCTTCACTTTGTCCATCTATAAGAGAGGTATAAGGAACTTAGTGACTCCTAAGCTAGATCTCCCAGATGTAATTCTAAAATTGAAAGGAGCAAAGCCAAGAGTGGTCTCAAATGCTGGGATTATGAGACACTTAAATAGAGGTGTCTCGAATGTGGGTGTTTATAGATGAGCCAAGTGTCTACAATTGTACTCAACAGATAACTAGTGCTCAATTCAGGCTTTCATTCCTACACACTTGCTACAGCCCAAGGGTAGGATGCCATAGGATATCCAAGGCATCCACACAAGGCTGGTAAATACAAAATTGGCTTGTGACAAACTTGTGTTCTTCTGCAATAGTGGCTGGATTCCAGGAAGAATGCCCCACAGTGTTAGGAGAGGTAGTAGGCATGTATGTTTAGGTAACTGATTGCTGTCTCCAGTCAGCTGATAAAATATAAAACATTTAGAGTGAGCGGAAAGCCTCTCCAGACTCGATACTTACTTAAATTCTCTAGACATTCAAATTTTGTGCCATTTAAGATGCCAAATATTGTTATTTGATATAATCAATAGGTTACTCAAAACAGTAACATGGGCTGGCAGATATCATAGAATCATAGAATCATAGAATCGTTTAGGTTAGAAAAGACCCTTAAGATCATCGAGTCCAACCGTTAACCTATCACTGCCAAGTCCACCACTAAACCATGTCCCTAAGCATCACGTCTACCTGTCTTTTAAATACCTCCAGGGATGGAGACTCAACCACTTCCCTGGGCAGCTTGTTCCAGTGCCTGACAACCCTTTCGGTGAAGAAATTTTTCCTAACATCCAATCTAAACCTCCCCTGGCACAACTTGAGGCCATTTCCTCTTGTCCCATTACTTGCTATTTGGGAGAAGAGACTGACCCCCACCTCACTACAACCTCCTTTCAGGTAGTTGTAGAGAGTGATAAGGTCTCCCCTCAGTCTCCTTGTCTCCAAATTAAACAACCCCAGCTCCCTCAGCCATTCCTCATAAGACTTGTTCTCTAGACCCTTCACCAACTTCGTTGCCCTTCTTTGGACATGCTCCAGCACCTCAACGTCTTTTTTCTAGTGAGGGGCCCAAAACTGAACACCGTATTCGAGGTGAAGCCTCATAGGGCACCTATGTACAGGGGCACGATCACTTGCCTAGTCCTGCTGGGCACATTATTTCTGATTCAACCCAGGATGCTATTGGCCTTCTTGACTACCTGGGCACATTGCTGGCTAAAATTCAGCTGGCTGTCAACCAACACCCCCAGGTCCTTTTCTGCCAGGCAGTTCTCCAGCAAACCTTCCCCAAGCCTGCAGCGCTGCATGGGGTTGTTGTGACCCAAGTGCAGGACCTGGCACTTAGCCCTGTTGAACCTCACACATCTGGCCTCAGCCCATTGATCCAACCTGTCCAGATCCCTCTGTAGAGCCTTCCTACCTTCAGGCAGATCAACACTCCCAGACAGCTTGGTGTCATCTGCAAACTTACTGAGGGTGCACTCGATCCCCTCATCCAGATCACTGATAAAGATTTTAAAGAGAACTGGCTCCAATACTGAGCCCTGGGGAACACCACTTGTGACAGGCCGCCAACTGGATTTGACTCCATTCACCACAACTCTTTGGGCCCGGCCATCCAGCCAGTTTTTTACCCAGTGAAGCATATGCCCGTCCAAGCCATGAGCAGACAGTTTCTCCAGGAGAATGCTGTGGGAAACGGTGTCAAAGGCTTTACTAAAGTCCAGGTAGACAGAGACACATGACAGAGAAGATCCGGTAGATGGGATGTCTAAGGGAATCTAAAATTGTACTAGACATTTATTGGTGGACAACTAAATCTTGCCCTAGCCAAGATAGTCAATGTAGAGCTTGATTCAGGTGTTTGCATGTATGGCATGTGATGTTAATTTAGATGCCCAAAGACATAATGCTTACAGCTGATGTTCTGCAACGGGATAGGTCTACCATGGGTCATACTTGTCAGCTCTGTGCAGATGTCTCAGAAGTCATGTGACATCTCAAATAGTGTTAAATGAAATAAATCAAGTTGAAATGTATTCAACAATATGTAGATGTCTACAATATGCATCTTAATCCTACTGCTTCAATGAGTATGAGTTTATTTTCACTCACTCTTTCCAAAACTGACTTTGAAATTAATGTTGCAGGCATAAACTGATTAAACAGCCACAGAATATTGAAGCTGAGTATCTGCATATATCTTTACAGCAAAGTGAAATTAGGAAAAAGCAAATATATTTACTTGACCTTTTAACCAAGATACCCTGTCACAAGAACTTTAGCATATATACTTGCTTTCTAGACAATTTTGTTTCTGCTTCAAGATCAAGGTTTAAAGCTCTGTAAAGCGATCCAGTGAAAGATACGAATAAAAGCATTTTCAGGTCAAAGATTGTTGTAGCCTAAATTTGAACTTTCACAGACAAATTTTTCATCAGTTTAGTCTTTCAAAACGATTAAAGTTTACAAATATTTCCTATTTCTATTTTCTTTACTGTTGTTCATTACCGCTGAACTCAATGGGGATGCCACAACTAAGAAAGATGAGGCCGAAATGTTGAGAATGTGACAGATGGGAATGATAAGAGAACAAATTATTTCCTCCAAGACAGAGGCTTGGCAATTGACCAATATGTGCTGGTACAATTTTTTGTTTTTCCACTTAATATCAATGATAAATATACATGATGTGTTTCAGTTACAGACACTATGTGTCCCTTCATCCAGAAAATAAGGATAATAAGACTTCCTGCAGTGAGAACAGAGAACAATCACACTCCTAAAATTATCATCGAGAATCAAAAGCAAAGACAGACCAAAATAAGATGACCTTATATTTAGATTGTATTGCACTCAACAGCTATAACGGTAAACTAAACAGTATGGAGGAATGTTTACGATCCTGACTTCTTTTACTGTTATACATGTAACTACAAATTGGCAGAACAAAAGATATGTTTGCAATGCCTACATGACAACCCAGCAGAAAACTGTGCAGGTTTCTATGAGTCTAATACTTGTTTTCTCAGATAGCCAGTGAGTAAGAGTAGATGATCATGTAGAGTAATTTTGCTTCCTTTTAAAGGGTCATGAGACAGGAGCTCCTAAGGGAGGAATCATGCAAGAGGTTCAATAAATATTCAGTTGTGTATAAATCAATGACATTTTGCAAACCTTGTAGAGACAGATACCAGAATATGAGAATCTGGGAAAAAAATGGGAGTCTTTAAATAAAGTAGTCTGCCACTAATAGCAGAAGACGTTCAAATTCTGTTCAGAAATCAGATGCAAGTCATTTTTGGACCGTATTTTTTTCCCTTTGAATACTGCCCAACCATGGCAAATCAAGCACAGAGCAAGGTACATAGAATATATATCTCTGTGGGTAGTTTGCTTCAAGGAATCTGACTGAAGCTAAGCAAAGAGCCCCAGGCAGCTTCAGTTTTACTTAGCTTCTGTCAATAACAGTGCTGTTCCCTCAAGCCCCCTTTAAATGGATATATATTATTAAGTCATACTTTTTCCACCCTTAGCTTGATATTTATGACACTTCTGACATCTAAGACAGTAAAAAAGGGAAGGATCCTTAGTATCATCAACAATTTCAAAGACATATACTCACAACTCCAGAATATCTTAAGATTCGTTCTCCTCTTTTTTTCAGTTTCCACATCCTTCGTGATCATTGAAAGAACAATAACTTCCATTGTTTCAGAACAAATAAACCAAGACTGCTGAGCATTACAATTTATTACCCATAATGCCAATAAAACCTTGTAATGAACAGGTAAAGTAGGAAACATTACAATTTTGCATTACTCTAAGTATTTTGCTAGACACCAATTCTGTAATTTGCAAAGATCTCTCCCCAGTGTAAAACAATTTTTCCTTAGCTTTTTTCCCCCAACTCTGCAAGTGTGTAGCCCCATATAAAGCCCAAATAGTAAAAAACATTTGCAAAAATAAGTGTTAAAACTAACCAAGTGATACGGGAACTTTTGACTTCCCTTGGTTTATGTCTACTTCCCTCTACAGCACATTTTTCTAGGACAAAAAAATCAAGAGAGGACTACCATTAAGAAATATGAGTGATCAAGCAACTATTGATGACTTTGATCATCTTTTATTCAGCAATAAAACATTGCCTATTTTATCTCCTGTCCTGATTAATTTTTCCCTTTACTTTTGCACTTAAACTTCCTTGTTCCTTTTCTTCACCTAAGACTGGCTTATCTATCCTTTCAGAATTACTTCTCAGCTCATTGGAGCTTGTATATGCTGTTAACTCCAAGGGAAATCAATGACAAATTCCTATTCATAGGAATGGAGCTAGGACTTCATCCAAGGTGTGGAGTACTTTTTAGTCACTCAAACTGGTCAAGTTTTGTGTGGACATATTAAGAAATATCGTTGCTAGATTATTCACTGACAGAATGACTCATATCACTGTCTGTTTTCCAGGGACAGGTATATAAAGCTTGCCTTCCTCCAACTGTTGCATTACAAACAACAGCTTGGAGGTTTTTGCTGTGCTCAGTTTCACAAGAGGTAAATCCTATATAGAAATGGAACTTATTTCATGTCACCTAAGGTAACGTAACAACTTACAGCTTAATAAACTTCTGATAGCATTTTGCTGAGTTTCAGCGTGATATCCCCTGGCTATATGCAATATTGAAGTTTTGTGTGTCTAGTTTTGTGGATCCCTTTTCTCATTTACAAATCATTTAAGTTGAAATCAATAGACAGTGTTGAGTTTGTTTTGTTTTCTCTCTCTCTGTATTCTGTAGAGTGTGACAAAATTCAAGTATTAATTACTTGGATTTCAACCTGAACTCCTGGTTGGCCTTCAGCTGCCAATCTGAAAGAGGACAGGTATCTCTAAATTCTATAGAAGATATAGAATATCTTATCAACCTTATCAGCCTATCAGCTGAATATTGTATCAGCCCTATACAGAGAACGTGGTTACCACAGAATATCTCCAAAGGCACTGAGCATGCATATGATGGTAGTTTAATGGAGACCATATTTTTATTTTTACTGGCTTAAATTTTCCCAGGTATTTGCAGTGGGTGATCTCTTTGGATTCCAGCAAAGTCTTTTTTTTTTTTTTTTCTGTTGAACTCAAAACCCATGTAACGCAGACTGCACATATAAATGAAGGTCGTCAGCCCACCTAGAATTTTGGTTCAACTCTTGTGTTCCTTTTCCCACTCCATGAATAATGGTATTCAAAATCAGATTTAGCATTCCCCATCATGCTGTGTAGAGGTAAAAAACAACCAGAGATGAGTCTTAGACAAGAATGTTTTCTGGTTATGCTTTGATTCAGGTGAAATCAATTCCAGATGCCAAACTTAATTATGTTTTTGCCTAGTGCTGCTGCCAGTGAGTTACAAGAAACTGTCTGCTTCTGTAAGCTTCTGAAACACAATCCAGATACCTGAAGAGGAATTAAATTGAAGAACTCACAAACAATAACATTTTGTTGTAGAGGACCTTACAAAACTTTATGAATTAAAAAAATCAAGATATATATGTATAAGTTGGAACCATAGAAGTCTGCTTGTTCAAACATGCAGTTGCATGTGAAAATTAAAAAAAGTAAGTTAGGAAAAATAATCCATGTTTGGTTTTTTTTAAAGAATATATATTATATATGCTCTGATACTTCTATGCAGGTATACTTTGCATTATAAATATTAACTACAAAGTCTCTATGTCTTTTTATGTAAAACTGTGTGAATCTCTTAATAACAACATAGCTGTGCATGAATAATGGAATGTTTCACTTGGTTTTGTTCCATACATTCAACAGGTAAAGCCTTTCCCCTTTATTTGCAACAGTCTTTAGATTAACAGGTAGTTTCTGTTCATGTCACAGGACATTGCAGGTCAGATAAATGTCTAACCAATTTTTATTCATAGTCATATAAGCTCAAATCAGTTGCCCACACTGAAGTGTATAAAACCAATTGAAACACCTTACAGATATGACACAGAATCTCTAGTCTATTCAGGTTCACATAGAGGCCATGTGAAATGCCTTAAGCCATCTTAAATGTCAAAAAAATGTTGGCCTGTAGGCATATGAATTGAGTCTTTAGTTCAGTATAAAGATAGCGTAGCAGGAAAGTACAAATAAAAATCCTGTATCACTAGACAGGATTTAAATAAGGGATTCAGATACTTGAATTAACGGGAGGTATTCGATCCCAGAAAAAAAATATAGATTATAGATAGATAGATAGATAGACAGACAGATAGATAGATAGATAGACATCTACATGTCAGTGAGATGCCTAAGTTACTCATATACCCAGTGACAAGCTGTTCAGTACAGTTTAAGGAACCTAGAGAGCCATTAGGCTCACTCTTAAGTCACCTGGGTCTACATCCAGTAGCCTGAATATCATAGAATCATAGAACCATTAAGGTTGGAAAAGACCCTTAAGATCATTGAGTCCAACCATTAACCTAGCACTGCCAAGTCCACCACTAAACCATGTCCTCGAGCACCATGTCTACCCTTCTTTTAAATACCTCCAGGGATGAAGACTCAACCACTTCCCTGGGCAGCCTGTTCCAATGCCTGACTACCCTTTCGGTGAAGAAGTTTTTCCTGATATCCAATCTAAACCTCCCCTGGCACAGCTTGAGGCCATTTCCTCTCGTCCTGTTGCTTGTCACTTGGGAGAAGAGACCGACCCCCCACCTCGCTACAACCTCCTTTCAGGTAGTTGTAAAATATGGGTGTTATTACGGCTGAGATGTCTGACACATCTATATGGGATGGCCAGACATGATATAAGATTTACAGGGATTCCATGCCCTTATGGAGAAACAGCTGTGAGTCATGTAGAATACCCAAGGGAATCTCAAATGTTTATAGATGCCTATATTTAGGGAGCTGAATTCAGGCCCAAGTAGCTATATATCTCCTTATTATACTGTATACCCTACTTCTGAATGCAAGTAGACATATGAAGGAAAAAAAAAAAAAAGACAACTATGATTCTGACCTCTATGTTTACCAACCAACTGTACACTTCGAGACTCTGGAAAATAACTCTTCCCTCCAGGCAGAAACTTGCAGGATACTGACCCAGGCCAGTGAGGTTCTGCAACACTTCTTCCTTTGGGCTGTGTTTAAATGACATGCTAAATCTTCACTAAGCTTCAAAATTCTCTTTGTAAAGCAAATTGTGTTTGTCAGCCACATTGCCACCAATTTCTTGTGTATTACAAGCCAGATTGATAAAGTAGTATGGTGTTACATTTCCATCTGTTCTCAACTTTCTTCAATGTTGCAATCCATGCTACAAAATAAATTTGTTTAATGTTGTGTTAAATGGATAATATATTTAAAATGTGGCATATCTGTACAGCATGACATTGAAAATATATTGTCATATTGTCATATTGTTATATATATTGAAATATATTGAATATATTGAATATTGAATATTGAATATATTGAAAATATATTGTCATATTGTTTTGAATAATGAAACATGTCTAATTTCAGAAAAATGGTTGTATTTATTGTACAAAATGTGACATTGAATTATGCCAAATTTTAGAAGAGCTACGGTTTCTTCTTCCTCTGAAATACAGTAGGAAATTACTTTTTATTTGGAAGATCATGATTTTCTTGTTTTCTTCCCAGCTTGCTCGCCTCCTTTAAAGTGAGTGGAGCTGTCGACAGCTGAGCTTGACAATAATGTAGTTCTCTTTATCAGCCAATAGAGGGAACACTCAAACCTGGCCCTCCTGCAAGATAACAGGATGAAGTGCTGAGAGACCTGGACAATCAATGCTTTCTTTCCTGTGTTTTGTTACTGTAAACTATTATGGGTGACCTACTTTCTTTGTCTTCTCCAGTAATGTAGAAAAGTATCAGATCCAACTAAGCTGCCAACGTGGTTTGTAATTTCCAGTTTAGAAAGTAGCTATATCCCAAAAGAAAAGTAGTGGATCAGATTACCATCTTGAGCTGCCTTATGCTAGATAGCCAAGGCTAAATAAAGCTTTATAAAAGACTTGAAACCTGACATCTGATTTCCAGTATGATGTGTTTTTTTCTAAGTTTTACCTGAATTCTTCATCTTAAAAATGAAGTTTAAATGCCATAAATTAAACTTCTTGAAATGGACCTTTACAAGTTTATTTTGTAAAGTAATTACAACAATACTTGCTCTGTGAAAAAATATTTCAGTGAAATTAATTACTGGAATCTTTTTGAGGTAAAGAAGTTGAACAAAGTACATCAAGAGTTAGGTTTCCTTTCTTCTTTCTCATAATCAGCCATTTAATTCCTACTCAGTGTTGTCCAAAATAAAAAAAAATTCTGACCTTCTTACATTCCATTTGGTGTTTCAATTAATGTGCCGCAGAAAGTGTTCCTTCTTTTACTTACACTGAAATGGGTATTCAGGAAACTTCTGACTGACACGTGAGTTGGATGAACATTGGTGCAGAACTGGCCCAAGAATTCTAGGTAAACACACAGAGATCCACAGGGAAGGCTGAGAAGTTTCATACCACGAGAAAACTCAATTTTGTGTTAGTGGAGTTCAAATGACTGTGGAGAATCAATTAACTTGTCTGAATGCCAGAGAAGAGACTAAAAGAAGCAACTATGCTTGGGGGTATGCTATAGGGAGACACAGATACTAATGTGCCTTACAGCAGAGAATTCATGCCTTCACTTAAATATCTCTGAAATTCAAGCACATTTGCCTGTAGGATGTAGTCCTGAATTCCTGAACGCTTGCTCCAATTGCTCCTGTTCAGTCTAGACTTTCAGTTTGGGCCTCTAACTAAGAGCAATATACTAAAAAAGCTAATTATTCTAAACATTTGCAGAAGTCACTAATTACTACATAATTTCTGTGTTCTAATCCTTATATCATCATTATTCATATTCAGTTTTGGTTATTTTGTTTCAGCTCCTTAAGCTGTTTATCCTTTGCCTGGTATTTTCCGTTTGCTCACCCTTAGAAATCAAGTCAGAAATATGCTGGACATTCTTAATTTGACAAACTTTGTGGAAATCGTTTTAACTCTAGATGCTTAGTAAATAAGAAAGAATATGGATAGTTGTGCTATTGTTATACCAGGGTGCAGGTTTGTAAAGTTATTTATTGCACATCTAATAATAAAGCAGATGGAAATACATATATTCTTAGGGTTAAGAGTTATTTTAATTATGTAAAAGGTCAGAAGACAAAACACTTAATTGTCAGTCCAGTTGTCCATTGCTCAAGAGGTAAGTATCAGTTAATTTCTGTATTTCCCCCCCCATATTTAAATAGTCACTTTAATTTATCTTGGGAAGCCTAGCACTTCTAGTTCTTCATGGCAGTACTCAGTACTCACTTACCTGTAAGAACAGTAAGAATAGAATAATGTACAGGTAATCTTTTTCACAACTTCTTTTTCCCCCTGTTCCTTACATAATCCCTAATGATCAGCCAAAACTTAACTATAGGAAAAGTTTTTTTACAACATCATTAACTGTTGCTTTAAGTGTATAAAGTAAAAGTAGGGCTTAATGAAAGAATGCAAAAAGGCTTGTTAAGTAACTTAATGTTTTTGCATAAACACCAGTTATTCCTCAGTTCTATTATTAGTAAGAGAAAGAAATACATCTTTATTTCTGCTCTCTTGTGTATGTTATTATTTCTTCAAGAACTATTATTGTCACCTAAGACTGACTACAGAAACACATGAAAGTTCCTGGGCTTGTCGTCTGAATGCAGAGGAAAAAAAGCCTCAGAAGATCATTCAGTATGAATGAACACATTCAAATTTAATATAATGCATGACTGAGAATTATCTTCACAGAGATAATTCAGTATGTTATGCATATTAGTGCCAGAGAGGTCATTGGTTCTTATTCTGTTCAAAAGATAATTCTGGAAGGAATACCACTTTTACAGAAATGCTATAATAATGGTACTGAAGAAGTAATTCCTTGAAAGTGATGTTGAATTAGGTCATCGGCACAGCCTGCTGTGTCATCTATTTTGCCTTTTCCCAGAAGACTAATATATCCCATGTGAGGATTTTATACTTTACAAAGAAGGATGGAGAGAGGAAGATGCTATTTAGCAAAATTTCATCTTAGTAGCCATGGAGTTCATTTATTAATGAATGTTTTAAAAAGTATATGACACTTAAGAGACTTTAATGAACTAGAGCTGTACTTCCCATCATAGTACAGAAGCTCACAGATACTGAAGTTTATACTAAACATAACTGCATCATAAACATGATACAGTGTATATCAAAGTTTCTGACATTTTTTCCAGATGTTAACAGTAAGGCACTATGCCTTATCTGCATAGCTGTTGTAGAAACATATTCCTTGGTAGCTGCACTCAAGTTCATGTTGTTTATCTGTTATATTAGCACAGAAGGAAAAATTTCAGTTATCTAAAGGCCAGAAAAGTAAAATAAAAATCTTTTTACACAAGTGTTTCTTACATACTGAATCATGTTCGAAGTTACCTTTACATATTAATCCACTTATGTTTTATTCTGAAAGTGCTGACAGGGGCAAATTAGAGAAAGAACTTTCACTTTCTCAGAATACTTATTCAGAGTTTGCTTGCACTGAATCTTCTTGTGATTTGTCATACGACAAAACTGATGTTGATAATGTTGGAAAGCACCCACAAAAAATAGTTCTAGAGGAAATGCAAGTTCTGTGCACTCCCTTTGGCATTTAAAAGCCTTCGGAAGTTTGATGTCTACTTTGTTCACTCATCCATTAAAAACAATGAACCAAATCTTCAAATGGTGTTAATCGATGTACCTCAAAGTGTAACTCTAAATTGTATCAGCTGAGGATCTGGCTCATTTCGAAGATGAACATGAATTACTACATAAGCCATTTACTGACGGAAAAGGTTGGGATGATGAATTTTATTTCATCTTAAATATTATATTTTTGGGTTGACTTTCTGAAGGAATATACATAGCAAATCTCTGACAAAGCAGTCCATTCCAGAGGAAAAAAAAATATCAAATGGTGAAAGTGAAGACATAGCAATTTAAAGGTCTTTTTAGGGAGAAAAAAGAAGAATGTATCAATGAATATGAAAAGAGTGAGTTAATAAAATCCAGTAAAACAAGGCTGAATTTGTATCATTCACTTAGCTTACTGAATTTTGTATACAACAGAGCATTGCAATCACAGTTAAGTGATGCAGAACATGCTTTCCTGGCCAACAAGTTCCCTACATTTATGATAAGACATTAAACTTCCAGTATCTGTTATACTTTTTAACCAAGAGCAACTCTGTTCAGATTTATAGTTTCTGACTCTCTGCATGAATATAAACAGACAAAATATATTAGTGATCTGATGATATTCCTATACTTAATACTAGTGACACTGCACAGTTCTTTTTTTATTAATGAAGTGCCATTTAAAGTAAATCTGAATATTTGATAGATCATATGGGTTTACCACAAGCCTTGAAAGTATAGATTTAATTAACATACACTGGATACATTAAGAGAAATGACTACATAACTAATCAGACCAGGGAGGACTTGCTGATAGGAATCATCCTTCTTAAAGGTCTCAGTATAGACATTTATGACTGAAGTAGACGCTCTAGTCTCCCTTTATAGACAGTGGAGGAGAAATGAGCATTTTTAGGGTTCAATTAATCTGATAAAATACAGAAGTCCACCTAAGGATTATATGAATTGTGCCCTAAAAATGGTTTCTCTTCATTGTCTTTAAAAGGAGATTAGTATGAACTGTTTAGTGAAAATATCTGCACCTGAATAGATAAATGTCACCCTCTGTGTTAGCTCAAGGAAATTTACTTAATGAATTCAGACTTTCAGATTTTTTATTCCTAATTTCTCAGGATTATAAATCTTGGGAATTTTAAATCATATAGAGAAATAAAAGTACAATTTCCAAATTAAATAGAAGTCAGCAAGATATAGGATTTTTCTCTGCTATATAGACATGGGACAATTTAAAAAGTCCTTAATGTTTGTGAATAGGTTCTCTCAAATTCTTATCCCAGAAAATTTCCTTAAGGCCAAAATATTAGGTTTTTCATTATTATTGTTTTTGGTTTGGTACCAAAAAAGTTAGAGTGCTGGAGGCTCTAGTCAAAATAGAATATGGTCTAACTATGTACATAAGACTATTTCACTATTTCACAGGAAGGAAGCGGGGACGGAGGGGGAGAAGAAAAGGGTCTTCTTCATACGATCTGTAATTTAACTGTGGAATTTCTAGTCAGAAGACCTTGCAGCGGCATTGTAGATTCAAGAAAAGCTTAGAAAAATAAATGGAAGGAAAATCAATCACAGACTATTAAGCATAAAGACTATAGCTATATATAATAGGGCTACAGAGTGTTTCTTAGCCACAGGTCAAATGACACAGACTGGCTTGTAGACATACTATTACCCTCAAAAGTATATTAGCCATGTCCATGCCATACAAAATCTGGCACTTGGGTCTCCATTAGACTCCAGTAAGTCTAGTTGGAAGGTGCAAAATGATTAAGAGATCAATCCCCAAACCTGTTCAAACCTTGTAATTTGTTGGTGACAGGAAAATTAGTGACACTTTGATGAAAAGAACTTGTCTTCTGCTAATACAACCAAAGAAAACTGTTGTGCTCCTTATGGGAAGTTGAAAGTGAAAAGAGAAGAAAGTGGACAAAGCAAATTATATTATGAGTATTTTCTCATGACCATAGATATCTGATTTTGCCAATTCAGGGTTCCTTTGGGATTTATCTAACACATTGGAACATTTTGTATGTCAAAGAGCTTAACAATGCCTACTATCTTCTTACTTCTTTGCGCTCTACTTACTCTTTAAGTCACTCAATTTAGACATTTCAAAAGTATGTTTCTGTACTTAAAGGGAAACAAGAACTCTTTTTAATCTTCAGGTGACCTGTTTATGAAATTTGATTAGCTCAGTAAATATTTTTAGAGTGTTGTTTTTTTCTCTTCTTTTTACTTCCTCCCCAGCCCTTCAGTATGTGTATTTATCTGCACTGTCTGGATTTGTTCATGATTCAGAACAGAAACAGTGACATATGATAGGGAAAGAAAGTACTGTCAGACTTCCAAGTGTACTGAAACTACTGTTGGAAATGCAAGTCTTATGAGAGACTTTTTTGGGAATTTACAGCTCGATTCATAGATTAAGAAGTTATTATATTTGGATACATTTCAAAAAACACATCCATTTTTCTATGCATAGCTGAACAAAACTTACAAACATTTTTCATCCTTTACTGATTCTAATATAAATTGTTTTACATTATTTTCAGTATTCTGGAGATGCTGTAAAGCTCTCATGTGAAGCCCTCCTGAGAAATTTTGTGTTTCTAAAATATCCATTATACAATGTACTATGCAAATTAGACTATGAAGCAGATGCTTTTTTTTCCTTTACTCTGTGTTCTGGGATCATAAAGTCACATTAAACTCTACAAAATACAGAAAAATAAAAGGAAAAAAAAGAATGCAGCATTCTTCTTAACTTTTATTTAAGTCTGTGTATTTACTACAGAATTTTTTCTTTAATAGTATGCAAATTTAGTATGCTTTAAAGGATAAGTGATGTGCAGATGAAGACCTAGATCTGATTTAAAAATGTATCAAAACAAATATCAAGAGGAACTGGATTCTCCCATATGCACATACATGCTGTTTTAGTTGAGACTAACAAGGAATTTTCTCCCTCTCTGACCTCCCATTTTCCATTTCCCTGCCATGGCACTGGTGAGCCCTGCAGCACTGTAGTTTTCCCTGGATTGCCAGTCCTATGAACTAGATGAAACTAATTAGCCTGACAATCACCTGTAAGTACCATATAGAAGGTAAAAAGGTATTGTACAGAGTCGTATGATCATTCGCAGGTGTAGCCTTAAGAGACATGAAAGGATCTGATGGGGCCATACTTCCATTATCACACCGACAAAGGGACAGAACTCTGTCTCATATGACATAATCACAATGCTCAATTTCCTTCCCATCCTTGTCAAAGTTGCAGCCACTCTTCTTTCTCACATACATCAATCTGACTTACAGTACCTTTCCTTTGCATAAACAGTGATAAATCAAACTAGACCTGACCTGCAAGTACTGTATTCTTCTATGAATGAGAACACACTGATCTTTGTTTGTGATATCCATAGAACATGATGTCCTTATTTGTCTTAATTTGCTGATTGTTAGGGGTTTGGGGAAGGGGTTGGGGTTTTGGAGGTTTTGTTTTTTGTTTTTTTTTGGTTTGGTTTGGGTTGGGTTTTTTGTTGTTTTTTTTTTCTTTTTCTTCTAGGAAAATAACTAAGCAGTTCCTGATGACATACCAAAATGACAATGTGACTCGTAACCTGAGGCTGATGTACAAGAAACATTCTCTTGATTATAAAAGAAATTTGAGCAGCCTAATATTTCAAAATTTCAGCTGGATTTTACTATCTCGGCATGCATTTTGTATGTTTGTTTGTTTGCTTGTTTTGTTGATAGGCCAAACCTGGTTGAGCGGGTGTTCAACTCTATTTTCATTTAGAGAAGGATGTTTACACTTTGAAAGCAAATCAACATAGTAAAACATTCACTACTTGCTTCTCTTAGCACCATATCTGTATTTACAAATGCATTGAGGAGCCAGTGAATTGCTGTTGGTGGTAACTGGTGAATCTGAGCCTATGAGGCAAGAGCACCCTGGTAATAGATTTGAGATCAACTGATTTGTTATTGATTTTTGTAATAAAATCATGTGATATTTTCTTCAAGTTTGGTTTGGAAAGATAGAACATGACTTTAAACTTTTTTTTTTAAAATCATAATATGCTGACTATACCAGTATAATTCACTGCTCTGTGGTAGGACATTGTTACAAGAACCAAAAGGGAATTTCTAAATTCCCCTTGATTATGATGCAAAATTCAGGTTTGAACTTTGTCATGGCTTGTGAGCATTCTGAACTATTATCCTTAATTTTGCACCCATTAAAGATATTTTTAAAAAGATATAAATTATTCATAGCACTAATTTCCTACGAACATCCCACTCTGTCATTAAGGAGGAAAAAATTGAAATGAACGTGTTAATTTTCCTTCTGTTTTGATCATCATTTGTTCATGTCATAGAAAATGTTGGAATACTACAGTGACACTTAGAAATAAATGTACCCCTTTTATAAATAGGGAGATGGAGGTGTGGTTCCTGAGATTATATCTCTTGACATGAGATCACATAGTGAAGTGGGTGATAGTATGAAAAGAGGAGACGATGCAGTCCACTTAAACTCTCTTGTAGAGACGTAGAAATCCTTTGATGTCCAAAAGTTTAGCTATTTTGCTCACTTATATTAGTCGAATTATATTACCTCTCCTTATGAGTCTTATCTCATTTACTTCCAAGTCAAGAAGAGCAAGGGTTTTTGCCACTTTGTTCAGATAAGGTAATGTTTGAAATAATGACTGATTGTACCTCCTGACATCTGATACCAGGAATTTTTAATAAACTGCACAGGTTTGCAAGCTTTTATATTTATCATACTGAAAATACTCCCAGCAGAATAAGTTCTGGCTATGTGGTTTTTTTCTATCTATCTATATCAACATCTTATCTTTGTCAGTATCTGTGTCTTTCTGACCTCATGCCATACATGCACAAAACAGCTTCATTTCATAACTAACGATTTTTTAAGGGAAATAAAACCACCAGAAAAAAAATCCAGTGCTCCTACTATTACTTCCTTAGTTCCACATAAGAATATCAGAATATAAGAAATATCCTGCTAGGTCAGACAGTCTGGGTCAGTCTATCTAGCTAAATATGCTATCTCAGGCAATGACAATGGGAGATGCTGTTAAGGAAAAGAACATGAGCAAAGACAATTGCTTGGTCCATCCCTTTTGTATTTCTCCACTATCCAGGATTCTTGTAACATGGGCATTACACAGTATATCCCTGCATAGTCCTTGTGGTACGTTAACATTGGCTAGCTTCCAGGTGCCCATCAAGCTGCTCTCTCACTCTCCCTCCTCAGCAAGACAGGCAGAGAAAAGAAGATGAAAGAGCTCACGGATCAAGATAAAGACAGGGAGATAACTCACCAATTACAGTCAAGGGAAAAAATGAATAGACTTAAGGAAGATTAATTTAATTTATTACCAATTAAAAAGAGAGTAAGATAGTGAGAAATAAGAACAAAACTAAAAGCACCTTCTTCCCCAACCCTCTCTTCTTCCCTGGATTAACTTCATTCCTGATTCTTCTACCTCCTCACCACTCCTGAGAGGAGCAGAGGGATGCAGAATGGGGTTGTGGTCAATTCATAATGCTTTGTCTCTGCTCCTCCTTTCTCCTCATGCTGTTCCTCTGCTCCAGTGTGGAGTCCCTCCCATGGGATAAAGTGCTTCAAGAACTGCTCCCACAGATTACAGTTCCGTCAGAAAACACGTTCCTGCGGGGGCTCTCCACGGGCTGCAGCTTCCTTCTGGGCACGTCTACCTTCTGCAGTGTGGAGATCTCCATGGGCTGCATGCTGGATATCTGCTTTGGTGTGGTCCTTCCCACAGGCTGCAGGGGGACAGTCTGCTTCACCATGTTCTTCTCCATGGGCTGCAGGTGAATCTTTGCTCCAGTGCCTGAAGCACCTCTTCCTCCTCCTTCTTCACTGACCTTGGTGTCTGCAGGGTTTTTCCTCTCACATTCTTCTGGCTCCTCTCTCACACAGCTGCAGCCCATTCTGAGATATGTTATCACAAGAGTTGCCACCAGTGTTGCTGATTAGCTCAGGTTTTGACCAGCAGCGGGTCTGTCTTGGAGCCAGCTGGAACTGTCTTTCTTATACATAGATAGGGGCAGCTCCTGATCTCTTCTCACAGACACCATCCCTGCAGCCCCACTGCTACCAAAACCTTGCCACTTAAACCCAATACAATCTGGTTTTGGAGCTGTCCTCCAGGAAGACGTTTAATCCCTTTTTGGATGTATCTTCTTTGTAGCCCCTTTTCTACCTCCACACTTTTCTCTGCAGTGTGTTTCTGATGTTCCCTAACTGCTGTTTAAAAAAGTAGCTCCTATACATATCTGAAACTGATGTCCTTCTAGTTTCACTGAGTGCCCCTTAGTGAATAACTCTTCATGCTCAGTTTAGCTACTGCTTTCAGGACTTTGTAAGTCTTATCCATATACCTTCTCAGCCTGCTGTTCTCCAAGACTTCTGGCTTTTTTAAGCCTTTCTTAAGGCAGCTACTACATCTTGATCATCATTGTATAGTTGTCCTCCTCTATACCTCCTCTACCTCCATCACAAAGTTCTTGAGATGGAGAGAGTAAAACTAAACACAGTTCTCAGGATGCTGGTGTTTTATTTCGTAGCAAATAATGTTTTCTGTCTTCATCTTAATATCTTTCCTGTTCATTCTGAGCACCTCATTGCTTTTCTGGCTGCCACTGCACATTGAAATGATTATTCAGAAAACAACTAGTTATAACTCCAGAATATCTTTCCGTACTTTACAACCACTCAGAATCAAGCTTGCCTTGCCATTCCGTAAGGACGATGCACTCCTGATAAAGCAGAATACGGTTAGAGATATGCTCATCTTTTGGACAGCATGTAAGTGTTGTTGGAAAAAAACAAAGTAAAAGAACATTTCTGGAAACTCTAGTTCTCCTGTCTTCTAACTGATGCATTAACCAGAAAGCTGGAGTTAGGCAGAACTATAAATCAAGGTAAAATTATTGCTAAAATATCAAAATGTCAAACAAACATCTTTAATAGGTACTCTGAGTCTCTATGTTTAGGAAAAAAGCAGGATGAAATAGTAACAAAGAACTATGTTTAAAAGCACATGGTAATGGTACTGGGCCTTTTGCTCGTATGGAGATTTCCAAGCTACTAAAAAGTTGCTATAATGGTACATTTTACTTTAGTTTAAAAAACTGGGGGGGGAAGAGATCAAAGGCTATACACAGAACATTATTTTTAAAAAGGTCTAGAAAAAGTCCTTAGACTTTTGGGTTCAAATGTAGACATCTACAGTGACAAGTTGATCTCCCTGACAATACTAAGAAACATCTGCTTCAGAGTTTAAAACAATGTACATTTGGAAACAGCAATAAAGAAGGACATTTTGTAAACAGGAAAGGCAGTGCTATAAATATAATTCATACTTTTCTTTGACCAAAATTCTATAAATCAAAACCCAGACTGTTTATCTATATACAAATTCCTGAAAGCTTTTTTGTCGATAGTGGTCATCTTCAAAATGAAGATAACAGTGGTAATTTATTAGCCATTTTTATTTTTCACATCCTGAAGAATATATGTGAAATGTAATGAATTTAAATTCATTACTTCCTGGCTTTATAATCATGAAAGTCACACTTAAACCATTTGTATCACTTTCAATAATTGTAATCCTCGAGCAAGGAGACTATGTGTAGGAGAAAGTGATTTTTTTTCTAGTTCTATTATGCTTTATGGTGATATAAATTAAATCCATCCCTGCATATGTCCAATACTTTTTTACATTTAGAAAATACTACCATTACTTGATACCTGTTTGAGTTAATACAATGAAAATAAGTTGGAACAAATAAAAATGGTGCAATCTGGCTTTAATTTCCACAGATAAGAATATTTGCAGAATTATTCTGAAGAACTAAAGATTAAAGACTAAAAGTCTTTAGTTTATTTGGCTTTAATAAGAGGCAAAAATACAAATCAGTTACGTTGTTAGTGGCTGTATTTTTCCCCTTTGCGAAAAAAAAAAAAAGAAAAATAGATATACACTATTGGAATGTTTTAGGAGACAGCACATCCTGGCTTCTCAGACTAGAAAAACAAAAGGAACCTTTTGTAACATCACTGATAAACACTGTAATGACACATTTTTCAAACTATCCAACTGAATTAGATGTGTTGACAGCTAGAGACATTTCAGCTGGCTTTGTTACCAACAGACTGCTCTTCCTAGCCTTTTTTTTTAAATATATTTTAGTTATATAAAATCTATACATAAGACAATGTTTTGTCTTTGCTTTAAATGGTTGGAGACCATGAGATTTAACTGGAATTCAAATTTAAGTGACTTAAAATGTAAGACCGCTATCCTTGAAAGATAATTAAATAATTCAGTAAAGTTATCACTAAACAAGTTGTTTTATGGTTTCAATAACACTTTAGTTCGAAGCAATATTGCTAGTTGTCACTGACATAGCAGTTCTGAAATGTCATCTGCATGAAGATGATGATGCTTAGCTCCTCATCTTCTTGCAGACAAATGTTAGCCACACCATCTCATCTTGTTCAGCACTTAACTAACTAGGTCTACTCTATTTTGATAGCTGCTTCAGAGAGGCAATAAGCACAGCATGTTCTGAATTACCCTGGTTTTCCATCTGAGGGATTCTCTGTGGTAAAGTAGTAAGTGAACACAGCTAAACAGAATATTGCATACTCTGAATGGCATACATACTTCAGCCATTTCTGAGGGTGTCTTTCAAGCTCACTGTATAGAAGGCTGGTGAATCTGAAATTTATTGTAGTTTCACAACTTTTTCAATACATTGTTTAGAGAATGTCACTGAATTAGATCATGCATGAAAAGAAACCAGTTACCGCTACAAAGTTGAGAGCAGTGGAGAAGGGGAAGGACATCAAGTAAAATGTTCTCCTGCAGTAATTGAGGGTTAAGTGGATCCAGTGCTGAGGGGGCCGTCAAGCCTCATCAACAGTCCCATATGATCTGTGAATGACTGGAAGATTTGTATATCTGTTAAGACTCAGTGTGAGCTGTAATAATTTGCCCATTTGTGATTTCCAGGCTTTTTTTTTTCTCTTCTCTAAAAATAAAACGATGTACTACAAAAGCAAAACACTAAAAACTCCCCCTCAAAGTTGCACACACGTTAGAAGCTTGTTTTCAGAGAAATTCAGGTCTCCAGGGCCTTAATCACTTTCTAGTGCTTTCACATTAAATGTTCAGTTCTATTCAATATTTCTGTTTGTGCTTCAAAGCCCTTTGTGAGACTGATAAATTAGCTAACTAACTGATTTTTTTTCCTTCTTTTCTTGCAGTCTTAAGTCCACCTGACAGCTATGCCTCACCAGATTTCTAAGAAAAGAGGACAGATATTCAACAGGAATGGAAACAAGATTAAGGAATTCATTAATCTGATGAGAATGTCCCCAAACATCATCATGTTCTGAACAAAACATATAGCTCACTTCTTTGAGTTTTGTTTTCCCTCAGTAAATTCTTTTCAGTTATTAACACAAAGGTATAAAATGAAATGGAATGGAGACAGAGTCTGTCATTGTTTCTTCCTGATAAAAGGAGTTACTTTGATACTCTACTGGAAAGTGACATATAAAAATTCAGGAAGATGCCAAGTTGTCAGTTTCAAATGAAAGACTGCTTAGCATAACGGTGAGAATTTGTATTAGAAATTTTCAGCATTATTATGAGTTTCCATTGGGAAAAAAAAAAATGTTACGTTCTTGTGAAAAGCTTCATAACAGAAGTAATTGCAGATTCTCTCAGTCCAAGAAGGGATGATTTACAAAACTATGTTATTCTTGAAATCGTTCACAATAGAATTTGGTAAAGGTAAGGTAACTGTAACATCTTTTCTGATGTCAGTTCACCCAAGACTTCAGAGCTATAGGTGATATATATCTAATCTTGATTTAGAAAAATAGTGAAATAAAATGTTCTCTTGATTTTAATTTGAGATAGACTTTCTTCGGGTTTTTGTTATTGTTTGATTAACATCTTTATGATAGAGTAATAAAGAAGGAAGTAATGTTTTGGTTATCTGAAGAATAAAATGGTAGTTTTTCTGTAATCATTAATCCCTGTTGAGGTCCAACCCATTCCTTCCCATTCCTTTGTCAGATTCCCTCTCCCATGGCATGCATGAGCTTTATCCACACTGAAGAGAATTTGCTGGGATAGAAGGAAAACCAGTACCCAAAGCCTTTAAAATTTAAGCTTTATTTTGTACATGGTCATACATGTGTACTGACAATTGTTGTGGTTTAACCCCAGCCAGCAGCTAAGCACCACACAGCAGCTCACTCACTCCCCCGCACCTGTGGGATGGGGGAGAGAATTGGTAGGGTAAAAGTGAGAAAACTTGTGGGTTGAGATAAGAACAGTTTAATAATTGAAGTAAAATCAAATAGAATAGTAGTAGTAGTAATAATAATAATAACAATAATAATAATAAATAATAACACAATAATAATATACAAAGCAAGTGATACACGACACAATTGCTCACTACCCACTGACCGATGCCCAGCTCATTCCCAAGCAGTGATTGCTGCCCCCCGGCCAACTCCCCCAGTTTATATACTGAGCATGACATCATATGGTATGGAATAGCCCTTTGGCCAGTCTGGGTCAGCTGTCCTGGCTGTGCTCCCTCCCAGCTTCTTGTGCGCCTGGCAGGAGCATGGGAAGCTGAAAAGCCCTTGACGCAGTGTAAGCACTGCTTAGCAACAACTAAAACATCAGTGTGTTATCAACATTATTCTTATACCAAATCCAAAACACAGCACTATACCAGCTACTAGGAAGAAAATTAACTCTATCCCAGCTGAAATCAGGACAACAATATAACAAAGTACATTATGTATGCTTTTTATTCATAGATAGAGTAAGTATGAATATCTTTTTCAGTGCTGTGTAATTATGAGTCTAATGTAGTTTCTGGACTGATGCTTCAGAATAGCTTATTTTTCAACTTGTTACTTACCAATGAAGTTAAATGTGACATGTTTCACCAATTTCCTCACAGTTTCTCCTCAAATCACAGTTTTCATTCTCTTTCTCTTTTAGAGTTCTAAAATGGTAGAAGGTTTTGATTTCAGATGCTTTTTAACAGAGACTTCATTAAATTTATTTTACCTGGCTTTGTAGTATGGGTTAACTTCTTCATTAGTTAATCATCTTAACTCCAAAATTGAACCTTATTTTAAATAATTCTAAATAGCCTTTCAAGCCTTCCCTCAACCAGCTACTAAGATGCTTTATTAATTACAGACTTCAACTTATCTTATTTGGGTCAGCCAGCAGAAACCAGACAGCTGACCCCTTTTTACTTCTAAAAGTGGATGAAAATCTTGAGATACCTGAGGACTCTATTACATTTCTAAACCTATTTTGAAATATACCTGAAGCAAGACACTATATATTTGTCCAAACAGTTTTTTAACAAAATTATGTTTCATCAGAATCTATTTTTTTTATTTTTCAATAAAATAGAAGCTACATTTATTTCTTGGACTGGGAAAGGTAAATGCTTTTATTTTAAAATACATGTCAGAAGTTTTCTTCAATAGAAAATAATAATAAAATTTAAAAATTAATTTAAATATATCTAAGTAACGAGTTCAGCTGCCCCTAAAATAAATCTTATATACTTTGTAATCCCAATTTTAGTTAATTAGTTTCTTAAGCATAGCTGGTTTATAAGACGTGGCTTCCTCCTTGATGTTTGCTCCTTTTAGTGTACACATAAGCCTAGCTTATGAGCTTTAGCTTCTTATGAATGTATAGAAACTTTTACTAACCTGAAATGGTTAATTTCAGTCCAGTGAGTTTGCAAAGACTGTCCAGTTCTGGTCAGTTTTGTTCTGGCTTTTCTTGCTTTTTAGGGATTTTTTTTTGTCATTGGTCTAAATAGTCAGGTCAAAGACAAATATGCCACTGGCAGTATTTGCAGCCACAACCCTTTCAGAGTAACTTTTTTTTTCCTTAGCATTTTTTGAAAATTTCACTTAAAAAATCATATAAAACATAATTTAAGATAATTTAGATAAATAAGTTGAGGGCCAAATCAATGCTGATTTACACTACTTGCACATCTTGAAATCACCAAGAATATGGTGGATAAATTATTACAGATCTTGGACCGTTGGGCCCAGTTATTCATTCTACTCCATCAAATTTATACAAATCCCACTTACAGAGCCACAGGTCCAGCCAAAGCTTCTGAAAGGTGAAAACAATCAGTACTTTTTTTTGAAGAAAAATACAACCCTAAACCTTCTGTTTATCTTTTTAGGAAGGAAGGATTCCTGCTTTAGTAAAGGTGACTTTAGTGAAGATGAAAAGTTTTTGTCTACAGCAGCTTTAAAATAGAATTAAAATATGATTCACAGAAAGGAAAATTCCATAATATATATGTATATGCATAAAATACATAGATGTATAAGGAATGAAAGACAGAATAACCAACTTCTCTGAGGTTCCCAGGAGCATGAATGTAATTTCTGTCATGCATTGTAGAAGGTAAAATGTGGTCTAAGCCAGGGATTTGCCTAAAGGGCCTCCCTGAAGCATAAGGCCTGGATGCCCACATCCAAGCCTCTACATACCCATGATTAATCTCCTCAAGAGCACAGAAGTGCTTTGTGAATTGGAAGAGGTAGAAGGTACTGCTTGTGTGTCTTGTGGGTTAAGGAATGAATTCTTATGTGGAACTTAAGTTCCTGTGTTCCCTAGTCAATACAGACAAATAGACTTCTCCAAGGAGAAATTCAGAGTACCAGTTTATACTCAAGAACTAAATTACTCTTTATAGTAGCCCTTCCCTATAGGGAAGATATAAGGAAATGAAAGATAGAAGAACTATTAATTCAGATGCCAAACCAATGAAAATATCTCCACAAATACGTTACTAACACTTTTATGATGGAATCAGAAGTTCAAAGACAAGACTGTTAGCACTCTTACGTCTTGCATGTGATACATACCTATGCATCCTCATTCACCTCAACTAACTGCTATATCAGCCATATATTGCTATATTTTATCTGTATTTATTATTTTTAAATAGATAACTTTAAATCTTAAGTATGTCAGATTATATAAAATATAGTGACCACTTCAAAGCTGAAGAAAAGTGAACCTCATCTGATTCCCTTTTTGCAGCTGGACTACTTTGCAGTCAGTAATGAAGGAGGGAATTGAAAAGAAGTCAGTAAAGCTGACTCACAAAAGAGTCTTCAATTTCACTAAGAGTTTATTTTGGGCAAGTGTTACAAATACTGTGAGGTTTAGGAGTATTTGTCATCGGGCTTTCCCATTCGGTGGGTAATGTTGTATGTAGTACAAGAGGATAAGGCAAGTACACATATAACAGAAGTAGTCTGCTTTTCCATTTGGAGAAATCTTAGTTGTCTATACATTGCTGGATTTCTTGTCCTTTGAAATCTAGGGACCTTGGACACTTAGTTTAGGTTTGTCCTCCAAAAGCTGGAGTCTTAAAATGTGGTGCGTCTGTACCTCATTAGTCACATAGTAACTGTGTCCCACATTCTTTCTTTTTCACTTTCATTGCTATATGACCTAAAGACCTTGTCTCTGCTAGAGCTTGAATTGTGCAGAGAAAATGGGAACACAATTATCTGAAAATCTAGTGAGAAGCAGAGGCAAAACCATTAGAAAGGGGATGTTTGCCTCTTAGTTGTGAAGTACACATAATATATAAGGACATCTTAGGATATGAAGGCCTTTGAAAGTAACTTTATAGTTGAAGTCATAGAGTGAAGACAATATTACGGGTGACATTCAGACCATGTACCAGTGGCGCTTATCTTAGTGACCTTAGAGTCTTAGACATCAGTGGCTAGTTCTGACAGCTAGGGCTCAGGACTCTGCTTCCCTATACCATCATGATGACTGAACTTTTATAGGTTGTCTACCTCCTTCTTCAGTGACTTCAGAGTGAATCAAGGTCCAGCAATCCCAGATAAAAAGTAGCTTAGGTCCTATATTATTCTATTACTTCACTGTAGTTTTGGCTTTTCTTTCTTTCTTTCTTTTCTTTTTCTTTCTTTCTCTTTCTTTCTTTCTTTCTTTCTTTCTTTCTTTCTTTCTTTCTTTCTTTCTTTCTTTCTTTCTTCCTTCCTTCCTTCCTTCCTTCCTTCCTTCCTTCCTTCCTTCCTTCCTTCCTTCCTTCCTTCCTTCCTTCCTTCCTTCTTTTCTTTTCTCTTTCTTTCTTTCTTTCTTTCTTTCTTTCCTTCCTTCCTTCCTTCCTCCTTCCTTCCTTCCTTCCTTCCTTCCTCCTTCCTTCCTTCCTTCCTTCCTTCCTTCCTTCCTTCCTTCCTTCCTTCCTTCCTTCCTTCCTTCCTTCCTTCCTTCCTTTTTTTATTCCTTTCTTCCCCTCTCTCTCTCCCCCCCTTCCCCCCCACCCCTGCTCCAGCACTTGATTGTACTATCTAAATTTGTCTGAGTCAAAGCAAAGGACCACGAAAATTATCTTTGCAAGAGATTTATGGATAAGCAGAGTAAGCATGCATTTTTCATGACTAAAGAGACTGACATTTTAGTAATCTAAGTATGAGATGGTGAGAGTATGGATATAATTGTAGTTTTCCAGATCAATTAGTTAAACTGTGTCTTTATCAGGTGACATAACCATGATTTCAAAATGTTTTTAATATGCTGATTTAGAATGAAATCATAAATCTCTTCTTTATATTACGTCTCCTTTGATTCACATTGTTTTCCAGTATCAAGTATATGGGGAAAACAGTTGAGTAATACTTGAGTTTCATCTAATCGTTTTAATAAAATAAAATGTTGGACATCTACTCCAAGACAATATCTAAGTTAGAATGTGAGAAATGTTCATTTCAATAAATTAACTGAATATTTGTCACTGCTCTCACTTTTATTTAGAAGGAGCTGACAACCTAGAGTGTCAGGCAGTAGTATAAAACTAAAGCAGACCTAGCGACTGTGATGTCAGACTAAAGAAGTATTTAAAATTATTTACAAGATTTTTGAGAGTTAGTATACATATATGTTAGTTCAGGTAAAGAACATAATGTTCAGCTACACTCTGGAAGAGAAAATAAATAGATTTCTCTATCAGGTGTTTGAATTTCCAATGATGTGTGGGTTTTACAAGTTCAAAACACATCATGTCCTGTCATCACTTCACAGATACAGAGAACAGCAGGGTACATATTAACAGCATTTTATCTTACTGAAGGTGAGTGTCTTCTAAATGAAATCTATAAAATGAACCGGTAGTGAAGATGTAGAAATACAGAAAGCTGTCAATAAAGCTCCAGAAAAAGAGAAGAGAGGCAATAGAAAATGGAAATTACCGTTAAATAAACTTATGTTAGGAATTTTAACATTCATAGCTTATTAAAAATAAATTTATTGTTTTGATTTGTGTTATTCATACTCTTACGGGGTTTTTTTGGGTTTATGTTTAAGAGAGGACAGATAATGTCAGAGGTGAGACTGGCAATAGAAAAGTTATTTGTAGAATAGAGTTTGAATAAGAAGAATGATTGTAAAAAGAAAGGATTGCATGGTCAGGGAGCAGCAAGAAGTTTAAATTCTGTATATCATACTCCTAACATTAGGTTGAATAACAGGGTGGTTAAGAAAGGAAACAACAGAAAGCTATTTTTATACAGAAGTGTTCATACAGAAAACAGAACTATTGCATAATTGCAACAATGTCCTAATAACAGTAGCCTTTTTGCAATTTGCAGATGAAACTCATTCTTAATCTGTAATCTTCTGACAATTGCTCACCTCTGTTTGTACATATATTGCTTTATAACATGAAAAACTGAGTTATTGGTATGTTTTAATCACTATACTTGCCCAAATGTTTGAGGTTTTTTGTAGGTTTTTTTTTCATCTCTTCCTCCCCCCTTTAAGTTATTTTCTGTTCTTCTGGGTATATGTTTCTCTTAGAGTGAACCAGGAGAGAATCCAAAATCCAGAAGTTAGAGTATATGTTCTTCTGCTGGTCAGTGATGAGGATTTGTTGACTAGAGAAAAATCTCTCTCAAATAGTATACTTAAAAGACTAAGAGAAAAAAACATTGCTAGAGAAAATATGCATTTGATCTTATCTAGTCCTTTTCTTTTCTATTGAGAGGCCAGCCACAGAAAAGGAAAGGTCTGTGAAAAAAAATACTCATTGAAATGTGGCCTTAGATTGGACATGGACTTCATGCTGAGATTAAAAATGTTCAGCCTCTCTCAATAAGCCATGAACTTCTCCTAGAAGCAGTTTCTTCTTTATATTTCGTAAATAAGACTAATTATATAAATAAAAACTAAATGATAGTAAGTGCACAACTTTCATTTAACACCTAAAAGGCATTAAGAGATGTGATCTGATATGTGACTGTGATCGTTCCATTTACTCACAAAGCACAGTCAGCTGCAATATAGTTGTATATTTGTCAAATCTGTAAAGCTTCTTGAATTATTTTTTCTTTAAAGGTAATACTTTTCATTTAACTATGGGATTGAGCAAAAATTATAAACATTGATCTTCAGAAAAGAAAAAGGACTTAGATTCTATGATTCTATTATAGTAAAACATAAAATGTTTAAAAATCCTTATAATAATTCTCATTGGAAACTCATTGTACATAATGCATGTTTAAAATAAGGCCATTAAAGGTTATTTCAAAAACAGTACCTTCCATAAAGAAAGTTTCTTGACGTTACTGATGTATAACAAATAAACTGTGACAGTTTGCAAACCAGTCAACATGGCCATCAATATTTTGATCTGTCACACAGATGCATGCATCCACAAGACCATTTCCTCTTGCCACTTTATTTCTGCTTGCATGTGTAAAAAAAAAAAGAAAAAATTATATAGCTATGAGCTATTTTGTCAGTATCAGCAAATAGCAATAATGAAAACAGATAAAAATGGAAGATACTGATAGACAAATAAAACGCAAATCGTAGCTGACATTGAACCACCTTTCCGAAGCCTGATACTCCCTCTTCAAGGACACTGTTTTTTATTTGGTTTCTGCTGACTGATCACAATGAGGCAATGAGAAAATATAAATTATACCAATCTTAAAATAGTCTGACTTATGAGGCTGTATGAGTTATGTTTCCAACTAACAGATTTAAGAGAAAGAGTCACATTTGCAGAACATTAAAGGAATTTCAGCCAGTTGTTGCACGTAGCTTTACACCAGCTCTGTCACCGATCATGACAGTCTTTTATAGACAGGATTATTATTTCATTGCGTATGCAGTTTGAAATAAGTGTTTCAATATACATTTTGTGAAAGTGGCCTGGCCTCCTCTATTCTTCAGGCAAAGTAAGTCATATTGAAAAAATCATTTTGAGGAACGAACTCACTTTTTCTCTTTTGTTTCTTTTTGTCTGTCCTGACAATCCCGTAGTCTGTGCAGCTGACAGTACATTAGGAGCTGGCCTTCATTTGTAATGCAGTGTGATTCATGAATTTCCTTTCTGGATTTCTGCATAGGATGTTTTGGGCCAACTGTGTGTACCTTACTATTGATTTGCACCTGCTATAATTCTGAAGTTCCCAAACATGAGATTTCACTGCAGTCTGCAGGATGTGTACATACAAGGAAGAGTAAAGCCAGTCAGACTCCTCTGAGACAAGGTATTTGGACAAAAGAAAGATGTATTTTGGGGTGATATGAAAGAATAGTGCTCTCAGAGTTTCTGCAATGCACATGTTTCAGGTGGTAGGAACTGTTATTGCCATAGGTGACTTACATGTATATTCATTGTCTTTTGGGACTTCTTGGATATGGTCCACATAAGCATTTTAGTTCAGATCAGGGGTGCATTTTTTAATCAAATCTCCTGATTGTTTCCACTTACTATGCTTTGTTTCTATGCACGAACTGGTTTATTTCCAGATGTTACCAAATTGGAAGATAAAGTCAGGAGGACATCTGATGCACTCCAGCTGCAAAAGGGCACTCAGACCATGGGGCTAGGCTATAGCTTGTCTAAAGTAAAGTAAATATCAGGTCCCCAGCACCAAATGTTTTGTCTTTTACGTCTGCTCCTTTTGATCCATGCTACTTGCTATTATAGTCTTTTTTCCTAACATAGCAGGAAATTTTGCTGTTGATACTAAATAGTTCTTTACCTTTGTGGAAACAGCAGAGTAAAAATTTTGTATTGGTGAATTTACTATCTTTTATTAATGAAAAAATCATTTTGGGAATTATCTAAAAAGTAAATATTCATGTGGATGTCTTATATTTCTGGTCTTTGTGAACTTCAGGATCTATAAAGGGCTCAGTAACTCTGAGAATCACAGCAGTGTGACTGAGGATCCTATCAGTGGATATTGTGACCTAACTTTGCTCAATTGCGTTTAAAAATTTGGTTTAATAGTATCTCTTAAGGGGATTCTTTGGTGCTCCAGGTCAGACATACTCAGAAAAGAGGGGCAGGAGGAGGGAGAGGTTGCTGAGGACACAGCTGGAGAGGCACTCTTGAAAAGATGCATTGCATACCAAAGGAGGGACATTCCTGAAGGACTGTGGTCCATGGGTGACCCATGCTGAGGCAGGGTGACCCCTGAGGGACTGAGGCCCGTGGGCAACCCAAGCCAAGGCAGGGACACTGATAAGCAAAAAGCAATAGAGGAAAATGAGTAAAAAGCAAAGAGCAGCAGTAAGAAACCACTAATGCACATGACCCCACACCCCAACCCCATTGCTGCCTGTCACCTCATTACAGAAAATGGGACAGACTGAGTGTAACCTTCAGTGAAAACAAGGGAAGTAGAGAGAATGAAGTGGAAAAGGTGTTTGTCTTAAGTTGAAAGTTGAGAAGGGAGAGGAAAGCTATTTACTAAAGTATTTGTTTGGTTATATTGTGTTTTTTTTCTCCCCAGTACTGGAATTAATGATCAGAAGTCGTTGTTAATTGACCTTAAATTTAATTAAGTAAAAATTCCCGGAGTCAAGATTGTTTCTGTTGCAATAATAATTCATCTGGGACTGCTTGTCTTTAAGCAATGGTTGTTTGTAAGGGATGATTAGATGCAGAAATATTTTTGTGATGTGGTTTGCTTTTTGCTGCTATTATATGTAGCTTCATTTTTGTTACAAAGCTTGTAGAAATGACATAGGCATAGCATAAGGGGGGAAATATATTCAAGGGTTCTTATTCTATACAATATGTGAAAGTTAATATATATCACATACACCCTTTTACCCTAACTCCAGAAAGCTGTTAGGATTCCCCAAGATATAGTTTCTTTTATTCTTATAGCTTTATTTTATTAAGTTGGTTCCTTCCTCTAGTTCCCTATATTTAACATACCAGAGTCTTCCAGAGTGAAAATAAATCACACATCAAGCAGAGGAAAACTGAAGACTGCAGTACCTCTCTATAGATGGCAGTTACATCTTTGTTTAGTAAAGTATAGAAGTTTACAGTCATAGATCCTTTTGGAGAAATGTTGCATCTCCTGCTTTCTTCTACATTTGTAGCATGTGTCAAAGTATTGTTTCATATGAAGAATGTTTTGAAACCCTCAGTCCTCTTACTGGTCATCTTTATTCTTTCTATCCCAAGTAACTGTTTTTTACAAAACACAAAAAACAGTGCATGATTGTATTTGGCTTGTATTTTCCTCAAATGCTCGTTAATGACAGAACTAACTAGTTTAAATCTTAGCTTTAACATGTGGTACTGATAAACGAAAGCAGAGATATGTTTCAGTCTGACTGTGTGACAAACTTTAAGAATATTTTTTCCTAAAAAAAATTATATTCTGGTCCATTGTTGTGGATTTTATATTTTGTTTGTTTGTCACTGTGTTTTCTTACAAAACTGCTTTTCTTTTTATAATATCTATCATATTTCAACTTAGGCATAATTTTGTGCAAGTTAGTGACCTACTTGGAGAGGACTAATACATCAAAGCAACAATTTGCTAAGGGTCTCAAGAGAAAAAAACACAAGAAATGTTTTGGTGGTTGTGTTATGCAGTTTGAACACTGGAAACCCATGGATAAGAAATTAATTGCCTTTGCTTTTTATGTCGTGATCTAAACTACACACACAAGACAAATCAGATAAAAGTCTATGCTCCTGTCTTTCCATATATTTAAGTCAGTGTAGCATGCAAGTATATCAAACAGGTATTTACATTGGAGACTTACATATAAATCAAAAAGAAAAGCAACCTTTATGTTTTTAAAAGGAGCAATCAGCTGCTGACCAAAAATCAAACATCAAAATAACCAGAGGCTTGATTATCTATAAACACATTCCTGTTCTTTGTAAGAAACTGAAACTCGATCAACTTTCCCATATTTGTTTAATAGCATTTACAAACACATTTTAATGGGCTCCATTTGGGTCAAATATACATGATTAGATCAGATTAGGCTGTGTTTACCCGCTTTAAGCTTCTCTGCATTTTGTGAAGCATCACATCCAATACAGGCACAGCAACTAGAGTCTTCATCATAGAAATTTATTAAGTTGGTCAAGCATGACTTCCCTTTGGTGAAGCCATAATGACTACTCCTGATGATTTTCTTGTCATTCATGTGCTTGGAAATGGTTTCCTGGATTAGCTGGAAAACTTCCCAGAGATAAAGCTAAGGCTGACTAACATGTAGTTCCCTGGGTCCTCCTTCTTGCCCTTGAAGATGTGGGTGACATTTGCTTTCCTACAGTCATTGAGTACTTCTTCCAATCACTATGATTATTCGAAGATTATTGAGAGTGGCCTCACAACGACACCTGCCAGCTCCCTCAGCACTCAGGGGTGCATCCCACCAGGTCCAACAGACTTATGTATGTCTAGTTTGCTTAAGTATTCCCTGACCTGATTCTCTTCCACCAAGGGTAGATCTTCCTTGCTACAGCCTTTACCCCTGGTCTTTGGGATCTGACATTTCTGAAGGCCAATCTTGCCCGTAAAGACTGAGGCAAAGAAGACATTAAATACTTCCACCTCTTCCATGTCCTGTGTAACCAGGTTCCCTACCTTGTTGAGCAATGGGTCCACATTTTCCCTAGTCTTCCTTTTGTCACCTACTTATTTATAGAAGCTTTTCTTGTTGCCTTTGACATCCCACACATGTGCCTTTGACAGATAAACACAAAATATATAAGCAAATATATAACGAACACAAGCCATAAAAATACAAAATTATGAGATTTTATACTCAAGGGGCACCATAAAAAGTTTATAGAACATGTAGGGACAAGTTCTGTCTAGTGTGGACATGGCTAGTCTGCAGTAGAAGATGCACTCAGCGCAGTGCCACATCAAACCAATTCTGCATAAATTGGTATGTCCATACTTTATAATATGGCACCATAAAAGTCCTCTGTAGTTCTAGAAGCAGAACAGCACACAACTCTGTCAGCTATACCTCATGAAGTTCAACAAGGGGAAGTGCAAAATCCTCTACCTGGGGAGGAACAACCCCATGCACCAACGCATGCTGGGGGCTGTCCAGCTGGAAAGCAGCTTAGCAGAAAAGGACGTGGGGCTCCTGTTAGACACCCAGTTGAACATCAGCCACCAATGTCCCCTTGCCGCAAAAAAAATGTTAATATGGCTATTAGATAAAGTATTGCCAGCATGTCAAAGGAGATGATCCTTCCCCTCAGCACTGGTAAGGCCACACCTCAAGTTCTGTGTCCAGTTCTGGGCTCCTCAGTATAACGAGAGATGGACATACTGGAAAGAGTCCAATGAAGGGCTACAAAGATGAGAAAGGGATTGGAGCATCTCTCCTATGAGGAAAGTCTGGGATTGTTTAGCTTGGAGAAGACAAGTCTCGGGGGATGTTACTATTGTATACAAATATCTGGAGGGAGGGTGTGAAGAGGATAGAGCCAGGCTCTTTCCAGTGGTGCCTAGTGACGGGACCAGAGGAAATGGGCACAAAGTGAAACACAGGAGGGTCTGTCTCAGCATCAGGAAACATTTTTTTTATTGTGAGGGTGATCGAGTGTAGTAAAGATAAGGGCTGGCGACCGGAAGATCACGTGCTGTACGGAAAGAGTTAAGGGTCGACCCTCCCTTGTCTCCGCCCCTTATAACATGACACACCTACTGCTGGGGGTATAAAGCTCGTGTTGGCTGGAGATCTGGGGGGATAACCTTGATGTGTAGTGTTTGCTACACAGTGGTGACCCCGACGTGATCAGGCAACAGCGATGGAGCTCGCGGAACTCATAAAGGTACTAAAGTCGGTAACGACAAGGGTGCTCAAGAGGGGGTTTGCGGCAAGGCGGCGCTGACCTGCTGCACGTGGTCTGCTGATGGGGCATGAATCTCCTGGGAACGAAAAGCCAACAAGTTTAGTTTCGGAGAGAACACAGGCTGGCTGGGAAGGAGTGGCCTGTGGGACACAGACGGAACCGTTGTTACTGGGGGCTGAGCCAACGGAGGAAGGGGAGGTGCAGGGAGACTATGGTGCAGCGGGAACAAAGGAGTCAGGAAAGGTGTTCCCGATACAAGTGGGGAGTTTAGAGCGGCCACCCACGGAACCTTCGGCACCTCCTGCACCGGCGGATCTGCCACTTCCTCAATACCCCTGGGGCGAGTTGCAACAATGGGTGGAAAGGGAGCTGACTGATAGGTTGCTGGATTGGGTCCCAGGGGCTGATGTGGGATCCCAGCAGTATCGTGAACTATGTGAAGGAAGATGGCAGGAAGGAGAAAAAGAAGGCAAAACACCTGAGGACGCCCCATTGTATCCCAGTGATCGACGAGTGCTGGACACACAGAGAGCGGAGCGCAGGACATCGAGGGGGGGTGGTAGGGCTCCCCCGGCACTGTCAGTGATACCTGAGCCACCAGAGGGAACCCCTATCCCTAGGGCAATGGGAAATCAAACTGGTATTCCCTCACAGTGGAGGGAGCCTGTACACGATTACCCCATGAGCTCTGATAGCAGTGAGGGCGAAGGGGGTGACGAGGGATCCTCGATTGTTGCTCATCCACCCCCGCTTCCGAGACGGACTAATGAGGTTTCAAGGGAACTCGAGGCATTGATCAGCCGATTGAGAGGGGTGGTGGCAAATGCGGAAAGTCTTATGCCAGGGGGAATGCCGAAAGAGAGGGCAAACGGGACGGATTGGCAGATGATTGCAAAAAATTGTGTCTTGGAAGGAGTGCGATTCCAGGCCCCTCCGATTCAAGCATTTCCTATCCGAGCAGCCCCAGGTGGAGGATATGAGTGGCAACCGTTAGATGCAAAGTTGGTGAAAGAATTGGTCACAACGGTGAAAAGTCATGGATTAAATTCCCCAGAAACCCAAGTCCTACTAGACTGTGTTTTTGCAACGCCGCTTGCACCTTTTGATATCATTCAGTTGATGCGGGCCGTATTGACCCCCTCGATGATGGTATTGTTTAGGGAGGAGTGGAGGAATCGGTGCACCCAAGTTGTTATCGAGGCGCAACAGGCCAACCATCCCATGACAGGAGTGACTTTAGAGCAGCTGATGGGTGAAGGGCAGTTCGCAACTCCTCAGGCACAGGCTCAGCGAATGCGGGGGCGCGATTTTGCTGCATCTTCGAAAGCTGCCCAGGAAGCGATACGCATCATCGCGGCTCTTGATAAAAGGGAGTCTCCATGGGTCCAAATACGGCAATCGTTAAGTGAGCCCTTCACAAAGTTTTTAGACCGGCTGCAAGCGGCGCTCCAGGTTGCTCGACTTCCTGAGCAGGCTAAGGAGGCGATATTGCTTGACTGTGCACGTACGCAAGCAAACCCACAAACTGCAGTGTTGCTAAGACAGTTACCCATAGGGACCACGCTTTCACAGATGATTCGTTACGTGCTGGAACAGGAACAGGCGCAAAGTATGCAACCGGTAGTGGCTGCAGTCCATGTGGCCTGCCGCGGCGCACAACTTATGTGCCGTAAGCGTGGGGGGCAAGGACACATGGCGCGACAATGCCCTTCCGGAACAGGGGAAGGAGAGAGAGACCTACGATGCTGGCGCTGTGGGCGACTAGGCCACAGAGCTCGACAGTGCAAATCGGAGAGTCAGCAAAGGAGACCGGGCTGGGGAAACGAGAAGAGGGGATGGCTGAGGGCCGTGCCATCCCCACCTGCCCCAGTGATCAGCTCAACAGGCCCGACGACAGCAGCGCAATGTATGGCACAGGGAGTCTCTCCTTCCCCGGGACCAGCACAGTCACCTGCGGTCCCAATGATGCAATATCCAATTCAGCTGCCTTGGGGAGATGGGAGCGCGCAATAGAGGAGGCTGGGGATAGAGCCTCACCGTATGTGGCACTCACCCTAAACATGACCACACGACCAGAAGTAGATATTATAGTTACCCCATGGCTCCCAGAGTTGGGGGGAACACCACGCCTCGTGTTAAGAGCCCTTTTAGATACAGGAGCGGATGTTACAGTAATCCCATCACATCTATGGCCAGATGATTGGCCACTCGAACCGAGAGGTTCGCTGCAAGGCGTGGGAGGCATGCAGACCTCGCATCAAAGCAGGAACCCAATGCAAATTATGTTGAAGGATCCGGAATCTGGACAAGCTAGGGTAGCATGGTGTAACCCCGTCATTGCTGAGTTACCCATTGTCATCTTGGGACGATGTTGCTTGCAGAAGATGAATATAGTGCTGCGTACAAATTTATCATAATGGCCACTGCCTGTGTCCGCCCATTAAAACTCACCTGGTTGACAGATAAACCAGTGTGGGTAGAGCAGTGGCCATTGACAGAGGAAAAGAGGGCAGCTGTTCGACAATTGGTACAACGAGAACTTGACGCAGGACACATCGAACCCTCTACAAGTCCCTGGAACACCCCCATTTTCGTGATAAAGAAAAAATCGGGAGCGTGGCGACTGCTACATGATCTACGCGCAGTTAATGCATGTATACAAGACATGGGTCCGCTACAAGCGGGCCTCCCTTCTCCGGCCATGATTCCACCTGACTATCAAATAGTGGTTATAGATATTAGAGATTGCTTTTTTAGTGTTCCCTTGCATGAAGAAGATAGAGTACGCTTTGCCTTTACTGTTCCTGAGCCTAACAATCAACACCCGTGCGCCAGATATCAATGGAAGGTGTTACCCCAGGGCATGAAAAACTCACCAGTCTTGTGTCAAATTGCTGTAGCTGCTGCGATACACCCTATTCGAGAAAATTTCCCTACGGTCATCATTTTCCATTACATGGATGACGTGTTATTGGCGTCCAACCAAGAGGAGTTACTGGAAAAGGCACGCGGGCAGCTGATAGTCAGTTTGGAGCGACATGGGTTACACATTGAGCCTCGGAAAACACAGGTAGGGCGCGCAGTAAAGTATTTAGGTACTCAACTGAGGCCACGAAGCGTGACAGCACAATCATTTGAAATTCGGACTACAGTGACAACACTCCATGAGGCACAAAAATTAATTGGACAACTATTGTGGCTTAGAAACTTTATTCCAATATCTGAGGCAGAAATGACTACCTTATATCAACTCCTGAAAGGAGGAGATTCCCCCCTAGCTCCAAGGACTCTTTCAAGAAACCATCAGGAGATTCTTAGGACAATTATGGAGCGAGCCCAGCATTGGGGTCTCGCTCGATTTACACCTGAACAACCGGTCACTGCCCTGATTTACATGACCGATACCGCTGGCCATGGTTTACTAATTCAAAATAATGGTGAAAAAGGCTGGCCTTTTGCTTGGTTGTATCAAGGCAAACCAAAGACGGCTTTAATTTCTTGGCCAACATTATTATCCCAGCTTATTCTCTGCTGTCGGAGGCAAACTCAACACTTAACAGGGAAGGACCCGGAGGTCATCGCATTGCCCTGTTCTTTGGCACAGTGGGAGTTGGTACTTCCACAAGTGGGGCTCCTGCAAGCGGCGACAGCTGAATTTATGGGTTGTATTGAAATTCTAAGACCACACCCCTGTGGGGAGATAATCCAGGTACTCCATTTTTTGCCAGCTAGTGCCATAGTTGAACAACCCACCGGAGGCCGCATAGTTTTTACCGACGCGTCATCGATTACTGGGAAAGCTGTCGTTACATGGCAGGTGGATGGTCAGTGGACCCACATTAGTTATCAAGATCAAGGGCAATCCGTGCAGTATCTTGAGGCCAAAGCGGTATGGATGGCTCTCACTCAATGGCCCGAAGAGGCCTTGGATCTAATCACAGACTCTTGCTATGTATATAAGTTACTGAAGAAGTGCCGATGGGCACTTGGGGCAACGTCAGAGATTGCCGGAATGTTGCTCACCGCACTGCAAATGAGAACCGCTCCTGTCTGTCCTATCCATGTTAATAGTCATAGTTCCATACCAAGTTTTCTTTCTGCTGGGAATGAAATAGCGGACAGCTTAGCAAAGAGCGTACTGGCGGTTGAAGAAACTTCTAACCTAAGGCGAGCTTTCCGCCTGCATGAGCTCCTCCACTGTGGAGCTCGCGGTTTAGCTAGGCTCGCTGGCATTACGTTGCAAGATGCTCACTCTGTGATTGCTGCTTGTCCTGTGTGTTCCAAAGGTCCCCTCTGGGAGGCAGGGGTAAACCCTCGAGGGTTGCAGCCCAACCAAATATGGCAGTCTGATGTTACGATTTATGAACCCTTTAATCCACGTAAGTATCTGCATGTCACAGTTGATACCTGCAGTGGAGTTATTTTAGCGACTATGCATGCTAAACAAAATGCTCTCGCAGTTATTTTACATTGGCAGGACTGTATGGCGCAACTTGGCATCCCACAAAAAATTAAAACAGATAATGGAGCGGCATATGTCAGCAAGAAGACAAAGGACTTTTGCGCGCGCTGGGATATTCAGTTGAGTCATGGTATTCCCTACAACAGTACGGGCCAAAGCATTGTAGAACGCGCGCACCGCACATTAAAAGAGTTACTCGACCGACTTAGGGAGGGGGAAAAGATAAGCCCAGGAACAGGGGTTCCCCCTCCCCTTGACCGTCCCTTATTTCGGGCACAGCGTCTGTTGACGACGGCACTAATTACCTTAAATCATACCATTCGAGGGAACACCTATAAAACCCAGACTGCAACCCAGGCACATTTCCGGCTCGATGAGAACGAAGGGCCTTACCCTTTGGTTCAAGTACGGGACCTGCAAACCCGTGAATGGGGGGGGCCTTATTCCCTCCGTTGCTTGGGACGTGGGTATGCGTGTGTGCAAACCGAGAAAGGGACGCTAGAATGGGTACCCAGTCGAAATATTCGACCGTATAGACATTAATCAATCTATTGAGTCTTATCTTGACAGGTTACCATTTCCCTATGCATCCTGATGGTGTGGGGGAGTAATGAAGGAGCCGCGACGAACTACTGGCTGGACTGGGCAAAATCTATGAACGTAACGGATGCGTGTCTGTATAAGTCTTACCATATATCGATTATTTTACACGCAGCTTCCCCAGCAAGATCCAGAACTACTGGAGCTAAGGGAGGGGGAAATGTAGTAAAGATAAGGGCTGGCGACCGGAAGATCACGTGCTCTACAGAAAGAGTTAAGGGTCGACCCTCCCTTGTCTCCGCCCCTTATAACATGACACACCTACTGCTGGGGGTATAAAGCCCGTGTTGGCTGGAGATCTGGGGGGATAACCTTGATGTGTAGTGTTTGCTACAATCGAGCACTGGAACAGGTTGTCCAGGGAGCTTGTGGAGTCTCCATCCTTGGAGATATTAAAAATATTTCTGGACATGGTCCTGTGCAACTGGCTCTAAGGGGCCCTGCTTGAGCAGGTCCCTTTCAACTTCAACCATTCTGTGATTCTGTGAATCTCTAGTAATTCAGGAGTTTGAAAGCAAAACTTTTTCTTAATTCCATACGTTGGGTTACACAAAATATGTAAGAGTTGCTCTTTTGTGAAGAGAATAATAAAGACGGTTTTAAAGATTTCTCTTCCTAGGGAGTGTTTTCTTCTAAATCATACAGCAGAATGCTAAGAAAGACAGGAGTGAATCTTGGGAAAAACGTACTTCAGGGAACAATTCATTGGGTGGCATAAAAAGCAGAAGCTAATAGTACAGCAATTTCACTCAAAGCTGAGATTATGGGACTGTGGTCATAGTCATTTCCTCTTACTTTCATGCTGTGCTCTTCCAGTTTTACATATCTATATCTAACAGTCACACTCAGTATTTTTGCTGTTAGTCAGTCTTGTGTTTTAAAACTCTGATCTCATTATTATAGTGTACAAATTCTTCTTATATCTCTTCTATTTTTTTTAATCCCTTTGCCTATCTTCGTATTTCTAACTCTGAATGGTAAAAATGAACAGTAAAGGAAAACACAGGTACTTTAGAGATGCATGTCCCCAGTAAACACACAATCCAGAAATCTATTGATTGTTTTCCAGTAATTTCCTTACTCTTTTCAAAACTCCAGGTCTTATCGGCACGTATTGCACTGACTATGAACAACACTCATTGAAAGCAAGATGTATTTGTTAAAAGATTGTTTTAATAACTGGAAAAAAAAAAAAAAAAACAAATACGAAACAAAAAGCACCATTCATGACAACTCATCCCTTTGTTTCCATTATAATTAATGGCAATTCCTTTTCAAAATGCAGAGTTCATCAACTGTGCCTCTTAAAAACTGATGCTACAGCAGACAGCCTTCAGGGAAGACATTCAAGAGAGTTGTTTGGATGAATCTTCTTCAAGAACTTAACTTTGGCACCCAGAGCAAAGGAGAAACCTGGCTTAGAAGGAAGTTGCTGTTCAGAAATGTCCTGCCTCTGGGAATCTGTCAGTGAAAGAGGGGCATGGCCAGGTCAAGCTTTCATTTTATATGTTTTGCCAACTGTCACCACAAAGCAGAACATATATCCTAGCTCAGATAGAACTTGAACAGCCACAAGCCAAATTCCACACTGTGAAGTTTGGAAGATAACAGAACATGCATTGTCTTTTGAACAAAGGAAAGAAAGGAAGAAAAATGGTAAGAAACTAAGCATGCTCAGAAATATACATGGGATCAGGCATGAAGATTTTACACCACATATTTATGCCCAATGATACTTTTAAAAATTTTAAATAGAATGTATGGTTGGATATATACTGTAAATAAGAAAAAAAAATGAACATGGAATAAGCGTTGCAAAATATATGACATTTTAAAATTCTCTTAATGAATAGCCAAAAATATTATTGGAACCCTAGTCTGAGAAAATTTGTTTGCATGTATGGCATTTAGGCCTACATTATATGAAAGACTTTGAAAGTGTAAGATTATGAATGGACTCTACTGTTGAGGTTACTATGAACTGTAAAATCCAGTGGAGTGTCAGAAACTGCCAGCTGGAAAGAAGACAGGGGAATATCAACAGGCTGCATTCAGAAGAAATCCTGATGTGTTGATGTAATAGCCAGATAATGAAATGATTTGCCTGCCTTAATATTCCATTTACAAAGAACTCATTTAGCCTTTGAAGTGGAAGACTTTGGAGATCATGTAAACATATCCTGGGTTGAAAACAGTCTCTTTAAGAGCATTATATTTGGCTTTGTAAACATTAATTCTAATACATCAGTAGCTAAGGTTGATGTATTTAATAAACAAATATAGAAATATATTTGATACCTTGCTGGCTAAGAATTTAAAAATAAATCATACTTTTCAGTAAGCACTGGAAAAACTAAGATTTATCTGTCTAGACAATGTCAAGTATATTGTCATCACATGAATAGTGTAACAGAGTAACTGAAAAATTCACAGACACATTGTAGGAAACAATGAGCAAAAGCGTACAGTTTTCAAAGGTACTAGGGAGACCTGTCTCATAAATAGTAACTTCATCCAAACCCCACTTAAATTAAAGTTTATTCTCTCAAAATCTTCATATTGTGTTTACATGTTAAAGTTTCAGCTGATAATGTTTAGAAAAAGCTGCATTTCTCTTGATATTCTTCATCATCTTACTGAAACAACTGTATGAAATACAGCAATGGAATTAAGAGACAGTTTTACTTATGTGACTGAAAACATGATTTCCACCATCTCATAAAATTTGACAAAGCCCTTCATTATTGCTCTTCTACTCATCCAATAAGACTGCACTCATCTGAGAAATGCATGTTGCATACCACATATTTTTCATTACATCATACTGTTGCACAACTCCATTGTTTTCGGATTTTTTTTTAACCTCTTTAGATTAATACTTTAACATATTTGGTATTAAACTCATGATCATTCTACAACTGAAAAATCAGTTTATTTAAGTGTCTAAATTTGTGTTTGTTTTTCCTAAAATATGGAGAAGAATCATAATAATTTATGAACATATTTTTGCCTTTTGTCTATAGACACTCTTTTTAGATTATTTCATATGTTTCATCCTCTGTATTTTAAAATAAGTATTCTTGATTGCATCTTTTTGTATGATACAGATTTTTCTGAGCTTGTAAAAGACACTTTAAACATGAGGGATCTCTAGACCTGGAAGAAAAAAGACAAAGGAAAAAGGAACAAAGAAAAAAAAAAAAAAACACACCAACCCCACAATTATTTTCTCACTAGGATCATTCTCCTACAAGAAAAATTAAATCCTGTGATACAGGAAGAAATCAGATATGATTTCACAGCAGTGGAACTGGTTCATCCTTTCATAACACAAATCTCAATTTATACCCGAAATTTCTTTTTGTTTTCAAAGTAATGTCTTCTAGTAACTTCTGGAGAATAATAGCTGTCCTCAGTATCAACATTTAATAAATTTTTTCAGAGATGCCCATTACAATCATGTTGCAGTCTGCATAGGAGGAAGGATGACCATTGTGATTTTTTCAAGCCCTCATTCTGCAAAGTATAAGCAAACACATATGTTGATGCTAATCCCTTTGGTATCAGTAGAATGATGGGTGAAAATGCCACATAAAGTGTACATTACTGTAAGATCTGACCCTTCTTATGTTTTCCATAAGTTTTTCACTTGACTCACATTATTGCTTGCAATAACAATACATCACAACATTTTTAACAAGATTACTCCATATTATAATAACATAAAGTTGTTTTGAGGTAAGTAAGAGTGAACATTCCCAGTTTACAAAGGGAAAACTTTTCAAAAAAACATACATTAAGGCCTACATTCCATTTCATAGTGTAGACTTAATTTTTGTCTGTGTGTCTAAATGTACGTATCTTTATGGTAGCTACATTTCTAAACTCCACTAAGCTTAACTAAGTTATAGTTGAGATTCTGTATATATAAGATGCTGAAATTCACATATGTGAACTCACAAAGGAGCCTTAAAAGCTACAGTGCATTGTCTAATATTACAGTCTCTGCTATCAAATTTAGAATGCATCCTTGCAAAGTATTTAGTACAGTAAGAAAATATTAGGAAAATTATATGACACTAAACAAAAGATAAAGTGGTTTTGTTGTGATTAACATCAAAATAACATTTCACTATGAACTCACTTTTGAAATAAAACATTGGGATCAATCTATAGCATTTTTGTCAAGAATCAGTAAAATGTGACGGTATTTTCTTGAAGACTTTTTTAATACATTTTACCCCCAGAGCAAGAATAAGGTTGGGAGAACCACAACCTTGAAAGAAACCAAAATAAACTGAAATGGTGGAACAAAAGTAAATGATTCTTCATCTTTAAGCCATAGGTGGGATCCAGTTATGGAATGGATCACCAAGAGGTGATCTGTCTTTGAACCTTCTATTTTGTACTTGGGATCTGCTATGGGTTAATGATTCCATTTAAACTACTTTGAGAAAGTCAGGATCGTTTTAACAAGAGAGCAGTCAGTTTTATTTTAAACAAAACCTTATTAAGGTTAAAAAACAAAGATACAGAAATGGTTAGACATAAATCTTTATGTTTTCCAGCTAGGGGGAAAAAAAAAGTGAGAACTAAAAATCCTTTGTTACTTCCAAATTAAATGAATGAAAAAGACCTGAGAAAGACAATTCCCAGTGAAGTTTTCTAGTTGCAGCTTGCTATTTTGGGGAGAATAAAAAGGCAAGCTTATTTAGAAGAAGATGATTTAATTTTAACTGCATCAGAACTAGTTCAGTCATCATAAAAGACGACAGGCAGATAAGCTGTAAGAATTTTTGCCATGGGAGAACTTAGGGTGGGGTAGGTGCAAAAACAGAATCACACCAGTCAGTGGCATAAAAATTATTTATTTATTTATTTATTAGATGGGATGGGTATAGCAGATAGATAGGGATCTCTTTCCTAAGGTTCTGTTCTACAGCACCCACAGGATCCAAGATTTTGTACAGGATATACACCCACACCAATTAAGCCCCTACCTGGCTGTGATGGGCACTATACCCTTAAATGAACAACCAACATGTCCTAGTTCTGGCAGGAAGCCTGGCTTTTACCCACCTCGGGCTTCCCCTTTGTCATCGTGTTGAACATCCCTGGATGTGTTTCCCCCACCTCCGGGCCTATTGTTTTCACTATTTACTGCATTCTAATTTAAATAGTTGCCATAAGCTGCCAATTGCCTACTTGGTCACGTCCACCTAGGCCAACCTCTCTGACTTTCTCCATATCTAAAGTCAATTAGCATTTGTTATGTGGTTTACTATCACCTTCTGGCCTCTGCTCCAAGTGTGTTAAAAGGATGAAAGGCTGTTACCATTTATCAGTGCTTTGTTTCTTTCCCACACATACTTTAATTGCGAGAAGGGCATATGTAGTCCAGATTTCATTTAGCAGTGCTCACATGTAGCATCCTTGTGATAATTATCCGTTTTTTTCTTTTCCTGGCACATAGCAGAATCATCTCACCAGTGAAGCTGGACAGATATAGTCCAGGACTTATTTTATCTGAAAGGGTAAGTTTCACCATGTGATAATATTGTTTTACAAAAGACAACAGATACCTATATTGGAAAGATGTAATAGTGTAGTTATCAAATTTGTGCAGAATATAGTGCTGTATATACAAATAATATGATATACTATATACATGGTGACATATATACACACATATATAGATAGCTATAGACAGATATAACCTATCTCTCTCTTTTTCTCATATTTCTACCTATATATAATAATGGAGAGAGAGAGAGAGAGAGATATGTGCAAACACACACATATATTGAAAGACGTTATTCTGTAACTAGAAAGAAATACATCCGCATGACATTATTACTGCTTCAGAAATCATGCTGCACTGACAGCTTAATTACTAAGTGTGGGTACTAGAAGGTAAGCCCCTTGGGCTACCTGGTGCTACTGAGAAAGCAAAACAGATGTTTAAAGCATAATACAGCAGCTAATAGGAGGAAAAAAATTAAACACACCTGTGCAAAACATGGAAAAAAAGGCCAGAGAACAGAACAATCTCCAGAAGTTGTTGCATTTTCAACATCTCTGAGAGTCAGCTGACATTTGGGTTCTTCAGTATGGACATGAACTACTAATCTTAGCTTGCTAGCTAGCCCTGACAAGAACAGAAGCTTATCTCCCTTAGAGCCAGGCTAAAGGTATTTCATTAAAATTACTGTTGTCACATTGTAAGAATGAATTCTATATTTTATCTTGTATTTCTGTAATCAGTTCTTTTTCAGTTGGACTTACAAATTTATTAAAGCTCATCTGATTGATAGTTTTCCAATGACATAGGTTTTCAAAATTTAGTTCAGATGAATAAGGTGATAATTATGCCATCCAGTATGATAATTTAAAAAAAAAGAAACAAAACCAAAAATGCAAACCAAAAACCAACCTAAAGCTGGAGAAGAACTCTCTCACCTTCAAAGGAAAACCCTAGGTTTGATGCTGGAAAGTAAAAGAAACAAACAAACAATACCTTAAAAAAACTTGGTATTCTGAATAGTCTGTACATTACACAATGTATTTTTCTCAAGTGATTTTCTTGCACTAGTTTTTTTTCTCACTTGTAATGTTGTTACAAGTTAATAAATACTGTTAAGCAATGCTAATATACAGCAACCAAAGGCACTAAATTAAAACTGGAATATAGGTGCTTCCTTTTTTTGTATTCTCACAGACAAGAACACAAACTTTGTTTAAAGAAGAACTGAAAATTCTGAGAGTAGCATACTTTATTTATTTAAATAAGGAAAAAGGTAACAAATTGTTTCTTCTCAAATGATCTATGCTATTCTTTTCACTGTCACCTCCTCCCTTTCCATACACATACACATATACATATATATACATTTTAATGTATTATCAGAAGTATAATGAAAACAACGCATTCCTTTTTTCTATAGAACAAGTTAAAATGATATAGGACTGGTCAAAGATTTGCTCCAATGCAGACACAGGTTGCTCATAGAAATGTAACATGAAATAAATCAGGATGATGAAAACTTCTGTAGATTCAATCTAATATTTAAAAAATATATTTAGATAGAATTATGAATGTTTTTATAAATGTTGGTTGCTTCAGGCAGAATAATAATTTGCTAGTATTCAACTTATTTCTCAATGTTAAAAAATACAATAAAAGATGTCTCAACTTCTACGCAGATAGAGTGTTTTTCCCCTGAGTTAATCTATTCTTTTCAAGACTCATGAAGACAAACATGTATTATTTTTTCAATTTGCAAGAAAAACATTAAATAACTGTAACATGATGATCTCACTCACAGTTTTCTCAATGGATGCAGCAAGCTCATTAAAGGTGTTCCATGAATACAAAACATCACAAATCACCCAGCCCTGGAATCTGGGCATGAATATATACTCTTTTATGGAGAATATAAGGGGTCTCTAAAAGGGATCTGCATCCATGCATAGTTGGTAAAAAAATATATTGGGACTGGCAAAATAGATGACTCTCTTCTTCGTTGATCTGTAATCATGTTTATCATGGAACGTCTTTCAGAATATGTTACAACTTAGCACTGCTTGTGCAAAAAAAAAAAAAAACCTTGTCTAGTTGGGCAATGTGAGAAAAAAAGCGTTGCCTACCTTCACATTCCTTATTTTATTATGCTTAAATTTACGTTTAGAATTTGATTTAGTAGCAATAAGAAAATAACTGAAAACTAGCTTAATAGCAGTCCAAGTGCTTGGCCTAATACACATTTCCCTGCTCTTTCCTCTTTTTGTGAAAAATAAATAAATTCATGTTTCCTGGAACTGGAATAGAAGACATCTGTCATCTGTAAGCATGCCAAAGAACATTAACAGCTATCTTGCTCAGATTACTCATTTGCAACATGACAGGAAAAATCTGGTTACGAATTGTGTGCAGAGCACTGTGCTTTTGTCATGCCAGCCCTATCTGACATACACGCTGTTCTCGTCACCACTCATGTGCTCATGTAGCACTGTTGAGCCACTGACCGAAATCTCTTTGCTTGCACGGCTGTTGTGGGGTGTTCTCCCTTGTTACACTATGCTCATGCTGCAATACAGAAAGAAAAAACTCAACTCCACATACCTTTAGCTGTCCATTGCTTTAGACTATTTTTAATTCATTTTCTCTTCAAAAGGATATAAAATCCAATCTTACATCACTTTAAAGCAGCACTCAAGGTATACTTCTTACATTTTGCAGTGTTAATCAATTTATAGCTGTATTTGCTTTCCTGTTTTATATTAAAATTACACAGTGGATATAGGCACATAGTCTAGGTTTTTAGAAAGGTTATTTCCACATAAACATGCCAGGAGGAAGACAAAAAAACAAAGGCATCGGACACTGTTACATTTGCGTATTTCTAAGAAAAGTCATAATTTCTAAGAGAATTAATTATAACTTTGTGCCTTTTGAACACTTCATGAAGAAAAGTTAAAAAAGAAAATGTTTATGCCCATTCTTTTTTTGATGGGAAAAAATATGTAGCTCTTTGAGACTAACAGCTATTTAACAATATTTCCAGCCATAACAGAATCTAAAAATACTGTAAAAATACAAAAGATTAAAATAATGTAAAATTCTTGTAACATACACCCCCTGGAGTGGAAATCTGTAGCAATAATGAGCTGTATACATGGAATTTATTTAAAAATCTTTACAAGGGTATAATGTAACCCCTTTTTTTTTCCCCAAGGGTACCTCTGTATCTGTTCAAGAACACCACTGCCCACTCTGGACTGTCTGTTAATATATTTCCTTTCTCTAAGAACTTGATTTTACATTTAAATTTAAATTAAAAAAAAAAAAATGGAGTCGACACATTTCAGTATTGTTTCAGTGAAGAGTTAAGCTGAGGAACATTTCATCTGAGAAATACGGAATGACTTCATAGCTCAGTCAAAAGTCAGTGAGCAAATCAACGTGGCAATCTGTAGTTAGGTTAAAGAAGGGGAGAAAAAGCTGTCATTAAGATTATAGTTTCTAACTTTGTAGTAGGCAGCTAACATATGTCTAGCATGCAGAAAAGCTAGTGTACATCAGTCCTTTCACTTATGACTTTTTCTGAAAATAAATTCATTAATTTCAACAGCACTAGTTCTGTTGCACATGGTAGTTAGTATAAAATGGCTGAACCATTTCCAAAGATGACATGTAAGCAAAGGATTGGTCTTTAGAGGATGACTGTTCTTTCTCAAGAGGGCCTTCATCTGCTGCTTCAGGAGTATAATCTTTCATAGGAAAACCTTTCCAACAGAAGCTGATAATAGATTTTCTCAGCTTTTCTGACCAGTTGACAGCATATATGCAGCCAATATATAGACTTTCTTACTACTATTACATAATATAACTGAGAATTTTCATAGTAGTTTTAGCATGTCATCATTACCCACACTTCATAAATATTATTTTGATTGAGGATCTTTTTATTTTGCCCTGTTCATTTATAAAATAGAAATCAAATTTCTACCATGGAACATGTGTTGAAACTTTCTCCTCTAATGTTCAATTATAGTGTATCAATTGTTTAGCTGAAAGGTAAAATTTCAGTAAATGTTCCCCAAAACTTCCTATTATACACCTGAATGCACAATTTTCTTAATTATACATACAAATCTCATTCAAATTGATAAAAATTGTGTCACAGATTAATTTCTTCTGAGGTTAGGAAACTAAAAAACTATTTTTGCCTTCTTAACCTAAGTCATTGGAAGAAAGGGATCAATCAAATCCTATACTTGGGGTGATTAGGCACTAAGTAGAGAATGGATAAATATGTGCTTACACATCTGTATTTAAGAAATTTCTCAAAATAAATTTACAGGGAGTTCATTTTCAGTACTTTGGTGGTAGCTCTGTTCTGTTGAGAAAAGTGTTTCTATTTTTATATGACAGCTAGAGACAGATGTTATTCCTTTTCAGTTGTGCAAGCTGTTCTCCCAGTTTTCCTAGTAAGATTTAGTGAACATATTCTAGTGATTCATTTCACGCTTACCCAAAGTAGGGAGAATAAACGCTACATCTAAGTAGACCGGGTAATCTGTTCGTAAGGGAGCTACGTATGTACAAGGGCTTAGTTTTAGCTGCAGGGGAAGGCTTTCTAGCTCTGCAGGAAAGGACTTGGGGGTGGTGGGAGTCAGGGAGTATGAACCGTAAGCTGAACATGGTAGGAGTGTGCCTGCAGATGTGAAGGGTGGCCTCAGCAAGAGCAGGCTGAGGAGAATGATTCTCCTCCCAGGGGGCTGCAGTGGCCATGTATGCCCAGATTTGGGACCCCCAGGACAGAGCAGTGCCAACAAATTGAAAAGAGTCTGTAAGAGTGCCACTCAGAAGGCCTGGAGCACAAGACACATGACAAGAGGTTGAAGGAGATGGGTTTCTTTAGCCTGGAGATGACACAGAGAGGGAATTTATTGTTGCCTTCCAGAACATGATGGGATTTTAAGAGAAAGGCGGAACCAGACTTTTCTCACAGGCAGACACAAAAGGGCAAGAAACAATGGATGGAGAATAAATTCTGATTAACTAGAAGGAGAAGAAAAAATTTGTAATGAGAGTCGTTAGGCCCAGTGTGGTAGTAAAATTTTCATCCTTGGAAAACATTAATAGTCAAGGCCCTTTAGGGGCTCCCTTTAGGGCCTTGAGCCTGATGTACCTCTGAACTTAGTCCTGTGTTCATGATCTCCAGAAGCCCTTTCCAATTTAAAGTGCTCTGCTTTTATTTAATGGCAACCCTAGCATTTTTATCTTAAGTTTCAGTTCTTCATTATTTTCCTTTGAGCTGCCTAGAGTGATGGTGTAAACCTCTCTGTTCAACAAGAAGAAAGTGGAAAGACTATCATGTCAGCTATAATAGAATTGCTCATGTGAAAGTCTTTTTTTCCAAACATGTTCTCCAAATAGATTGCTCAAAACTCATTCCAACCTCGAAAAAGAAACTGATTACAATTAGCCACACAGATGACAAGAGCACCTAAAATGTTTGTCCATATAGGAAATTAAACTGGACTACAGCAATCAACTAATCCCAGACTTTATCTGCTACTGATCTAGGTCAATCATTCCAAAAGGGTAAAGATGAGTTTTCAACCAGTCCTCTCGACAGGACTGAATTTCAATAAATACATTTAAACCTTCCTAATTTACCCGTATGGAGATGTCCAGTTTTGTGCTATAAAATCAGGTACCCATTAAACAAACACACGCTTTTAATTTTTTACTTGAAACATTGCAAGCAATGAACGATAAAATTCCTTTCACGGTATGAATTTAAGAAATATATCCACCATTTTCTAACCCAGTCCACTATTGTTTTAGCTGAAGATTTTAAAAAAAATGTTTAAATGAGACATACTAGTTGATAAATTCTTAGCTGTTAAATCTACAATATGAAAGAGCTGTTATGTGGGACTATGACAGTAAGTTATGCTTTTTTCAAGAATTTCAAAGTAAAAATAAAATACTACTGGCTTTTTCTATTCTTTTTCTTCATGTGCTGCTGGACTTTAACTGGTGAAATCCTTTGAAATAACTTTACACGCAAGGAAAAATGGCAGAGGAAGGTATTGTATCCATATTAGTAGTATATTTGGTGAGTTCCACTGAAAGTAAAGCATTAACGTACTTGCTAATTAAGCTGATAATTCATCTGCTTTGTATTTTAAGGTTGTCTCTCCTTCTCAGCATGGGGACAAATACACAATCTAACTTTAGTCTAACTGTAAAAACTACATGAAACATACCACTCAAACATACCACAACAGAATTCAACATAGGTCAATCACATAAATAAAAATCCAAGACTCCCAGTGAATATATACAGCCTGAAATGAAGCTTCCTCTACTTTACTTTTTACAATACTGTAATTCATGTTGTTTAATGTAAAACAACACAAAACATATGTTTGATCACCTTGGGCCAAAGTTTAATTCTCAAATTCTATTTGGAATTTCAAATACAAAAGAATAAAAAAAATCCGCCAATAATCTTCTCCAGTAAGAAAATTTCCAATTCTGTCTTGCTCCTTTTGTCACTTTTTTTATTAGAATCCATACTCTCCTCTGCTCTTGCAAACCACACTCTGTTCCACTGTTTTTCACAGCTCAGAGACATGTAACTACAACAGGCTAATTTCATGTCACTTACTTTACGAAAAAAAGGCAAGTTATTAATGACATATGGTTCCGTTACAGAGTCAGATTTTTAATTTACATTGAACCATTTTTTCAGTTAAGAAATTGTTTATGCTATACAATAACATATCTTCCCATAGTAAATATTTACAATATTTGAGTACCTGTTTGAAGTGAGTTTGCCAAACCAAGTAGCTCTATAAATTCAGAAATTATTCAAACAGTTTTCAGCTTACAAAGCACATTTATAAATATATGTGTGTGTGTGTTTTAACTTGCTTTTTCCATAACTTTATGTCAACTTTATCCATTAAGCTACTGTGTAAAAAGCATACTGCCACAATCATTGTTAGTTCACTGGTACTTCATATCACTATTTATCCTCTGGAAGTCTTCTGAACTCTACCTCAATTGGTTTTGGTTGTTTCTTCCAAAAGAGAGAAAAAAAACAAACCAAACCAAACCGAAACACACACACCTTAAGAAAAACTCCAAAACATGAGACCACGTTTTCTTTTGATCTGATTATAATTCATAAATAGTTTCCAGATGACTGAAACTACATTATACAGAAAATTTCCCCCCCTCCCAAAAAGGCAACTACTATTTTCAATAAATTTCAGCAATATAATTATAAATTAGCTGAGATTGTATAAGTATAAGTTAATTAATTTTGGTTACACAGGAAATCTTTCCTCAGGTATTTCTATACTACAGAATTCTTGAGTTTACAATAGTAATAAAGTTATTGCACTGAAGTGTTTTGCTTGTGTGTGAATGAATATACACTGCCTAAGACTGAAAAAAAAGTACAAACTAATTCTTCCCCCTTTTTCCACCCAATTCTCCTGTGTGCTCTACTTATCACCCCAAAGCATGAACCCAGTGAAGCTATTGGGTGACTAAGCTTTATATCTGGTAGGAGGTGGGAACCAGCACACCAAAAGAAGAACTTTTTTTCCATGGGAAAAAGATCACAGAGTCTATTAGCTGAGGAATAGTACTTTGAATCCTAGATTTTCTTCTGCAGTTTAATAGGAAGTGTTTCCCCTTGACTCAAGTTCTTTCTGTTTAAGAAAAAGGCTTGCAGTTAGCTTCAGGGGTTTTTTGTTTGGTTGGTTTTGGTTTTGTTTTTTTTTCCTATCCTGACTCCTTCAGCTGATACTTTTGTCAGTCTTGTCTGTAATATTTAACTGCCCGGTTCTAAGGTAGCCATCTAGAATCCCTTAGATGGATGAAATTTCTTTCCCGTTGTCTGTATGGAAAATGTAGTGCATGTAGCTCAACTGTTGAGGTCTTCATTACCAACAGGTAAAATGACATTAGATGAACATAATTTCTTGTCTCAGATCCAGTCGTGACTATTCCTAGTTTTCCAAGTTTTCCTGCAAATCCAGCTCGAATCTGATCTGCTTCTGTCTCCTACCTTTTTATCTGTTCCTCATTCCAACTTGCACAGTCTTCTTCCAAACCAAAATGAAAAACCTCTTCTTATGCTCATCTGTTTTCAAGTTCACTTCTCATCCTACCAATTCCTGTTATTTCTCCACCAGTGTGATTTTTCATATGAGCTTTCTTTTTGTTTCTTGGACTGTAGTAACTCCTCATTTCTCATCTCTATATGTGTGATTGATTCTTTCATGTCCCCCAGCTTCTGGAAGTCTTTTGTCCCAGACTTTCCAAACTAGCCTCTTAACCTAAACTTTTATTCATTATCACAAATCTCTGCTCCTACTTTTTTCTTTTCATCTATTCTATTATACAGGCTCCTCAGATGCCTGGAAAATCAGCCAACAATTTCAGTAAGTGACTTTAACAGTATAGTTATTGATGGCAGTTCCACTTGTGAAGTTTAAGCTTTGCTTCCCATTAACTGTTCCTTTCCTTATAAGTTAGGTATCAGGCATACAAAAAGGACATTTTAAAACTCTCAAAAGGAATTTTTATGTTCTGTAACTATTTCTCCCTCTTCCAGCCTTTTGCTATTACCATTATGTTGGTTGATTAAAAGAAAGGACAATAGTTTTAGTATTTGTGAACTAGTTCAAGCTGTTAGGTAGTCTGCTTCAATTGTCTAATTCTAATATACACCACAGTGCACAGTAGTTGTTCCACAATTAACTAGTGATATACTGCTTATGTTTCAAGGAGTATAGGAAAGGTAGACTAGGAATCAAGTTTAAACTCAAAGCAGTACAGGAGAAGATGTATTTTCCCTGAAATAATACTAACTTTTGTTGCCAATTGTTTGAAAATTAATTGCATTCCTCATAAACAATATGTATATATTTTACATACAAATAAATTATCCATGGGTGATGGGAGGAACTTTCTGCAGTTCTGGCATTTCCTCTAGTAAAATGTATTTAAACTACAGTCATGAAGGGAAAACTTCAGTATTCATGTGTTAATGTGTTCTTTATCTACTCTATCAATTTAAGAAAGAGATGCTGCAAATAGCTCATTGAAGATTGTGTTCAATGTTCATCTGTTGACAGAAGAGTGAAGAAGGATTCAAAGTTGAGACAGGAAAACAGAAAAGGAAAACTCTAAAGCCAAAATAATGTTTAGACCTTGAAAGCTCTGTGAAACAACCTACTGAGAGATTAAAAAAAGATGTCAGAGAACCAATTAAGAGATTCACTAACAGGAACAGAGAAGATTTTCTTATGCAAAAGGCTAGGAAGAATGAAATTACTTTCCCTTGAAAAAGAAGGAAGAGAGGTGGTAAAAGCATAGTATGAAAAATACATAATATTAAATGGGATAGAGGAAATAAACAGGGACTACAGTTCCTCTTCTTTCATACCATCTTTGAAGCATCGCAAAGATAGTCATGGTCAAAAATGGGACTTCCTGTCAGCAAACTACATAAATTTTGAAGTTCCCTGCCAGAAATGGAACTTAATTAAGAAAAAGGAATTCCATGGGACTAAATTGATTTTAGCTAAATGTGAACAGAAATCATGGGTGGAATTCCAGTTCTGATTTAGACATTTAAACTTAAGTATCTACATGAAAGGGTCTATATGTGAGGGATGAGTCTAAGCTTCCATGATGGTAAATGGAGATATGGAATACAAACCCATTGCCTAAACATGAACACTTTCTGTCATTTGAGATATTTGACCTTCTCTTTACCTCCGCCCAAGAGTGACACAGGTCTCCCATAGGTTCTGTGTCATTTCTGCCAAGTCCATGTCCTTTTTTTCAAGGTCTCATGTGCTACTAGGTACTAATGTTTAGAGAGCATTCAGCTGATCAATTTTAAGTTTTCACTCTAAGGTAAACCGAGCAACTCTAGGTTATGTGTGACTATTTCAACTCCATTGTCAACACTGGGAACTTCGGCAGTAGCTCATATTTAGATGCCTGCATTGCAGATGTCTAAATGTAGGTATATAAATCAAGAGTTCATTCCCACCCAACAGCCGTTGATCTAGCCTTGTCACTCACTTAACTACACGACAGGTCACTTGGAAAGTGGGTAGGAGTCTTTGGCTAGTGGATCCTGAGAAACATCTTAGGTTACTGAGAAGTCAACTTTTGAGAAATCTAGAGTTCCTAGGAATCTCAGGTGCCAGGTACTCCTGCTCCTTAATAGTACCTTATAGTTCTGGATCAGGGGCAGTTTTGATCCTCCCAGAAGAAGGCTTTCCAAGTTTTCTCAACTGACACTTAAGATTTCCTGGAGGTATTTAAAAGAAGGATAGACATGGTGCTCAAGGACATGGTTTAGTGGTGGACTTGGCAGTGATAGGTTAACGGTTGGACTTGATGATCTTAAGGGTCTTTTCCAACCTTAATGATTCTAGGATTCTATGATTCCTAACTGCTAATTGTTACAGAAGCCTTACGAATACAAGATTGTAAACATTTTAGAAAATATACAAAAACAGTTTTCTATTTGCCATGCTTAAGGATTATTTTGTTTTGTTTTGACTGTCATCCTTTTTGTGGAAGGGAGGATAAATTCTCCACCATTTGAGAACTTATATTTCTCAAAAGCTTAATTGTTCAGAGCATTCTATAGCATGCATTTTTGAATGCTCACATTTAAATAACGATATGAATGAAACAGTATGTTCCTACTCTGCACACCAGTGAATTCTGCACGGTATCCTATGATCTGATTTTATGTATGAGCTTCTAAAACTATAACTGATCTGCTGTTTCTAACATAGGTTAGTTTCATGTGTTCTTTTACTATTCAAGAAATGGAAAATCAGTAACTCCATTCTCCCAATTTGATGCTTATTGCATAGAGATGCAGTATGCTTAAATTATCTGCTATATGTATTTCCTCACAGACCAATGCATTGAACGTGAAACAGTAATAATAAAAATGTCTTTGGATCTTTTCTTTAGACAAAATAACTTTTCATGTATTAAAAACTGAAACAAGATGAAAAAATAGTATGAAATTTGGTTGCTAACAAATTAAAAATGATTAATTTGGTCCAGAATGTCCAGAAGTAACTAGGAATTTACCATTCACATTAAGTACTTGTGGAAACCCCTAAATCTAATAAAAAAAACTTGACAAATACCAATCTTGGTTAGAAACAATATGCCCATAAGCTGAGTGTCTCGTATTAGTGTATTGTAAAAACTCCTGTGCTGAATTTATTAATACCACCATGAAGAATTACATCCGTGTCAGCATATTTCACCACATTCTATTCTGATGTATTGAGTTCATTCACACATCATTTTTTGATGATAATACAGAGAAACAATCTTTCTCAGTGGAGACTTTCAGCCCATTCAATAACATTCAGCTATACAGTAATATTGATGACAGAAAAACAAAAGCTATAGTTCTTTTTATTATTACTCTATAATAAAGGGAACATACTTTCATCACAAAATCCCTGAAGCTGTTTCAAGATCTAATCTAGCTCTATCATAATTAGGCAGATTCCAGAGTTCTCAGTGTATAAATACCTATGAGGTGCTTCCATAATTCATTGTCTCCTCATTCAAGTTTCCAGGTAGAGGCAAAGACATTTTTGTAATTCTGCAAAACATCTGTTTTACGTTGATTAAACAGGGTACTAAGATAAAAAAGAAAAGGAATGGATATTACTGCAAAAAGATTCTCTAAACGTAACAGCTTCCAGATGCATAAAGCACAGCTAGATATAGACAATACAAATATACAGTTCTAAGTCCTGCAAAATTCTTGATTATTAAGCACTTGGACAGTGTTTGAACTTTTTTTTTCCTTATTCTAAATGCATATTGTGTCACTTTTTCAATATCATTGCACTGAACTGAATAAACAAGTGAATTGAACAACACAAAATTAATCCACTCTTCCTCCCCTCTGGGGTGTTTCATAGATTAGTACTTTTCATTTATACAGGCTTTTAAATTTGTCAAACAGCATTACAGACATTTAGTAATATAATTTCCATATTAGACTAGAGATGGCAAAGCTTTGTATATACTGGGAATTTTTGGCTTGTCCTTCACAACGCATTTCTGGTCTTGCAAAAATTTAAGAGTCAAAGCTGCTACAGATCAGAAATCTAGTATCTTCCTTTGGCAGAAGTTAGTAGGTCTTGTAATCTCTACCAAACTAATACAGTTACGTTAGACTATAATGTATCCTCCGGATTTACCAGTACTTGTAACTAAGAAATTTTACTTAGACCATAATTTAATGACAAAATATTATTTTTGTGATAGTTCACCTCAAAATGTTTGTTTATCCTCAGTTCTTCTTTGTTTTGTTTTGTTTTGTTTTGTTTTGTTTTGTTTTGTTTTGTTTTGTTTTGTTTTATTAAATGTAGTTTAAACTTTTGAGGCACACAGTATTAACTTTCCTGGCAAGAATTCTGCTGCATCATGAATCCCTCAATTTGTCTTTGAATGCTACTTTCCATATGCCTTCATATGCCTTCCTCCACAAAAGAAAATTATTTTTATTTTTTTTTCTTTTTTACCTTGACCCATTCAGAAAATGACTCTCAAGAGGCTGTTCCAAGACTTGACAAAGTTAGTTGAAAATTTCAGAGCATTTTGTTTAAGTTCTCAGTAAGTGTATCATGAGGTAATTTTCTCCAAATGGTAAAATACCTCTAGGAGGTTCTGAAGGAGTTCTATATTGCTTCTTCTTTGTTTTCTTAGAAATAATGTAATTTGTAGTATAATACCTATATTTTATTATCTATCTATATGTATCTACATTTATATCTGTCTATATATCTATCTGTATGTATAAAGCTGTGTTTATCTTGTTAAATAAAAGAAGGTCACAGAAAAAAAATTACATGGTGAATCCCTGATCTCTTGTCTCTCCTGGACTCTCTTTTGTTCCACTGTGACTCCTTCCCAAATCAAGCCCAAGCATGGTTCTGGGAGCAGATCACTGCATGGTCACTTCCCAAAAAAGTGAATATAGATGAAATTATCTCAGGTTTGTTTCCATATGTTTTTCATGCCTCTTTCAGAAATAATTTTGCCTTTAATTAATGAAGGTAAATAACAAAAGAGATTCCAGATGGACTTTGAGGACTCAAGAGGAGCATGACACTTATTATCTGTTTTCTTTTTAAGGATAAGAATATGTGCCGATATCATTCCTTTCAAAGGTCAAACAAAGTCCAGGAGAGATATTTGTCTTTAGAATAAACAGGCTGATCCTTTCTCTTAGAAATCATAACTTTCAGTGATTCATGAAGGCTTTTAATGGTGTTCTATCTACTTTAAACCTCTTCTATATTCAGTAGAAAAAAATGGGAATTGCTATAAGGTGATCTATTAGAATTAGAAGTCTGTAAGTGGAGATGCTTATCTTCCTCTATGTATGTAGCTTTGTATGACTAACTTGAGTGAGATGAAACCTGTAGGTAAAAAAAGTGTTCAGTGAGCTGAATGTTATCCTGAAAACCTAAGTAACACCCTATCAAAATATCTCTGTTATTGTCTGTACTGTAATAAATGAATAAAGTAGAAGGAATTCAGATAGCATTAAAAGTCTGAAACCTAGCTTTTTATCAGCACTGTTAGTTTAAGCCATGTTTCTTTAATTTAGCTTTTATAGTACATTGAATATCCTTAGTTCTTTCCATGTGTTTGTAAGCAGACTTCCTTCTGTGTTTCAAAGAAAGTGCTAGAGCTGCTCATGCTGAGCTCTGAGAGTGCCTCAGAAACATTTAGAAGTCCTCATCGAAGAGTCAAATGAACAAAGCTTTTTCAGGTAAAAATACAAGACACAGCATAAAAAACCAATAAGTGACTGACGTTATTAAAGCTGGCATAGCACTTAATTAATCTGTAGCCATCTTCTTATTTATTGTTTCCTCCATTAATTACAAACGAGCTAAAGCCCAGTGAAATAAAATTACTTTATGGATTCTGAGCATTATACTGCCACCTTTGTAAAGAGAGATTAACTACAAAGGGAAAATTAGCACAATTTATCTCTTGAAATGGATTAATTAACCTGGATCTTTATATGGACACTTACTGAGAATTAAAATAGTATTAAGATGGTTCCATTTCATTCACTTTGAAATGAGTGTACCCACTTATGTATTTAATTTTGTTTCAATACTTCACATTGCACCTTCGACATCATGAGCTAACCTCCTTGTGCATCCCCAGGTAGACAAGCTCACTCAGAGTAAAATATTATGTAAAAAAACCTCATGCAGCATATGCCCAAAGAGCCTACACTACTGGCCAAGCAATTTGTTTGCCTTGCTAATAACTAAGAGGGAAAAGTACTTCTTAGCTGCCCAAGGGTTTCAAGTGTACGTGTGTCTCACAGACAGATAGCTAAATGATTACAATGTCCACAAGTGGGTGGATAAGGAAAGACTGCAGCAGGGAAGAGAGAGACTTGGAAAAGAAGATTTGTCAAGAAGATATGACAGTACGGAAAGTGTGTCAAGTGGTTTGAGTCTTTAGTGCACCGCCCACTTGATCTGGCCACTGCCAAAGCTAGTCATGACATAAGGTCATTCTCTTCTAATTTACAAAGGAATGCGAGGAAAATCAAAGAGAGATGTATATTGCATGGGAAATGAAACACAGTTGGTAAGATGCTGCACTGAAGAATAAAACAACTGTGGAAATACAGTGATGCACATCGGAAAAAAAGAAAAAAAAAGAAAAAAAAGAAAAAAAGAAACTAAGAAGACCTCAGGGAGTTAAGAAAAGAAAACAAGAAAAGTTATAAAAATTACTGGAAAAGCTACACCCTAGGAAAAATGGTTATGAGCAATTGCTCTGCTAATTCTGAGGAAAGGAGACATGCAATCTTGCCAAAAATCCATAAAGGATAACTATGAAGATGGTAATACATTATGCACTTCTATTAGCAAGAACAAAGGAAAAAATAATGTTTAAAGGAAGCAGTAGGAAACAGTTATTTGATGTTAAAGGAAAAGTGAATCTAAAATTAAGTTTTTAATGAACTATGCTGAGGAACAATGTAGGTTTCTTACTATCACAGTGAATATTCAACGTTAACATGTCTCAGATACATAGTTCAGGCATAATTTAAACAGTCTTATCATAGTGAACAGTATTCTCAAAGTCCTAATACCAGTTTTGTTCAGTGGTTCTTGCCCCTGTAGCTTCTGCCTCCAAAGGCATAATCATTGTCTAATGTAAATGATTCCGTAATATGCTCCCCTACACTGATGTTGCCCTTTTTCTAGCAGGTATGCAAGCTGTATTGTTTGTGTTGTAGATCCCATTTCTGCAACAAAATTGAGAGTTTAATTGCAGTCTGTGCTTATGTACCACTGAAGTGCATAGAGTTTTATCAAATATCAAAGGCTTCACGGAATAAGAATCTGCTTACTCTCTCTCTCTAACAAGTTTTTCTCAAAATGTGGTACTATTTCTTCATCTATTTTATACCAGCATGGTTTGATTGACATGCCTGAAATACTCTGAAAGTAGAGAGTTAAATAATTATTGATAATAAATATGGTAAATATATACAACCTTCTCACCACAGTCAGTGGTATGCTGCCACACCATAATAGGATTAAGAATTAACCAGTCTTAATTCTACAATGTTTTAATGCTTATCATCAAATGGTCCACTTAACACTACAATTTGATGTATTTAGTAAAAATACATCCAGAACATTCAGCAAAAGCTTGGGATTTTATTTGTACTTAATCCATTAAAATTGTCATAGAAATCTTTTATTTTTAAGTATCTCTGTGGAAAACGAGGAATTAGTTCTATTAGGTTATAATAGTTTCCCCCATCAGCTTTCCGCCTCTTTCCCCACAACCCAAGACCTATGGGAGCACTTAAATCCCATTAATATCAGAGCTTTCATGGTGGATAGGAATGGTACTCTTTATTTTGCCCCGAGGATAGTGTTTTATTATATATTACATCAGTTACTTTCAGAACTAAGCAACTTCCAGTTGTGTTAACACATTTAAGTGAACAACATAGAAAGAAGTATGATTAAATAATGGCATATTTGTTCTCTCTGGTGACTTGCTTTGATCTGAATTCCTTAAATACAAATAAATGTAGAAATTTACTGTCCAATTCTCTTTATTCTCATTTTTAAATCCTCTCTCTTTTTAAAAAAATACCTCCTTAATAATACCTATATATGTATGTATAGAAAGTAAAACAGATTTACCATATACGAAGGCATTTTATTTCATCATCCATTCTGGATTGTGAGAGAAAGTGCACTGATGATTAAGGCACATATAAAACTAGAAGCTTTTAGTGGCGTGTTCCCCCTGAAGTTAAAGACTTCAGTTGCCAAAACAAGCATCAGTCTGAAAAACAGCAGTAAAACAGAGACAAATTGAAAGTCCTTTAACCTTTAATTTATAAATTATTTATGCCTTCAAATGTTATTCTTTATAATTCAGATATTTAGAATATATCTATCAAGTAAAAGAAGGAAGATGTGAGCTTAGGTTCATGAATTTTGAAGGATTCCAATGACTTGATAAACACAATAGATTACTAATGTGAGACTCCACACTATTGGAGTGTTTGACGTGTTTATATGGAATGGAGCAATAAACACTAAATATACTAAAATGAATAGTAAATAAATGCAGATTGATTGATTTTCCAGTCTTATATTTTAAGCTCCTTAAAATCTTATATTCCTTGCATTTTAAAATCTTAGCATCTTAAATTCATTGTATTTGTGTAGTCTTAAAATTTTGCAGGCTGCTCTCATTCCAAAAATGGATGTTGAATGCAAAAGTAAATTTCCGTGTTCAGAGATACTGATATAAATAACAAAATATTCTCCAAGGTAAATCCATTTACCAGAATTTCCTATGTATCTGCTACTGCGGTCCTTCCTGGCCACAGAAATGGGACAGGAATTAATCTCATTGAAAAATTCTGGGGCAGAACAAATCTTTCATTTTATACAAGAAAAATATGACTGGCTCAGATATAGACATTTACATTTTCAACACGTAAAGATAAATAAGATGGATCCCTCAAAAGTATCTTAACTTTTTCCCCAGAAGTACTCTGGACACTAAAGTTGCCTCAGTTCTGCAGTGGAAATACCCATGCTACATATTCACAGCAATTATTCAATCCTAAAATCATAATTTCTTCTTGTGGATACTGCAAATAACCTGGTGCTTATAAGTTACATTCTATTTCTGTCCACTTTCCAAAAACAGTAAGTTGCTCTGTTTTATAGGTGACTATGGTAAAATTGAAGTTTCAAACAGCAATTATTTTTTCTCTTGTTTATAAGGGTTATTTCTCCACTTGAAGTATACATTGTGGTATGGTACAAGAACTTAGATGTTATTACTAACACTCAGTGTGAGAACAAAAAAGCTCCTTTCATATCTGAACTTCTTAAAGAGCTCTTATGGCATTCCCACATCTGTGTACAAAAGACACGGCAGAATCTGTGCAATATCCAGTTTCCCAAAGGCTGGTTATTCTTCATTTCACAAGGCATTTAAAAACAATGTGTAAAGTCTCACAACATAGCATTGTTTACTGAAGATGCATCATTAAAGTTAAACAACTTGAGAACTGGTGCCATGCTTCACTGAAATACTAGAGGGTTTTTTTGTTGTTCTATTTTTCAAGCAGGGTAGTTCACATACAGTTTAACAAATTCAGAGCCATCTTCTACTCCTACCAGCAAAATGCTAATTGACTCCATTAACTGCTGCCAGAACAATAATAATTCTTTCTTTATTCTATTAACTCAGTATTTTTTGTAAATGCAGATTTAGGAGCAGAGATTAGAAGTGCCATGAGTTTGTGTTAAATGAAACTGAAGGACAGTACATTGAATTCATTAGTGGCTTGTGTGGCCTACTCAGAGATGGCTTCCAAAAATTACTTCCCCCATGGTGCAGAGCAACATTTTGTGTGTGGTATTCTGGAGCTATTCTGGAAAATAAAGCTTTGTTTGTGAAATTAAATAATTCCTAAGGAAAAGAAAGAACTATGCAAAAATAAGACACCTAAAGACCTGTAGTCAAGAGGACACATCTGTGAATTGTAAAACACTGGATTCTTTCTAAAGGTCCACTGCCAGCAGATGGTTAACTTACCATCTTTGGAAGCCAGAGCTGCAGCCATGGTTGAGAAACAGGGAAAGCACAGGTTGAGTAATAAGTCCTATTGCTCAACACATTCATTCAGCAGTCTTAGGGAACCTGGTAAGCCACCAAGCACAAAGTAAATCTCTTTAGTTGGAGTCCTACATTACACATAGTTTTTGGAAAAGTATATGAGATCCTGTGCTCCCCATCTACAACAGGAGTGTTCCCAGCATGTTCTGAAGAAACTTGAGCATCGCACTAATGACTTTAGGTGAAACCTCAGTAATGACATCGATACCTATGTATAAACTAACTAACCTACCCCTCTCCCCCATTAGTGAGAAAAACAGGTGTCTCTCCCATATGATTTCACAGTAGATATCTGAAACAGGTCAAAGAGATGAAACTTCCAAAAGCCCATCTCTGAATTGACTAGAACGGTTGCTAAAATAGTTAATTATTCTGCCTTAAAGTTATCTAAGTTAGGTAAGATTTATCTTACCTATTAAAAAGAATTTGATATCAGAAGATAAAAGTGTAATCAATATAGAGGAAGTTATTTTTAGCCTTTCATCTCACTAATAATTAAGGCAATTCTAATCAACCGAATACTGGAGAATATAAAGTATGTTCCTTGGGCTAACATAAATACAGTGGTATTGAGAATTAATAATTGGACATGAAAATTAACAACCTTTTGAATTCTTCATTGTGTTACAAACTGCATTTTATCTAGAACTCTGCTTTGAATCTACAATGGTTACAATGAGAAAAAAAAAACATTATGGAGAGGTTTGACTAATATATCAATTGTACATCATAGCTCTGAATCCTTGGAGCATGAGAACTGATAAAAAGTACTCTTCAGGTTCCTAGTTAAAGGATGCTTGAAGCTGCAGATGAATAAATCAGAGTCAGACAGTAACAGCAGTGTTTTTAGTACTGACTTATGGGAAATAAAAATAGGCTTTCTGGATGGTAGTGGTAGGTTTTCACTCTCCTCTCCTTTTTGGCAGGGCACTTGCAATTGTTGATTATAAAACTTTTGAGGACTGGAAGGAAAATGGACATATATGAACTAAAATGCAGTATAAAGGGGTAGAGAAAATAAGTTTTTGTAAATAGGAAATGAGGATAGGTTTATACTTATGGTTGGAGAGTGATTTTTTTTATTGTACTTGTCATTATATTTTGCAATGTAGTTGAAAGGTCAATGGCTTTGGAAAAATATCAAACTACCGTCTTCTCTCCCCTATCTTTCTTTTCCCCCTCTACTGTTTTTGTATTTTTCCATGTTGCAAAGAGTACTTTTCCTGAAGTCTGGTCAGAAATAGTTCTTCATCAAGATTATTTCTAAACATATAAAAATTAAGGTCCAATTTTGCAGATGTTCTTAGAAAGGTTAAACAAATTTTAATTGGTGATATTGCAAATGCTTTTTCTGAGCCTGATCATGACACTTAAACTTATGTTGTGCAACACCTAACTGTAAATAATTTCAATGAAAATCACTAGGGAAATCAACACATAATATAAACCAGAATTTTGTTCAAGTTACATTATGACAAGAAAATCAGAAGAGAAATTCCCATGTACCTCTCACAAAACAATATTTTTTGCTATTGAAAATAACAACAAAAAGTGCATCTCCTGTATGTTCTCTGCTGTTGAAGGTGACAGATTTAAATAAATTTAAAATTTTATAAAATAGCCTGATTTGTCAAGTAACGTGTGTTTTACTTATGGGAGATTGCAAAAGAAAATCATGAAGGCATGAATCATAAATCATAACTCATAAATCACAAAGAAAATTAGAAAATTTTATTTTCGAGAGCTTGATTCAAATCTGCTAAGGCTACAAAGGAAAACTATTTTTTATTTTAGTCTGGACATCAGTGGAAACAGCATACCATGGAAAACTTCTTGGGTTTTTAAGGACATTAGTCTGAAACTAGCAGTATTGAAGTTCAGCAGTAGTGAGTAGTAATGGCAAGAGTCAGAAAGTAATAGGAGCAGAAGGTAATTTATGGAAGGGTTCAGTTTGCTGAGCCCTTAGGGAAAGGCTCAGTAAGCCTTTCCACTTAGTCATTCACATTTTTTCCACTTCTTTTCTCTTAGTTAATGCAGTTTAGTACAAAAAAATTATAGAAACAATAAGCTGGTCTCTGATACCATTATACCATCTACAACTCCACTATATTTCATTTGAATGAAATGGGATTACTCATCAGGAAAAATATTCTTTAGCTTGAAGGGTGGCATAATAAAAAGGCATGAAAATAAAATATGAAATAAGGAGAACAGACATGTCTACAAGACTGAACACAGACAGCATGTTAATGATCTAAGAGTGGCACAGAGCTTTTATCTTCAATATGTGAAGAACTAATTATAGAACTGTTTCTTTTTTGTTTAAAAATTTCCCCACCCCAAACATTCTGTCCCTCCCTGGCTACAATTCTCAAACATTTTAAAGAATTGTAGAGTTTCTGTGGGTATTGAGACTAACAGTCTATGTAAATGTTCTCTACAAGATCAAATGAAGCATTCAAACACATAATATAAAAGTTTCATGCCAATGTGTAGCCCAGCCATTATTTTTTAGTCTGAAAAGCCACCAGCTTTACTGGTAGTAAAAAGTGACACATAAAACTTAGACCTTAAATATATTTATTTTTATATATTTTTTAAATGTTATACATACTAGGAATTGAATTAGATAAGACCTTCTTTTAAAACAAATGTTCACATTTCTGTGCAGATCTCTGCCGGCTCCACAGTAGCAAACTTTTTCAGCAATTTAGCTGATTGAACATAAAAAAAAGTTTTTCAGATTTCCCTGTGTTAGAACTAACATCCCGAACAGCTTAAGAAGAAATCAATTAAGAAATACTGAAGTTCAAAACAGCATGAAAATTAAATGTCCAGTGCAACCTATACTCATTGTACTGCAACTCCATTACAGCCAATAAAACGATAAAATTATTATAGACGAATGTTCTAAATCCCAACCTTTTAATTATATTGAGACAGAGAGATTATCTACTCCTTTTTTTACACCCATTCAATTGATGGAGTATATATCAACACAAGCACCCTGGCATGCAGCAGTTTATAGTATTTACACCTACAGAGTCACATATTTGCCTCCTTTGTGACAAGAATCACAGTTTAACATGTAACATGAGAAACACCTGCCCAATATAGCAAAGAGTGAACAAGCATAACACTATTTAAATAATACCACACTGCTACTTAAATAATTCCACACTGGAATTGTATTATGGAATCATTTGCTACTTTGCCACTGGTAATCAGTTGCCTCTTGGAAAATGCACACTGTAGCATTAGTCTAGACAGTTATGCTTAAAGTTGACATCAATGAGAAGAGCAAGTTCTGTTCCTGAAGAATGCAAGAAATCCCCAATCTACCAAAATGAGCATCTAAGAATTATCTGCATTACACAATCCATGCCATCACAGAATTTTATTTGAGGTTGATGTATACGGTACTCATTAAAGAACTCAAAGATTTCTCCCAGTTTTCACTAGCAGCTCTGCCCCTTTCTCCCTTGCACTCATGTAATCTAGTTAGTCACATAATAATGTTGGTATCAGGAGAGTGGAAGTCTCCCCGTATCTCTTTTCCACACTTCACTGCCCAGGGAATGCCTAATACACTGCATATGCCTATTGCATACTCTTTTCAGAGCTGAAAAAAACAAAACAATTCAGACTGCAGTGTGCTTTTTTTAATCCACAAAACCCAATCATTTATCGCTTAGACCTGTGAAACAGACCTTCCTGTTTCACAGACAAGGCTTTTCCCTCATTTAAAAAAAAATATAACATAAAATAACCTGAGAATCAATCTTGTACATCAACTTGTACTTAATCTGAAGTTGGTCACTTCTATTTCTCACCTAAAGAAAGACTTGAGAGCCTGAAATCTTGCCCCTTTTTGTTCCTCTTCTGCCAATCAAGATATCTGTTTTCTTTATGAAGTTACTTTCACTTATAGAAACAGATAAAGTCTGCAGACAAGTTGAAACAGGTTTCTAAGACTCAGACTCTTAGTTTTTGTGAGTGTTTATGGTAAGAATATAGGAAAAAAACCCCAAATGCTCACAGAAATAAAAATCAATAATTGGCGCTAAGAATAGCTTCATAATTATATCTGCTCAGAGAAAAAAAGAAAGAAATGAATTTTCAGCAACACTTCAGAAATGTGAAGAAAATATTTTTGAAAAATACATGAGAACTTAACTAAATAACCATCGTTTTATCCTAATTTGGCATTTAATCTTATTTTGCCATGTCTGTAAGAAATGCCATTAGCAAAGACACTAACAGCAAGATGAAGATCCATTTCTTCTCTCTTTAGTTAGTAGATGTCTCTGGAAAGATATCTTAAAGATAGCTAGAGAGACTCCTTACAATAAAGTTGCCTGCATCTCTACTACATGTCCTGAGCTCTCCTTGGCTATTCCTACTTTAGCAAGTAATCCGGCCCAAGAGGAGAGGATTTGTACAATGAAAATTCCTGCTGAGGATATGGAATCCTTATTTTCCTCATTTCAGGGATTTTACTTTAGACTACCTCTCAGCTGGTATAGTGATCTGAATCCCTATGAGGAGCTGGTGTGCATTAGGTACGTTGCTTGAGATCATCTTCTGGTTTAATTTCTTACTAAAGGAATTAATGAGATCACTCTGCAATAATAACCAAAGATGGTAAAATGAGACTTTTTATAAAATTCTGTAGACCAGAGAGTTTCTGATATTTTATTAAATTCTCCATGTTTTACCAGCTAAACATGCAATAAGAAAACAACAAACCCTCTTGGCTTTACATCAATGTACTATGATTTGCTTTTCTATTTTCAGAATCACAGTAGAGATGTGAGAAGAATGATGCAACCTCCTTACATCATTACTATGCAGTATTAATTTCTAAGTCTAGTTTTGCTCATTGGCTTCAAAATCATAATATACAACATCTGTCATCACTAGGATCTATTTAGAAGATATTTCCACCGAGATTACTAATTCACAATCTAATAACTTTTTAAGGCTTTTTCCATTTTTATTTTTAAAATCATTTATATTTCACACTTTTGCTAGCAAAGGAGTTTGTAAGCAGCTAAGGGATGTGAGCATTTAATTAAGGCCAATTGTTAAAATTCCGCTTGTTCTCTGGAGAATTTTTTTTCACTTGTGGACTTAGGTGAAGTTGAGTTCCTGTAATTAATCTAGAGAGGCCCTGCACAGAAATTCAAAATTGTAAGTCTACAAGAAATAAGAAATAATCTCATATGAGTGGTGCTATAACTCAAGGAATGAAAGTGGTTCTTTATATTTGTTTTTCACAAATAGATTAACTAATCATGATCTGACACATCTTCAGTTTGAGGATGTACTAAGAAGACTTACGCATCTATTAAACTCCAGTCAATCTAGACCACCATTACAGGAACAAAACCAAAAAGTTTCAGCTAGTATGTCACTCTGGGAGATATTTTTCTCTTTGGAATTTAGGAACAATAGCATACAGCAGGGAAGACAATATATCCAGAACACCAGTATATGTCCCACTCTGTTGCTAAGTGAATCTTTCTCTAAACGTTGCATAAACGTGGTAAAACTGCAGCTTGGGGTAGAAGCACAGGAGTAGCATCTGTGTCATTTGTAGCATTGGTGTTTGGGGAGATAGCGCATGAGATTTTTTGTTGTTGTTAATTCTGCTACCTTTGTCTTCTGTGCAGTTTGCAGCCTGATCTGCCAGGTGAGATGATACAGCTAAATTTAAGATGCATCTAAGATGCATATTCATCAATATAGTTTCATCTACGACATGGGAGATCACTTTACATTAAAACTCTTCTAATGCTTGGGGCTCACATTAAAGTTATGCAGAATTTTTAAAGATCATTGCACAATCCTCCAAGTTCCTTTCTATAATTTAGCCACTACCTGGGCTGTTGGTGAGATTTAAAAAACCTTTTCAATAGGTGTCCACACTGTTTCTAAAAGCACTTAGGTGCTTTTGAAAACACTTAATAGGAAGGTTCATCAGAGCCTTAGCAGATAAAATACCAACATAGAAGGACAGGTCACATCGTTTCAGTAAGGTAGTAATAAAATCTCTGATTAAATAGAGGTTCCAGCAAGTTTTCAATGCATTATGCAATTATAATCCAATGTAAGAAAAAAAGTGAGGGTATTTTGTGTGTGTGCAGGAAAAGAGGTTGGTTATATAAGTAAGACTTTTCAATAGTGATTTCAATAGTAACAGAGAGACAATAGTAACAATTCCAATAGTGACAATTTCAATAGTGACAGAGGGTGATAGATGAAAATTCTGATTTAGCCTAGAATACTTACAGACTCCTCTGGTTTAGTGGAAAATCAAGGGGTTTCTTTCACTGGGAGGAAGAACCTCTGAACTGAAGTCTCAATTTTTTTTATTTTTTTTTAATCTTCAAAAAAACAAACCATCTGCATTCTGAATAAAGATAGGAATCTAAAGAGGAATTACTAAAATGGGTGAAGATATCAAACATGTTAGCTTAGATACTAAAGAAGTTGTGAAGCCCTTATTTAAAAAAGAAAGGCAAAAGTCTGCAGGAAGAACTACACAGGAAGCTGTTGCTACTTCAAGTACTTGCTTGCAAAATTTCACAAATACTGAAAATAGGAATGCTGTTCAGTCTGTGGGGTGCAGGCTAATCATCACTGAGGAACTCTTCAGGCCAGGAAGAAAGAACTCAAAAACATAAACAATGACTAGCTTTGTGAAATACTATGTTTTCTCTTTCCTCTCCCCCTCCTTCTATTCCTCTCGCTTTCTGAATGTTCTTGAGGCTAAATGCATGTCTGCTACAGGATTACAGCTTTGACACAGTTATTGCTCTTCTTTTAAAGGATTTCTCAGCGTACAGATACCAACTACCTGTGCTTTTTTCATGTCACAATGGGAAGAAACTTTCATCTAAAAAACTCCCATCAACTGGAGAATATGATGATGCCTAGAAAGACAATACCATCTCTAAACTGAATTATCTCACACATAGTTTCTATTGTGCAAGACATTAACTTGTGTGTGTGTGGTTGGTTGGTTTGGTTTGGATTTTTTTTTCCTGGTTCAGAGAACAGGCTTTTTTTCTGCTTTAAAAATTACCTTCGGCAATCAAAGATGTATGCATAAACCTAGTAAAGTATAATCAGGAGACTTTTTAATCTATCACAAGGCATGATACCACTTAATAAAGGACAAAAGCTCTTCCAAGCATATCCAAATTTTTACAAGAGAAATATTATCTTTCTTCCTGCAGTCAGTAATGTTTTAGATTACATGGTTGAAGTTCATTAAATAATACACACAGGCACACACGTCACAAGAAACTAAGCCATGACAAATCTGCAATACAATGCATGTATCAGTTTGAGCTTTCCACTTGCTAACGGAATAAAGGTGCTGAGACAGACTGATTCAGATGGAGCGTTTTCCCCACTCTTTCACTGGCATTGCTTGTTTTCAGTGGAATTTGAGAAACTGCCTGTGTATTTTTGTTGCTATTTTTTGTTCGGTTGGTTTCATTCTTTACAGTTTGTATGTGTTAACCACCTGAAATCTCATTTAATTTCATCCAACAACATTTAGAGAATTAACTCCTCTCAACATTCTAAGTAGGCTGCAGTGGTCTACAAGAAAGAATTAAATCATAATGAAAATGTACCTCAATTCCTCAGTCTGGAAAAGAAACAAGAAAGGTACTGAAGAAGGCAACAGCATTACTTCCAAGTTTGCTGTAGTAAACTGGCTGCCTTGTTACAAACATACAGATGCATTATGAGTAATGTATAGCTTGGGGGGGAGGGGGGGAGAATGAAAAAAAAGTAGAAGCTTAAGTTACGTGAAAATTCTGCTTCAACTGGAAAACATCTCTAAATATATTAGCATGCACAGACAGAGCCTGTACAGATCGTACTGTAACTAATTTTCCACTTAGTGTGTCATCTACCTCCAAAGCCGTAATATGAATAAAGGACTAAAAGAAGGTCATTTGCCAACATAAGATTCCACTATGAGAACTTATACTGCAAATGGGTCAAATTCAACCTTGGCTTGTATCTCTGGGAACCAAAACATTTTACATTGTACTGGCAGGAATATCCTTCATAGCACACGTAATTCCACAAACTTCACTTACACCAGTCATTTCCCAGACCAAAGTTAAAACAACATTATCACACCACCAACAAAGGTGGACAATTATCACACATTCTACCCCTTGTCCCTTCACCACATTACAACAACAAAAACTCCCCACAATTATCTGGCCATGGATATTTGAAACCATGTATTTCTGTAGGCTATTAAATCCTTCTCACCAACCCCACAGCTCAGTGAGCTGATATAATTATCAAAGAAGCAGGATTTCCCACTTCTACTGACTCAGACTGTTTCACCAGGTACATGGCTATCTTTGTAGCTATGTTGAGAGAAATACTGATAAAGCTATCTATTCAGTCCTTAATATAATTATGAGTTTAAGTCTCACATAGAGACAAACAAGACAGTTTTAGTTTGGCCTTTCCTGCAGTTTCAGTACTTAAAAAAGACAATTGAAATAATATTGTTCTAAAATTATTATTAAAAAAATGCTTATGTTTTCAGCATATGAAATCATTCTGTTGAATGTTTTAATGTTCTGGCCCTGAATAGTTTGCTGAATAGTTCAGTGAATTTATCTGTAGGTGCCTTTGTTAAATGAAGACTTAAGATGAGAGAGGAATTCATGATGTTCAGGAAGGTTTCTTAATTCAGTTCAGCAAGAATGAACCTAATTGCTGTACCTTTTGTGATTTCTACAAGAGTATTTAATCCTTAAAAGTACTGTATCTTTGCTGCTTTAATAAAAATGAAGCCAATGTGACTTAGAACTAATTTCCATTAAAGGCTCCTTATGTCTACACAGATAACTGGAATACTCAGCTCATGATCTCAAATTACTCCTTTACTAGTCCATTCAACATAACTACAGATACAGAGGGGCTTTTCATTTATGAAATCTAGTCAATGAAATATATTTTACAGTTATGCTGAAGGATATTTTTTTCCTCTTCTTTTCGAGAATAATGAGGAGGCTGACTCTATAAATGAACTTGAAGACCAGAAATTCAAAGAAAGCTCAAAATTACTGGGAATTTATCTCGTATGCAAAGCAAATGATGATAATTGCTTAGTATCCAGTCTTTACAAGAAGCTTTTCTTTAACATCATGCTCAACCCCTTTTCTCCCCTTTGATAATACACTCATTCATTCCTGTGACCATACCGTGTTATTTATGTGCAGCACCAAGAAAGCCGTTATCTTCTGAGCTACTGGCAGACAACAGTGTAACTGTGCCAATTTAAAGTGCTATAGCAATTTGGAAGGGTTATCAATTCAAATTCTTCAATTACATTATTAATACTTGTTGTTTCAGTATACCAAGAAGAATATAGTGCCATATTAATTCCTTTGAAAATCTAAGTAACTACCTCCACAATAACAGATTGTCAATATCAAAATAATTGATAAAGAAATCTGTTGCAGTCTGGGATTATGAGTTTTTAAAATTTAGTAGGAACATGCTTCTAGATATTGGTTGTCCTCTGTAATCCTGACGGCCCAAGTGTGACAGCAAGTTCTACTCACCACTCACAGTCTTTCTCCCAGTGGAAATTCTGGCCACACTGTTCAGGATCACATGCTTTCATGACAACATATTGCTTGTGCAAGTATCTGGAGTCCTGCCCTAAAAACAAGATTCTACATTAATAGCCATCTGTCATTAGAAAACATCAAATATGCAAACAAAGCAGTCAGTAAAACCAGAAACATTTCATTTCCTTCCTGTAAGCCAGCATGGTCCTTCTATCTGTTTCTCACTGAAGGCTACCTGGGTCTGCTTCAATTGCAAAATTGTCACCAGGACCTCTGTAGCTACTGAGTCTATAAAAAGTGGGGTTTTTTTCCACACACAGCAATTAGGGAGAGATGAGTGCAGACCACTGGCTGAATGTTATGCATAAAATATGTGAAAACATTACAAGTGCTTTTCTCAAGAAAACAATATTTCAGCCTAAGACCCAGTCTCAAGAATGCAAGGACAAATTTTTCACAACTAAACTAAAAATGCAATCCTATGGTAATGCAACCAGAAGCAGGATGCAACCAGGAGGGTATTACTGCTTCTTATGGGCCAGCAAGCCCATACTTTACAACACAAAAATCTTAAGAGTGACAGTGGGTTGCACATTGGCGAAACAGTCTAAATAATATATACTGTGTATATACTAGCAATGTTTGTACACTATTGATAATTGCTAATACTTGGTCATAGACAGCACTTTAGGAATGACTTTGCTATGGAGAAGCTTCAAAAGAAGGCCAGGAGATTTTAAAGTCTAATCTGTAATATCTTTAGTGAGCTTTATTTTCTAACAAAAATATTAGATCTGCTCATTGTGTTAAACAAAGGGCTTAGTACCTGACAACCCACTTTTTTGTATGCATGAAAATATCAGAATTCAGATATAAATCTCTTGCAAACCATATTTTATGATCCACTTTGATTATAAGCACATGAATGAGCTTTGAAAAGGAATATGAAGTGAAAGATAAGGAAGCATTAAGCCCTTAAAACATTTATTTTATTGGAGGGAATGAACTGACAAATAACAAGTAGCAGCACTAAGAATAGGAAATGGGTGAAATAGATTTGCAGAACTGGAGGAAGCATCTGCAGAAACCCAGGTAGGGAGAGAAAGTGTGGTCCAAAACTATGCTTCAACCGGATGTTGGATGAGAATATGGAAATCCCACAACCAGACCGAGAAACTCAGAAGCAATTTTGGGTCTGGTAGGGTTGTTGCAAAGCCTTGAATAACAATACATTAGTATTCCTATACCATGAGAGGAAAATGAGTATCCAAAAAAAGAGTTTCACAGATGAGCAATGTAAAACATGTGCCTAGACTGAACCTTTCAATAGTGCATTGTGAAGCCATTTACAGTCATTACTGGGAATCATAATTAAAGCCAGATTTTTTGTGACTTCCAAATATTGTCTGGCTGGCAGTAGCAGTCACAGGTTTAGGTTCTCCAGAAAATTCTGTCTTCCAGGTTCTCCAGAAAATTCTGTCTGCCCCATGCATGGAAAGCCAGACAAAGTTTTCTGTTTCTCATGATCCAATCTTATGCTGGATAGATTTGGTTAAGGTACACTACACTTCTTTTTTCACTAGAACATGCACAGCATTTCCTCTGAATTACCATTTTGAGCTTTTATTTCCCCAGGTTTCTATAGAAAATTCTGGGACCGATAATTTTATTTTCTTTAAAATGAACACAAATGTGTTAGTTATGATTTTACTTCCTTTTGTCTGCCAGCAGGTAGGCATTCATGTGTGTTTCAGAGAACAAGAAAAGATACCTGCTGTGTCGCTCACGGTGGAAACAGTGAAGAAAATCTAAGAACTGCTATACCAAGAAAAGTTGCTATTGCACCTAGAGACTCTGAAGTCAATTGTTCAATGGTTATTTCTTGTAAGATTTTAAAAGTTAATGTCTGTGAACAGGAGGGAGCCTCCAAACAAATTGCAGTTTTAGATATCTCACAATACCACTTTTCTCTCCTGTTCCCTAGTACAAAATGTTACATCTATAGCATAGGAGGTATGAATTCAGGTGCTGGAATAAAGGGGGAGATCCAGGTGTTTAGTAATGCTGCATGTCATAATCTGTCATGTCATAATGTTACATGTCATAACCTGCAGCAGTTGTAATATGGTTCTGAAAGTGGTAAAAAAAGTAATGGAAAAATAATCATAATTAAAAAAAAAAAGTTACCCAATGAAAAAGAAAAAACATCCAGCTCAGAAAAGCCCTGAGGGATTGAGTAGTTCAGTCTGTTCCCCTGTAGCCAGTAGCATCTGCTACTGGACACCGATACATGCAAGGTACTATATAGAACATTTTTATCAAAATGGTATGCTCAAAAATACTGAGCCTTGACTTAACTTTGCTCACATTGTCACTGCATTTGAGTAAAGAAAAAAGGCCTGGTATGAAATTTGGTTTAAAACATATACTGAATGTACCAGTTAAAGACTGGAACTGTCAAAATTATGCGAGCAGGTAGAACCAGAAAAATCCACTGAAGAAAAGGGCTGTTTTCATATCAGATATAAACAAAAGATGAAAGATGAGGTGGGAAGGCTTCTCTGCATGCTGATAAATTGCACAGGAATCAGTAAATTTCTTCTAGTAAGAAGGGGCTTAATGTGCTTAAAATACAGGAAGAAGAACCAAAAGATACCAGCATTGTTAAGAGGGAGTATATCTTAAAAGTGTTCATTTGCTTCCTGTGGTGTTTGGAAAGGACTGGAAATGATTTAGAGTATTCATATATTAGTCAAAGACTCATTTTTTCTGTATTCATACAAAAAATGTTTACAGGACTTTCTAAGAGAATCCTTGTGACATATACACATTAACTCTAATTCCACACATCAAAACAAGCTTAATTTTTTAACAGGTAGTCTTTGTGTCAAAGAAAGACATTTTTCTCTCCTGGGACATTTCACCTTTGAAAGTATTTGGTATCACGTGAACTCTCAAAATGCTAGTTTGGGACCCTGTGTATCTTAGAGAAAAATAAACAAATTAGACACTTAGGAAAGGGGACACAGAAGTCACATTTGCCATACCTACATATACAAGAAACCTTTTGAACAAGGAAAAACTCAGTACCAAAACACTGAGTTGCTGAAATACTAATTCAGCTAATCTTTCAATGAACTGATTTTTAAATGTATGTACACCTCAGTATAACTGCATACAAGATAAGCTTTAAGGGTAAACAAGAACTATAGTGCAACTTCACAATAAATACAACACTGTAAAACAGTGTCAGCTCATGTGCTTAGCTGACACATACGCAGTTGAATACCTTTCCCTTGTTGTCATCTGCAAAACCTTTCAGAGTACAAATTAATATAAATATGTTACACTGGTCAGGACAATAGTTTTATACCTCAAATAGGCATGAAAGTATACAAGTGAGGCCATGTAATAATTCCTCAGGCTAATTCCATTTTCTTGAGTCCTAGTTGAATTTTAAATTTAATTGAATTTATCAATATTAAAATAGAACCTGATTAATAACTCTTCATCATGTTCTTCCCATCTTGTATGAGATTCTCAAAATAAGTCAAAATATCTTACAGGCAAAATATGTGAAAAAAACCCACTAATTTGTTCCATTCTCTAGAGTCAAATGACCTTTAGTAGTCAAAGTGTTAATTCCTTTTTTCATTTTTATGTAACTCATTTTTCACAGAAAATCAGTTTGCATATTCCTGGGCATTGTTGCTCATTCTCAACATACAGGGTGTTGTTAGGACAAACTCAGATCTCACTCTTTGCAGTTACACCAGAGTTATCTGAAATTACATTTAAAGGAAAAGATTTCACAAAAAAAGAAGGAAAGTTAAATGTACACATAGTCCATACTAGCCTTTCTGTTTCTCCCTCAAAATATTTTCTGGGTACTAATATTCTTGTTCTCTACATAAAAGCTATATTTTTTTCTGAGAATTTAACTGAATCAGGAGATTCCTGGGCTAGTTCTGAATTTTACTGACTTCAGAAAGCATCAGCAATTTACAGAATAGGTGGTTCTTTACTTTTCTGTTCTTTGGTGCTTAATTCTTTATTCTCTCTGATAGAAGCTGGAACCCAACCCAAGAAATTTGTAAGTACACAGTGATGGAAAACGCTTCAATCTTATATTTTTTGAATGATTTATTCTCGTATTTTTCTAACTGATAAAATAAGATGTGTTTCCAAGGTTAAAAAAAAAAAAAAGTTAAGAAGTCAAACAGGTTTAAAATAGGAATTCCTGGTCAACTGAATTTTGAAGTCTTAGAAAAAGTGATTTTTACAGGTCTTTGTTTTGAAGTAAAGAAAAAAAAAAAAAAGAACAAAAGCATGTAAAATAAAACATCTTCCTGAAATGGAATGAGAAACTGAAAATGTGCTGTGTTTTTTTCCTCCTTGTTGTAGATCTATTACATATTTTTAGGACAGGGATGTGTCTAGTCCACCAGAAGACACACTTCAGAACTGACTAGAGGACTCCCTGTCTCACTGTGAAAATCTGTCAAGGCGTCTCCAGTGCCTGGTTTTTGATGAAATGCCATTTCCTGAAGGAAAATAATTGAAGGAAGTTTTTTACTTGCTCTAACTATAGTTGAAATATGCGTGGATAATCAGGCAGGAATCAGGAAGAGGGGGATTGCTCTGAACCAGAAGCAAGTGCTGAGGCTGTGCCCTGACCAGAAGGACTGTCAGGAAGAGGTGGTTTGAACAGCAAGCCCAGGCTTGCCACATTGGTGAAGCATGAAGTATGCTGCTGCAGATGGAACTCTGCCTGAGGAAAGCAGGTTGGAGAACTTTCTCTCTTACTACACTGTTCTAGGAGCACAGAACCTAAGTTGGTCCCTCTGACGCAAGGACAACGTTTGTCAGAGCAATGCTTCTCTGCAAAAAAAGTGCAGTTCCTTTTACACAGTGACCTAAGCTTGTGAAAAGTACTCTTAAATAGAGTTTAAGCTAAATACTACTACCTTCTCTTAAAGTACACAGTAAATTTCTAAAGGCTTTGCAGCCTGTGATACAACTTCACAGCAATGTGAGTATTAAACACTCATGAACAAAGAAACTCCGAACAAATATCAACAAAAACTCATACCAAAACGAAGAACTCTGCTCACCTGCTTCCCCCTCACTACAAAGTATGAAAACATACAATGTATGACAGGTATCAATCACATTTCTGGGACATACTTGCATAATCCAGTGATAGGCATGTTTAAAGAATATATATTAAACTACAGCATCCAGCTGACTACATTCAACAGTGCAGCACAGAAAATGAGAGCCATCAGCTGTCTTCTCCCCATGTTCTTCATTTAATCTAGGATAGTCTGTTGTAAGGGAAATGTAATTATGAATAAATAAGCATTTCCTGCCTTTCACAGGATTTCAGTACTATACACAAGATGCAAGCAATACCATTATCATAGCAAGGCATGAGTGACAGGAATGAAGTGAAGGATGGGGAAGGAGGGAGGGAGGGAGGGAGGAAGAGCCCTTGTTGCTGGCTGTCTTGTGATAGTACTGTGGTTATAGTGCACAAACTGGAATCTCAGCATGATTGTTCTGGGGAATGTATACCACCTCTCTATATAATTATAGGGTAAGGCAGTCCATATTGGATCTGCATTTACCACCAGAAAAGCAATACTTAAAAATGCAGAAAGGCTCTTTTACTCAGATGATGAAAAAGGGTATGTGAATTTATAACTACCAGACCACTTCTCTATTCACAGACCTATTGAAAATCAATTTTGCTCTAGATAAAAAATGTATGAACAAGAGAGAATATATATGTATTAGAGCAAGATGGATTTCAAAAGACTATATTCTGAGTTTCTATATAGTTCTTTCATCTGTTAACCTAACATATTAAAGTGTCTAAAAGCATATGATACAACAAAACAGTGTTGCTGACTGAGCTTTTAATTAGATACTTAATCTAAGAACTCTGCTCACAGAAATACAAAGTACTGTGTCAAGACTTCCATGCATAGATTTTTCCTGTGCAAGGAAGTGATACTGCCTAAAGAGTTTTTCACAGAAATCTTTGCCTGAGGTTTCCAATGCTACTTAGAAAAGGTGAAAGCCCTGTATGTATTAAGAAGTAGCCTTTCAAAAACATCCTGTCTCAGCCTTTCACATTTGGCAGCTAGTAAACAATAGTTGTCCTTGTCCATAAAAGGCACATTACATTGCACTATTTCCACAATTCAATAAGTTACACAAACCCAAAGCAGAGGTAGTGTACTGGTAGATCTACATGCTAGTTGAAACTCTTCTGCATAAAGACGATGGGCAGTCTGCACTGAGGGTGCACCTCCTTGTTACACAGGGGTTTTTCCTTATATGTGAATAAAAATTTTCATCAAAATAATAACTTATTTACAGGAAATATTATTATTGGTGTCTGTGCATAAAATAATGAATTTTCATTTAGTAATTACTTTTATTTTCATTGAAATTACTTTTTAAACAATTTTTAGCAAGAACCAAAACATACTATTGCATTGTTAAATTAAATAAAAAGGATTTTTTTTTTTAAATTCATATGTATAATGTTTATATTTTTACTCTGAAGTGGAACCAAAGAAGTACTTTTTATGGTATGTACACATGTCGTGCAAATTTAATATAAGCCACAATACACATTTTAGAAACCTTCTGAGAACTTTTTACCTGGTTATCTTCAGTGTCTTTGACTATACAGTTAAAAGTCATTAAGAATGAATAATTTATGGTATTGCATTGAAACATAAAATTTCAAATGTAAAGAAACAAAATATAGTTTTGGTAGATCGGCATCTTTATTCAGATTTGTTGGCCTGTAGCCACTGTGTTGTTATAATTGTGTAGCTAGGAAAGCAGATTACAGAAATGGACAAGTATATACTCTGAACTATTTTTCCTAATACAAAGTGCAAGTCTTTTGTCTTTGTACGTGCATAATTCTCTGATTTATTAATTCCCGGATCTGTTATTCCAAATCTTCATTCTCCCACGCTATTTTGGACTAATCACGTTAACCATTAGCTAATTAAAATGCTCAGATACTTGGAAATGTTTATAGAAAATGATACTATCTCCATTTCAACTACGTAATTGATATACAGTCATTCAAAATGACCTACGTTACCCTTAGAGCTTAACGACAATGAATATTTTTTACTCTTTTTTTTTTTTTAAAATTGTTTCTATGCATGTGAAAAGTGTGTTAATTCTACTTAAGCATCCACTAATCGGAAAGAAATAACTGGCCATTCCCACACAGCACAGTGGGTAGGAATACAGCATCGGTTTCTGTTTCTATGTAAAATCAGATCCAGTAGCTGATCGCAGGAAATGAACCCTTTCTTCCTACCACAGTGTGTAACAGTCTGATACCTTATCTTATGCTTTTTTTTTTTTTTCAATAATGCATCACACTAATATTATCAGTGGGAATTCATCTCCCATCATTTGCACATAAATGGGGCTATAACAGTTTAGAATCTCTGGGAGCTCTGGGCTTATTTTGGTGTGCAGATAGTTTTCAGACAGGTACTGCCTATTCATTCCACATGGCCTCAAAGCACGGTGATTTATCTCTTGATACAGAGCTATGACATGAAAACCCAGAGGGTGATTTATCCTGTGCAATTTAGTTCAGTGAACATGTACTGTCAAATAGTAAAATGAAGTGTGTATATTGTATAATGGGAGAATTGAAATAGAATTTATAAACTGTCAGCTTATTGTAAAATCCTGTGCAATTTCTACTAAACTCTCAAAAAAGCCCTATTGCAAGCTGTTTCAGCAACAGCTGCAGCTGTTTAAGACATGCTGGGAAGAAGCGATAATGACGGTGGTTAGCACTTCATTACATATTATTAATTCATGTCACCATTACACTCCTCTATTTACACTGTGCTGGCACATTACTTATCTGCTTACTTTTCTATAAAATCTGTCCAAGGTTTATTTCCATTAACTTTCATTGCCAGATTTTTCTCAAATAAGATTGGAACCCCTGTTAACCTCCTGTATGGGCATTTGAAGGCTTTCTTTTCTGCTTCTGGGAGTCCTCCAGCTATCGTTAGGAAGATAATCAATAGTGAGCTAGCTTAAGGCATCCTCGTTCAGGAGGAACCAGCAAGCTCGTCGCAGCACAGCCAGATTCCTTTCAAGATTTCTGATCTCTTACCAGGAACATAAGGTGCATAAGGTGGTAGGAAATGCTATCTCATATGTCACGCTGTTGTTGAGTTCATCCCATCGTACTGATATTAGGCATAAAAGAGCCACATCCTCTTCACCTGGAAGGAGAAGTAGAACTGCTTCATCTCTCTTGAGGCCAATGCTAATGCTGCTCCTTCACTAAACTGCTCAAGAATGATGCAAACTACAAGAGACTGAAAAGGTCACGTTGCAATGCCTCCTGTTTATGTTAGCCCAGTGAGCAGTAAACCTGAGGCTAAGTACAAAGAAAATTCATGTCCCTAACAGGCAAGTAACCCTACCAAAGGTTCCACCAGGCAACTTCCTTAATTTCTTCATCTAAACATAATGTTGTAACTGTTGTCATTATTACTTGTGATTAATGAAGGTACATTTTTTCCACTTGCTTCATGTGTTGTTACTACTTCAAAACAGATGTGCTCTTTAATTTTAACCTGGTAAATCTCTAGCTATTTCACTGTGTATGTATGTACCTTATCATTTTTTTAAAACTTTTAAAAATTGCTTCTATGAGCATTTTGAAGCAAGAAAAGGTGGCCAACATTATTATGTTGAAATGAATGTTTATCTTGAGATGCTTGCCTTAAGCATAGGTACATCTCCAATAGATTTTATTTGAACATGTAAATGTTCTGTCCATCTGTAAATGCGTCCCCAGTGATTCATACTGGAGTAGGACTATGAGGAATCCACAGCAGCAGGCTAGTGCTAAAAATTTCAAAATAACTTCCATGTCAAGAACTATACTGAGACACTATGGCAGGCACAGGGATAAAATAAGGTGTGGCTGTTTTGTTTTACACACAGATATGTATGTATAATTAATTTATTAAGAAAGTTAACTTTCAAAATATTTGTATTTCTAGACATAGCTTCTCCCAAATCAAATACTAAAACATTTGTGATGTTGGAAAGTTTGCTTTTTCTGAAGAATTTTAAAATAAACCATTCATTTTCATGGAAGAAAACCCAGGGAAATACATGATACTTGGAAATTCCACTTCTTTATGTCATGAAGTCTGGGAATGAAGAGGATAAAAAAAAGAAAAAAAAACCAAGAAAAAAAAAGTAAATTCCTGACTAAAACTCTGAAGCCCTGAGCTGAAAAACAGTGGGGGCATATATGCAGAATTATGCTGGCACATGAACATTCCTCAGGGACCAAGCATGGTTTACACAATCAGAATGTGTAAGGTTCTAGTACCAAGCATATAAAAATGCAGTTTTGCAGAAAATTTTCTTTGGAAGATAACCCCAAATGTTGTGCTTGAAGAAAAAATCTGCAACATGGAAATCCCTCTGTATTTGTACTGGGTTTATTTCTTTGTTTAAAAAAAACCAACCAAACCAAACCAAACAACAAAAAAACCTAACTTGCATTCTTGTAATAGATTGCAATGTTGCCGTTTAAACACAGAAAAATAATTGGCCCGAGGCAGACAATAGCATTACTGTCATTAAGGAGAAAGACCTTACAGGGTTACAGGTTTTCAGCCCAACTGAGTTGACACTAAATTCAGCTGAGTGAAACTGTGTTCCGCCTACACATTCCTTCTCTCAGGGACACACAGAATGTACTATGGGTCTCTCCTGATCAGGTCGCTATATGTCTACGCTAATTCAGTATCATCCTACCATCCCTGTCTATTTTGAAAAACTCCGTCTGCTCTGTGAGTTCTCATAGAATCATAGAATATCATTTTGCCTTACAATGCAGAAAAGGCATCGAGAGCTGGAGGCCAGAATTCTACCTCTTTTATGCATGTTTTATTCATACACAGTGTTATTTATTGTCTGTGTGGACAGTCATGTAATTAATGATGAAGCAGTCAGGCTCATCCTTGTCCAGACACACCGGCTCCCACTTAGGCTAAAGTATTCTCATTAACTGACTGCTGTATGGAGCTTGTGATACATGGTTATGATCCTTGCACAAAGCTTTTAAGACTATAGTCACTGGCTCCTGTTCAAGGGAAAGGACAGACTGGCATAGAATACCATTCTTTCTCTTCTAGAATAATATATTCATCTCTACAGCCAAGCTGCTCCTGGAGGGAAGAACAGCCCGTTCTCTGCTATTATGAGCACTTTCTACGTTTTAATCTATGTTCTTTGCTGCACAGCTGGTGGGAGCAGCAACAGGCCTAGAATTGAAGGACAGAGGGAGGCTTTCCAGTACCGTATCAGGGCTCTAATCAGAATATCTGAAAATACAGTATCTGAGATGAAGCAAGCCCAATCCTGCTTAGGTAGGAAAACTGTTACTTCATGTCAGTGGACTCTTTGAATGAAACAAATCTTTTTTTTGTTTTTCCTTTTCTCCAGTATGTTACTTAGAATGATTTTAACAATTTTTTAGGATTGCATTTCATAGAAACTTTTCTCTAACTTTCTGCCAACTGTTGACCGACCAACCTTCAGTTCTTGACAAGTTTTCACCAACTTAGACACATTTTGAGATTGAAGGTCCAGGGGTATGTTTGTGAAGTCCCACAAATATAAAATTTAAGTTTAATGGTATGGTTGTGCCGTTAAAGAATGAGACGCATATTCTCCAGTAGAAGGAATTGAGATAAATTCTTGATCTCATATTCAGAGTGCAATTCACACTGCCTGACTTTTTAGTATCTACAATCTAAACACCTAGAAGTGCAGTAGTCACTTCAGGCTCCTGTTTTGGCTAGCTCAGGTAGATTTTTGGCTTCTACATTTAAATGGCTAAATCACACCATAGAAATCTCTTTGCTTCTCCACTGTAAAGAGAGTCCAGATTAGATTGGAATTTCATTCTCTAGACTCACAAAAGAAAAATACTTGTGTTGAGCAAAGTGCAGAAGCCAGGATCAGCAAAAGCTATGTTTGCTAGTCAGGACTAGTTACCAAATTCAGCATATGCATTCTGAACAGACAAAAGTATATAAAAGATCTGCCTCCAGTGAGGAACACACCTTCAATAGACTCTCTAAGTGCTTCAAATGCCTGTGACATTGCTATCTTAGAATGACGCATGAAAGATTCCACATAGTACGATCTACAGATATTAAGTATTAAAATTCATTTGCTTTTGTCTGCATAGTACCTCATATATGGAAATATAAAACACTAGAGCTTCATATAAAAGTTTACTTGTGAGTTTAGGGAGGGTATTTAATTTCTGTATGATATTTATCATGATAGTGGCTGTACTAAATTAATTGCATCTTGCAATTGCATGTGTTTCAAAAGGATTGTAAAAGTTAATGTATAGTAACACTGAAGAAATTTCTGTAAACAACTGGAGAATGTTTCGGAAGATATGTATTCACTTTTAGCAACTAAAATTTAACAATTGCATCTGTATATGCTGGGGGCTGACTGACAAGTTGACCATGAGCCAACAATGTGCCCTTGTGACAAAGAAGGCTAATGGTATCTGTGCTGCATTAGGAAGAATCTCGCCAGCAGCTGGAGGGAGGTGATCCTTCCCCTCTGCTTAGCACTGGTGAGGCCACACCCAGAGTCCTGTGTCTTGTTCTGGGATGCTCCCTCTGAACATTAGGAAACCTTTTTTTACTATGAAGGTGATTGAGCACTGCAACAGGTTGCCCAAGGAGGCTGTGGTGTCTCCATCCTTCGAGATATTCAAAAGCTGTCTGGACATTGTCCTGGGCAACCAGCTTTAGATGGCTCTGCTTGAGCACCAGGTTTGGACCAGATGACCTTGACAGGTCCCTTCCAACCTAAACTGTTGTGTGATTTTGTGAACTAAAATCCAGTGGTCTCATATGCATTCATAATACTGCACTCCTTCTGAAATATCTGATTTTTTTATTCATTTATTTTTTACATATTGTCATGTAGCATAATTCTGTACTGTTATATTTTCCTAAAGTAAAAGCTAATACCTAAAGAGGAATACAAAAATGTACATCTAGATAAAGTGTATTTGGAAACTCTTGAGTTTCCTACCAAGAACTAAGTGAGCACTTTTTGGAAAGGACATTAGCTGAGATAAGCTAAACCTAGTGGAACAATGCCACCACCACATCTGACCCAGCTTGTCATGCAGGAGACTACTGGGGCGCAACAGAGAAGCTGACAAGAGAAAATCTCAGGGATACGAAGGGAGGAGCATGAATCGTCACTCTGTATGTTTATTGTAGCATCGTGCTGGGAATATGTTTGCAAATGGTAATAAATGTACAGGGGGATAAGAATGTGTCATACCTATAACAAAGTCTGTCCTTCCTGATGAGGAGCATGAAAAGGTGTAACAGCTCCTTCATCTTCACTAAACTTAAGCAAATGTTAGAATCTAAATTCTGACTGGCTCTTCATATTTTTTGTTCTCCAGACATTAAAGTATGTACCTGTCACTGGTTGGCTCCAATCAAAAACTGTTATTTATAAATGTGCATATTGCGTAAGTATTAAGGAACCCACACAATTTCTGAGGAAAGATTACTTTTACTAGTAGTTAGGTTTTCCTGTCTTTACCTGCTGATCTAGCAATGATATTCATTTCCAGGTGGAAAGTAGTTGTTTCTGTTATTCTCAGTTTCTTATTCATACATTTAAATCTTCACATATTTCTGAGACATCATACCAGACATTTTATTTTTACAATCATGAATCTCATGAATTATTTTGACCTGTAGTTTCAGTATGGATCCCATGGAGGGAAAAACAATAGGGAATGATATGCTGTCTTTTTAGTATACAGTCAAGTGTGGACTGGGAAGAAGGATTTACATTAGCTAATTTAACAGTATGTGCTCAAGTGCAAATACAAATTCAGACACATCTTACCTAATTCTAGAGTCTTTAGTGAAAAGACTTTACTCCTGTATAGTCACTGACTACAAAAGAAACCAAGGAAGTCACTGCAATTAACTTAGGTGTCTTGGTCACATGTCTAAATGGAATGAGGCAAATAAGTCTTCCTAGGTTACCTTTAGCAGATGTGCCAGACTCTGCCCTGGCAAGGCATCCTGGAGGGTCCCTTCTCTCCACCGTTCACTGAGGGAAGCTTCCAACAGGTAGCCTACTGCCTACAATACTGCAAATCACCCAAATTATGTTTATATACATAGCTATTTAGGTACTGAGGCACTAAAAATTGCACATTGCAACTGACTGGAAATCGAGTCATTGTATTATGTGACAAAAAGGAATGTGGGAAAGAAATTAGATGTTATAACTAAAGACAAAGATAATTAAGGGTACAATGTGGCCTAATTAAGGTTACACAAGTTATGAAAAATCTGGAATCCCCTAGCTTTTCATTGTTTCAGACTGCTATTGGATAATTTTATTTTATGGAAATAAAACCAAAACATTTATATAAGCAATAAAGAGAAGAAAAAAAAGGATTTTAAATAGTATTCTTACACAGCTAAGCCTCATTATACTCACAGGTGACAAAGAAAGAGTACTTTACCCCAGGGGATACAAAGCTTTAGAGGCTTGCTGTAAACACAACGGATGCTGGCTCTATCTCTGCCTCCTGCAAAAGCAAGAACGCACGCACCCATGCAAAAACCACCCCTAAAGTAAAGGCATAACATAAAAATAATAACCCTACTGGGTTAGGAAGAAGGTCTATCTAAACTACTATCCTGCCTCTTGCAGTCGCCAAGACAGATCTCAAGGCAAGAATTTAATAATGAGTAAAAAATACAGCGGTGCTTTGCTTGAATACCCACTTGCCTTTCAACAATTTGCAGTTCACAGAGGTGGTGACTTTGTAATGAATACTTTCAGGGATTTCCTTCTGATAAACTCCTCCCTTAAGCTTCTATTGTCTACAGTATTTGGTGGTAAGTATCTTTAATGATGAAAAATATTAGGAAAGCCTAATTATAAGCATTGCTTTTACACTTCTGTAGACAGGTAATTGTTATTAGGCAGAATTCAATTAACAAGTTGGTATAATGCCAGTAAAATTATGCTTTCTCAGTGCAGACACAGCACAAAAAACATGTATGGAGGGAGAAAGGAGTGACCTGTATGTTAGTAGTGACACTAAGGCAGATGCTTTATACCTTGATAGTACTCAAGTGACAAAACTGCCAGACTACTGATTAAGCAACCTAATATCTGCATTGTCTAATTCTCATTTCACTTAGTCCTATGCAAACTTATTTAAATGGCACTGACTACTTGCAAAATTCAACCTTTCTTCACAAGTACGCCAAAGCATTATAGAAATGAAACAGAAAAAACATAGCAAATTTTAATATATTCAAACAAGATTCAGTCATTTACTTGTATCACACCACCATGATTCTTCATGCATGTCTAACAGAAAAATCTCAATATTACATGGTATAAAAGCATTTGCAAAAAGGTCAGTTCTAAAAGTAGGAGAGCTATAGTCACACAGGACAGCAAACTGCTCGTTTTTCCTGTTCCCTATGAGATATAGACTATGTGACCAACACGTGCCTTTCTCAGAGTTTTCTCTTCTTTTTCACTTTAAGGAAGAATTGAGTGCATGTGGCGTGGCATATTACTTCTCCTTCATCTCTCCAAGCCTTAGCAAGGGACAGAGAAAGCCCTGCTCTCCATAGCTTTCTCTACTGTGGTGTCATGCTATGTTCTTCCCTTTCCTAGCTGCGTGACCACAGAGGAGAGTGCTGCTGCAGAGGAAGCAGATATAGTGAGTGAAGGTAGCTCATAGAGAAATGGGGGGAGATAAGATCATGGGGAAACGAGACAGGAATTATGAGGGAAAGGGCTGTCTGTGATATGGATGGGGATCATCTGCCAAATGAGGAGGTAGAACAGGAGAAGATAGTAGCTGTGCCTCATATCCCCAGGAAGGAAGAAAGAATGTCAGAGAATAAAATGTGAAGAAGACTAAAGAAGGGGAATATGAGAGATTTCTGCCATCAAGCTACAGCTCTCTGGAAGCTGTGTTAATCGTTACTAGCACTCTAATTTCAGACTGTGTGGTGCTTACTTGCTGGCTGGGGTTAAACCACGACAATAGGTTAAACAATTTACACAAATATATATGCATGCACAAATATACAAGACTATGGTCACTACTTTAAAATTATTTTTCAAAAAATAAACTTTAGCAATGGCTCTTATGACACCCTACATTCTGTCCTTTCTGAATAAAGGTGCAATATAGTATTATCACCAATATCAGAGCACAGTATCAGTTTTTCTATGACACTATATAAATGCTGCAGAATCTTTGTTGTTGTCAACAATTCTCCAAACAACTGAGAAGACTTATTGAAGAAAGGATGTTTAACACAGAAGTGCATCGTGCAAAATAAAACATCTTTCTTATCTTATATATGTATATTCAGATCTGCCATAATGCAAGTCAAACTCTATACAATGAGGGTAATAGTTGTTTTAATTATGTACTTAATCCATATTTTTCTGATACATGATGCTTTTCCCCAAATTCTCCAGTTTTACTTGGAACACATACACAGTTACATCAGTGTTTACAGTAGTTTAAAATTATTTTCTTGGTAGAAATTGCAGGTTTTGTCTCATTATTATTCTGAGGTGCTTTGTACATTTCCAGTCTCCTTTACCCCTTTTATTCAAACAGTCTACGTATCTATGCATAAAAACAGATGGTCCAAACATTTCCTGAAAACTTCAGCTTCAACTGATTTTCCTCTTGCAGAGAGTGAATTGAGTGAGGTACCTAGAAACGAGGATGAGGACAACCATCATGTTAACTGCAAGGGAGGCTTAAGCATCTTTAAATCTAAAAGGCCTAAGAGGGCTGTGTATTTACCTGAAACTCTGCGCATATTCCAGGCTTCAACCACATACTTGAGAAACTGGGACTGAAAGTCTGAAACATTTCGCACGTTTACATAAATAGGTATGTCTCTTTTTACTCTGGACAACTCCTTTTTATGAACTATTTATGTATTCTAGAGAGACGGTACTGCAAAACAAACTTTTAATGAATTATTTATTTATTCTAGAGAAATAGTACTGCTAAACAAACTACCTCTCTGCCCTTCAAATTACTTCAGTATCCTGAATGTTCACCTTAATACTGAATATGAGCTATAAAAAACTTCCTTTGCTCTTCATTTTATGGGGACTGTTATTTTTTAATTAATAACTTGATAGTGATGTGGCTTCAGCAATGGGATGGGAGGCTGGTTTCATCAACTCTATCTTGGTGGTGCTATGGTGGCCAGGGCAGCCTCCTGAGACGACAGCATCAGAAGGATGATACTGAGGAAAAAGATAGGCACTTAAATTCCTCTCTTACTGGACAAATTTTCTTTGTTAGGAGTCTTGCACTAATAGATTTGTCAGGAGTCTTAAGAGCAGGGATTGCTTTTTGTTGATTCCTTTGTGCTTCTTGTAGTCAAAACAACAAAGAAGCCATGTTTGACACAAGCAGTTATAAGGTTTTAGGCCCTTAGAGAGCATTTTTACCTGTAATTTTAAGTAGATGGGGCTTCTCATACACTAAGCAGGTTAGAGAAACTCTCCTGAATGAAGGCTGCTAAACTCTATTTAAATGGCAGTTCACAGCTTGCTTGGACTCACCTATGTGGCATGTACAAGACATGGACATGCCATAAGAATTTTGTAGCTGTATCTTTTAGGGGGTTCGTATTTTTTAACCCTACTCTTATTCTATAATCACAAGAATCTTCTCCTCCTAATTAACTAGAAGGAGAGGAAGGTTACCACAGAACCTTTATGACCCTTTCTTACAACAGCTCTAGGTAACCATACTGCTGCAGTGTTGTTGCAGCCATCCATGTATATGGTACCTGAGCAGTTCTTGATAGTCCATGGTACAATACAGCCCAGTTTTATGTCACTGAAACTTTTCAAGTTTTAAAGTTTCAAGCTATTTTTAGCTGCTCTGTTTAGTAAACAAACCCACAAATATATTTCACAATCAGACAACTGGAGTTATCTGTTGTCATTTCTTTTCATGTAAGAACCTGATCCCATGGGAGCCTGTGAAGACACAAGGTCAAGAAAAAGAGAGCAGTAATTGGAGATGACATATTTGGTTCATTAAGGATTTATTTATTCCCTATATGCTGGTGTTCGACAGCTTCTTCACCTTATATGTTCCCTCTCTCATTTAATGTCCACTCTCATCAGTGCTTTTCCTGTCCCTACTGAAGGATAAATAGACTGACGGAATGTGATAGTAACAGAGCTGATTCTGCAATTTAAAATAAAAAGAAGGCAGCGAATGTTTTTGTTGCTATTTTTACATGTAGACTTCTGAAAAATTTGTCTTTACAAAAAGTTCTTTTTTTTTTTTTTCTTTTTTTTTTCCCCATGCCCTTATAATAATGGAAACTCTGATTATATCACAAACACACTGTATTTTGGAATCAAACTATTCTTTTCTATTAATTTTGACTTAAGCTGACTAATAGCACCAAATTAAGACATAGAAACTAAGGGTCAGTCTACAGAACAGATGTAAGAGAAATAACCAGAATATATACTATTATCTAGCTAATCAGTTTAAGCTTTAAGTGTTATTTCATAGCCAAATGGTGTTCCATACAATACAGATACTCTTAAACTTCCATCCATTTACATATTTAAGCTTGTCATTAACCCATCTGATTTCGCTGGCACCATTTCTACTGCCTGCTGAGATGTGAATATTACTCTCTACATGTCTTGCTTGTCTAAATGAAAAGCTATCTATCCGGACTCCCTGTTCTTTAGGAAAAAAGGTTAAGAGAAAGATGTGCAGTTGTTTAAAAACATTCTAACATATTGTAAATTCAACTAAATAACTTCATAGACAAAATGAACAACAATAACCTCACAATTAAAAATCAGTGCAAAATTCTAAATAAAGGGATATTAAATGGCTTTTAAAAAGGAGTTTTGATTGGAGTTGCATTTTGACTGTAATTATAGCTTAGCTGTTTCTGCTACTATAAGCCATATGGAGTGAGGTCTTTCTGAATAAGTACAAACATTTCTAGTACAAATAAACGTGCTGATTGAGAATAGCTGTTCCTCTGAACAAAGTAACTGAAATATTCATGAAAGGAGAACAAAGATAAATTAATTGGAACTTAGACCAAATATTTGTAGAAATTTCTCTCTAATTATTTTCTCTATTTTATTTAACTTTTCAGACATTACTGATGACATAGGATGCTATGAATTTAAATATGGATAAATTGCTAGGACTGAAACTTCAGTGTAGACAATTGTAAAAATAACTACTATTATTATTTTCACAAGACACTGATGGTAAAGAATTGTGCTTAAGTAAAGCCCTGTGTTGGAAGTCTCATACACAAAGCACACTTTGAGTCTCATCATTTTAGGTAGATTAAATATATACATAGGGAACTTCTAGTTCTATTCCCTTTGAAGGAGGAAATTTGAAGTAGAAAAGAAAAGCATTACTTCCTATGAAGATCTTGAGCAAATACTTGTTTTCTTTGAGTCACTGCCCACTAAAATGTGGTGGAGAAGGTTTCTCATTTGTCCTGGGCCTTGATGCTATTAGCCTCTAAAGTTAATTTTGGCAGGCTATAAAATTTTCAAACGGGCCTCAGAAATCCGGTCCACAGATGTCTGTCTCCAACATTTGCTTTATTTGGATTAATTGCTTTTGAAGATACAATGCACTCTGGCTGTCAGCCACATCAGATTTCTCCTTCCCTCTACAGAAATTTAGTCACTTCTTTCAGCTTTCCTGGTGGAGTTTCTCAGGATTCTTTCCTTCTTGCCCTTCTTCCTTACAATTACATGAGCAGAGCTATACTCATTACCCTCTCAGAAGTGCATGTCTTTCCTCTAGATCAGTTTACTTTTCTCTAAAATGAAATCTCAGCCTTTCTTGTAAGTTAAAATACTAGTAGGTTTGTGTGGTAGGTTGACTTTGGCTGGCCACCAGGTGCCCACCAAGCTGCTCTCTCACTCCCCCTTCTTAGCAGGACAGGGGGAGAAAAAAAGATGGAAAAGCTCATAGGTCAAGATAAGGGCAGGGAGATCACTCACCAGTTATCATCATGGGCAAAACAGACTTGACTTGGGGAATTTAATTTAATTTATTGTCAATTAATAACAGATTAGGAGAGTGAGGAAAAAAAACAAAACTAAGAACACTTGTGCCACACACCCCCTTCTTCCCAGGCTCAGCTTCACTCCTAACTCTTCTGCCTCCTCCCCCCCCGAGCAGCACAGAGGGATGGGGAATGGGGCTGCAGTCAACACATAGGACTTTGTTCCTGCCTTTTCTTCCTCCTCATGCTCTTCCCCTGCTCCAGTGTGGGGTACCTCCTATGAGATACAGTCCTTCAAGAACTGCTCCAGTGTGGGTCCTCTCAATGGACTACAGTCCTTCAGGAACAGACTGCTCCAGCATGGGTCCCCCATGGACTTCAGTTCCTGCCAGGACTGTGTTCCAGTATGGACTCCGCACAGGCTGCAGCTCCCTTCAGAGCATGACCATCTGCTCCACTGTGGACCTCCATGGGTTGCAGGGGAATCTCTGCTCCAAAACCTAGAGTACCTCATCCCGCCTCATTCTTCACTGACCTTGGTGCCAGCAGGGCTGTTTCTCTCACATTCTTCTCAGTCCTCTCTCTCACAGCTGCTGCACAATGTTTCCTACCCTTTCTTAAACATGTTATTCCAGAGGCCCTACCTCTGCTGCAGCTTTGGCCAGTGGTGAGTCCACCTTGGAACCAGCTGAAACTAGCTCTGTCCAACACAGGGGCAGCTTCTGGTGTCTTCTCACAGAAGCCACCCCTGCAGCCCCCCTGCTACCAAAACCTTGCCGTGTAAACCCAATACAGTTTGAAATAACCTTCACCCTTGATAAATTCAAGAGCAGTATTCTGCCTGTAACTCAAGTTACAACCCTGCTAAGTTCAGCTTAGGAATTGTATAGTTTCACAGATGCTACTGCAGATTTTTTGTCATGTCCATGTCTTGTACGTGACACATAGGTGAGTCTGAGTGAGCTGTGAACTGCCACTTACATGGAATGTAGAAGCTGTGCATGAGAAACACGAGCCACTGCAGGGATCTGTTCAGCCTGGAGGAGCAAAGGCTCAGGGGAGCCTTAGCAATACCCATAAATACCTGACAGGAGGGTGTAAAGAAGACAGAGACAGGCTGTTCTCAGAGGTATCCAGTAACAGGACAAGAGGCTATTGCCACAAATTGAATTACAGGAAATTCCACTTAAACATGTGTTCTTTGGAAAAAAAAAAAAAAACAAAACAACACACAACAAAAAACCCCCAGAGAATCCAAACCAACCAATACTCCCCCCTTAAAGCACAAAACTCAGATTTCCCCAAAAAGCTAAAAATAGGTAGGCTCAAAGATGCCTACCCAAAAGGTCGCTGCTGGTGAAACTGAACAGTGCAATTTCCCTATAATTCCCCTTTCTGTATCTGTATGCGACTATTATCTGCTGTGATGTATTTATACAGAAATCCTTTGGAGCAGGGCTGAACTCTTTAATTTAACTTCATGCAACACTGGGTACTAAGGACACCCATTTGGTGTACCCAACGGTACATTTTCTGCACAGCTTTAGGCTTCAGAGGAACTATTGCTATTTAAAATATAATGGTGCTTATTTTATTAGATTTTTGAGCAGCACAGAAAGTAAGAGTACAAACCCAGAAGTAGGTCAGAACTGAACAAAAGAGAGGAGGGGAAAAAAAAAAGACTGTACAGGGATTTTAACTATAGTTATTTACTCATGCGTTTTATATTTATATATTTAATTTTGTGTATATTTCAAATATATAAAAATATATACATAATAAATGTAAGTACTAATTGTCACTTTGAAAGAAGAAGGACTAATGTTTGAATCAAGAAAAATTAATAACAAGGTAAACAAAAGACATTATTTATCTATGAGGAGCAATTTACCTGCCTGTGGAAGTTCCCATGTTATTTTCAGGTCATTCTGTGCACAAGTTGGAAGAAACAGTAAAAGCATGTTTTTTATATCTATTAAGTTAACCATATGCTCATAGAGACATAAGATAATAATTCAGGCGGGAAGGACCTTGGGAAGGCTTTAGTCCAGCCTCCTGCTCAAACCAGGGCCAGGTCTGGGTAGGACAAGGATGCCCAAGGCTGTGTCCAGTTGGGTCTTGAAAACCTCTGAGAACAAAAACAGTACATCCTGCTTTGGCAATCAGTCCCATTATTTGACTGCCCACACAGCAAAAAAGGTTCTTCTGTCTCAGCTTCCCTTGTTTAACTCACGTGTATGTCCACTCATCCTCCAGCCACTCATTGCTGTGAAAAGCCTGGCTCTGTGTCCTTGCTGACCTCCCCATAGCTATGGGGGCTGCTCTTAGGTCCTCCACAGCGACCTTTTCTCAAGCCTGAAAAAGCCCTGGTGCCTCAGCCTCTCCTCAAAGGAGAAGTGCTCCAGCCCTGGACCATCCTAGTGTCTCTCCCCAGATTCATTCCAGTGTAACGATGTCTTAAACATCTGGTGTCCATAAACAAAAAGGTTATCAAGGTCTTCATATCAGTCAAAATAAAATATGCTATGCAGTAGAAAGCATTCTAAAGTATGAAAGAAAGACAAAGCTCAATTTTACAACAGAAGAAAAAATTTGAAAACCAAGATGTCCTGAGTTATCTGTCACAGAGGTACACTAAAACTAACCCAAATGAAGGACAAGCTCAAACAACTTTATTTCACAAAACAAGCAGAACCACATAACAGAAACCAAGGAGAAACAGGGGTAAACCAAAATCAATCAACGCTCCGATAACATTTAACACGTAACAGGTTCGAGGTGTCAGTTGGGGTTTTGTTACTACACGTCAGTACGCACGACAGTGATGATCCAAAGTGCGCACACACACTCACAAGGGGGGAAGCTCTCTCCCTCTCGTGGGTACCCAGAGGATGGAATTGGTCACCCGGGGGGGGCAGTGTTGGTGGTGTCGGTGAGGGCCCACTCAAGGACATCCAGAAGTCACTCACCCAAAGGAGGTGAGAACACTCCATCCCGGGAAGTTTCCTCAGGAGGCGTCCCAACCCGAGGGGAGAGGTTTCCAACACAAACCCGCTGCTCTGAGAAGGCCGCTCCTAGGGGACCTCCAGTGGCACCCATTTATACCCTGGGTGAGATCTGAGCTGTGGCCATCACCGGTCACGATCCAGAAGCTTCTCCGAGCCCAGGCGCCTCACTGGCTGCGGGCGCTGCCTGGCGGCCGAGAGGCCCCACCCCTCCTGCTCCCCCTGCCGAGGGTGTGCGTGCCTGGGGGCACGGCGGAGCACAAAAGGCGCGAAAATGCGGCGCGAAAAGCCGGTGATCGCCATGTTATGAGCCCCGATCTTCGGCGGGGCTGTGTATGTGTGTGAGTGTGTGTACGTGTCACATTATCCTTGTATAATTAAGATAAAAAGTTGTGCCATGTATTGTAAATCAAATGTTTTAGATACTAGAATTAGTGTTCTAAGTAACATTAGTATGTATTACTATACTGTTCATATTAATCTAATATCATTTGGGACAGTGCAATACAGCAGGAGAAGGATGACTCTTGACACAACAAATGTTTTTTGATAGGCAAGCTTAAAAACACTGATCTTCCTCAGACTTCTGAAGAGGAAACTACAATATTTTTCTGCTGATATTGGACAAAACGATGGTTAAAGAAGACATAGTCCTAGGAAAGTAGTACAGAGGAAAATGATCACTGTGCTTCAGAACAGTTCTTCATTCTTAGCTCTGCATGTTCCTTTTCTGTTTCTAGTCTCTCTTTCTAAAGAGTTGGGTATTTTTAGAACAGCAATCCCTGTGCTCTGAAGGTCCAGTTAAAATACCTGAAATACGATCACACGTATCTCTACCGAACAGCTGTGAAAAGTCCTGGTTTCTGAAAGTTTAGTATCAAACTTCAGTATCAAACTTTAAGAATAAATTTAGTTCTGTCTATCCACTATAAAGGAAGTCTAGACAACAAACTTACTGTGTATATTGACTTTATGAAGTATATGGTGTCAATGCAAGTTCACAGTACCTACCTCTGTCCCTCTGCGTATCCTCCACTCATTTGTCTCCCTTAGTAGTTCATGCATTGGTTCAGAAAACTGTTGTACTTGGAAACAAAAAATCTTTCTTTTTTTTTTTTAATCATTTTAATTCACAACACAGCTAAAGGTGGTTAAAATGAACTGAAAAAGTGATTGGTGTTAAGGTGGAAACAATGACACGAAACTTAAGTTGATATTTACATGCTGAAGTGTCGAATAGCAGCCACAGAAGATAACTCTTAGACAGCTAAATTTGGATGAACAGAATCTAACCTCCATTTGGGAAAAGGAATTAAAAAAAAAAATTAAAGTAATGAATAATGAACCATAAAAGTGATAGGGTAGTATTTACTGAAATTAACTATTTTCAATGCCAGTTGATAAGATTTATATTACAGCTTTTCTTTTCTTTGTGGGGTGAGAAGAAAGAATTTTAATATAACATTTTAGAACATTTCATACAATCTTGAATATATATTTCTATGAGATTGAAGCAGCTGGCTTCATTATTAGTGTCACATTTTTATTTTATTTCCTTTTTTATTAATTCCAGAATTCCTGAGCTTATTGTTTCTCGTTCCCTCCAAGTAGTAGGAACAAATTATGTTTCATTGCTGTTGTTCTGGTATTTTAAATCTAAAATTAGAAGGGACTTGTCAAAAGTTACTTGCCACTGGCTTTTTAAGACCTTTATTATTGTTTCTATTCCTCCATGCAGAGAACAGTTTATTTTATACAATGCATTTATTAAACTTTGTTATTACTTTTGCTACAAATGAAACAAAAGTTGAAACAAATCTGCAAAACTTATTTTATAGAATAGTTTAGATCTTATAACTCAAATTTATATCTCAGTAAATTCAGTGGTCCATTTCAAAGAGGAAAACTTGCAGATTAGAAAGGGTCAAGCATTTACAATAAGCCTTATGACAAGCTCCAGATAAGGTCTTAGGGGTCTGAAGTAAGGCTTAGGTGGAATGGAAATAACTATGTCTAACATTGTGACCTAAATCACTGATTCAGCTCCTGCCCATTCCCACAAATTTTTTTAATGTAACAGTTTTCAAGCATTCTTAGAGTTACTCAGAAGTGATATTCTGAGCCTTGATGGAGCTAAGTGTATTGTCATCAACATCTTGGCATAAACCTAAGTGGGCTCTGCAACCTTTTCGTCCTGTCCAAGAAACTCATTGTTGTAACAATTGTTAAAGCATTCCTGATATTTGCCCAAACAATTGGGCCTCACCAATATACAGTGTGGTTGATTTCTTTTGCACACAGCTGGGCTTCGTCTCCCTTTTCATTACTGCCTAATGGATGAAATATTTGTCATGCAAATCATTGCTTCTCATGACGAAGGGATTCAAATTTTCTAAGCTTTAATTTTCAAAAAATGCTTTGGTAGCTAAATCAGAGTTAAGCTTGAGAATCAATGTAAAGAAGGGGGCTGCCTGCTCTTCTGAAGTTGCTTCATTGCGCAGTGAAAAGTTCTTTACTGTGCAGTAAAAAGTTCAAGGTTTTAAAGTAATAAAAGATACGTAAGAGAAACACAATTCCAGTGACTACTAATCTGTCTGGGAAACACAATCTTTGGTTTTCAAGTATACCCACACCAGGCTGGGAGGTGGTGGGGGGATGAAATTGTCATTTTTTTGCTACATCATTCTGTATTTTACCCCCAAAAAATTAAATTAATGCTAAATCAAAGACTGAGATTTCTGAATCCCAGAAGTTAGAGAGTAATATCCTTCCTTGATGTACCTGGTGGACCTGAAACAATTTGCTAGAAATCATAAAAATTCCCAAAGAGGAACAACAAATGGAACAACAAATAACTTTTCCTCTGCCTTGCAGCCAGAATAGACTCTCAGTTAAAGTGCTCTCCTGAAAGACAGAAGAATTCAGTTTCTGTCCCCTTATATTTTCATTGGTAGTTTAACTTGGGTCTCTTATTTGCTGGGTTGAGAGGAACAATGCAAAACATTGGCCTATTGTACAAAGGTAAGTAGGTTGTGTTTTTTCCACAGTATTTTAACATTATTGTTGCTAAGGTTGCAGGCAGATGCCTAAGCCCTGCCCTGAGGTGTACCTGACAGAAGAGATGAGAAATTTCTGGGTGTGATGAAAAAGACTGAACATTGCAAATAACAGAGCAAGAAGCTGGCAGAAGTTACAGATAGTACTGCAAGACATTGTTAGATCACAGATGGTTCAGGTGGAGGCACGCAAGAGGTGGCTAATCTTCAAAGGGAGCATTGGAGCCTTTTTGGGAAAGGAATCTCACCAGGCCAGCAATGCCTTGGTAACACCATCCATGATGTAAAGTTGGGATATCTTGGGAAGCAGTAATGGTTTCCCTGAGACTAATTGGGAAGAAATAGAGGTATTTGTTTATTTGGGAGAGGATAAAGGCAGAGAAAGGGAGGAATCAAAGTGGATCAGGGGCAAATAAGCATGGGAAAATAGAAGAGGTACAGTTTGCATGTAAACTAGTTGCATGGGAGTGTTTGTACTGTGTTTGTGTCCATGTGTCTGTTGGGAGTACATGCTCAGCTGTGCCACTGACTGGACCCAAAGACAGAGAAAAGCAGTAGTATTGCTTCTAGGGAACCAGGAGGGAAGAATCCACTGGGTCTTTCAGTCTACCAGATTCAGTTGTCCTTAAAAATCTCCTGTGAAATTTGTACATTTCTTAGGTGAATGAACAAAACCAAGCTCTTGGGCTGTTTTTCAAGTAGATATTCAGCAGTCGTCAATCCTCAGTATCTTCAGTTGGCATCAAAAGCATTCTAAACTGAAACTCCCTTCATTTTAAGCTTTTTAAAAAAAATCATTTTGCAGAGACTAAATTTCTTTATAAATTGTACAATCAACCAAAACCCTAATTTAGAGGTCTTTAGGGAATCTGGGTTTAGAACTATGTCTTTATGTCCTTTAGATGTTTTGAGTTTGACCAGAATCTCACACACCTTCTGCGTATTGAATTCCCAGTGACAGAAGTATTCCTATGTGCTTTGTAGGCCTATGTTTTTCATAAATAGAACAATAAATAGCTAACAGGTATTCTACTTTGTTAAATATTAATCAATACTTTTTAGTATTTTTGTTAGTTGGGCTTTTTAATGCTTCTCATTCTCTTTTATTCAGTTTTGCTTACAATTACAACATTTTTTTTCTGAAGGCTTTTGTCTTTCCCTTCCTCTTATTTTATGTTTAAGATTTTTTTGTCAGCTTTTTTACTATTTATGAAAGTAAATAGTAAATACTTAAGGAGATAAAACATCTGTTTTGTACTAGATAATTCAATTTTAGTGCCTGACAACCTCAGCAGTATGGCTTGGAAATGTTATATTGGCACATTCTTCACTTGGCATGGACGTAGTAGATCAAAGACAGAGAATATCTGCAAATTACAACTTCCTGGTCTTCAAGTATTTCACCCTAGTGCAAAGTAAGGACACTAGATGCAAGTTCTATCTTGTTCCTTTTCTGCATTTTTCACTGCATTTTTCCATTCTTCCTTCCTTCATGCTTTCCATCAAGATGTTTATGTCTTATGTGTAATGTATCTCTGAAATTCACCCCACTCTCCTGTATTCCTTGAACACATGGGGATATTTTATGCAGGAGATGAGGGAGTGGATTCTGCCAAGCTTTTTTTTTTTAAATGTTCTGTATTTCAGTAAATGTTACCCGTCAGGAGAAAGGCTACATTAGTAAATTACAGAAAGTCTTATGTAAGTCTGAACAGAGAAATAGCAGAATGTAATTTTTTAGAAAAAGCTTTTATTTTTTCCTAAATTAAGGTAGTGTGGAAGGAAAAATTATAACAAAAACAAACAAACAAACAAAAGGCAGTATTTGGTTTAAAACCAGATGACTGAATAAATAAAATAGGGGAAAATAGTAATTACTGTTATACAGAAGTTCTGTTTTGTGCTTTTTTAAATTCTTTGTCATAAAAAAATTATTGTGTAATATTAAAAACTTTCACAGATAAAAGGAAAATAACTGTTATGAAGTGAAATTAACCTACTGATAATATGCCACAGGATACTACTTAACCAAATGGCTCTATATACTCTTTTAAAAAAAAAAATGTTGGGATTTATATCAAGCAAGAAAGAAGGCTGCAGTTACATGAATTAAGACACAATGAAAGAGATGTTTTCTGCTGATACCACAAAAATGTTGACCACTGCAGTCAAAGAAACATCATCCCACAACATGTCATTGAATAGTTGGGAATATAAAGGTGTTTTCACAGAAGTCAGTAGTAGAAAGAGAACAGTAGACTAACAAATGTTTGTGTACAGAGTGAATGTATTCCAGAAATATCTGAGTGGTGTGTCTGGATAGTTGGTAAGGTATAACAATGTCATGTAGTTAAACCATTTTGTAATTTCCAGGCATTTTCATAACGCTAATCTTTACTATAATGCATCTGTCTCTATAAACACAATAAAGAGGATTGGAGAAATCCACATCATTCTCACAAAAGCAACCTACCAGGCTCTTTCCCTTCATTCCGTTTCCCTGCCTTGAATAGTCCTTAATTACTTTAATTTTTTAAATAGTTATATCTTTTTGTTAAGTGTGTGCATAATGGATGAGCTTCCTTTGTTGTCTTAGAAACAATCACCTCCTCCTCCTGCTTCTGCGTGGTTTTAGAAGGATTTTTTAGTTGCCCTTGGCTTCTATGAATTGAATCCAGATGTCTTTTCTCTTTGGAGTTGTTGAACATTTTGAACTAAATGCATCCCTTGTGCAATAATTGAGTGGAAGAAAATGTTTTACTTCTGTGTTGATACCTTTCAGGGCTCTTTATATGCTTGCTACAAAGGCAGCTTTATTTAGGTACAAAAAAGTTTTTCCACATTAAAAAGAAAAAGCAAAACAAAACAAAACCAAAGACAAAAACAGAACCCTCCAAGCCATAAAAATATCAAGATAAGAACTTAAAATATTCTGTGGTTTGGGGCATTTCAATCTCAGAAGACCAAAACAGACATAACTTAAAAGCAGCTCGTCAATGTTGCTACACATGCTGTTAAGCAACAAAAGCTGAAAACAGCCACCTGGCTATACTCAGCTGTCCAGGATGCAGAGGCCTGGACTGCAAGACTGAATAACAGTGTTACCTAATTAAGAGGTAAATCTATTTGTTGCTTTTGCTTTCTGACAGGATGATGCTCTACTTAGCAGCTTTTGTGTTTCCCACCCCCTCCCACTGCATCCTTCAGACTGGCATTTTTGCTGTCTGAGCCTTGTTTTTGGCTATCAGTATAGGTCTCACCTTGTGGAAAGAACCCTGAATGGTTGGCTTAGGCTTTTGCAACCTGTCCCTAACCACAGTTGCAGACTTCCTATGTCCATTTATCTATCCCTGAAAAGCTCTGAGTGCTTGAAAATTAATTCATGATCTTAGAAGGACCTTAACTGCCAAAACCTTGATGCAGTCATTACTCATTCCTTTTTAAAGTCTGCCTAACTTTTGCTGTCAGCAGTTCTTATTAATGCAGAGAAAGATAAAAAAAACCCCTTACTTTGATTTGAAAATTCTTAATAATTCTAATATGAATGATTAGGCCCATTCCTATGATGCAGTCTAACAGATAAAATCTTTTATTTCTCTGTAACGTGACATCTTGGTATTTTCCTTGCTTCCCTGTTACTCATTATGTTGTTTTAAATAGGAGGTTATACTGCTGTATTTCAGTAAATTCACCTCTTCAGGAAAAACAAAACAAAAAACCGAAAGTAAAAAGTGGTCAATCAGAACTATCAAAGGACACCTTTTGGAGATGATTTTCTGGTAAAAAGCCATAACCACACAGATAATGCATTTATTTTAGCTCTGATTTCAGCTAACAGAATCTGACAACATTTTGCATAGTCTCTTGTTCTTAATTCTGCTACAGCTATGATTCTCCTTTATTATATTAGACATGATACTGATATATTTTAAACGGCCTAGTAATTACAGTAATGCCCTTAGGCTACTGCTAATTTCAGCTTCAGCTTTCATCTAACTTCACTCAAGCATATGTGTCTGTGCACATGAAAAGGAAAACAAATAGATTCTTCAACAGTTTGTCTATTAAAAACAATTTCAAAATAGTAATTCATAAAATAATCATAAAAAATCATAAAATAAAATAGAGTAACTTAATATATGCAAGCTGCCAATAATACAACACTATTTCATCAATACTATTTCTCAATAGATAAGTCAAAACGGACCATCTTAGCTACTCAATGTGCTCATATACTTGCTTTTTTCCAGGGCAAGTATAATAAATACTTGGGGTAGAAACAATGTAATAACAATTTTCTGGGTAACGAACTGGACTCTGATAACACAGAAGCTACTACTGCTGCTTGACAGCATATATGTTATAGGAAAATGAAAAAAAATTCAATTTGTATTCTCAGTTTAAGAAACCTTAATGGATTTTTTTAAAAAAAGAAAAAAAAAAGGGAAAACCAATTCCAAGTCAAGCACCTGAAACAAATTACTTTGGTCATGATAAATATATGAAGACAAAATTAACTTTTTCTTTTCCTCTCCTTCATATATTAAAGTATGCAATACTTATTTGCTAAAACAATTAAAATTTGAAAAGACATTTTTATCTTTAGAACTTTATAAAAGTAAAAACTTGAAAAACAGTGACAGTGTACTAACTGTTTATACTCAGCTGGTGTTTGCAAAATGCAGTGAGTAATCATCACAATGTGTATTTATGCCAGTGGTGTTTGCTTTGTTTTCTGGATAATAACTTGAAAGCTTTTTATGCTCATTGGCCTTTTCACTGTCATGTGAAATTATTCACAACAAAGCAAAAGCAATGTGATGCAATAAGGGGAATGTACATACAGTTTCTTTGTTTTCCCTGTCTTTTTAAACACATGGTGTGGTTTTAATTTGTGAGTCTCCCCTTCAATATTATTTTTTTTAATCTATATAAGAAATGGGCTTTCAGAACTATTTGTGGCTTCCCATATATACAATCTAGGTATGGGTCTGTTTGTTGACTTACAAAGAAAAGTACAGGCTCCCTCTGACGCTGTTGGATCACTCCTGTCTCCCTATGTGATAAAGATGTTACAACTTTATAAATATGTAACTAGATATGTAATGAGCATCTAGTAGAAAACATATTTTTTAAAACTCTGAACATCTTAGTATCTTTTATAGCAGCCTTGGAAGCATAAATGACCAGAGTGTTACTGTGAAGACGTAGGAGGGAAAAAAAAAAAGCAGAAAGGAGAAGGAAGCAACACTACTAATCTCTGGTCACTTTTGGAAATATTTAGGCTTATCTTTTTGAGGTGTAGGTTCAACTTTGGCAATTCAGGGACTGAATTCAGTACCAGGAGGGGCTTGCCCATTTATTTTAACAAAGACTGGTAAGTCACTGCTGTAATTTCCTTCAGGTAGTGATTTAATTGAACAGAAGTTGGGAACTGAGAAATATACATTATGCCTACTGGTCTTCTGCTCATATAATCAGTTGACAATATTTTTACTGAGGTATAAATATCAAAACTTGAGTACAGGCAGACCTCTTTAAAATTTTAGCTGTTATGTCACTGAAATAAAAAGAGACATTTTTACAAAGCTAATGCCAAAGGAAGTCAAACAGTATGGATCTGCTGTGATTTGTAGAGATGCAAAGGTAAACAGGCTATTATGTACTTATATTGAACCTTAAAGAAAAAAAGAATCCTTCCCTCTCTGTCAAAGGTTGAATTAGGCCATAGCTTACAGACTTTATATGCCTCACATTCAATTTTAGTTCTTTCTGTCACAGAAATGCTGCAGGTAGTGAGAACTCCTATTCATACCATCACAGGTCTTCTGCATTGAGCTGTGCTCCAGAATGTGAATAATATATGTGTGTGCATGTACACACACCCAGAGCTTCCTAAAAGTCTTTCCAGGGAAAAATGTATTCTTAAACACATGACTTGCCTTGCAATTAGGAGTATGTTAGATAACTAACTAACATAAGCTTACAGAAATATTATTTTTAGGGTGTTGATTGCCTTAGAACATGGTGCTGAGTGATGAGCCTGTGCCATTTAAATAACCATTAAGAAAACATGGGTGAAAATTCAGGAGGAGATAAACCATATAATTTTATGATACTGCTTTTCAGATGTTATTTAAGGTTCTCTATTTCACATGTGTTTATCATTTTGCATCTTCATAACAGCTCAGAGCCTTTTTTTATGTTATACTATTTCTGTTAGCAAAAAAATCTTCCTAATTCACATTATTCACATGATCTACGTTATTTTCCACTTAGAAAGAAGAAAAGTGCATAAACAACTAGATATATCTCTGAGGGGAAAAAAAAATTCTTTTATTTCCTTATATAAGTCCATTGTTTTGTTATTCCCACTTTGTGCTACCTATACCTGATTGCAGATCTAGATTTAAAGCTAAGACAGGATGATCCTAAAATATATTTAATATTTCCATCCTATTAAAGAAAATGACAACAATCTTTCTTCTAGATTTGAATAAACACAATTTCATTTTGGGTTCTGCTATGAATTATAGAAATAGGCTAAATATTTAATGTTCTTGAGTTGTTCTTTTTTGCTGTGGATGGGCTGATAATGACACTTATGGACCAACCCAAAGAGAGAAATAAATAAAATTGATATTTGGAATTATCTGCTCCTTTCCTTATTTAAGGAAATCCTCATACCAGTTAGAGTATTTAGCTTCAGTTTTTGTTTTGGCAGAAATCCCAATTTTAAAGTTTTCAAAAAGTTTGCAAATTCTTGTGAATAAAGTAATAAAGTATTTCCTGTGGGACACTTGATGCAATACACCTAAATAATAAGCAATAATATGTGCATCAATATAATTTTTAAGTACTTAGGGTCTATGTAACACCTGTAAGATTACTTTTTTCTAACACCTGTAAGGTGATTTTTTTAGTTCATCTTCCTGTGTTTTGTTTATTATCATCTTTTATTTTCTGACATGAACAAATGTGATCTTGTTCCATCTTCGTCCATTCAAAAGGATGTTGAATGCATCTTTTGGCATTCTTCATCTAGGCAGTTGGACTAGATGAAAGCAGTTTGACTAGATGATCTCTGTAGGTCCCTTCTAACTGAACTATTCTATTCTTCCTCTCCTCTCCTCTCCTCTCCTCTCCTCTCCTCTCCTCTCCTCTCCTCTCCTCTCCTCTCCTCTCCTCTCCTCTCCTCTCCTTCTATTCTATCTTATTCTATTTTTCCAGGCTTACCCCTTCAATTAAATTATTCCTGTACTAACATCTTTCTGTTGTACCCACCATAAGATATTCACCCAGATGCCTGTCATAGTCTATTTTGGCATTAATTGTTATCTCTTAGACATTAACAAGATGTCAAAACCCCACTTCTCATCTGTCTTCATCACAATCCATGTAGGTAGCATTTCAAAGACTACCTTAGGGCTTTCTGTCATGATGTACGTCATGCATGGAATAAAATCTTAAACAGTAACATAGAGAGCTCATTGGTCTTTCTAAAATGTTATTTAACCAGACTACCTGGGATATAGAAATGGCAATGACTATAAAGCTAGAGTTTTGTTAGCTACAGGTTTTTAAAAAGCACATCTCCCCTGCCAAAAATCTAGTCTCCTTTTCACTCCTGGATCCTGATTCCCTGACTGCCTCTATTGCACAAATGTTCCTTCTCTACCTGGCTCTTTTTGGTTGCAATATCTAGCTGCTTCTAAAATAAACCCTGTTTGAAGTTTAAGGATGTGGGGATCACTCTGAGAAAGACTATACAGACAAGACTGCACTAACCTTGGCTCCTTCTTCTCTACAGTCTCTCAACAGGATTTGTCCCTCAGAGACCCCATCTGCTATCATAGCATTTAGAGCAAGCAATGTATTATTCTGCTTTTACTCTATAAAAACATTACTCTAGCACGCTGTGATTCAGCCCTATGATTATAACACACGTGATGTCAGGAGAGAATTCTCTTACAGAGTGGTAGAAGCCCCAGTCTGGCTACAAATGCTGTGCAAGGTGGAAATAACTGATCTGTTTCAAGTTCACTGTCAGTAAATTGGACATGGAACAATCTGCGTCTATTGAACTAAATGCCAGGGACAGGCTTTGTAGTGTATTTCACAATGATGCTGTAACCTCTCTTCCCCCTTTCTGTGCTGTCTAGTGGATCCACCTACCTAAAGAGCCACAGGGACCTGAAGCTGAGGTCCTTAGTATCTGTGGTGGAAGAGCAGCAGAGATAGGAACAGACCGGTGCAGGGGCTTCCTCTAGAAACAGGGAAAGGAAGTGAAGCTTGTGCATCTCGTAGAAACAGGATAAGTACCTCAGACTGATTTTTACCTGTGAATTCACAGTTTAAACTCCCCATAACTAGGATTTCTAAGATAATGCATTAATACCTCCCCTCAATCCTATCTCAAAATCAAATCTAATAAAAGAAATCCCATCGTGTTAAAAACTGGATTGTCACAAGCTTTATACCTCTCTAGAATCAAGTATTGACGTGTTTTGTTTGGTTGGTTTGTTGTTTTTTTTTAAATCATATTGGAATGCATGCGTACAATTCCTATCAATTTTTAGTGGAATTTAGAACTCTCTGTCCTCTGATATTTTTTAAAATCTTTCCCAAAGTCACTTGAAACCTTTTTTTTTCTTTTTTGTGTCACACATTGTTTGAGTGACTGTTTAACTACATAAAGAAAAACATGACTGTGATAATAAACAAAGAAGAGGCAGAAGTCACAAGAACTGAAGGCAATACTTTGTTTCTACCATTAAAAAGAAAATCCTTGCCGTTCTTTTAATATTACAAATGTAATCTTCGACTAATATATTCTTTTTTTGGTACTCTACATAGAGGAAGTTCAGGTGTAGCTCAGGGTGGTGGAAATAAATGAGTTACAGGGAAAAGATGTTGTGGGCTATATCCCATGCATACATGTGGTTAAACTTATATAGCAGCTGGGTCTATGACATTTCCCTGAAAGGAGCAGGGCAGGGTGAATTATTCAGACAGAAACCCAGCTGACTGAGTCAGAGCTTTCAGTGTTTGCTTTTGACAAAAACCTGTTAGATATTCTTGTTCTGACATGAAACATATCACAGTGTAAGTACCACTGCACTGTCACCCAGACATCAGAAATGAGCCTCCACTGGGATAGCAAAATGATTTGATTCTGTCAATTTGTGCTGAATAACAGATCTTTTTGTTACCTGTTAAAACTGACCTAAGTTATTTACAATAAAACTTTGTTACAAAGTATATGACTTGCCTTTTTTTAAAGTTCAGGTACCAGTAGTAGTCTGCTACTTAGAGCTGCACTTACAGACATGCAGAAAAACTCAGCCTTTAAAACTAAAAGTGTTCAACAAGAATAAATCCAGTATGAAACTCTCCTTTCCAAAAAGTCTTCCAACATGAGCTGAGTGGGTAAAGGTCTAGTAAAAGGAGATATATACTGAGCAGTGCTTATGCAGTAGATAAAATTCTTTGGGGACACATCAGTTGTCTTAAATGTGTAGAGCTCATGCATGATGCATCTGCACAGGGATGTCTGGTCACATGGCAGGTGTAGGCTTAGAGGTGCATGGTCTTTGCGCAAATGAACAGGATGCTATCTAGGCCACTAAGACAGACGTTTGGATGCTGCTGTAGCGCGCAGTTAATAATTTTCACCCTGGTTAGTCCACAATATAATGTCTCAAAACTATTTTTCAAGGCATATGATTTTTTATTATTATTATTTTTTGTTTTGTTACCCCCCGTAGTATTTCTTTTAACCCTGATCCACCTGGAAATGTATAGTCCAAGCTTGATGGCATCTGGATCTAATTAAAAATCATCATTATGTACTGCCTAAATGTTAATGCTACTGGACAGATTTACCAAGGTAATACTTCAAATCCTCAGTTATCCATCACATTTATTGATATCAGGACAAAAATGTTGAAAAGCACAACTATATTCCACTTTTATTCATTTCCTCAGCTGAGATGAGACTACATTAATAGAGGCAATGTTTGTGCTGGTATTAATATTAAGAGACATCAACCTTACACTGATATTTATATTTAATATTAGGAATTAGTAACAGTAATGTCATTTCCAGATGTCTCCACATTTTCCTGTGGCAGAGACCCTTTTCTGTTCTGGAATGATTATATTCAGAAAGTCCATAAATCATTGACAGGCAATTTGGCCTCTAGAGTAATAATTCATCAGAAACAAACTGAAGAGGGAATTCTGGCATTTTTGAGATTCACGATATAGGGTATAATTTGTTTGAAAACAGACACTTTTGTCTTCTTGAGGGTCTGCAAATTAGGGGGTGTGTGCATTATGAGCACCCAAGGCACTATTTTCCCTGTGTTACACAGCTATAAGGTAGGAATACATAGAATTTCCCCTTCTTTTACCATGTTTTGAAGACAGGTACATGTAAAACTTGAAACATGATGATTGTTAGGTCCAAAAGGAGCTTTATTTCAGTGGGAATTTTGAATGTGCAATGACTGGAGAACTTGGCTAACAATTTTGTAATATTTGATTTAGAAATCACTTGTTTACATAAAAAGTTTTGCATCTCATGAACCTGTATTTTTTGGGTTTATGGGTTTTTTTGGGGTTGTTTGTTTTTTTGTTGTGTTTTTTTTTTTTTCCCCCAGAAGTCTCAGTGAAACAGATTATTGTGAAGTTTCAAACTTCTGTATGAGTTTAAAAGAATAGTAGATACACTGGCTGGATCCATCCCAAATGGAAGATCATTAGCAAGGCAGCAAATGCTACTACAAACAAGAAACTACTTTAACAAGTCAGAGTTATGAATTTCAGCATTTCAAACCTTCAAAGTCTTTTCTCTATTTTTACTTTTTCATGCTACAGCTACAGTTCTTGATCTGGAGTCAAAAGCAAGTGTGATACAATTTCCCTGTTCTCAGGCATAAAAACTTGCTAACAGCATTGTGTCCCTATCATGGAATGCAGTATGTGCGTGTGTCTGTGTATGAATGTAAGTTGACCCAAAAAAAGAGATCAAACAAAAAAAGTATTAGTGCAGATGTTTTTTTCCTATGGCTAAAAGAGTGTCTGTCAAAATGTGATCTTCTTGAGCTTTTAATTAAATATTAATATAAAGAGGAAGAAAAGTATCCCACTTAGTTGCTTTCCTCAAGCACTAAATACACAGCATGAATGTGTATGCACGAATTATATTATTTTCAACAAATAGGGCTCCATAATAGGAATATTTTTTTGAGTGTTCATCTTAAATCTGAGCAAACAGGAACAGATGTAGTGGCAATTCTTCTACATCTCATTAGTCTGCATAATGCCTTGAAGGTTACAGACAAACTTAATTTCAGGCATCCGGTACTCTTAACCTCCTCAACACGCACATTCCATTAAAATCCCTTCCTTTCCAAGACCAGCTTTCACAAAAAAATGGATTCAACATGTTATCCTCTGGGTGCCTGAATCAGAGTTGTAGAAGTGCTAAAACGCATATGACGTGCACTGGTGTTGCCATATGTAAGTCTGCCTCAGTGGCTTTCCAGTTCAGAGATGGTCTGCTAAAGTACACACGAACTGCTGAAACTCTCAACTTATGGTATGAAAACATTTAAGCTGTAATTTTCAATTTAGCTTTGGCATAGAATCCTTAATACATAAGTAGGTTAAATATTTAGGCATATTAAAAAAAAACAAACAAAAAGGCAACAAAAATAAATTTTCAATACTATGTGACTTTCCTTAGTTAAATAAATTGATAAAATAAGAACAGTATTGCCACTATTCAGAACAATCAGCTACAAACACTACCTCAAGCCAAATGCAAAGATGGAGAAAATATGAACAGATTGATTCCTATGTTATATAAATTTAGAACGGACTTTGACAAGCTTCCAGCTGAGCCTTACTGGCCGCAGAACAGTCTCAACGTTGCAAATCATTATGCATGCAAGATGTCTCACTGAAATCAGCAGGACTCCTCGTGTGAGTGCATGCTCTCCTTTGCATCAAATATTTGTAGAACGCAGTTCCTCGTTCAGATGTTACATGTGATAAAAACACGTTGGCCCCCTCTAGAAAATCCATTCATAGGGTGGGGCCTCTGCAGATTTGTTACGTTCTGTGTTTGACAAGCAGCTAAGTGACCTAGCAATATTTACCTCACACTTGAAGCCTTTCAAACTTTGAGTGAACTGGTTTAAAAAAAAACAAACCACCAAACCAAAAATGAGGGGCAGGGAGGGCAAGAAAGGGGTATCCAGTAGCACAGCATCCAGGAGACCTAGATGTCAATTCTCACTCTCTCTCACCCCCTGTATTGGAAAAGCTGTTGAGGCAGCTGTTCAGTGTTGCCTGCCGCTTGGTTGCCATACAGCAATGACTTCTACACAAATCAGTAGTGGGGCTGATGAGAGCCAAACTGCAAATCCCCTCTCAGTCCTCCACAGTGATAAAGATGGAAGGAGGCTCCCTGGCAGTCTGAGATGCTAGAAAACCTATCTCAAAGTCCAAACATTGTGTTTATGTCAGTACTGCTAACACCTACTATTTTATCATGAGTCTTGGTTATGTGCATTTCCTTTAACATCCTTATCTTGGAATCATGTGATTACTTTTCAGCTTCAACTTTCAGTTACAAAGCTCTCCTTTCTGGTTGTACATAAAAGGTAAATGGAGGTTCAAACCTGTGAAAATGTAAAAAGTTTACTGTTTCAACTTTCTTTTATCTAATTTTTGTGAAAACAACTACAGAAACAAGCAACCCTCGCCACTTGTTATTCAAAGCCACCCCTTGCCCTTAAAATAAGTACTTAAATATTATTTCTAATCTGATAATGAATTTGACAAAAGCATTATTCTTCTGTTTTTATTTTATGTAAAAAACAAAAACAGAAATTCATGTGTCTCTGTCATTCTTTCTCTGCATTTCTTCATTTCAGGAGCAAAAGCTCCTTTTAAAAGTAGAAATAGCTCCAAGTATTTTTATAACTTGTGTCACTTATGTTGCTCTAAGTAAGGGAGAGTCTCTTTATCCATATTTCTCAGGAAAAGGACTCCTCACTCATCAGAAATGTTAATGTCAAATTAGGTTCCAATAATCCAGTGTGAGTTTGCAGGCATTTCAAAATTTTTAAACAAGTTGTCATATCATGCTAGTTGCCAGGGGACATTACATTTGAGGAGATTTTTCCTTTTTGAGTGGTGCTTTAAGAGGTCAATAATATGTTACACCTCTCCTGAGTGATTTCACCACTGGGCCATGATTAGGCTTTCTCCTCTGTGCAGTGTTGTGGCAGTACCTATGCAAAATTTATGAACATGACCTGTTTTATTTGATTATATAGAACTATGCAGAAGAAAACCTTTCTTTTTGTGGTAGTTGCGTCTGCTGTAAGTGACTGGAAGAATGGTAGAATTTTGGCTGAAAAATAATCCCTAAATTTTTAATAAAAAAAAAATTTATAATGAAAAGTCCTTGCAATAAATCAAATTACTTCCTTTTTGGTAGGAGAAAAAAGGAGACGTTTTTGTTTGGGCTTCCTTCAAAAATAGGTACATTTCGTTGTGCTGTAAATTTGAAAGACAGTCAGAAAATAAAAATATCTAAAAAACTAGTTTTCTAAAGCAACTGCTTTTTGAGAGACATAATGAGATTAGTTATGTTTAAAACATTTGGAAATAAGTACCATAAATAGAGTGTTGATCATTGATATTTATTAATGATTAAGGGCTGCTGAGAAGATATAGAAGACTGAATAGAAGGGCTGTGCATCTTACAGTCCTCTAATAGTTCTAACAATGAAATGTACACAAACTAAAGTAGGAGTTAGAATAAAATTAAAAGGAAAGCCCCTGTGATTTTCTCAAACTTTTTTATTTATCTTAAAATAATATTTCTATTCTAAAGGGAACTATATGGGCAAAGATAATACTACTATGTGGAATCATTCTGGCAAGTGTTATGTTAATATATACACTCCTTTACTGAAATAACTCCGTAAAATTTCTAGAGGAAGTGTTGAAAGGGAATAGGATATTAATGCTGGTTATTTATTTATACTCCAAATAAGTTTATATTTGCTAATAAGGATCACAGATGAACTAGGCAAAGTACAAACAGACAGGAAGACATAGACCTAGAGACTTTCCAGTCCCTGGAATTATTAAGGAGCTGTGGCCTTCTGTTAAAGTAGTGATAATAGATTTTCCCTTACTTTGTTTTCCATAAAAACTGACTCAAAAAATAAAGAAAAAAAATATACTATAATCCCTGAGGATTCTTATTATTATAGAGTTTCTGCACTATAAATAATCTCTTTTCCAAGTTTAAAGTATAATAGTACAGTATATGAAGCATTCTTCCAAATTGCATTATTTTTCCAGTCTTGAGAAGATGTAGTGCAATTACCCTCAACTACAGGATAACAGTTGACTCAGTTCTTTTTCCCTCCAAGTTTTTTCTAAGGATCTGATGGTTTAATAAATGTAAATAAAATTATTTACTGCACTGTTCAGAATTCCTGAGCTGATATCTAAACCCAAAAGTTTCAGCTTCCAAAATTCTTCCTAAAATGTTCCTTTTTTTAAAATGCAGACAGACATAAGCATCCTTGAAAAAAAAAAAAACTAACAAAACAAAAAGCAACAAAGCTGAACACAGTTTGCATGCTTAAAATATAAATATATTTTATTTTAAAATAATTGTTTATATATGCATTGAATTTCTGACAAATGTATGTTCTTGTATTCCAAAGACATAAGCAAACTCATATTGCTATATGCGCTCATCCCTTTTGCTAAATCTCTGTAATTCCTGCTGAAACACACCTGTTACATCCTGGGATCCTTCTTCCCCTAATCATTCAGACACGCAGAAGCAGTCCATGGCCTCCTGCCAGCCCAGATGGAGCATCTTTTTTTCCAATAGAAATTAGAGCTCAAGTGGAACTGCTGCATGCTTAAGTCTTACTCTGGTTGAAAGTCATTGAGCCATAGTGAATCTTGGGGCCAAGCTGGAGAGTGCTTCAGGCTACTCTGGTCTAGGCATGATCATTAATGTAGGGAAAAAGTGCATGCTTAAGGTCTTGATTTTGCAAGGTATTTGCACACAAGGATAGTTCTAGACATGCATCCTTAGAAATATGCAACATAAGTATTTTGAACTGAGGCCTTAATCTTACAGTAGTGCCAGGTGAAGAAATTACTGTTCCCTGCTGGGCTGTCACCCCTGTGAAAGAAGCATCACACAAGCTCACAGAAATAGAGGACTGCACCCAGAGCCTTGTGTGCCTGAAAGATGAGCTCAAGCACTGAGCTATAGTCCTTACTCATATTTCCACTGTCAGAGGAGTAATAGACCTGTTTCTTACACAGCAGCTAAGAGAAAAAATTATTATACTAATCGTAATAAGAATGCTTTCATTGATTTGAATGGGACCAGAATTTCATCCACCATGTGCTAAAATTAAAAGAAGAGACTATGTTTAATGTTAGTGAGACCTAGTCTATATTTACTTCCATATGTTGAATTAGAAATTCCGAAGGAGTAAGGTACTAATTATGACAGGAAAAAGAAAGCTGGGAGAAATTAACATTAATGTAACAAAGATAATAATTTTTCATACAATATATCTTCAAAACGATAAGTGTTACTGCAAACATTTAAATAGTGAGCAAAAATATTTTCAACTTGTGGTATAAAGGTAATAATCCTCTCTCCTTGGTAATCAAACATAGAACACACAATTGCAGCACTGGAATTTCTTGCAAAGCGCTTAATATATACCCCTGTCTCAAGTATATCTTAGTGTATAGAAATAGATCAATGTCTTTATACTGGTGAAAGTAGGAGGTGTATCTGTTGACAGGAAGACTACTACACTTAGTTTGATAATTTCTTAAATCTCTTCAGTTCATTTTGTTCTCTTATTTTCCTTTTCATTTGAAGACTTTATGAAAATGAACTTCTTATAAACACAAATGATTGCTTTTATTTCTCTTGTAGATATTTCAAATGAGACAGTGAAATGACTTCATGAACATTTCTGTGTGCACATGAGTACGTAGAGAATTAAAAGAAATATTCCAAAATAACTTTTTTTGACAATTAAGCAAATCATGTAGGTAGTTTACATGTTTGAAAGCCCTAAGAGGTAGCCAGTACATTATTAATTTAGGAAATTACAGAGAAAGCTCAAAATGATGGGTGTCTTTAGCTCAAGCAATCAATTTGGACTAGCTGGGTTAAATTAGAACATAAAGGTATTAATGATGGTACTGTTGCACAGGAATCTACTGGTTAGGGTATTGCACAGGAAATGTTGAAAATTACCTACAGGATCAGCTTTGTCCAACTAACAGGGCAGAGTCTGATTCATCTGTGTCTTCCTGCAGCCGGCTGGAGGGCTGTGATCCTTCTCTTTAATTAATTCTGTAACAACTGTTCAATGAAAACAAATTTAACTGAGGGAACAGGCTTTCAAGTCTTTTGTTCCTGGCTGAGTAATTTCACCACTGGGCCATGATTAGGCTTTCAATATCCTCACAACAACCTAATAAAGGAGCAACATCCTGTTGTCTTATATTGCTGGCATGAAACAGAGTGGAATGGAGATAAAGCAACTTGCTTAATATCACAGGAGACATCTGTGGCAAAACCAGGTGCTTGAATCTAGCTCTCCTAACTCCTGTAATATTAACAGCACCATCCTTCCTCTTCTTAGGGTATCTGATAACTCAAAAAAAAGGTGCCCACTATGCCCTGGTGGGATTGGGGAGAGAATCACAAGGGTAAAAGTGAGGAAATTCACGAGTTGAGATAAAGACAGTTTAATAAGCAAAGCAAAAGCCATGCATGCAAGCAAAGAAAAAACAAGGAACTCATTCACTACTTCCCATCGGCAGGCAGGTGTTCAGCCATCTCCAGGAAAGCAGAGCTCCATCACATGTAATGGTTATTTGGGAACACAAATGCCATAACTCTAAATGTTGCCCCGCTTCCTTCTTCTTCCCCCAGTTTTATATGCTGAGCATGATGTCACAGGGTATGGAACATCGCTTTGGTCAGTTGGGGTCAGTTGTCCCAGCTGTGTCCCCTCCCAACTTCTTGTGTACCCCCAGCCTACTTGCTGGTGGGGTGGTGTGAGAAGCAGAAAAGGCCTTGACTCCGTGTAAGCGCTGCTCAGCAATAATGAAAACGTCTCTGTATTGTCAACACTGTTTTCAGCACAAATGTAAAACATAGCCCCGTACTAGCTACTATGAAGAAAATTAACTCTATCCCAGCCAAAACCAGCACACATGCTTTAAAAACTAATGATGGCTTTTTAAAAATAAAAATGCCACTGTTTTCCAGAATGACACTTTTTCCAACTAATGGGAAGACCCTAGTGCAGTTCATCATGTAAAATTTGTATGAGGATTTGTGCGCTGAATTTCAAACCTGGTTTATTTAAAAAATCAAGAGATAATTTATCCAATTAACATTCATGATTCTGGAAGACATTATGAGAATATTAAATTTGATCCCTCTTGGAATTCAAAGTTGATATTCTCTGAGCAATGGTTATTAATTGGCTGTTATTATTCTGTTGGGGCAGTTAAACAGGAGGAAGGAAAGTTGTCAACACCTCTGCTTGTACTTTAAAAACAAGAGAAACATTAAAACAAGCAACATATTACAAAATCGGTGAAAGAAAAAGTAGTATTGTGAAGAGAAGTCAAGTCTGAGTATTTAAGGTGTTTTTAGTGCCGAAGAAAAGCCTCTATTTAAGCAAAAAGATGTTGAGGTTGATACTGTCCCTCTAAGCAAGAAGTGTCCTCAATCTAAAACATCTAATCTCACCCATCAAAACACAGTATTTCAAAAAGTCTGTGTAGAGGAATTATTTGTCATTTTTTTTCCAGACGGTCAGCCTGATGAAAGGATTTTGTTGTTTTTCAGACAATACTCAGACAGCATTGCCCAAGTTGTTCAAGATGCAAGTAGTGTTCAAAGCGTAAAACACCATGAAAAACATCTATTAAAAAGAATTCTGTCTCAATACATTCATCTTCTTCTGGCTATAAGCTTTCAGAAGTGGGAGAAAAAGCAAGCAAATATATGATCTTAAAGTAAAGTCCAGTTCCTAAAGTAAGTTCTTTATTACTGCTTTTTTCAATTTCCTTCTGAAGGCTAAATTAAGCTTATACAGAATGTCAGGTCTTCAATTTATTTCCTAATGTTGTGTCAGTGAATATCACCATGGAGAACAATAATTACTTTCATATACATGCTTTTGCCTTTAAATAATTTTAGAGGTTTTGTTTATATGTTAATCAAAGGAGAAAAAGAAAAAAAGGAGGGGGAAAAGAAGAGGTACATGATTCACGATATTCTTCCAAGTAAAAACAGAAGAATTACATTGCAGTGGTTTCTCCTGTTGGCTACAGCTTTTCAGAATGATCTATAGGTCAAACCCAAAATCTAGTATTCTATTCTGAAGAAGAAATTAAACGGCATTGTTTTAGAAGAGATATGCCAGGGAATAGCTAAGCCTAACATTTTGTAATGTAATGTAACCCCAGAAACAAAAACAACAGACCCAATTTAAGAATCTAAGTTCTATTTTCTATTTTTTATGCACTTTAATAAATCCAAATATTGCTAGAATACATTAGATATTAGTCCATTTAATAATGTCATGGAACCTCTGTATACCATTTATCCTCTCTTGGGGCTCATCTCCACTTTAATCCAAACAATTATTCATGTATGTGAATGAAGATGCCAGATCCCTTATCAGCACTAATTTCAACCTGAATGAGAATGAAAAACTTTGTCAAATGGTGTTAAGTCCTGGTCTGATTGTCAGGCTTGGGGAAGGTTTGTAATGATCCCAAGAGCAAAATTAAGACACAAATGAGGTCATATGCTGCCAATCAGACGTTTTATTGGGTAAATATAATAGAATAAAGCAATAGGAAAGGCAGGAAATATTAGGAGGAAATTAAGCAAGCATTCAGAGAGATAAGCAAAGGATAGTCACCACCATGGATCCAGCGGCATCCCATTGGTCCTCAGTCTTCAGTTTTTCGGTGGTGGATGGCCACACTCAGGTTTCGTTGTGCCGTCTTTTATCCAGTGTTGGAGAGGGAGTTTGCCCTCTCGTTTCTGTTTGGTTACCTAGGGCAACATCACGTACCCAATACATGCACATCTAATCACACAATATATATTGTTGGTGGGCAAGCGACCTGGCCTGGATACCAGTTGGTGTCCTGTTCTTGGTGGTGCCTGATAAGCCAAAGAATGGCCTGCTGCTTCAGCAAGTTTGCACAAGTTTCCTTGCAAGCTAGTGGTACTTGATAAGCCAAAGAATGGCCTGCCCTCGGGTCTTATCAGACAAAAGAGTGGTCTGCTGTCCAGTCTTATCAGATAAACACACACAAGCAAGCTTTGAGACAATTGGTTTTAACACTTCAGTCTCATACAAATGGTTGCATGATGAAAGTGGGTCATTAATTCCTTAAAGTACAGTTTTTAAGAGCTCTTACAGAGTGAGGGAGAGCAAGATGGAAAGCAAGAGGGAGAGAGACTTTGTTTTTGACAATGCTTCAGCAGGCGGCTCAAGTTTATTTTCATCCCCAGTATAATACACTGCTATTTTATATGATTATATTGAGGAACAGGCCACAGCACTGAGAGGAAACTGGGGAATGCACCTCTTACCTTGACTTCTTTAAAGACAAGGCACTGATAGGTGGCAGATCCCCTAGCAACAACACAACTTCTTGATCTCAGTTGTAGTCATGCTGGAAGATGCTGTTAATCAACTTATTACATAGGGGATATTAGAGAAACCAGAGAGATGAGCTGCAAATTCAGCTATGTGATAGTCTAAATCACAGAATCTCAGAATCACAGAATGGTTGACGTTGGAAGGGACCTCAGGAGGTCATCTAGTCCAACCCCCCCTGCTCAAGCAGGGCAACCTAGAGCCAGTTGCTGAGGACTGCATCAAGATGGACTTTTAATATGTTTAAGGATGGAGACTCCACAGCCTCTCTGAGTAACCTGTGCCAGTGCTCAATCACCCTCACAGTAAAAAAGTTTCCTGATGCTCGGACAGAATCTTCTGTGTTTCAGTTTGTGCCCTTTGCCTCTGGTCCTGTCACAGGGTACCACTGACAAAAACCTGTCTCCTTCTTCTTTACACCCTCCCTTCAGGTATTTATACACATCGATGAGATTCCCCCTGAGCCTTCTCTTCTCCAGGCTAAGCAGTCCCAGCTCTCTCAGCCTCTCTTTGTATGACAGGTGCTCTGGTCCCTTAATCATCTTCGTGGTGCTTCATTGGACTCTCTCCAGTATGTCCATCTCTCTCTTGTACTGAGGAGCCCAGAACTGGACACAGGACTCCAGGTGTGGCCTTACCTGTGTTGAGTAAAGGGGAAGGATCACCTCCCTTGACCTGCTGGCAATACTTTGCCTAATGCAGCCCAGGATACCGTTAGCCTTCTTTGCAACAAGGACACATTGCTGGTGTGCATCAGGACCTCCAGGTTCTTTTCTGCCAAGCAGCTTTCCAGCTGGACACCCCCCAGGATATGTTAGTGCATGGGGTTGTTTCTTCCCGGGTGCAGGACATTACACATCTCCTTGTTGAACCTCATGAGGCTCCTGTCAATCTATTTCTCCAGCTCGTCAAGGTCCCTCTAGATGGCAGCATGACCCTCTGGCATATCAACCACTCCTCCCAATTTTGTGTCGTCTGCAAACTTGCTGAGGGTACACTCTGCTTCATTACCCAGATTGTTAATCTTCATTAACAAAAAACAGGACTAGTAAACAAGACTGGACCCAGTATTGACCCTTGGGGTACACCACTATTTACAGGCCTCCAAATAGACTTTGAAACACTGATCACCACTCTCTGGTCCAGTTTTCAACCCACTTCACTGTCTGCACATCTATCCCATACATCAACAGCTGGACTGAGGATTGCCTCCTCCAAGCTTAAGAGAAGTCCATCTCAGTGGGCTGATCCCATTGAGATCCTGTGGGAGACAGTGTCAAAATCCTTACTGAAGTCCAGGGAGACAATGCCCCGTGCTATTCCCTCGTCACTAGGCCAGTCATTTCATCGTAGACATTTTATCAAGTTGGTCAAGCATGACTTTCCTTTGGTGAAGCCATGCTGACTACGCCTGATGATTTTCTTGTTGTTCATGTGCCTCAAAATGATTTCCAGGATTAGCTTCTCCATCAGTTTCCTGGGGATTTAGGTGAGGCTGACTGGCCTACAGTTCCCTTGGTCCTCCTACTTGCCTTTCTTGAGGATAGAAGTCACATTTGCTTTCCTCCAGTCTTTGAGCAGTTCTCCCAGTCTCCATGATTGATCAAAGATTGTTGAGAGTGGCCTTGCAATGGCATCTGCCAGCTCACTCAACACATGTGGATGCATTCCACCAGGGTCCATGGACTTATGTATGTCCAGGTTGCTTAACCTGTTGCCTGACATGATCTTCTTCCACCAAGAGTACATCTTCTTTGCTCCAGCCTTTCCCCTTGGTCTCTGGGACCTGGGATTCCTGAAGATCCCTTTTGTTAGTAAAGACCGAGGCAAAGAAGGCCTTTTCCATATCCTGTGTAACCAGGTCCCCTGTCACATTTTTCCTAGTCTTCCTTTTGTTGCCTATGTACTTGTTGAAGTCCTTGTTTTTGACATCCCTGGCCATTTGGGCTTTGGCTTTCCTAACTTCATCTCTAGATTCTTAGGCAATGTTTCTGTATTCCTCCCAGGTTACACATCCTTGCTTCTACCCTTTTTGCGTTTGAGTTTGTCCAGGAGGTATTTGTACATCCATGCAAGCCTCCTGGCATTTTTGCATGACTTCATATTTGTTGGAATGCACCCCTCTTGAGCTTAGAGGAGGTGATCCTTGAATATTAACCAGCTTTCTTGGCCCGCCCTTGTCTCCAGGGCCTCATTCTGTGGGGCTTTTCTGAGCAGATCTTTGAAGAGGCCAAAGTCTGCTCTCCTGAAGTTCAGGGTTGTGAGCTTGCTTTTTACCCTCCTCCTCGCCTTCAGGATCCTGAGCTCCACCATCTCATGCTCATTGCAGACAAGGCTGCCTTTGACCTTCACATCCCCAACAAGCCCCTCCTTGTTGGTGAATATGAGGTCCAGCAGAACACCTCTTCTCCTTGGCTCCTCTGCCACTATCACCAACGCACTTCAGGAACCTCCTGTATTGCTTATGTCCTGTTGTGTTGTCTCTCCAGCACATATCTGGGTGGTTGAAGTGCCCCATGAAGATAAGGGCCTGAGAAAGTCAGGCTGTTTCTGTCTGTCTGTAGAGGGCCTTATCTGCTTGTTCTTCCTGGTAGGATGGTTTATAGTAGACACCCACTATAATGTCACCTTTGCCTGTCCTCTCTTTAGTCCTAACCCATAAACTCTCCCTTGGCTCGTCTTCCACCCCCAGGCAGAGCTCCATGTACTCCAGCTGCTCTCTCACATAAAGGGGGCAACTTCCCCTCCTTGTATTCCAATCCTGTCCTTCCTAAAGAGGCCCTATACCCCCAGTGCAACACTCCAGTCATGGGACCCATCCCATCAGTTTTCCATGATCCCAAGAAAGTCATAGCCCTGTAACTGCAAAGAGACAGAAGTGAACCAAATGATTTTGCCTTATCTCAGTGAGACCAAAACATGATTAAAGTTTGTAGATGTCACTATGATGGAGATAAAGTGTTAAATAATAGATTAAAACATGCTCCTACAAATTAGCAGTTAGAATCTGGTGCTATAGCTACAATGATGTTTTGGAAAACAGCAATGTAAATTGCTGAAAATAAGAAATTTTATAATGATGGATGTAAAAACTTCTTTTTCCTCCTACCTCTGCATTTCTATATTTATTTCACAGTACCATTAGTTTACATTATTATCTGCTGCCATTACATGCTGCGAAAATTGGAAGGGAGCCAGTATCTTTTATTAGTCCCACTGATACACTTGGGAAAAAATGAAGCAGGTATATTTTTTCAAATGTTCTTCAGGTCTGAAAAGGAAGAACTAAACTTGATACTATATGAATGCTGGGAAGAGTTGCCATGAAATTCAGTTCGTTATGTTAGCTGATCAGTTTGACGGAAAAGGGTAGTTAGCATTTGGAGTCGACTGACAGGTTAGCAAGGATAGAAGTAAAAGATAAAGCCAGTGGGTAAAAGATGTAATTTCATGATGCCGTTTTTTCAGAAAAGACAGTTTATGAGTTCACCATCTTGTCCCTGTTTGTGCCTCTCCACAGATGTAGGTGAGTGAAATTGCAGGGGTCAAAATGGTGTCTTATTCCCAGTTCAGGTAATTTCAGTGAGCCAGTTTACAGCTGCTGCTCAAGCTGTTGTGCAGGTGAGCTATGATCAAAGGGAGCAAATGGCATGGCTACTCCAAGCTGGCTTTGAAAGAAAAGCCATTGTCTTATGAAACTACACACTGGGGGGAAGAAGGGGGAACAGAGCGAGAGAGAGACGTAACTGATTCTTGTGGAATAATGAGGGTTAGCAGAAGGTGAGGGTGAAAAATTTGCAATGGATCATAAAACAATGCTGCTTAGAAGTCCACTAACTGGGAAGTCACATTTGAAAGTGGGTTGTTTTTCTTTTTTTCCCCCCAGAAGCTATCCAATGTTTTTCTTCCTAGACAATTGCAGCTACAAGAACTTAATTGTCAAATGATAGCACTTTTTTTTGGCAACATGTCTGCAAAAGGAAAAAAGTCTCATTTAAATACCTATGTTTTCTCATAAAGATAGTTGCCTTTCAAAAAAACACCAAAGATATAACATATTAATTCCTCATATCTATTGCTGTACAATTTTCAGGTTTTTGAGAGAAGGCAGGGAAATTTGATAGAACAATCTTTATATATTCTACCACTCATTTGCATTGACTGACTGCTTCCTTCTAGTTCCACAGAAGTTATAATGCAAACATCTGTAATGCACTGTTAGAATTCATTATTTTTACTTAAATTTCCCTAATTACCCCAAGTTGCAACAAATAGACATATCATCATTGAGCAGGACCTGATGTTCAAGTTAAATCTTTGGTTTGGTATGGTTGGGGGTATCATTGATGGAACTGTGTGTTAGCATTCTGACATTCAGATAATTTGTAAAACGTGTGCTGGTTTTGGCTGGGATAGAGTTAATTTTCTTCATAGTAGCTAGTACGGGGCTATGTTTTACATTTGTGCTGAAAACAGTGTTGACAATACAGAGATGTTTTCATTATTGCTGAGCAGTGCTTACACGGAGTCAAGGCCTTTTCTGCTTCTCACACCACCCCACCAGCAAGTAGGCTGGGGGTGCACAAGAAGTTGGGAGGGGACACAGACGGGACAACTGACCCCAGCTGACCAAAGCGATGTTCCATACCCTGTGACATCATGCTCAGCATATAAAACTGGGGGAAGAAGAAGGAAGCGGGGCAACATTTAGAGTTATGGCATTTGTGTTCCCAAATAACCATTACATGTGATGGAGCTCTGCTTTCCTGGAGATGGCTGAACACCTGCCTGCCGATGGGAAGTAGTGAATGAGTTCCTTGTTTTTTCTTTGCTTGCATGCATGGCTTTTGCTTTGCTTATTAAACTGTCTTTATCTCAACTCGTGAATTTCCTCACTTTTACCCTTGTGATTCTCTCCCCAATCCCACCGGGGCATAGTAAGTGAATGGCTGTGTAGTGCTTAGTTGCTGACTGGGGTTAAACCATGATAACGTGCTCTGTGAGGTGTTCACTGTATGTACAGTCACTTTATGTAATGTGTTTCTAACCCACGAATCTCAGGCTGTATCTGCACTGCATCTTTCTTTAATAATTTTATTGTGCTTTAAAAAATTAAGTAAAATTATTTTTGATTCTGTGTGAATTATTGGATAAGAGAATAAGCACCTTACTTCCAAATATTTCCTTCATTTGCTTTTATTAAAATGCAAATTTAAAAGGAAAGGAAATTAAAAAAAAAAAAGGGAGAAAAATGAAATGTTTTAATCTTTGTTTTTTAATGACTACTACTATAAAGTATAAAAAATGACATCTGCAATCCATTTGAAAATTTGTTTCAAAATTTTGCAAGCTGATTCAAGCCTTGTAGAGAAGTATTTCATTACAGTCTTTGGTTACATTGTACCAACATTTTTGTTCTTCTTTTGACAGGCATCTATCTGGGCTTTATATAACATAAAAATGATTGGGGATAGACTTAGACTGTAACTGAAAAATGCTATAATTCATGATTATCACTTGCTTTTTCAGAGTCCCTTTCTCTCCAATATCTGTGTCTCTCAGTAGCTGGAGTGAACCATTTCAGAAAAAAAATGTTTGCTTTGGTGAGAGTTTCAGTTCACCTTATTAATAAATAGTCATATAATAAATATAAAAGTAATAAAAACATCAAATATGAAACCACATATATGTCTGCCTTTAACAAATTCATACTTTTCATTAGGGAGAATGATTCTTCTGTTAATTTGATTGTGCGTCTTAGAGTTAGTATGCTCTGTGATCTAAGAGGTGCAGGTGATATCAACATGTTTGCAGAATGGCAACTTGTGGTAGTATCAGACTGGAAAAAGGACTGGGGTAATCATCATCAACGTACCCTAAAAGCATGTAAGGAACCATTCAAACACTTTAACATAACATAAAATCCCATTGAAGTGCCCCAAAATGTTCCAAAGCACTATTTAGTATACAAGTATACATGTAGCCTCAGGGGTTTTGCCCAGTTTTGTGAAGAAATGAGGCTTCAGGCTGTATTCTGGGTGCTAAAAGATACCCAATTTTAACACGTTCTTATGTGAAATGTTTGATGTTTTCACATTTTCCTTACTGCAGATTTTGAAAGAAATTACATTAGTCGTTCTTCATACGTTTAGCCTGGACTGCTTGTTGTCATTACAATTATACAAATGGTTGCTTTTGTTTCATTATGGTCCCTGTATTCTTTGATGAACTGACCTTTTTCAGTTTGAAAACTAAACAGTCTGCATGTAATGAAAAGACCATATGCAATGAATAAATATTTATTCATGGAGAATGTAATGTTTAAATTAGAATGAAAAGGTCTCCTAGAACTAAACATTATTCAATTATAAAAGGGCAAAATAAATATCCAAATTAGTCTCAGACTTAGCAGGCTTTCCATGTCAAACTGGAAGATTTCAACTTAAAACAGAACAACAGTCAAGGGAGGCTAAAATGTTTTGTTTCTTGTTTGTTCCTGCATGACTAGATTCTCCTTATGCTTTCTCAGTTTATATCAGAGTTAGTGGGTTTATATCATTAATACTAGAGCAGTTGTTTGTTTCCCACACCAATAACATCCTGATGAAGGAATTTCCCAAACAGAGGACTGGTGCCTGGAAATGAAGATCCTTGTCTGTCTCACTCTTGCACAGTTAGTTTGAAAGTAAGGATACATGATAGAGAGCAGTTGTGCTGCCATGTATTAAGACATCTACTGTAAAGTTGTAATTGACACTGAAGAAATTTGGAGTCAGCCTCAATTATAAAAGAAGTATATAACCTAAAATAATCACATCAAGCAGCAGACTAAGCATGAACAATAAGATGTCAAGACATGGTAGCTTAATCTTTCTTAGCTGTATGCTAGTACCATAGGTTCTGTCTGGGAAAGAAAATAGTGTTTGTCAACATTAGCTATTTGAGCATGACTTTGGTTAGGTAATTTTTATAATCAAATCAAAACAATAGGGTAATATTTTTTGACATAAGGACCATCTATCTTTACAGTTTTCTGTGTTGGGTTTGCCCAGATTGGAAGTCCATAAGGTACTCTACTTTCCAGAGCTTCTGATCTAACCTGGCATACAAGTGCAAAGCTCAATGATGAAATTTTCAATTTCTTATAAACTAATATTGGAAAAAATGGGAAAATAAGATATCTGGAAGATGTAAGCGAGGATATGCTTCCTGACCATGCAGGATTTCTTCATTTTACTTTACCAGCTGAACAGTCATTTTTTCAGACAATACCATGTGTTCCTTCACCACAGAGGTCAGCTGTTCGTACTCTATGGCATTGTTCCCAGAAAATGGAGGAGTCTACCTTATTCAAACATGACACTTTTATTTGAGAGACGTATGAAATATTTTATTTCTCTTCCTCTGAACAAAATCATATGGCAAGCATTTTTTCATAAACCAATTCAAAATCAAAGAGCATTCTGCTCTGCCTATTTCATCTGGAGTCTTATCAGTTTACTCCATAGCCCACACAGAATTTCAAGCCTACTAGATAACCCCAAGCTCTAATTTTTTTTTTTTAATTGCTGTTTTAACATTGTTATCTGCCTATCAGCTCTACAGCAATTAAGAAAATTAGCCTTTTCTTCCCTGGGTAATTTCTAAAATAACAGCCTTCCTCCAAAACAAGGAAACTACAGCCCCAAAAGGAAAGAAAAGGAGGAAATGAAGACATAAATCGTTTTTCATCTCCAGTTGTATCTCATAGATTTAAAACACACAGCACTCTTTTATAGAAGAAATTGAGTGCTCCTTACAGAGCTATTACCTACCTCTTCCTCTCCTCCCACAAAAGGCAAGATGGCATGCATATTTTGTACAAACTCCAAAACTCTGTTTAGATTGTGATATTTTCTCTAGGGCTTTTTATGCAGGATGTGTTCTGTACAGCTCTTCTAAGTGACGTGTTTTCCATCAGCCAGTAACCACTGTCCTTCCTAGTCTCCAAATCTGACAGTATCAAAGGGCTGACCAAAGGATAAAAAATGTTCATTGTTTCTCCACGAACTAAAGCTGGACTTTGCTACATTTCCCTGTGAAAATCATACTCTATCTTGCATAGCATTACAAATTTGCTAATTGGTTGCAAAATACTTTTGTTCATTTTATACATACACAGCAGTTGTTTTGATGTATGTCATGCATTCTTGTCATGTTTAGAGATATTCTAGCTTTTAGTGGCCTTTTGATGTAAGAATAATATATATGGATGTCAGGCACATGCTGAAAGTCCATCTTGATCCAGTTCTGTTGCAGCCCTTCAATCCTGATTAGCTCCATCAGCATTGCCCAAAATTATTCAACACAATACAGAATTCCTGACAGACACATCAGCAGTAATTTCTAATTTCAATGATCTTTTAGACACTGAGTACCTTCCAAAAGGTAAACTTATGATGCATTTGAAAGGACCCACCAGAAAAAGGCAGCAGACTTAGAAGCACAGAAAGTTGTGGTGTTTTTATGACTTTAATTTTCCTATTCAGAGGGGACCATTGTTTACTTAGCTGAATGACAAGCCACAACTATTGGCTTGCTAGTCTTGAAGCAATAGATATTATGTCTCCTAACATTAATTATAGGTGTGTAAAACTATTGAATATTTACTGTTATTCTTCCATCTTACATACAAATGCCATGCAAAAATTTCAGCAATATGTTATACTTTCTATAAACATATATTTGCCTTTGTACATACTGTAATCTTTTGGGATTATGCAGATTTGGATTTGGCATTTTTTTTTTTTCTTTTTACTAGGCAGCTGGACATTATAAAAAACTTCATTTAAGAGAACAAACTAGAGAACATGTAATTTCCTTCTCTGTTAGTAAACAAAGTAATATCCAGACTTTGCATAAACAGAGAACATAGAAACTGAAAAGATACTGAAAAATGTGGCAGCATACAACACTTTTTGAACACTTTTTTTATTTAAAATAACTGCATAGAGAAATAGTCCTGGGTTCAGGGAGGGCTGAAATACACACAATGATACACACATATGAGCCTTCCTTTAAAATCAGTAGAAGTTTCAATGAGCTAATTTTATATATAGGAATAGTCCCAATGCACATTGTGCTGAATGCCATTTTAACATGATCCTTTTTGGGAAACTTCCAACTTTTTCAAATTCTGTTCCAGATATTTATGTGTATATATTCAATTAAATATAGCTATATTTTTAAACTTTCCTTTCATATCTGAAGTTCATTTCTAGTGGCTCTATTTTGTATTTTACCTTCTGTTTTTAGGGTTGGATGGGGTTGTTTTTTGTTGGTTTTGGTTTTGGGGATTTTTTTAGATTTTGTTGACATTCCAGAGTTTTAGGAGGTTTGTTTTTTTTGTTTGTTTTTGTTTTTGTATCAGATCAGTTGTTGAGTGATTGCTTATTTAATTAAGTATCAATTCTATTTGGTATGCAGGCAGCCCTGCACAAGTTGGCACAATGCTAATCAATATATAGGACCTTATTTGACAATCTTAACTAAGGCTGAACAGTGCTTACACATGCAATCTAAAATCAGGCTGACCATAAAATAGCAGTCAACATAAGTAAAGACTGTAAAATAGATTCCCTGATATTGATTTATGTGGAACAGTACTTGTTTCTGTGTACAACTAATTTCTTTCCAGTGCTTTATTTTGATTGGTGGAAATGAAGCCATCAAGTCAGTTATAGCTTATCTTTACTGCTCTAGTTGCTTTTACACTGTGTCAGTAGAGTTTGTATACTTGTGTAAACATGTAAGACATCCAAAAAAGAAGTGAATGAGCATTTGAAAAAAAAATCTCATTAAATCACTGCAGTGGAAAATAAAGATGAAGGAGAAGGAAACAGTCTATTTTTACAATTTAACTCCCCTCTTCTCAAAATCATGACAAAACTCCTAATGACTTGGACAATCCTGTGTTTAAGATGATGGTTAAAAGAGGCTATTAAAGTTTGCCCATAAATAGCGTAACTCTTTCAGCTTTAGAAGTTTGGAGAATAGGATTTTCTTTTGTGGAGAGTACTGGCTGCATTACTGGGCAAATGTTAATCTGCCATAACTTTATTACTTCTAAGGAGAAGTGAATGTCTTACATAACAGAAAAAACTGAGGTCTTGAAATGAACTATTATTATTGTTATTTAGGTCACTAAAACCAGAAGAATCTCTTAATTGAAACAGCTGGGGTCAAGAGTCCCTATTAAAGGCATTATTTTACACTTTTGATTTAACACTCATTAAATTACATGTGTCGCAGAACTGGAAAAAGGAATGCACAGAACAGTGTTCTCATTACTAATCAGAATCAGTCCCTTTACTTTTTTTTTTTTTTCCTTCTGAATGCACTAGTTTAGCATTACAAAGTACACAGTTAGTAGTTCTGAAGTCCCATCTTTAACATTTCTGTTGTCTTTTCAGGAACTGAAAGATGTGGGTTCAAGCAAGCAGGCCTAAAGCTGAGTCCTTCTGAGAGAGTTCTGCAGTCACAAGGTTCACACTTCCCAGTGCGTTAGACCCCATGTCCCCCATATTTAAGCTTTAAATCAGTCTTTAAGACTGACTATTCCCAGAAAATTCTGCATAAATTTTCTAGTCCTGGAGGCAGGGACTTATTTACAGCCAAGAGATAGATTTAGTAGTAACAGGTGAAGGGAGATAAAGCTCTATCATCTCCTGTCTCCAGGTGTGAAGATAGTCTCTCTAAAGAGATCTGATGTGGCAACTATTAACACCAGAGCCCAAAGTTCAGTGTCCCTTCTCCTTGTCAAACTGCCTCTGATGGAAGGGCAGAATTAAAATCTGGGTGGATCCAGGCTTCTTTGACTGAGTGAGACACTTCCAATTAATATAGTCCTGGTTGAAGGCTGCACAATGCACCCAAAGCTAGTCCATTTATTTCTAGTTCCTGTCCAACAAACCACTAGAGAGTTGTGTGCAGATGACAAGATGCTTCATAACAATGATTCCATAGAAAAAAAGATTTTACATGTTTCCCATGGTTTTCCATACTTGCAAACACATTTTTTCTCAATTTAGGTTATCAGCAACATTTAAAATAGAAACAACTTTTAACAAAGTTTACCATTACAATCTTAAAAGCAAAATTTAGAGTTAGAACTGTAACTGCAACTGCAAGCAGGTGAAAATAAGTTTACTTTCTTATATGCTCACCCTAGTTTGACTAGAGTTTTTCTTCTCTAGATCTTTGACACTGGATATATCTTTTGCACTAAAGCAATACTTTTTATTAAAGCAAATCTTACATATAAGATTCCCAATCTCTAACTACAGAACTAAACTGAATACGAAAAACCCTATCCCTTTACATTTTCTCTGTATCATGATAAATGGGTGAGTATGCCTTACTCATTTCCAGGCATTCTGCTCTCTCAAGTGTCTGTTAGAAGTTGGGGATTAATGATGGCTTCAAAGATGGTGTAAAGCAGCAGCCACAACTGATCCAAACTCTATGTTGTAAGTGAAGATAGCAGCAGAAGCAGCTCTGTGCAGGGCTGTGGCTTACATGCCATTAATGTTACGAATAACAGTTTAGGAACACTTGTCTTGTATGATTCATGTTTTACTCAGAGTCATAGTACTCAAAAACTGTTATAATATTAAAAAAAAAAAAAGCTAAAGAAGTATTAAAGTACAATGTCGTTTTTGTTCTTTTGTTCCAATAATTACTGTCTGTCATTTAAAGGGTATCAGCTGAATCAGCTTGGTTTCTTTTTTTAGTTGCTGATTCTTGGGATGATCCAAGAATAAGATTCTCTGTCCTTTGAAACCTTCATTTCAAGATTACTTTTCCCTTCTGGAAGGCTTGCAGGAATCAAACAAGTCCCTGAGTTCAAGAGTTATGAATGAAACTCGGTAGCCTGTGATGTGCAGGAGGTCACATCAGATTAAGTTTCTGTGACCTTTAAATATCCAAGTCTCATCCATTAAGTACAAGGATTACAGTTGTGTTCTACTGCAGAAAAGAGGAAGAAAAAATAATGATGAAAGCATTGTTCTCTTATTTTCTTTGGGTACAATAAAACCTATCTACATCTGGGTGGATCCTTTCAGCTCTTTTTACATTCAGTGAAGAGAAATGAAAACTCTTTATTCCACTGATTATACAGGGAGGTTGGGGAATTGTCTCAGAGACAGACTTCATTTGGTCACACAAATTCCACTTTTTGCACCTAGTGACTTCCTTGCTCAGTTAGTATTTACACAATTATAACACACAAAAATGATCATTGAAATAGCATGCAAGTTAGATACACAAAGGTTGAATTACTTTTTTAAGCACAGCTGTCAATTAAATTTACCAGCATGGGTCTAATAGCCATGGCCATCACAGGCCAGCTAGGAACTGTGCTTCTCACTGAGGAGACTCGGAGATCCCTCATACTGACTGCAGAGTTACCATTTGACTTAACTAAAGAGTACATCTTAAATTAGAATCCTGTCACACCTATCACTTCTATTATCATATTTGTTGCACAGAAATATTTGTAAGCTGCTTCTCTGTTCATCTCAAAAAAATAAAAAAGAAAATAGTTCTGTTTAACTGAATCATAGAATCATGGAACCATAGAATGATAGAATACCAAGCTGGAAGGGACTTCAAGGATCATCTGGTCCAACCTTTTTTGGCAAAAGCATGGTCTAGACAAGATGGCCCAGCACCCTGTCCAGATGAATCTTAAAAGTGTTCAATGCTGGGGAATCCATCACTTCCCTGGGGAGATTATTTCAACAGCTGATTGTTCTCATTGTGAAAAATTTTCCTCTTGTGTCCAACTGGAATCTCCCCAGAAGTAACTTGTACCCATTTCCCCTCGTCTTATCCATGTGACTCCTTGTAAAAAGGGAGTCTTCATCATCTTTGTAGCCACCCTTTAAATACTGGAACATGGCCATAAGGTCTTCCATAAGCCTTCTTTTCTCAAGGCTGAACAAACCCAGTTCTCTCAGCCTTTCCTCATATGGCAGGTTTCCCAGTTCTTTGGTCATCTTTGTGGCCCTTCTTTGGACCCTCTCCAGCCTGAAAATTAATTAAAACAAAGAAAAGTTTTAAAGTCAGTTTTAAAAAAGGCTACTTGCATAAGAAGCAATCTAAAATGCTGGAAATCAAGTTTTATGGGAGTTTCATAAATTCAGATTTGCTGAGAAAAGAAATATAATATACCATGTACCCTTTTGAAGATAGGGTTGGAGGTGATTTTCACCATCACACCATTCTTAAAAAAAAAGAATGACAGAAAATTAAGACCATTGAGTTAGCATATTTTTGCTGTTTCTCTTCAAAATATGCATATTTTTACTTTTTCCTAAAATGTTTACAGCACAGAGGTGTTTTTAGAAATTCAGAACTCTTACTTGTCTTCAAAGTCACATTAGATGTGATTTTATTCCTGCCTGGAAAACTGTAGATGGTTTAGAAGAATCTGTGGCATATTCTTATTCATGAGATTTAAGTCACATTTCTTTTATATATTTTCACCTAACATCTTTACATTTGAATCACAGGAATAAATATGTTCATCCTGAAGAGCAGTGCTTCACAGAAGTCTTATAAGAAAGATAGCAATAGAGCATCAAATTTTTAAATTACTAATATAATAATTTCTTTAGCAACCAATATCAGTGGTTAAAGTGATAATTGTAACAGATGTTGCCAAATATAAGATTTGCCAGGATGAATCTGAATTGCTTAACACTGTCACGGGGAGTCTGTATAAAGAGTAGCCTTCCTTTTCTCCTAGGAATCTACTATGGGTTAAAGAGGAAGAATTTGGATGTGTGAGGCAAACCTCAGTAAGTAGACCTGTGGTTTTAATTTAGTAGATCAGAGAAGTGTTAGTTCTTCCAGTAGTTTCAGGTACAGATTCTACCTTTGCTGCCCTTGTCTGTTCATTTGATGATATTGTAAATGACCAGGCAAAGAGTCAAATGTGTTCAGTGGCTGTAATATGAGGACCATGTGTACATTTTGTCTTCATTTGAGTAGGAAAAGCCAAAAAGCTTTTCTTTGATTTCCTGTAATTAACCTTACCAGACAGACCATAAGAAAAGTAAATAGGCAATCAGTCAAGCATGCAGTAACCCTTCTATAGGGTCATATGTTGAATTTATGAAAAGAACAATTACTTACCCCCTCAGTAACTCTTGTTCAAGATATTGTAATCACAAGGAAGACAGATAAGAAATCCATGTAATCAGTGCATGCAGGCTTTGATTAAAATGTCAGGAGTATGTATATGCCCTAATGTTTTTCCCATATTCTCAGGTAAGCATATGAAAGATGGATCTGTTAGCACTATCCTTCAGTTTATTCCCATCCAGAGAATATAATCTCTCAAAAGCAAGAAGGAAGTTTGAGGGGACATCATCATCTCAGGTCTTACTTAAAGGGGCCCTGGACATATATACTGGTTTAGAAGTCACCAACAACAATCTGCCTCATGCACAAGAGGTGGGGGCAAGGCTCACGCACATGCAGAGAAGCTACACTGCACATATGAGAAACAGGATACTTTATGTCTATGTCGATATGTTCTGGCAACTAAAACTAGTGGATCTGTAGCAAGGAATTGTTGATGCTAAAACCCTTACTTGACACAGTGTAAAAATTTCAAGTCTCATACTTTTTTTCCCCATTTGTTTGTTTTATTTTTTTTAAACTTCACATGAGTTAATCTGATGCCCATTTGCAAATGGTGTTCATTAAACACACTCTTGGGAATACATTCCAGCTCACTTTCATCCAAATGAAATTCTGTTTTTGTGTTCTGAGACCCGTCCACATTATGCTCTGATCTGAACAAAAACTGTAATATGGAGGTGCACCATGACACCTGTGGGGACATAAACTCTTATAGGCCCATAATCTAAAATCATGCTGCAGCTTAATAACTGAAATAGGGGAGAGTTACATGCTAGGTGGGGTTCATCTGGCCTTAATTCCATCTGTATCCTGGTGTTTAATGCTATATAATATCTAGGTAAGACTATTTCTGGTAACAATTATGACAGGAATCATAGGAATGTTGACTGGTTGTGACCTTTGAACTTTGCATTACGAGTCATGTTTTAACCCCCTAAACCACTGTGGTAGCAGTAGTCATGGTACAAAACACTTTATATGCGTGTTCAGTGTTTTATAGAACAAGGCATCAGGTTCTGATAAAAGAGGTAAGATGTAGTTCTTCAAATGAGTCTTTAAGTAGGAAAGAGAAGAATCAAGTTAAGCTTGGATTTCTTTTCGCTGCCTTAGGTGGCAAGATGATACAGAGGGAGAACTGTTCCCACTCAAGCTCCTGTACCCTTCCTTTAATGGTGTTTAAGGATATAGACAGGGTCAGCTTAATTGCAATATAATATATAGATATAATTTAATTTGCATGTAATTATTGCAGACTTACTTTATTATCAGAGTTGAAAATCAGAAATTCTTAAGATTCTATTAATTTAATCTGAAAGCAGCCATGACAAAAAGTTCGGTCAAATTTTGGTATCCAAGGAAGTGACTGGTGGGATACAAGCAACTTTCCATTTAGTTTTATTGAGAGTAGTTGTCTAAAGTAGAGAACACAACTGTGCAAAAGTCAGTGGAAAACACTCACTCGGCCACGCAGATACCCAGGCAAACTTATACTGTTCCTGGATGCTTGGCTGGCCTGGAGAAAGCATTGCAGAGCTTGTGCTTCAGGTGGTGCCTTGCAGCTTTGATTCAGTGTGCAGAGCAAAACAAATCCCCCAGTAGTGCCTGGCCCCTTCCCTTTTCCAGCTAGCAGGCTGCCCAAATGAGTCCCTGGGGTTGCTGGCTGAACCTCCAGCAGGTAGCTGCACCCCCACACCCCCCCCAGTCAAGCCCAGACAGACCATTTAGGTGCATTCAAGCCCCTCTTCAGCCAGCTCAATCCAACATTGGTCAGAGCTCTCTCATCCCTCCTTGTTTACACAGGCAGCCTCAGCACATATGGCAAACTTCTGATATGACCTGCAGTGTGTAATTTCCTTGGCATCACTGGGGAGGAGATAGCAGAGATTGGTAATCCTTGTTCTAGCATCATCATACTTACTAGCAAACACACATGCAGTGAGAGTAGCTCTTGCCTTTATCAGTCTTACTTCAATCCCCGGGAAAGTTATGGAACGAATCTTCCTGGAGGCCATCACAAGTCAAATGAAGCACGTGACTGGGAAAAGCCAACATGGCTTCACCAAGGGCAGATTGTGCCTGACAAATCTGGTGGCCTTCTATGATAAAGTGACCTGCTCGGCTGACATGGGGTGAGTGGTGGACGTTGTCTACCTGGATTTCTCCAAGGCTATTGATACAGTTCCCCATGGCCTCATCCTGGAGAAACTGATGTGTTATGGCCTGGACAAGCGGTCTGTGCAGTGGGTGAGGAATTGGCAGGCAGGCTGCACCCAAAGGATGGTGGTAAATAGCTCTTTTTCAAACTGGCAACCCATCACAAGTGGGGTCCCCCATGGATCGATATTGGGCCCAGTGCTATTCAGTATCTTCATAAGTGATGTGGATAAGGGGATCAAGTGTAGCCTGATGAAGTTTGCAGGTGACACCAGACTGAGTGGGGCAGTAGACACTCTGGAAGGGAGAGCCACCCTGCAGGAAGACCTGGATAGTCTGGAAGAGTGGGCTGACAAGAACCTTATGAAATTTAACAAGGACAAGTGTAAGGTCTTGCATCTGGGAAAACATAATCCAGGAGTGCAGCTCAGACTGGGATCCACCTGGCTAGAGAGCAGCTCTGTGGAAAGGGACCTGGGGGTCCTGGTGGACAGGAAACTCAATATGAGTGAACAGTGGGCTGCTGCGGCCAAGAAGGCCAATAGGATGCTGGGTTGCATCAAAAAGGGCATCACCAGCAGAGATAAAGAAGTCATTATCCCACTCTACTCGGCGCTTGTCAGGCCACACCTGGAATACTGTGTACAGTTCTGGTCCCCATTATACAAAAAAGATGTGGACAGGCTGGAGGGAGTCCAGAGAAGGGCCACCAAGATGATCAAGGGTCTGGGAAGCCTGCTGTATGAGGATAGGCTGAGAGAGCTGGGTTTGTTCAGCCTTGAGAAAAGGAGACTTAGAGATTATCTCATCACCATGTACCAGTACTTAAAGGGTAGCTACAAAGATGGAGACTCCCTTTTTACAAGGAGTCACATGGATAAGACGAGGGGTAATGGGTACAAGTTACTCTTAGGGAGATTCTAGCTGGACATGAGAGGGAAATTTTTCACAATGAGAACAGTCAAATCATTGGAATAATCTCCCCAGGGAAGTGGTTGACTCTGCTACGCTGAACACGTTTAAGACTCAGCTGGACATGGTGCTGGGCCATCTCATCTAGACTGTGCTCTTGCCTAGAAAGGTTGGACCAGATGATCCTTGAGGTCCCTTCCAGCCTGGTATTCTATGATTCTATAATTCTATGATTGCCTTATAAGGAAGCTTTTTTCTGTACTAGAATGTAATTGCTATGTTCACCAAAGCCTTCTAGATCGATCATGTTTTATCCTGTAGCAGCTCTGATGCATCTGCTGAATATCCATTCATACAGAGGAATTCCTCAACAAAAGAGGAGAATGGAAGAAGAAGGGAACAAATGACCACACATTTAGAACTAAAGAAATCAAGGCACAAGAGAAAACGAAGATGAAAAGAAAAATTTTAGTTGCTTATACACCATAGTCCTTAGGTTTATGAGAATAAATGTCCTAGCAGCATTACTCAAATTCTGCAGAAAGAATAATGTGGCTCAAATATTAATGAAAAAAAAGATTATAAACTATTGGGAAGGTGAAGTGAACACAGGAAAATGATCATATATATGAAAAATACATTACCTTTTTCTGAGTCACTGACAACTGAAAAATGATCTTGATTGTGGATTAGCAGCATAAGAAAAAGTGTGAAGTGTACCTCACAAGCAATAAAATCATGCAAGAGAACAATAAAACTCTTTAATTCTTCATAATATGTAACAAAATTTTAATTTTGGTGAACTTCCACTCTCGTGCTACTAACACTTACAAAGATTTGAAAGAATACATACAGATACAAAACAGTGTTTTAAATTAAAAGAGTGCATTCAGGACCAGAAAAATCTATATCTTGAGGACCGTCTCAAGAAAAAGAACACTGATCAAAGAAGATAAGATAAATATCGTAAGATACTCATCATTAAAAAGGTGCTGGGGAAGCGTCTCTGTTTAAGCACATCTTAGCTACTACTACGAACATTTTGAGGAACTGATAGGTAGGCTACTATTGCATTTGTGGTAACATTAAGTGCACATTAAGTGTACATATAAAAAAATATGCATACATATACATGTATAAAAAGGCACAGATACACATGCATGCACATACATGTACACTTACAAATTCATACAGCAAAATGAAAAAAGAAATTGATTATTTTGATTCACTGCTAGAAATAATTTCAGAAAATAAGGGAAGTGAAAACCTGGGGAGGAAGCACAAAAAAGAACTGAGGAGTAACAAAGAGATTAGTAAAAATGTCAGGATGTACATTTAACTGTAAATATATACTATATTTATATTCCACATATATAACCACATTATATATCCACATATATAAAATATATCTTATTAGCTGCTTAGGGGAAAAAAGCCAGGTGACCTTCATATCGCATGATAAAAATTTCCCACTTCATCATAATTAAGAGGCCAGTAAAGGGCATCTGTTAATGTTAGAATCTTAATGTTATCAGATCTAGATAATGTGCTTTAGACAATTTTAAAAGAGCAAGCTACTGGAAGCTTTGGAAGATAAAGGTCAATTTTCACTAAGTGTCTGGAACTGATGAAATTACAGTTGCCTGGGAGAAAACCAGTATGGTGCCAATATCTAAAAACCGTGAATAGGGTGAGTTAGGTCATTAAAAACTCATAAATGAGGTTAGTTAAGCCATTACAGTTCTGACACTGATCCCAAAATAAAGGCAGAGCTGATACAAGACTTGGTTTTATCTGTATTTAGTATTTCTTTTTACCAAGACTTAACTTTGGTAGAAGCAATTGAATTATATATTTATTCAAATATTTAAAAGTAGAAGTTTAAGAGAAAGATTCAGATTAGTGATCTGATACTAGATGAATAAGTTTATCACAACACATATTATGTGGGATGCATTATACATCAGCCTTTATACAGATAGAAGTTGTTAACATGCTGTCTTCTTTCAGTAAGTGATGTCACACAATCTACAGATCTTAGTCTGCCTTCAAAGTTTAACCTTTTTATCATTGATTCATAACAAAAACAATCACTGATGAAATTTGCAGCTGATTGTTGTGAAAGTTATGTTAAAGAAGTAGGTTAGGGAGATTAAAAAGTCTGCTTTTCACAGCAAAATATGCATGATCAGAAAAGATTAATTTTACTGCGGCCCAAAGTCAAGTCATACATCTCAGAGGGAAGAATGCAGGTAATACAGGATGGAAAAAGTATATCTCAGACAGTAATCCCAACGAAGATATAAAATATTGAATAGCCAATGACACAGTCTAGCTATTCTCTAGACTTAGACATGGAAAAAACTGTATAATTTTAAATTGATAAATGAATACAACAGTAAAAAAAAATATGATTACAGTCACTGTCTCTTTTTTCTTATGTAAGAGAGCTTTAGATTTGCTTTTGTGTTGAGTAACTAAGAAAACTGAAATTAGAAAACTAAGAAAGGACCATTGTTATCTGGGATACTCAGACAAGTCAGATAAGGCTTCCTACCACATATTTGATACAGTAACTTTCAAGACAGTAAAGCAAATAAAACTAGAAAATTGTGACAAGAGTAGACTCACATTCAGATTTGTTTTAAAAATTAACTCAGAGCAGAAGTTGACAAGGGAGCTAATCCAGGTGACTAAAATTAAAGAGCATGAATCATTATTGACTATGCTGGGTCAGCCATGGGCGCTTTGCCCAGACAGTAAGCCAAAGACAGATAATAAGATGGAGCTGTTACATATATGATCTGTCTCAAACACCTTTGGACTGGATATAGATTTGGAAATACTGTTGAAAAGAAGCTGAAATGTTTCTGAAGAGTGAGTTTATGGTAAAGAAGCAGTGTGTAATTTTGGTTTGTTGTACGGGAGAAAAAAATGTGCAAAATTTAATAATGTGTGGATTTTCATCTAGGAAGAAGAAGTGTCAGAAAAGAAGAGTAGAAATTATTTGAACCATAAGCTATGATATATTTCTTCAAAATTTTTTTTCCTAGATTATTACCCAGATTCTCAGGCTGCTTTTACCTCACAGATACAAAGAACAAGACAATGTAATTTTCAGCTACTGTTACATTTCTGCTGTGCTTGAAAAGACAGCTTAGTAACATTTAGGGTGATATTGAGGTTGCTCCAGGCTATAGATACTTTAACTGTATTTTCAGGAAACTTAACACAAGGGCAATACATTTACACTGCATTGTCTTCCTGCAGCTTCACTTACAAAAGGAGACTGCTACTTATTCCATGTTGCTCCTCTTTTTTTGGTATTGAGATGTCATATCATAGGTCAGAATCTTTCATACACCATTGAGGTGCTAATGTTTTCATTAAGCTAGCATTATTTTCTGATTTACAGTTCAGTACCAGGGCTCTCAGCCAGCAGCTAAACCTTGGGTTTAATAGTGTGCAAACAGAATACAATCAATAACTAGAGAAGCCTCTGACTTTGTGAAGTCAACCTTAATCATGAATCAGTTATCTCGGATTTTTTTACATAACTCAAATAGATTCTGCTAAATCAGAAAGTGATACCTGAGAATTTATGACAAGGTCATAACCCAAAAGTGTCAGGGACTTTCTGGCCTTGCCTCAAGCACTAGCAGAACACTGACCATTTAAATCTTCTCCCTGTTTAAAGTCTTTACTGCCTGTGGTGTGAGAGGAAGCATACAAGGGAGAAAATGGAAGTGTGGGGCAAAGGTCATGGCTCTGGCAACCTCTAGTAAATGGTTTTGTTATGCCAATTTATAGGGAAAAGCAATGAAGTGCATAGAGTAGAAGTAGTCATAGTATGTTGTGAAACAGAAAAGAAGTTTCAGGTGTTGCATATATGTTATATTGACCAAAAAGCAATTCTACTATAGCATATCTAACTATAAGACACAGACAGTACCTTATACAAATAGTATGGCTCTCAAGACCTATGTTATTTCCAATGCAAACTATAAACCAGGTGTACCACTTTGAAATATTACTGAAAATAATAACTAAAAAAAATTCTACTATGTTCCCTCTTAGATGTTTTCCCATTCAACTCCCTATTTGTTTAGCAGAGTGACAGCACAGTCTATTCAGCTAATTGAATCATTTCTGGCTCTGATTACAGTGTTATTTCTTTCTTGCAGCCATATTCTTTCAGTGATAGATCCTCCTCAGAATGACTTTTACAACAAAAGAGACATAAAATATTAGCAGTATTTTTATGACAGGAAAGTACAAAGAATTTTTGTGTTATATCCACAAGAGAAGTTTATTCTAACACTGGAAAGATACAGGTTTCATTACAAATCTCTAGTGTGATCACATTTGGAGTATTAAATTTTGTTACCTCATAATCAGAAAATTGTAACATCTGGATCTTAATTCTAAAAAGATTTGGGAGAGCTGGGAAACTATAGAGATGGAAAAAATGGTGAAAAATTGTGGGGAAAATTAAAATAAGTCAGGTATGTATAATTTAGCTAAGGGATAATGACAATAATGAAAATGCAAGAATATATATAGCAATTCAGAAATATTTTGAGATATTAAAACTTATAAGCAAGGATTGTTTAAAGTACCTGAGGCACAGTCAAGTGGAACAAAGTTAGCTGAATAAGCATGAACTGGTAAGGCACCTTGGCACCAATCCATGTTGAATTCATAATTCATCTCCCATAGGAAGTGTCTTTAATAGACTTGTGGTACTACTTACAATTAAGAAATAACTGATCTTTGACAAAAGGATTCTCCTTCTCTGTTTGGTCCAGTCATTGAAAAGATCTATGGGCCTAAGCAGTTCTGTTGATTTATGCCAGCTGAGAATCCAGTCTTACAAACTGCATCATGTAGCACAGAAAAGAGATGAAGAGAAACATAATACAGAGCATGGAAGGCATTTGTGTGGTGCAAAGATCAGTTTAATATTCAAAGTCAGACAGGAGGAGATAAACAGCATTGCCACTCGAAAACACTACTGTTTCACTTCATTACTCTACATTATTTTGGAAGAGATCTTTGTTTTAATCTACGTATTAGCTCTTCCATAAGTTCAGTTAGTATTTTTGATACCATATTATGATTCCCCCCTACTCATCATGGAAATTTAAATCACATTTTTGTCAGTCTGCTTGTCTCATTCACAAGCTGCGTTAAGCTTTACTCTAGTTTAAAAGTTATGTTGCAGCTTTCAAACATACAACATTAGTCTGTATAAGGATTCCTGTTCTTAAACCGGAGCAGAGACAATCCGAAATTTCCCACACAGTTCTTTTTTGGTTTGCTATAAACAGACGATGTCTAAAACCTTGCCAGACATTAAAAGGCTACTATCTGAAAATCCCCATTAAAAATAGTTAGGCGATTTATGACTCTGTGTAATTATTTTTGTTTTACATGACTCTGCAACTTTTCTTCAAGCTGATGCTTGAGCATTACTATCCAGACTTCATACAGAGCACAGTTCCCTACACAGAGGAAAGCTGATAGCAGTTTTGATTGCAAGATGCAGACATAACATTTTATTCAGTTGTAGTCATTTGAGTCTGCAAAAGAAAATACTTAAAGCAAATACACAAACAAATAAAAAAATAATTCCAGATCTAGAAAAGGCATATTTAAAGAAAAACTGTGCTTTCTGACAATTTTATATCACTTCTGTGTGAAAGAAATCAGTAACAACTGATGTTAAAAATAAAACATGAGGTGTCACAAAGCCATTCACATCCTTACCACTGTTGCGTGACCATATTTTCAAAGAAAAGGATGTAGTCAGTAATTCCATATTCAAGCAGGCACTCTTTCAGGGAGAAAGGCTTCCAGGAAAACTCAAAGTAAAAGGGGATCTTTCCCTTTTCAATTCTTGTTGGAGTAAAAACCAGAGATATTTTAATAAAAAAGTAAGGCAAAAGATGACAATATTGGGCCTCTGCAACCCCCCTCTCTCTCTCCTCCCACAGACATTCTTCCCTGGGTTTTGGCTCTCCCTCTTTGGGTTCTTTAATAATTTGTCAGTTGGCTTCACATCCTCATTGATATCAGTCACTGCCCTATAAACCCATACCACTATTTCCAAGCTGAGAATTCCCCCACTTCAGACAAAGTACCTGAAGTGGCTATTGGAAAGTAAGCAGAATGATAAAGAGTACAACAACACTTAACATTAACATTAGCTTAAAAAAAAAAATGTCTATACTTGCTGAGGACTTAATAATAGCATTACAGCATGGCTCAGCACTCAGCAGGACTTGTCAGAGGTGGCAACAGGTGACAAGATGGAACTGATGCAGAGAGTAAGTAGGTGGCAACATGAAATTGCTGAGAAATACAAGCCTCTGTATTTACTAGTGCTTTTTTTTTTTTCCTTTTTTTTAAACCCTTGACTGCTCTAATAGCAATTCTTATGCACAAAATCATCTCCCTCTGGCAAAACACACAGTTCAGTCTGACACAGAAACACCCTCTTTGACCCTGGCACAGTAGATGTATTCAGGTACTATGCTGCTGTGAAAAATCATTTTCACATATAAATTTCCTCTCTGAAACTAGCATCAGCACATTTTTTATTGCTTGTTTTTCACCTTCACTCTTTTGTTTGCATCTGTTGTAGAGAAGTACCAGAGTATGCAGGTACCAATCGTTAGCATTACCTTTTGTAGGAGATCCACCATCAGTCCCCTCTAAGTCCCTTCCAGTAAATAACTAGACGTGCAGCCTCCAAAAACTCAGTGATATTCCACACCTGTGACATAGTGGCTTCCAATAACCAGTCACACATGTTAAACACATGAGTATGTGACTTTAACTTTTCTAGCTAATATCAAATATCTATAAGTTCTCCACATAAATCTGCTTCTGAACAGAAATTCTGTGCTCCAACACCAGCTGCCTCTGATATAAACCTCTTAAATTGCACTAAACCATGTGGAGTGTTGTGCGGTAGAGGAACAGGAAATGGATTAAGATTTGTTTTCTCTTGTGATCGGAGGCAAGAATCAAGTTAAGCCACTGTAGCTGACATACTAGAGGTTAGACTTAGAGAAAATTTTTAGGCATCATCACTCAAAATATTGAGGCTAGTCTTAGAGAAAGCCTTTAGACATTGTCACTCAAATTATTGGAGCATCGGAAATCTAAGCCTCTGGTTTTAGGAATGAACACCAGCAGGCTTCAAAAATGAGGCAACTAAGAGGGATTTTTAGAAGAGTTCCTTTAGCACGCAAGGGGTGGCTGGGCCACTAAGAGACACACTGTCTGAAATCTCACTTGTTTTGGGCTTTAGCATCAACTTCAAGCCCAGTGACGAGAGTTGCAGTCTGAATGGCTGTAGTGATCAGAGCAGTTAGGGAGCAGAGACTTTATGTAAGGTTTTCCTTACCCTCGGGGTATTGCATCTTTCTGTTCCCATTTCCCAGAGCTTGCCTTCATTAACACGCTATAGAATAGGCTAGATTGGAGAAAAGAAGGAGAAGAAACACACATTCATTATTCCTCTTGCTGACACTGGACTGCCCTGTAAAGAATGCAAGACTGACAGCATCAGAGATAATAAACAAGAAGGAGTCTGACGCTGCAGGCCAACAGGGAAAGTGCCTGTGCTCCACCAGTGCTGACAAAGGCAAAGGACCCTCCACTAGATGCAGCAAACTGTCTGAGGAGGCACAGAAAAGACGGCAAAGATTATATAGGCAGAACAGCAGCATCACTGACTCTTGTGTAAAAGTATTCCTTAAGGAATATCAACATTTAAGAGAGCCCTGTCTACTTTGTAGAGGAAAATGTGCTACCTCATCCTGAGAAAACACTTCACAAGAAACTGACCTTTCTGGGGACATTAGGTCTACTGCCAGTAGGACAATACTCTGCTTCTGCTTGGTGCAAATGGAAGTGACATCATTTCAGCCTGTCCGTTTGTAACCCTGTCTTCCTTCCGCTGCAGATCCATTGAGCAATATCACCTCTCACAGACGCTAGAAATAATTCTTCAGAAGGATCTGAGTAAAGAGTTACTTTCTAGAAGTGACTAATTATATGACCTCAATGGAGAACAGCTTGAAACAGTTTCAGCCAAGATCAATGCACTACCTAAGAATGACAGACAGGAAAAATAGCTTGGATAGCTTGAAGGAAAGTGGGGTAAACCCAAGATAATTAGAGACTGTTCTGTAAAATGAAGCTTAATCAGAAAACAGAATAGCTTTAGAGAATCAAATTATCACCAGTGAAAGTGCAGAGAGAGCTACTTACAAGGAGTATGAAAACAGCTGTAACTATGGCAGGTTGTTTTATTTAAACAAAAACAAACAAACAAAAAATTGGAGGCTGCACATGTTAAGAATTAACATTAAGATTAAATTTTCAGAAAAATTAGGTTTCAATTGTTATGTTCCTGAAAAGTAGCTAAACATGTCATCTATGACCAGGGTTCTATGTGTTGTATTTCTAATGTTTTTTTCAGTGTAAGAACAAAATCTTTTATCACTAAGCATGAGCCTTGCAAACTCACCATGGAGTCTAGGAATCAGTCATCTTTTTTTGATTTTATGTATCATTACCAGTTTTGCAGCAAGAATTTAACTGAGAATTCTGTTTATATTTCTGTTTACCCAGAACTGTCAATTATGTTCACTCTCAGGTACATGACATTGGCCTAGCAAATGCAGCAGAGTTTTGTGAGAAAAAAGTATACAAAAGGTCAATGACAGCTAAATTTCAGTCAAAGTTCTTTTTTTTTCCTAACTTTTTGATCAAAATTGAATTTCAGTATTTGAAGGTAAAAATTATTTTTACCTGCAGTGCATCAGATAAAGAATCTTGGATATATGCTACACATCTGGTACATATCTGTAAGTACAAACCAACAAGCAGGAGTTAAAAAATAATAAAAAGCAGATTTTTGCTGAATCTTCTCCTATTGCCAGGCAAATATATTGATAAATTGCCAAGAATTTCAGAACTGCGTGGTTGTCACAAAATTCAAAGCTAAACATAATTCACATCTACCAAGCTGCTGACTTAACACATGTTGTTAACTACCAGCAAAAAACCACATATATCTATATATCTATATCTATATATATTCACTAAAATCCTGAGGGATCAGAATAGATTATTGATTTATATTTTACATATTATAAATTGAAGGACAGGAACAAGGGACTGAGAATCAAAATGCTACATAGGTGAGCAAGAATGAGTAATGAAAAATAAACACCAAACTGCTTGTACAACTGAGAGGACACCTGCTATCTCTGGGGTGTATATTTTGGTGTCTTCAGTTTTGCTACGCCACATGCCTAGAGGTACTGGGACCTTAGAAGGCAAATAAACATCTTTTCTTATCTAAGTTCTGTTGTGGATTAGGATTCATTAGCTGCATGTCCTTGCAGCTGTGAAATGTAATGCCTCAGCCTGAGAAAAGCTACTTAATGCAAAGTCGTCTTAATATAAGGAAGTTAATATAATGCAGGAATACAGCACAAAGCACAAGCAGCACCTTACCCTTTCACCAGGCTGAAAAACTGATGTGCCTCCTACCTTTGGCTGCTCCATGGATTCTCTGATGTCTCTGCAGACACATTGTTTGATGTGGTTCAGACCACAGTAGTCTAATGATCAGAGAAGTTGGCAGAGAAAAAGGCATAGTGAGGTTCTGGTTCCTCCACCTTAGACTGTTTATTATCTTCTGCCAGACATGCAAAAACCAAACAAAAATACTTTGGAAGGTAGAGAACAAACTCCATATCTTGCTACATCCTACTTAACAGATCTAGTCTAGTCAGTAGTCTCGCCTTTGGATGGAAACAGAACTCCCTTAAACATAACAATATTGCTTGTTAAGCATAAACATTAGTTTACAGTTCATCAGCTGAGGTTATTGCTAATATTTCTAATTTTTTTTAAATATATGTAAGGCACTACCTGCTGGGTACTGTTGGTGAATGCTGAACACATAAGGCTAGTACTATATAGCAGCACGTGAAGGCAGAGGTTATTCCCCTTTCTGACAGCAACTTGCTAACTTTAAAATTCAGCTACACTGTGGGAATGTCCTACCTCTGCTTTTGGAAAATGTGTACCTTTTAAAGAACCAGTTTAATCAGGAAACTATTGAATAGAACAGGAATGAGGATGTAAAGTTTTTAAACATGCTGTGATAGTGCTACTTTGTCAATGGGATGGTAAACTTGACAATGTAGTCCAGTAGCCTGTGGAAAGAGAGGTCCTACTCAAATTAACATAGTCAAAGGAGCTGATACCAGGACTATTTCCCTCTTTGGTAGAAGGCTACCTGAATGGAAAAAAAGTGAAGTTCACTAACATTTGATTGTTGAAATACACTTTCTTTTCCACTTATCAAACTTAGACATCTCCTTGGTCAGCATGCTCATCCTTTCAATCCAGTGTGTCTGTCTATACCCAATTTTCTATCTAATTCAAGTCTGTGAATTGTGTTAGCTTAATAGATGCTTAGAAGTTAGAAGTAGTGATGTTCTGATATGTAGAGTCCAATTCCCACTTACAGACCTCACCCTACTTCTCCTTAAAGTCTCTGATTTTTTTTTTTAATTTAATGTTTTAGTTGTGTGTTTATTTATCTCTACTTTTTATACAGGGATAATTTAGAAAAAAAGAGCACCACAAGGTTTAGAACAAAACATAGATACACTTTTCCCTGCTAATTTACTCAAGAAATTGAACTGACCATGCATAAATAATTGCAATTGCTAAGGGGGACATTACACTACCTACAAACTAGGACCAATATTTAAATACAGATGTCTGATACATGTAAGTATATGGCAAACTCCTTATGTAATCAAGAAACTATATGGTGTTCATAAAGTTGATAGTAGTAGTAGTAAGATATATGCCTAGGAAGATTTGAGCATGAAATTCTGAGGTCACCCTTCCATTCGTTCACTCCAGTTCAAAACATTCTTAATATTAATTTAAAAATAATACAGTTAAATGAGTTGTTTATCATTTGCTTTTTGACACTTGGATTAATTTAGGAAATCTTATCTTTGACATATAAGGAGGATCATACACTGCAGTCCCAATTGCTTTTACCCAGTAATGTGAGAGTTCATCAGCATATAAGAAAGCTATATGACAATCGTTGCTGACTGTGCATTATTTCCAAATGTCCTGAGCAAAACGCACCAAGCCAATGCATAAAATCTGATGTGAATAACTATAACAGATTCTGAGATGGTGCCTACACGTAGTCTAACAAGTTTACATCCAGAACTGGATAGGAAGACCAGAATAGGAAGTATTCTGTCCACAAAATGCTAAAGACTAGAATAATAGATTCAGAACTGTTGGCACATAAACTGTAGGCCTGCTATGAATTATGGTGGTCTTCCTGTGCACGCACAAAAAGTACTGTGCTCCAAGATAAATCAGGCTAGGGACGAATTTACACTCCAAGATCCTGGGAGTCAGTTTGTGCCCAGGAGTACAGGAATAGCTATAACTGTTGTGCGATAGCTGCATGCATTCTGCCCAGCACTCCTACCTGCAGCATTACTCACTTGGAAACCCTTCAGATATTTTCACAGAAGAAGACATAAAATCCAGGAAAACTAATGCTAGTACTATCAGGTGTTGAAGGATGAGGGTTTGGGGCAGAAGAGCAATTATCATTGTGTCCTTCTGTTCACACTGAACTCACTACTCTGGAGACAATAGAAACAAAGTCTACATAAAACTTCTGCAAGGGGTGTTGAGAGAAAAAGAACAGTGATGCAAAGTTTGCATTCTGGTTTGTTTTTTTTTTTTCTAGTATGTCTCTCAGAAGTTGTGTGCTCTTACCTTATGAGACTGGGGAGAGCAATAAAAATTTAAAACAATAGACAGTGACACTTTCGGTCAGTCACAAATATTACAGAAATAGAATACTTGCCAGTTAAGTCACCCACAGTGACAGGCACAGTATTCTGTACTTAAATCTCATAAAATGTTCTTCTGAACGGTTATTGCTTGTGAATAGGAAACTGTTGCTCCCCTCTACAATTAATTCGATTAGATGTTAGGGTTTCTTTCTGAGAAAAAGCAGCAATACTGTACTCCGCAGAGCTTTCAAGTGGTTCTGGGACCACATCTTTTTTTTTTTTTTTTCCCCTTTTCTAACCCTAACTCTGCATGTACTCTTTGTTTAAATCTGCATTACAGAAGTGCCAAAAGCTGAAACTCACCATGGGAAGCTGATTTTGCAGAAAGCAGCTACAAGAGGTACTTTGTCACACTGAAAAATATTTCCGTGTGGCTACACAGAAAATAAAGTCTACGCATTAAGACATCCTTTCATGTAGAAGAATTGACATGAATTTCACTTTTTTTTTTTGTAACTTATTGTTTGTATTCTAACATTAAAGACCAATCAAAATAAAAATTCAGCAAAAAGTTAGACATTCCCTTGTCTCACTGTGTTAATATCAGTGCTTGACTAAATTTATTTATTTCTCATCACATCATCACCAGTTATAATGCCCTGTAGGACAGAAGAGAAGTTAAAACACAGAAAGACTGAATGTAATGAGGAACTTAACCTTAAGTTATAGGCATCTGGCCTCTGCAGAGAAATATAAAATGCTGAAAGAATTGTTTAAGCTCTTTCTACATTATGTAGGAAGAGCATGTGGTTTTAAGTAACAATTACCAAATTACAAACATTTAAACAAGGTATTGTTTAAATATAATTAGTTCTATGAAAAAAACAATAAGCATGAGAATTGGCCTGAAATTTGATTGTTTTGTAGGTTGCTTATTGCCTGCAGCACTGACTTTGATGCCTTTGTCTGTTTAGAGTTTGCAGCATGAAAAATTCCTTAATAGCTTTGCTGTTCAGTTTGCTTTTGTCCATTATATAAGTACTAAGGATAGATAAATCCCTAAATCTTTTATGATATAGGAAATTAACAGTGAAGATTATTCTGCATTCCAATGGGAAGGCTTAAAGAAAGGTGTTTGAAAGCTTCATTGCTGTGACCTCAGCCTTGCTTCATTAAAGTTCCATATTATTATGCAAAAACTAAGTTATTTTATTCTTATTAAAATGTGGTAAAGTCATAACAAGAGACATGTGAATACTTTTTCCCTGCAATTAATCAGGCTTCATAGTGGCCTATCTATTTGTAATTCTGTGAAGAATTTTTTGTGAGGAAAAAAAAAATCCATGGAGAGTCAGAAGAAACAGACCTATATTATTTTACAAGTTGAAGATAAAAAAGAATTCCATGTTTCTTTAAATCTTAAAGTACAATAAACTTGTTTTAAAGGAGAGTTCAGCCTGGCAGGCACCTTTATCATTAATCTTTGTGCACTTGTAAAAAACCTATCAAATGTTCTAGCAAGCTTATGGAAAAGTTTTGCGTGGTGTACTATCAGTTTCCACTTGTAAAGAGGATGATTAATTTGTGGGGGAAGTAGAGTAGAAAATGTTCAAAATAGTCCAAAGCACAAGTAGCGCCTTCAGTGATTGGTTGAATTCCTTTCTAATGAAACATTGCATGCCCCCAGGGCAGGTTGCAGGCATCATCTTCTCTGATCACACCTTAACAACCAACTAACTCACATACAAGGATCTGGGAGAAAACTCCCTGAGTCTGGCTAATGTCCAAGGAATTAATAGAGCAGTTCATTCTACTAATGTAAACGTGGGAGAAAAATTGTTTCTTAAACAAAAGAACCAGTGTTAAACTGACGCAGCCCAATAACACAGACAAGCATCCTCGTATTCTTAGGCATTCAGATAAAAACTCTGAGAAAGAATATTTGAGAAAAGCTGCCTACTTAACGAAAAAAAAAAAAACCCAAACAACTAAAACTACAAAAGGAACAGATTTTCTTAATGCTTAACTTTACTGTAAGTCAGCTGGTTTGACCACATACCAGAGCAATGTACTCATACACAGTGTTGGGCACAGATGTTATAAGAATGTGTGTGTGTGTAAGTGTCTCTCATAGAATTTTGGGGGATTTATTTTAATATATCTGTTCTTCCAAATCTATTGATCTGCAGTAATTTTGAAAAGAAACAGATCGTTCAATGAAGGGTCAAATAGTAAATTCCTGCATTCATAACTGCAAAGGAAACTCAAAACATGTTATGAAATGGAAACAGTAAACTCAACCAGGGAGGAAACATGTTTGGCATTTTTAATATTAAAACATCACACTTCATTTGTGGAGATGAATATTTAAATGGAATTGTATGTAAGGCTATTGTAAAAATAAGATAATGAATGGATCATAAATTGAGTCATTTTGTATTGTTCATTAATTTATATAAATTTCAAACTGGTGTAACTACTGTATTTTGTTACATAAAAAATATAATTGATTTATCTAATAGTGCCCTGAGTTTTGTACCTGATGAAATAGATTCAGAATACAGGAAGATGAAATATTTATTCAAAGACTGATTATGTTCTGAATGTATACCTACTTAATTTAATCTGACTATCAAATTTTGAAAACTAGAAAAAAGTACCCACAGTGATAACTAAGTCCTGAAAAGAATGAGAAGAAGCAAAAAGAAAGACTTATACATTTGTTTCCATTCTTATATTGCTGTCACACTAGTAGATATTTCAGAATTTCAAGCAGCTTTCACTTTCATAGTGAAATGAAATATCAAAAAGTAGCACAAATATAAACCCGATGACACAGTGTCCTCTGAAGGCAAAGTTCACATAGATTCGTATTTTAAAAATATTGAAGTGCAATGAAGCATATAGTGCAAACAGCTTTGACTACTTTTCAAATTAATTTAAGAATATTCATTTTAAATTTAATTCTAATGATCTCTGTAACTGAAGGCACTGTTTGACAGATAACTCTAGAAAGTGAAGGTGTTCCTGAACTGTTAAGTTGGAAAGAGTTTGGAGCTATTCTATGGCTGTCTTCCTCAAGAGCTATTGTTTGATTGCTGTTGGCCCTTGCTACAAGGTGAGGGATTGAAGGTTTGAAATCATATTTACTTGTTGAAGTTGGAAGAAAAAAGCAGCAGAATATTGCTTTCCTTTCACATCCTTGATTTGCTATATTTGTCTCTATCGTTTTACTGAAGGAAGTAGTGACACTTTTTTCAAAGACAGATAAATTAAATATCAGATACTATCAATATTTCATTGGCTTTGTAGGATATTTTGTCTGGCTCTTCAGCATATGAATTTGCAATCTGATAATTACCATTAGTCTTATAATGGTAATTCTCAGAACATTTGTAAATAATTACTTTTTTTCATCCATTTTGTCTATCAAGGTATTCCTTCAGCTCCACAAGCAAGAGTTGAATTCCTGCCTCAGATGACTTTCTTAATTATAATATTATCCACAGAGATGCTTCAATTCTCAAAATCTCTCGTCTAAACCTGAATATTTTAAATCTTTTCAGTTAAATACTCACTGAATAAGACATAAACTCTTTGTCATAACAATCTTTGTAGAGGCTCTTTTTATCTTTCCAAATGTAGTAAGCAGCTGTTTTATAACAGTTGATGATTCAAAATACAGTTATTATAATACTACCATTCTTACATAGATATTTAGCTTTATTTCTCCATGACTTGTTTGTATTTGTGCAGAACATGCTTTTTTTTTTTTGCTTGAAAAGTAGCAGCAAAGAGTTACCACATGAAGATACAAACACTTGCAAATAAGCATTTCAATAGAAAGAAATGCCTAGGTATATATAAAAGGAAATTAGGATTTCCTCCATATGTGGAGGCACAGGAGTGGACATAACTGAAATATTTCCCAGCTACACATGTTCTCCCTGAAGTTAATCCAGTTAAGACGTTAAAGAGCTTACAAAAGGCATAGCTTTTACTTAGCATCCTGTAATATCATTTTATGGAGAATTAAATTAAGTGTTCGTTTTCCGGAGAGGAGGTTGTCCTTGTTTCCAATCTTCAGTGGGTTGAATTGCTTTTAAGAAATGTTTTTCTCCATGCTGAGACTAAAGGAAATTCATTTCTTAAGTGAGGCAAGATGAATCTAGCCACATTGCTGTACAGGATTATGACATATTGTGGATATATTTCTGCTGAAGATTTCATTATATATTTCTGCTGAAGATGTTCTGTCAGAAGCATTGAAGTGAAGTGGCACAGCAGGGTGACTAGTAGCAAAGCCTCACACAGGGTGTCCTGAAGTCTACTGAGTCACAAAAAAGAAAGACCCTACTACAACACACCAGATGTATGGCTTGGCTTGACAAAGCAAAACATGTAAGTAGCTCACTTACAATAAATTGTAGAATTTATCAAGTATGACCATGTTTGCCCAACAAAGAACTGTGAGAATGTTCTAGAGACATGCTTAATTAACCCAAATTACCAACAATTTATTCCAAGCCCTTAGCTGCAACTTCACAGCACTGGACAACTAAAATTTAACAAAGTGTGTATTTCTAAGAAAAAAATGACATAGGAAAAAATTCAACCTAAAGAATGACATCAAAGTACTTACTTCAACAAAGTCGTGCTCTGAATTGCTCAGCAAAGATAGTAAATGTATATAAGCCGGTGGAATCATCTACACAACCAATATCACTCTGTTATCCTGGTCTATGAGAAATTCATGGCTGGGATCATTCAAAACATGTAAGTGAGACCATTTATTTAAAGAATATTGTTTGCAAGTGGATTTTTTTCTATTAACCTCTCTTCATTTTATGCCTGAAGGTAGATCACGCATGCTACAATATTTGGTCTCTTTTCTTTGCAGGCAGAAGTTGTAATATTGCCAGATCTCATTACAAGCACTTCTTTTCCTAATACCTTGTGGTGTAACCCCAGCCAGCAACTAAGCACCACACAGCTGCTCACTCACTGCCCCCAGGTGGGATGCGAGAGAGAATCAGAAGACCAAAAGTGAGAAAACTCATGGGTTGAGATAAAGACAGTTTAATAGGTAAAGCAAAAGCCACGCGCGCAAGCAAAGCAAAACAAGGAATTCATTCACTACTTCCCATTGGCAGTAAGGTGCTCAGCCACCTCCAGGAAAGCAGGGCTCCATCACGCATAACAGTTACTTGGGAAGACAAAACACCATCACTCCAAACGTTCCCCCCCTTTCTTCTTCTTCCCCCAGCTTTATATGCTGAGCATGATGTCATATGGTATGGAATATCTCTTTGGTCAGTTGGGGCCAGCTGTCCCAGCTGTGTCCCCTCCCAACTTCTTGTGTACCCCCAGCCTACTCGCTGGTGGGGTGGGATGAGAAGCAGAAAAGGCCTTGATTTTGTGTGAGCACTGCTCAGCAGTAACCAAAACATCCCTGTGTTATCAACACTGTTTTCAGCACAAATGCCAAACATAGCCCCATACTAGCTACTATAAAGAAAATTAACTCTATCCCAGCCAAAACCAGCACATGCCTCCTTACTGAAATCTATATAATTAATGAGGATTCCCCCTTGAATAAAAATAAATTTCTAGCTTTTACTGCAGTGGAGAAAAGCTTGAGAGCATGTTTCAATGCATCTTAAAAATTAGGAAAAAAAAAAAAAGTATTTCCCAGAACTACTGTTATCTTTAAGCTGTTTTCTCATTCTGAGGGGTCTACCACTATTTTCAAGTATGCCAAATTTGTCTTACTTGGATGGACTGTGGTTTCACATAGGTGATAGATTTTCTGATTGCTGTGAGGATATATTTAACTTTTTAAAGTTATGTATGCACACACACAGACACACAAATATGTAAGAGTGTATATGGTTTGTGTGTGCATAAATATATTTATTTTCTTGAAGGTGAGGGGAATTAATTATAGAACACTTCTTAGCATATTTTAAACACATGGAGAAATTGATGTAAATTCACATAATGTCATTTAACTCCATGCAGACCTATTCTTTAAGTGCAACAGAATCTGGCTGATGAAAAGCATTTAAACCCTAGTATTAATAAAGACAGGAAAAAAGCTACTGATACTCTAGCTGAAATGATAGAATATAATGAAAACTGATCATGCTCCCTACTTTTTCATCCTACATAATATGATGGACAAGAAGACTGGTTGAAACTCATTAGACTTTTCTTTATTTACCACCAGAAATAGAGCATACAAGAACTGTCTGTGGGGTTCACAGGTGTAGAAGTTCAGCAATATGCCAAATAGTGTTAAACTAAAACAAATAAACACATACCCCCCACCGCTTACCACTATCTATGAGATCCTAGATAATAAATCCTAGAAGGTATTATGCTGCGGCAAGTTTGTCACCCTAGCTAGTCATGAAGAATTTCAATCCTCCCTGCAGTGAGCTATATGTTATTGGATAAATAACATTTCACCTTTCTGTGAAAAAAGGGATAACTGCATCTTATGCTCATCTGGTGTTATACTTATGGCAAAGGGTAGGCCCCATAATCTTCAATATGCATCACAATGTGTTTCAGGGTCCTAGGTCCTTCATTCTTCATATTACCATCTATGCAGAGAGCCTTGTGGATCACATTCACAGCAAAACCACAAGGGTTGTTCGTGTGAGACCAGCAGGAGTGAGCAGGCAGTCCTCATCAATCACATCTGGGAAGACAGTAAAGGACCACCAGGTCCCTGCACAGAGTGCCTTTGAGGCCACCACGAGACACTGTGTACTGGCCTCATCCAAGTGAGTATACAGGGATAAACTGAAGGAGCATGCACTGCTGTGCAGTAACAAGTCTTATGGGTTCTGCTGGTCAAATCCTCATACACTTGAGCTGTTTTACCATGGACAAAACAGATTCCAGTGGGTTGTTTTTCCTTATCTAGGCTACAGAATCTGCACACATTATCTGTACAGAAATAGCAAAGAGGAGGCAAAGTAACAAGCTATTCTGCAGCTGGTAGATGGTCAGAAAAGAAAATCTGTCCCATGGTTTCCCATCATGAAAATTTTTTCTAAAACATATAAAATTATTTGTAACAAAGATTCCTGAGGTATACTGTTACAGAAATATGGGCTCACCATAACAGTTTAGAACTCTGTCCCACCTAGTGAGATATTCTGATCCTGAGAGTGACCAGTCAGGTGCTTCAAGCAATGAGTCAAAAAACTCTGTATCAATTAAAAATAAAGTAAACACTAATTTCTTACAAAGCATGAATACTTCAGACATAAATCTGTAAACTTGCATTGTTTTGCAAAAGTACCATTAAGATCACAGCCTTGCACAAGAGTAGTGGTTAATTCTCAGGTAAATAGAAAATATAATTTTAAAAACTTTTTTCTTTTATTTTGTTTTGAAGACATGCTGTTAGGAAATGGTCTTGATTCAGTCCTTTAAAAACAATTACTTGAGCATTTAAATAATGACATTGGTAACTTCGTCTTGTGCTGTATCCAAAATATACGGAAAAGTGCTCATCTTTTCACTTTGAAAATATGTGTTATTCTTCCACTCTAAACTTAAGTTTTTTTCCAATAATATCATAAAGTAAAAAAAAATCCAACATTTGATTTTTTGTTTCTTTTATTCTTCTTATCTCGTTCTTTAACAGCCCGTTATTTCTAAGTTACCTCATAGTTTCGGTGGATAATGAAAACAGTAATACTCTGTATTCCAAAAGACAAGCATTTGCATAACTGACTTACTGAAACATGCTGAAGCAATTGGCATTGTAAAATATTACAAGTGCTAAAAGTGCTTTTTTCATTAATCATTGTAAATGGTTCTGACATTTTTTAAGGGCCAATTTTATGTGGAAATTATCCAAACCCTTTGCGTAAAATGATTTTTTATTTAAAACCTCTTAACATGGAGTGGTGATATTACTTCAATTTGTTTCAAGAGAGAATTATATAGCCTTTTGAGGGAGAACAATAACCATATCTAAAGAAAGCATTTATTGAATTTAGACATTTTTAGTTATATTTGTTATCAGTAACTAACATTATGGTTATGCTTTTCCATGTAAAAGTACAATTTTTATGGTAAAAAAGAAAAAGGATCAACATTTTATTTCAAATATTTGTTTTAATGACTTGTTAACACGTAGTGGATTTAAACAAGCCTGAGATGTTCCATGGTTTTGTGAAAGGAAAATAGAGAATTTTTACTCACCTCCTTATTATCACAGTGCTTTAATCTGAAAATTTCAGACTCATACATTCAATTTTTTTCATGTACCTTAACAACTCCCAGAAAACAAACTTACACATTTCAATGTTGCTAATTTATAAACATTTTTATTGCTCAAAATAACTAGTTCACATTAATTAAATTTCCTATTGGAAATTATCTTTTGTGTTCATCATTAAGCAGAATTTTTCAGTTGTTTCACAAAGGTAAGGGTAACTACACATCGTATCTGCAAAATGTCATGGTCTTGCCTACTGAAACTGAATATTCTTTCAATCATTTCAGCCCAGATGACTTCATGAATTTGTCCACTGAAAAAGTCTAAAATGTGCATTCACTGAGATATTTCCCTCAGAGGCTGGTAAGCAGGAAAGGTCTGATCTTGTCTGATCAGCCGGAAGTACCAACATAGGTGGCCTCATAGGGCTAATAAGCACAATGTTTGAAAGGATTTGAGAGCATAAAGATGATTGATAGTTTTACTTCATCATGCTGCTTCCCTTACAGCACCAAGTGGTGAGCATTATCTATGTACTGCATTTCTCACTTCTGAGTGGCTTTTCTTTCTCAGGCTTCTGAAGTGAGGGGCTGGGGATAAAGAACATGTCACTGAAAGCAAGTGAGAAAAAAAAACAAAAACAGAAAACAGAGAAAGCTTTTCAGAATTGGTTCATGGTTCATCTTCTTACTGAAGGAGCAGTGATGCTTTCCTTAAGAATTTGACCTTTGTTTACTTTCTCAAAGTTTTCCTCCTACTCTTCAGACTCAATTTTAGAAGACACCCAAGACCACACTGGTTTGCTTCTGCAAGGCCCTATTCTCCTTTTTCTTCAGTCCCTGCTATGATAGCATCCATTTTTTTGTTGTAGCCATGTGACTCCAGGCTGTCTCTGTTTAAGTACAGTAAGTGAAAAAGACAGACAACATGAATTAATTATTTTGCATTAAAAAATACCTTTGGCAACGACTGATCAAGATCAAGCTTTCATGAAAACTGACAGTTCAGAAAACTTTTTTGTTTGTAAATTATTGGATGGTTTTCTCCTGTTGTAGCTGTTCTCACAGTCCAGGATTATTCACACTTCAGACCATTTGTGAATATGTTATTGTGCTGGTTTTGGCTGGGATAGAGTTAATTTTCTTTATAGTAGCTAGTATGGGGCTATGTTTGGCATTTGTGCTGAAAACAGTGTTGATAACACAGGGATGTTTTGGTTACTGCTGAGCAGTGCTCACACAAAATCAAGGCCTTTTCTGCTTCTCATCCCACCCCACCAGCGAGTAGGCTGGGGGTACACAAGAAGTTGGGAGGGGACACAGCTGGGACAGCTGGCCCCAACTGACCAAAGAGATATTCCATACCATATGACATCATGCTCAGCATATAAAGCTGGGGGAAGAAGAAGAAAGGGGGAGAACGTTTGGAGTGATGGTGTTTTGTCTTCCCAAGTAACTGTTATGCGTGATGGAGCCCTGCTTTCCTGGAGGTGGCTGAGCACCTTACTGCCAATGGGAAGTAGTGAATGAATTCCTTGTTTTGCTTTGCTTGCGCGCGTGGCTTTTGCTTTACCTATTAAACTGTCTTTATCTCAACCCATGAGTTTTCTCACTTTTGGTCTTCTGATTCTCTCTCGCATCCCACCTGGGGGCAGTGAGTGAGCAGCTGTGTGGTGCTTAGTTGCTGGCTGGGGTTATACCACAACAGTTACTTTCTCTGAAGATTGTTCTTTAATGCAAGAATAAGCTGATGTGTAAGGGTTGTACTTCATTATTTGGCTGAATGGCACAAATGTATCCTTCCCTTATCTATTTATGATTATTAAATTTTAGAGTAATGTGATCATTGTTCAGCTATATTTAGTAGCTTCGGAAGGATTCAAGAAATCTGATTGTATCTGAGGACACAATCACAAAATTATGAATACTCAGTAACACCAGCTTTACTGTAAAACCTTAAAAAAACGTGGAGAGTGAGTACTGTTGATAGCTCCTTTCGAGGTCTACCTCTCTTGCTGGCTACTGCCTGCAGCTGACACACCAGACATTAATTTCAATAATCACCTGCTCTCCAGCTGTTTGACTCAATCATTTCCAGTAGCTTAGGATGGAGCATGTCACCAATCACAATGGGCTGTGCCAGAATATCTCCAGAAACCAGACTTCCCCAGAATTGCTTAGCAGTACAATTTTATTGAACACTTTTTCACGGACATTTCTTTATTCATGTTAGTATGACAAATAGCAAGTGTATCACTCTGTACCAGTATCACACGGTGGGTTAAACTGTTCAGGAACTTGAATCCAGAGAATTCAGCTATGTCTCTAATTTATGCATATTTCAATCAACTCTTATTCCATTATGTTATGCATTCTTCTATATGGTTAGTATCTTCAATATGATTCCATCATACACTTTCTATTTCTAATTTCTACTTTGTCCTTAAAAGAAGTATGTAGAAAAGTTTCAGTCACTGTTTCGTGTTTAGTTCATACTACAGGTCTTTAAAGACGTACATAGATATTTAGGGCCCCGTAAAACCTCCTCTTCAAAATGCCACTTGTCTTTCAGTAGGCATACACTTTCACTAGTACTTTGCTGAACATCAGAAATCTGATTTCAGTATGTAACTATTTATCTGTCATATTATAAAGCCGATCTCATTTCAGCACAATTATAATATTTAGATTTCATGTTTTTATGCTTACATAAGTTAAGTTATAATGGTGGAATATTTGAATTGTGAACATCTCTTTTTAGTCTGATTTCTTTTAACCCAAGGAAATTAATCTTATATGATTATTCTGTTCCTGGCTGGATGCACAAAACACTGTCTGCCTTGCTTCATCTCAATATCTTTTGAACCGTCTGGTCAGTCTCAATCAGAATTGCTAGAAAGATCAAGACATCATACAGATCAAGATGATTAAGATGTCATGGAGATCATAGACATCAAGATGTTCTTCAAGCTTCTGAAAATATCCACCCAAATGAGAAGAAAAACTTAGATACTGCCCTCATACAGTAAGACTTCAGGGAATGTTTAAACCTAATTAGACTCTGGAGAAACAAGTTTTTAACTGGATTTGCACCAGATACCAATGAATCCAACCACATGAAAAAAGCCATAGCAAATCAGACTTTGTCAGTTCCAGTGTGCTTGAAAGTTGCTTCTATAGAAATAATTTGTAAGATGGTACCTTCAATATTCATCTAAGGTCACGATGGGCACTGCTGCAATAACATAACTAGTTTATTTTCTCAGTCTTGCTGTATTACTTTGCCCAAAATTTTATGTCGAGAATCCTCAGCTTTAGCATTCATGGTTTTGTGTGTCCTGCCTTATGCTTGTATTTGTGACAAACTGATTTATACAAGGATCTGATCCCATAAACAACTAAGACATTGCATGAATAAATGCTAAAGGTTTTTTAAGTGAGGGTCCAGGAAAACTTTGAAAGACCTTTGTAACTCTGGCAGAATATCAGACAAAGGAAACCCCAAGTCCAAAACTCTCTATTGTATGTGACTTGCTGGAGACAGCTGAGTTGGAGAATGGAGGTGGCTGCTTTCAGTCAATGCAAGTTCTCCTGAATGTTTACATTGAGGCAGACCTTGGAGGTCTTTAGGAATATGTAACTTTGGAAACAATGCATTGGATCTAGTTGGCAATGAAGCTGACAGTTGCCATGAGGGCTGAACAGAGGAGATGGTTTTCATGTGTGTTATTCACTTATATGTATTTTACTGTCTAAGTTACGTAAGATTATCTTTTTAAGTTTAGCATAAGAGAAGCATAACCTGATGCATGATAGGCCAACTCTTTCTGAAGTTTGAATTCCATGCTTTGCCTGCTTTAAATATACTTTGTTTTATGCAGATACCTAAAAAGGAGAGGAAATCATGCTATCCTAACAACAGGTATCTGAACACAAAGAAATTTAGAAAGGTATCAGCCCTTTTCATGGTGCCTAGATAAAAGTGTCCGGTACTAATGAGGTGTGTTACTATTATGCTGGACCCACACAACTGGAAAAGCTACAAGATCAGGAGAGAAACCTGGTAAAGGTCTTGATCATAAAGTGAAAAAAAGAAAATAAAAAGAGTGAAAGATAAAAGAAACCAAGCTTAAAATATATATTCCCAGAAGGGTTAGTATTTTATGCAGGTTTTAAATAATACTGCTATTTCTGTTTGGTGTATTAAGTTGCTCCAGAAACCCATGTGGAAAATAACCCTATTTGCAACTAAAAATAAAATTTAACTTTAACACTTTCTCCTTCAGGAAAGGTCTTTAAAAAAATACTGTTTTTCACACTCAGCTGTTCTCTTTGTGTAACTACAGGTGTGTCTCTTCTAACTTTTACCCTCCTTAGAGGGGAATGTATCTTATAGTTTTACAAACCCTGAGAAAATATCTTATGAAATGTAGTTGCTCAAAAGTGCTTGATTATTAATTTATATTAGAAGCATATGTTTCAATGCAATTGATTAGGAAATTGCAATTAGATTACCCTCAGTGGGGTTCAAGTCACATAACATGTCAACAGTGTGGTTTATTTCTGAATCATAACGTCTTTGTGTTAATTATCTGACTTATTTTAGCTATCTGCTTTAGGAAAGGCATAGCACCCCAAAGAGTCGACATCAACACCAAAGACAAATTTGGCTAGCTACCTCAGCTGTATATTGCAAAAGTTTACATTTGGTCAAACAAACACAGTTTCTCACTAAAGGCCTCTTTCACAGCTGATACTGGACAGGTAAGTGGATTATTCCATGTGACTAAAAGAGAAAGGAAAAGACAAATGGGATCACTGCCCATGCCTAACTGTCTCAGGCAATTTTAGGTGCAAGCATAGTGCTGCTATAGTGATTTTGAGGTTATGATCTCTATTCACATTAAAAAGTAGAAAGGTTAAACTGCAACTCTGTGTCATGGATGGAGTGGTGTTTCCTACACTTGGTTTCTAATCCTTTGCCATCTCTCAGAACATCTATTGCAGAGTGCGACAATTACAGGTGATTTTCTTTCTCATAGAGGTGTTAAAAGGAATGACAGTATCCAAGTCATGTCCCTGTATGGAGTCATGACATGACTGCAACATGCATCTTAAGCTGGGTTTCTAGATCCAGTTATATACATGCAGCCTGTTAGAATAAGAGATACATTGCAAAGCAAAATATTCTAGTTTGACCTTATTGAAACATTTCCTATTTGCTTACATGAAATTATATGTCATCAGATTTGAGAAATTTCTGTTCAATGTTTCAAGTTCTGTGAAACAGGATTTGTAAGAAAAAATACCTGAAGAATTAAAATGTTTTCTGCATTTTTTTTCTTTTGAATTTATATGAGCTTCGTCTTCTGTAATTTTGTAGCACACATTTTTTCATAGTGGATATTACTAGGTTTAAAATAAAGAGAGAGAAAAACAGAGACAAAGAGGTGGAGAAATGTATTATTTATAGATCTGCTGCAAAAATATCTGGCTACTGCACAGTTGCTGGCAAATAAAAAGTCACATACCTTTTTGCCAAAATGCGTATGCCGTATGGTTGCCAAAGACAAACCATCTGCAATAGATGTCCTTTGGGTAGGTAATATCTTGTTTCCTGAATGACCAGTTTTACTGTGTCCAGAATAAAGAAGTGTATAGAAAAAAAATGATATGCTAAAATAAAGGAAGAGCAGCTTTCCACATTTGAAAGCTGAAATTATACATGTAGAAACACATTTAAAAAAAAAAAAAAAAAAAAATTTTTAATAATGTTTTCCTAAATACAGATTAAAATTCTAATAACATTTCTTTCTGGTAAACCTGTAAGCATTTAGACAGTAATCACCCACTTAAATAATTTTAACTTCTCTACTGGAAAAGGTTCTTAGTGCCTTTACAGAGATTACAAAGAAGGTAAATATTGGGCCAGATTTTCATAGTATCATAGAATCACAAAATGTTTTGGGTTGGAAGGGACCTTTAAAGATCATCTAGTTCAACCCCCCTGTCATGGGCAAGGACATCTTCCACTGGATCAGGCTGCTCAAAGCCCCATCCAGCCTGACCTTGAACACTTCCAATAGTGGGGCATCCACAACTTCTCTGGGCAACATGTTGCAGTGTCTCACCACCCTTATTGTGGTGAGACAATAAAATTCTTCCTTATGTCCTATCTAAACCTAAACCCACCCTCTTTCAGTTTAAAACCATTTCCCCTTCTCCTGTCACTACAGGCCTTGGTAAAAAGACTATCTCCATCTTTCTTATCAACCCTCTTTATATATTGAAAGGCCACAATAAGGTCTCTATGGAGACACTGATAGATTCAGCATTTATGTGTTTTAGTAGTCAATAACAGTGTTTTAAATCATCTCCAAATTGATGGTAAATCCTGCAAAAGGATTAGAATGTGTATATTATAGGGAATATCTAATTTTTCATGAATGAATTGGAATTAATTTATATATTGTGGCAATTTGTTAATTAAAAAATTCATTTAAATAATTACTTTTGATCACTTATCTTTTAGATATCATCTCTTTGTTATCATACTGGATATCTATTTCACAGTTTTAATTCAAATATAATTAAATTTTACATCCTTACAAATAGCACTTGTTCATTGTAGTTTCACACTGGCTTGAAAGATTAAAGAGAGTCTGATATAATGACTTCAGATGAAGCACACTTGCTTTCATTTATTACTGAAGCATGTAATTGTTCCAGTTCACACAACTGGTCTACTTATTTAAGGCTATTCTATACTTTAAGCATTTCTGTGTTCTTACTGTTTGCATCTCCCTTCCTCTCTTCCAAGATTCATAGACAGTCATATTCAGCTTTTAAATGCCTTGTGAAGTGTTTACTTACCCTTCTTTTTATATTAGTTTCCAAATCTCATCTACTTTTCCCCTCTAAGTTACTCCTTCAAGTGATTAATATTACATATTTTCTGTATTGCTCTTGGATTAAAAACAAAAACAAAAACAAAAAACCAACAAACCCCAAACCTCCCAAAACAGCCTCTCAAAGGGCTTGCTAGTGCATTGCAAATAAAACTACTTGCTAAATGTGTTTAATTTGCACTTTCATTATGTGGAGTAGTATGATTTTCATGGTCCTAAACTGAAAACATGAAGCATACCAGCTTTTTTTACTTTCTTTTTTTTTTTTTAATGAAATCTATTATAGCACAGAATTTAATAAGATGTTCTCCATTAATATCTGCCTGCCAATAAATATTTTCTAAGTGGAATCTTTTAGATGAGACTTCCATAATACATCACTTACTGACTGAACTGGTCAAGGTACTGCATCTGTTGTTTATCAAATAATTCATTACATCGAAGTAAATTTAAACCCAGCCAAAGACTTCTGTGAGAGCTTGTGATCAATACAAAATTATAGTGTCTCTCATAGGGATGTGTCTATCACAATTTTGGTACCTGTATCTGAACTAATTACCCAAAGGTTTCCTGTACAGAAAACCGAGACAAATGGGCACTTTAGGTTTGTAATTTCTCTGACTTATTTTAGGTGTTAACATTGGGACTAGATCTATCATATCCAAAGGTCCAATCTCCATTTGGGATAAAGGAAGACTGTGGGTAACTAGCTCAGATATAGATATCAACATCATGTGTGGCAGGAATCTTAACCTTACTGTGCCTTCAGTTTTTAAAGCTAGTAGTCTTGAAAGCTCTCTGAACATTTGAGAAAGGCTTATTAGTTTATGTTTTCCTTCAGGGAGCTGATGATTGTTTCCAGATAGTGAATTTGCTTCATTGTCCATTAATTACCATTCCCACGTTATCTATATTCCTGAAGATCCATGATACAATTTACCTGAAAAAACATAATTTACACTTATTTATAGTCAAACAAATAATAGTGCCTAATCAAAAGGGTCAAGAAAATATTCACAGAGGCTATCTTATATTCTTCAACATATGCAATCAGCTCAATGTGCCCCAATCTTATAACTTTCTTGAACAATTTCTTAGCTTTGTTAAAAATGTATTCCAGTTATCAGTGAGAAGGAATAAAGATTGTATTTTGCAGACTGGAACAAAAAAAAAAAAAAACAGGTAAAGACTCCATTATTATAATATAATCATAATATTACATATGACTGGAATTGCTATGTACATTCAAAAAAATGTGCAAAGCCATGTCCAAAGTGAAAACAAAGTTGATGATTAGATCCATTGTAGTTTACAAAAAATGAAGAAAAAAAAATCTCCTCGTTATTTCCTGCTAAAGGTCTTGGAACAGGTTGTGTCCTCTTTCATAAATGTAAATGTAAATGCCCAGTAAAATAAAATATTATGTGAAAGGTACCAAAAGGAATAGAAGGCATTTTAAAAGCACAATAAGTGCCATTTGTGTGCCTTTTTTCTCTAGAATAGTAAAGAATACTCTGAAGTATGAAATTCATATTTAGCCAACACTGTAAAAATTCCGTAGTTTAGTCTTCCCTTTCTGATTACCCTGATTACTTTTCCACCCACTTTCTGACCAAGTCACAACCTTTATTATTGGCCCTGATAGCACTGATGCTATCAATGTTATCACATGATCATAAACATCTAAGCCTTGATAACAGAAATATGTAAGCTGATGGCAATATCTGCTGAGTGATATGAAGAGAGATTAAAAAAAATAATAAAGGAAGAGACAAAATCCATCTGAAATGAGAAAGTAATATGTGCAACATCCAAACCCAAAGAAGGGAAATTGTATAATTAAGTGGGATGAAGCAGTTTCCTGCCTTCTATCAAGAATTAAATTTGCAAAATGTGATGAAAGCCATATTTCTAGCTGAGCAACTTACTTATGTTTCCTTCTCTTTCCTCTTTCCCCCAAAAATGTCTAAGACTGGAATTTTGTCAGTATTTTCATTTCAAAGTATGAATAAGGTGACATTTTAGATATTGTATTTCTGTTGTTCTTTTTAATTTCCTTTGTTTTTTTTACATTTTTCCCTTTTCCATTTTGCCTTTTTCCAAACAATTACTCTTCATGTTTCCCTTTGTGCATGTTACCTGTATGCTTGTACTCTTGTGTGCTCTTAAAAATTTCTTAATATATAAATGTTACTCGTTGATTTTGAAATGATTGCCTACATCACAAAACAGTGTCTATACTTTTTGTGTTTCTTGATTCTTACTTGCATATTTATACATACCCCCACAAACATGTTCTTTTGTGTATATGTATTTCCAAATATGTCTTGAAGGCCAGACACCCAAGGTGATGGAAACCAATTTGAAATTGATGAATTTGTAAAGCTATTGGGCTAAACAGGGCACAATAACCACTGTGAAAGAAATAAAATAGTCTTTATTTTTCTCTGTGCAACAACAAAAACATTGTTTGCTATATTTATCCCCGGCTCTTCACTATCTGAAATGACTTTATAACTATCTATGAAAATATGATTCCCATTTTCACCATAGGCTCAATTTTGTCAAGTGATCTCACTCAAATAACTGTATTGAAAGAAGTCAGAGTTGGATACGAAGAGAATGTCCTGGTTTCAGCTGGGATAGAGTTAATTTTCTTCTTAGTAGCTGGTAGAGTGCTGTGTTTTGGATTTAGGATGAGAATAATGTTGATAACATGCTGATGTTTTGGTTCTTGCTGAGCAGAGTTTACACTAGTCAAGGACTTTTCAGCTTCTTGTGCTCTGCCAGGTGCATAAGAAGGTGGGAGGGAGCATAGCTAGGACAGCTGACCCAGACTGGCCAAAGGGCTATTCCATACCATATGACGTCATGCTCAGTATATAAGCTGGGGGAAGAAGAAGGAAGGGGGGGGACGTTTGGAGTTGATGGCGTTTGTCTTCCCAAGTAACCGTTACGCGTGATGGAGCCCTGCTTTCCTGAGGATGGCTGAACACCTGCCTGCCCATGGGAAGTAGTGAATGAATTCCTTGCTTTGCTTTGCTTGCGTGCATGGCTTTTGCTTTACCCATTAAACTGTCTTTTTCTCAACCCATGAGTTTTCTCCCTTTTACCCTTCTGATTCTCTCCCCCATCCCACCGGTGGGGGGAGTGAGCGAGCGGCTGTGTGGTGCTTAGTTACTGGCTGGGGTTAAACCACGACAGAGAAAAAAAAAATTATCACACTTTCTGTTTGAATCTGGAAGCAAATACAGTAATTAATTACATATAATTTAATGATTATAAATACAGACTACAATTATTTAATTGTACATTTATAATTATAAATTCTTATATATTTTTAAGAGCAACTTGATTGTGCATAAATACAAGCCAATGTTGTTGCGTAATTCCTTTTTCATCTTACCCTTTCTATAAATAAAACTCACAACTTAAAACCAATACCTTTGAACTTTGATTTTTTTGTAGTTATTCTGTGAAATGTTTGTAGAAAGTTTGTTGTACTCTCTGATGTCAGGTATTTGTATCAGGGGCTTCTTTGTTTCAATTTCCCTTTACTAGATACTTTGAATCACACCCTTCCTGTGGCAGTGATTGATTAACAATGAAAACAACAATTTTGTTTCCACAGGAAATGAGAAAATTTTCCCTTTGCACACTATTCACTAGAAATGCCTATCACAAAAAATATCTTTCTTCATAATATCTTGTTTTCCTCCTTGCTCTATGGACTGCTTACCATGTTGTATCACATGTATCTTCCTCACTTTGTCTCAACTGTTGCACAAGCCTTTACCAGTTCCCAGCCCTCATCTCAACTTGGAAAGTTACAATCATGATTTTTCTGCAGGACGCATCATATTTCACACTCCTGAATACTTTGAAAACAGCTCAGACTATATATTTTTATGCATCTAATTGTGATCCTCTGTATCACTTTTGGAGACATACGTTGTGGTTTAACCCCAGCCAGCAACTATGCACCACACAGCCGCTCACTCACTCCCCCCCCGTGGGGTAGGGAAGAGAATTGGAAGGGTGAAAGTCAGAAAACTCCTGGGTTGAGATAAGAACAGTTTAATAATTGAAGTAAAATGAAATAGAATGGTAGTAGTAGTAATAATAATAATAGTATAATACAATAATAATATACAAAGCAAGTGATACACGACACAATTGCTCACCACCCACTGACTGATGCCCAGCCCATTCCCGAGCAGCAATCCTTTCCCCCCCCCCGGCCAACTCGCCCCAGTTATTTACTGAGCATGACGTCATATGGTATGGAATAGCCCTTGGGCCAGGCTGGGTCAACTGTGCTGGCTGTGCCCCCTCCCAGCTTCTTGTGCGCTGGGCAGAGCATGGGAAGCTGAAAAGTCCTTGACTGGTGTAAGCACTACTTAGCAACAACTAAAACATCAGTGTGTTATCAACATTATTCTCATACTAAATCCAAAACACAGCACTATACCAGCTACTAGGAAGAAAATTAACTCTATCCCAGCTGAAACCAGGACAGTATATATCTTGTTTTTTTGACTATGACTTTAAATTATCTGAATTGTGACCAGTATTCAAGACCTGAAGTAGGTGGTGAAAACAGGCTACAGTATGATTTGCATTATCACATATGTAAGGCTAGCAAGTAAATTTTTTATTTTTTGCTCTGCATTTCTTAATCTGCTTTCTGTTGTTAGAGCAGGTTCTAAAAAGCTGATAACTTTCCTCTGAAAAATGTCCATTTGTTAATTTATTTATTTTAAAAGTCAACAAGGAAAACTTCAGCCTTAGTGTATTTTTTCAAAAAACTTCAAGAAAAGGAGAATATAATATGTATGCACATATATTTTGAAATAATGGCAAGGGTGTAAATCAAACACCAAGTTACCTAGATTACAGGGCTTCTGTGGTTCAGACAGACAGGAACAAAATCCTAGATCAGATAGCTGAAAAGTTATTTGAACCAGGGCTTTGTGACAGGCAGGTAACACAAGGTTATGTGATATTTTTGAAATATATTGATAACTTGGTAAAACCTGGTTTGTGTGATGGATTGAATGAACACTATTACACTTCAAGGAGGGAAAAAAACACCCCACAAACAAACTGTCAGGGATCGTTCTACAAATATCTGAAGACAGTGCTAATACAACTTGCATGGTAGTTGTAGCTGGCAGTCATTCTGCTGACCATTTCTTCTGAGCTCGCAGGTAATGCATATTGCTGTTGGTTTACATGTCATGCAAAAACCTATTTGAACCAATCTCCCTTAAACAGTAATACGGAGCTTGGCTAAATCTGTACCACTTGCAATTATTTGGCTGCTGCAAATGTTAAATCTTTCCTAAAATAAACCATCATTATTTTCACTCAGAGATACCTTATTAAGCACCACTGATATTTTACTGGAAAACTGTGGTGGGAAATACTTGGCTATGTCTATACTAGTAAATTAAAAATGCCCAAGAGTGTTCATGAGCATTGAAGCTGGCTAAACAGAGTGGCCTGTGTCTGCTCTGGGACACTCTTTTTGCTTTTGGCATAAAGTTACTGCATGAGAACTGCCTATGTTGAATAGTCCCTGGAAAATTCAGCCTCCCAGATCATGCCCAGAAACTGTTAGGGATGCTAGCAGCCGTAAGACAAAACATGTCTGAGGCCCTTCTAACATGGCAATGGTATATGGAGTTGTATTTCAGGGCCCACAAATGCTCCTGAGCACCGTGTGCTGTATTATTAAAGGCATGGACTCTAGTGCTTCCCACAAGATCCCATTTAAATGAGTAATACATTGTAAACAGTATCTTCTCCTGAAAAAAACCACTATCTTTGCTTAAACACTGACTGCGTTTTGTAGGATTTAATTGACTCTGATGGCTAAGGGTCTTTCTCTTTGTATTTTGTTTTATTTGTTTCTCCTTCAGTATGACTCCCTGTTCTATAGCAACTAAATGAAGCTGAAAAGAGAGAAACCCCATCAACTCTACATAATGATTTAATATATGAGGTTTTTTCATTTGTTTTTCAACTCATTAATTTTGTAGTAAATATCACAATATAATGGCACAGATTCTGTAGTGGTTAGTAAAATAAATTGACAGAATATATAACTCCTCAGACTTCACAGATCAAATAACCATGCAAAGGGGCACATTTTTATTATGACTGCAATGTTTGCTTCCAATGACACAGTACGTTGGTTCCCACAGAAGTCACAGTTTAATTTTTGCTTAAAAATGGAAAAAGAGCCGCTTAACAGTCATTATACAATTAAAAATAAAAAAAGAAAAAAAAAGGAATATCCAATAATTTCCAGATTCTGCTCCTCTTTTATGCCCAGAAGATTACATTATTTTTATTAAGCCTGATGTGAGCATTTTAGATAAGGGAAAACAGAACCTATACCTGTGTGTATATGATTATTTAAAAGTCTTAAAAAAATTCTTTATATGACTCCTTACAAGCATAAAACTTCTTGAAATAACCTTGATTTTTCACAAGACAGTTACAGAATTTTCAATCACTTCTTCTTAAAGCAGATTCTACTGCAAGCAAGAAAAATATTAACTCATTTTTTTTTCCTCTTGTTACATGGTCTTCCAAAATACAAGAAAGAAGCGATCTTTGGTGTCTCATAGGTTAGATTTTGTAAGTTTATATGAACTTAGGGGAAGGCTTCCTTTTTTCATAGATTCATAGAATTCTGGAGAAGGCTTAGGGAGACATTATAAATGTGTTTAAACTCCTGATGGGAAGGAATGACGAAGACAGAGCCAGACTCTTCTCACTTGTGCCTAGAGACAACAAGAGGCAATGGGCACAAACTGAAATACAGGAAAATCCATTTAAACATAAAAGAACACCTTTTTTAACTGTGAGGGTGGATAAAGACTGGAATTGTTTGCCCAGAGGGTGTCTCCATTCCTGGAAATCGTAAAAAGCCATCTAGACATGGTCCTGATCAACCTGCTCTGCATTGCCCTCCTTGAGCAGGGGTGTTGGACCAGATGACCTCTAGATGCCCCTTCCAACTTCAACTATTCTGTGATGCTGTGAAAAGCTATGTAATGAAATAGAGTAAGGAATTAGAGATTTTCCAGGAAAAAAAAAATACTATGATACTGATGAAGACATATAATTAAATGGGGAAATATCTGTAATGCACTTAATTTGGCTGCTTGGAAAACAGAAGTTTCAATGTGGGATCTTTCATCACAGCAGATTTAATCCAAAGCTCATGGGAGGGAGGGAGGGAGGGAGGGAGGAAGGAAGGAAGGAAGGAAGGAAGGAAGGAAGGAAGGAAGGAAGGAAGGAGGAAGAGGAAGAGGAAGAGGAGGAAGGAAGAAAATATGTACCAAAAGTTCCTGAATGCTTTACAAGGAACCTGCTTTCTGTAGTCTCTCATTAGAAAGGAACAAACTAAAGCAAAAGAAATGTTAAAAAACAGGCACTCAGAATAGACAACTTATATGCACATGCACACCTATATTGACTATGTAATTTAGATAATTTCATAAATACTTTTTGAACATTTAAATTTCAAATAACTTTAATAATTATTTAGATATGTTAGTAAAATATTAAACATACACATTTTATTTCGAATAAAAGCTACATTACTAGCTGGTTCTGCTGAAATAGATAAAGCATTTTCTTGTTGTGGACTTTAAAGGTATCTCTTCCATTATCCAAAGCAGTTCAAAGCAGAAGAATTGCTCACAGATGATTGAACAATCAGTACAAGAAAATGTACTTTAATATCTGTCAAAACACAGATGGTTTCCATGTACAATTAAAGCTTTTTAGAGATAAAATGAGTCTCTTTAGGTTTGACTTTAAAAAGTTATTTATATAGGTGACATTTCAAGCATCATTCAAAGTTTAACCAAAATGCACTTTAAAGTAAACTAAAAGCAAGGTGTTTTAATTTCTAAATTACACCAGAACATTCATGTATGCTTGGTAAATAAAATTAAATGCATTTTAAAGGTGAAACAAATGAGTCTTTGGAGCTAGAACCTATATTCAGGTTATTTTCTGACAGCAGCGGACACCATTGTCATCAGAAAGGCAGGAAACTACTTCACATGATCCAGATGAAGAAAGAAATAAAGAAGTTTGAAAACAGGGTACACACCTTGGTATCATGGTGATAAAGGGTTTTAAAGAATTATATTTTCATTTAACTGAAATGGAAATACAGAAAAATACTATAATCACAACCCAAAATAAATTTTTAATAGGATCTGCCTGTGGATATGAGATTTAGAAATGGCTGTAAATTTCAAAATCTCTCATTTTTTTGAAAGTTAGAACACTTATTTTTCATTCCATTCATTTGTAAATTACCCATATAGATTACTCACATTAAAAACTGTTCCCATATTTCACATGGTCTTAAATCTGAGTAATAAATCATCTTCAATATACAGCACTGTCTCTGTAGTTATCTATTTCAATCATTTGTGTCATATTCCTTTGTTATTTCTTATATATAGCGCTAATTTAAAACAAAACCATATGGTGAAAGTAATCCAAACATACTACATCATATTTAAAATAATTTTAATGTTGACTTTTGATATGGCACATTTTACTGTCTCTTTCCATTTTTTACAGAATTTATCAAAATTGTTTCTTTTCTGATTTGTCTGATTTCTGGGAAATTACCCTGTCCTCTAAATAACGTAGTGATTACTATTTTTTTTAAATGGTTTGTAGAAGTCCCTTATTTATTCCAGTATTTATTATTCCTCTGTGTAGCACAGAAGCCATGATTCCCTGCACTTTCCTATGCACAGTGTTTAAAATTTTTCTTCTAACTCCCTCTTACCTTGAGGACCAATAGCACATATAATCTTTTCCTTTTTGAAATTCCTAAAAATGGCTGAGTAAATATTTCACTGCTACTTTTTGCATCTTCAGATGGGTTGTTTGAGAACTGCTGCTATTACGGCACCTGTTTTTCTATCAACTTAGAAAGTATCTGGAGGGTTCACAGTCAAACTCCTGAAATCTTTGCATCTAATGTCACATACACTAACTCATATTTACTGTCACTCAGAGAATGACTCCTGCATTGTTCTGGCTATGTTTTGTTCTCTGAATCTTCACTGTTAACCTCTATAGTAGACCTGGTCTTGCACAAATATAACCATGGGGTTAATTTTTGCACTCAGAGTAGTTCTGTTGCAGTCAATAAATATATGAATGTGTGTACAGTATCACATCTAAACTGTTGCGTGAAGGATCAAGATACAATTACATGGTTGGCATAAACAAATGATTTGTGATAAAAAAGTTGCATTGCAGACTGCTCCAACATGTGTTTTTTATTTTCTAATGAGGCCCTCATTTGGATGGCAAATGCATGCTTATGTCATGGAAATTTTAACTCCTATGAGTTAAGCCTCTGAAGTCATTTCAAGGCATATGTATTTCAACTGTTATATTTCCTTTGCTTTGAACACTTTTCAGAACACTGGACTTCATGAAGTATATTTAGAATCAGCAAGACTGATTTAGAACAGAAATACTCTTTTCATGAATGAATTTTAAAATTTAATTACATATCATAGGGGAAATTTCTCTTTATCTGGAAAGAACATCTTTTATGAAAACACTCCTAAATCAGCAAAGACACAACCCTAGAGTTAGACAGCAACTTTGGCGCTTACTTTGTATTAATTAATCCAACAACTTTAAATACTTAATGGAAAATCTACTGAATTTACAGTTTTATAGAACAGATTTTGGCTATTTTTAGAGTGAAATTATATTGTTCTCTCACTTAGAATCATAGAATGAATCATTTAGGTTGGAAAAGACCTTTAAGATCATTGAGTCCAACCGTTAACCTAGCACTGCCAAGTCCACCACTAAACCATGTCCTCAAGCACCACATCTACATGTCTTTTAAATACCTCCAGGGGTGGAGACTCAACCACTTCCCTGGGCAGCCTGTTCCAGTGCCTGACTACCCTTTCACTGAAAAAATTTTTCCTAATATCTAATCTGAACTTCCCCTGGCACAACTTGAGGCCATTTCCTCTTGTCCTACTACTTGTTACTTGGGAGAAGAGACTGACACCCACCTTGCTACAACATCCTTTCAGGTAGTTGTAGAGAGCAATAAGGTCTCCCCTCAGACTCCTTTTCTGCAGGCTAAACAACCCCAGCTCCCTCAGCCACTCCTCATAAGGCTTGCTCTCTAGACCCTTCGCCAGCTTTGGTCCCCTTCTTTGGACATGCTCCAGCACCTCAATGTCCTTCTTGTAGTGAGGGGCCCAAAACTCAACACAGTACTCGAGGTGCAGCCTTACCAGTGCCAAGTAAAGGGGCATGATCACTTTCCTAGTCCTGCTGGGCACATTATTTCTGATTCAACTCAGGATGCTATTGGCCCTCTTGGCCACCTGAGCACACTGCTGGCTCATGTTCAGGTGGCTGTCAACCAACACGCCTAGGCCCTTTTCCGCCAGGCAGCTCCCAGCCACTCTTCCCCAACCCTGTAGCGCTGCATGGGGTTGTTGTGACCCAAGTGCAGGACTTGCCACTTCGTCTTGTTGAACCTCATACAGTTGGCCTTGTCCCATCGATCCAGCCTGTCCAGATCCCTCTGTAGAGCCTTCCTACCCTCCAGCAGATCAACACTCCTGCCCAATGTGGTGCAAACTTATTGAGGGTGCCCTCAATCCCCTCATCCAGATCATTGATAAAGATATTAAACTGGCCCCCATACCGAGCCCTGGGGAACACCACTTGTGACTGGCTGACAACTGGATTTAACTCCATTCACCACAACTCTTTTTGGGCCTGGTCATCCAGCCAGTTTTTTACCCAGCGAAGCGTAAGCCCGTCCAAGCCATGAGCAGCCAGTTTCTCCAGGAGAATGCTCTGGGAGACAGTGTCAAAGACCATACTAAAGTCCAGGCAGACAACATCCATAGCCTTCCCCTCATACACTAAGCCGGTCACCTTGTCATAGAAGGAGATCAGGTTAGTCAAGCAGGACCTGCCTTTCCTAAACCCATGCTGACTGGGCCTGATCCCCTGGTTGTCCTGTACATGCCACATGATGGCACTCAAGATAATCTGCTCCATAACCTTCCCTGGCACCGAGGTCAGACTGACAGGCCTGTAGTTCCCTGGATCCTCCTTCCAGACCTTCTTGTAGATAGGCGTCATATTTGCTAACTTCCAGTCAACTGGGACCTCCCCAGTTAGCCAGGACTGCTGATAAATGATGGAAAGTGGCTTGGTGAGCACTTCCACCAGCTCCCTCAGTACCCTTGGGTGGATCCCATCCAGCCCCATAGACTTGTGTGTGTCTTTTGCGGTGGTAGCCAGATTAAGTTCTAGTCGGGATTTGGCCCTTCTAATCTTCTCCCTGCATAACCTCACAACATCCTTGTAGTCCTCCTGAGTAGCCTGCACGTTCTTCCAGAGTTGTAAACTCTCCTTTTTTTCCTGAGTTCCAGCCAAAGCTCTCTCTTCAGGCAGGCTGGTCTTCTCCCCTGCCGACTCATCTTTTGGCACATGGGGATGGCCTGCTCCTGAGCCTTTGAGACTTCCTCCTTGAATAGCATCCAGCCTTCCTGGACTCCTTTGCCCTTCAGGACTGCCTCCCAAGGGACTCTCTCAACCAGGCTCCTAAACAGGCCAAAGCCTGCCCTACGGAAATCCAAGGTTGCAGTTCTGCTGCTCCCCCATCCTTACTTCTCCGAGAATTGAAATCTCTATCATTTCATGATCGCTATGCCCAAGACAGCCTCCAACCATCACAGCACCCACCAGGCCTTCTCTAGTTGCAAAGAACAGGTCTGGTGGTGTGCCTTCGCTACTTGGCTCCCTCACCAGCTGCATCAGGAAGTTATCTTCCACACACTCCAGGAACCTCCTAGACTGTTTCCTCTCTGCTGTACTGTGTTTCCAGCAGACATCTGGTAAGTTGAAGTCCCCTGCAAGAACAAGGACTAGCAATCGTGAGACTTCTCCCAGCTGCTTATAGAATCTTTATTCTGCCTCTTCATCCTGGTTGAGTGGTCTGTAACAGACTCCCATATGGTATCTGCCTTGTTGGCTTTCCCCCTGATTCTTACCCATAAACACTCAACCCTGTCGTCACCATCATTAAGCATCAGACAAACAAAACACTCCCTAATGTACAGGGCTAGCCCACTGCCTTTCCTTCCTTGCCTGTCCCTTCTGAAGAGTTTATAGCCGTCCATTGCAGCACTCCAGTTGTGCGAGTTTCTGCGATGGCAACTGTGTCATAGTTTTCCTGCCACACAATGGCTTCCAGCTCCTCCTGTTTGTTGCCCATGCTGCGTGCATTGGTGTAGACGGAGGCGCTGTTGATCACGCCAGCTTTTTGAGGGGAGAAGCCCTAATTCCTACGTGACCATTCTCAGGTGCTTCCATGGTTTCTAAGACATCCATAACCCTTGCATCTTTGAAGGTTTGTAATCAAAGTTTGCTGATGACACAAAATTGGGAGGAGCTGTTGACACTCTTGAGGGCAGAAAGGCACTGCAGAGAGATCTGGACAAATGAGAGAGCTGGGCAATTACCAACCATATGAAGTTTCACAAGGGCAAGTGTTGGGTTTTGTACCTGGGACATGGCGACCCTGGATGTGCATACAGACTGGGGAACACGAGGCTGGAGAGCAGCCCTGCGGAGAGGGATCTGGGGGTTCTGGTTGACGGCAAGTTGAACATAAGCCAAGAGTGTGCCCTGGCAGCCAAGAGGGCCAACCGTGTCCTGGGGTGCATCAGGCACTGTATTGCTAGCCGGTTGAGGAAGGTGATTGTCCTGCTCTACTCTGCACTGGTGCGGCCTCATCTTGAGTACTGTGTGCAGTTTTGGGCACCACAGTACAAAAAGGATGCAGAGCTACTGGAGAGTGTCCAGAGGAGAGCCACAAAGATGGTGAAGGGATTAGAGGGGAAGCCGTATGAGGAGTGGCTGAAGTCACTTGGTCTGTTCAGCCTGGAGAAGAGGAGACTGAGGGGAGACCTCATTGCAGTCTACAGTTGCCTCACAAGGGAAAGAGGAGGGGCAGGCACTGATCTCTTCTCCCTGACAACCAATGATAGGACTTGAGGGAATGGCAGGAAGATATGCCAGGAGAGGTTTAGGTTGGACATTAGGAAAAGGTTCCTCACCTGGAGGGTGGTGGAGCACTGGAACAGGCTCCCCCGGGAGGTAGTGATGGTGCCAAGCCTGGCAACATTTAAGAAGCATTTGGACAACGCCCTCAGACATATGGTGTGAATTTTGGGGTTGTCCTATGCAGGGACAGGAGTTGGACTTGATGATCCTTGAGGGTCCCTTCCAACTCAGGACATTCTATGAATCTGTGATTCTTTGCTGCCACATGGATCTCCATCCCCTACCTCCACTGAGATGGCAGACTGAAGGACCTTGCTAGCACACCATCCCTCAAACATCGGTGTGCTCCCCCGGGCTTATCTCTAGTGAGCCTAGTTTAATCCCTCCCCCCCTTCAAATCTAGTTTAAAGCTCTCTCAATGAGTCCTGCTAACTCTTGTGCAACGATCCTTTTCCCCCTTTGAGACAGGTGTACCCCCTCTGTCATCAGCAGGCCTGGTGTTGTATAAACCGATCCATGATGAAAAAAATGAAAATTCTGCCGTTGACACCAGGCTTGGAGCCAGGTATTGATCTGCTGGGTCTTCCTGTGTCTTCCCTCATCATTCCCTGCGACTAGGCACAGTGTAGCACAACAAGCTGTTCTTCTTTACCTAACTAAGAAAACTGTGTAATGAAAAAAATCTGCCTTCCCTTTCTTAGTGCACTCCTTTTATTTTTTCCTGAAACTTGTGTCCAATATTTCCTTACCAGCATTGAACTTGTGCTTGATATTTACTTACCCCTTTAGGAGGAAACCAAAGGTTTACTGTCACAGGATCCAAGAAGCAACTGTATGAACTTCTTTGATGACAAATCCTACTCTCCGGTCTCTCCAAGATGGCTTCTGTAGAAAGTCCTGTTAATGTTCCCTCATGTTCCAAATGAGTTTTCATGTTTATTGATATTGACATAACTATAGGACCATGATGCTGGAAGTTTAAGTTCTCCAATAAAGTTATCCTCTTTTACAGATTTAATTGATTACATAATATAATGACCTACTTGACACAGAACAAATGAAATTAATTCATACATGCATATATCTTTACACCATCATAGGACTAAATATACTAATAAGGTATGCCATCAGAAAGAGAGGTTTAATGTTATAAAGTATCATCAATGTAAAAAAGATAGAATCTTTGTTAGAATCTCTAGCAATGTGAGTAGAAGGTGAAGATGCTGTGAGAGACCTAAACATCTCTATTTGGAGATCTGCACACTGAAACGCACACAACCTATACACTCATTTTGTACATTTACACCCAAGTATTTGATCTTCTGATTAAGATCAGACAGCATGTTGGGCTATACTTTTTGGTTTTCCGTTCAATATTTGCAAAACCATTTCCACCAAAAATAATCTAGACAATCAAATTAAACAAGATATATAAGCAGAATGTAATATCATATTAACTGTCACATCATATGTCACAGAAAGTAATGATCTTATTCACACACACACCTCCATAAGAAAGTAAATCAAAAGGCATCCTTTCCTAGCCTTTATAGTGCCTACAGCTAAGGTGAACATCAATATTTACTAATCTGAAAAGTAAACACATGCATACCAGCGCTCCTTCAGCATTTACCACAAAGAATGTTTAGTACCACTAAGTTATGAAGTCAATAATGAACCTCTCTGAACTATGCAGCTAACAATCAAATACAGATTAGTTGAGACTTGTTTTATTTTGGTGTCACTGGAGAACAAAAATCTTACTTTCTCACACACAACCCAAATTAATTTGAGATATGTGTCATAGTTTTTATTTTAGTTTCAAAGATCACCCTTTGAAGTCAGTTGCATATGAAGAAACTCATATCCTTTTTCTTTATCACTATTGGTCTTTTTTTTGTTATCTTTAATATATCCATGACAGAAAGTACAGTTCATTGTGTCCCTGAGCAGAACTTGTCTTCTGATGTGGTATTTAAACTATTTTTACTTCTCAAATTAAAAAGGAGGAAGATTTTAATTCTGACAATGGCATGAAAGTGTGAGAGAGTTACTGTTTCAGGCCTGGAGGGAGCTCTCTGAACTGTAGTCAAGAAAAGAATAGGCCTTTTCATGGTCTTCTTTTAAACTGTAAAACTGTTATTTTAAAATCAACAGCACCACTTGTTTTCCAGGAAACACTTTGATACCATGCACTACTATTTGCCCACTGACAACAAATGCTATCAGCTGGTGTATTTACCTCCAGTACACTTTAATAGTGAACTGGAAATCCAGCCAGTTATTCATTCAAAATATAAACAAGTGTATCCATTACTTGACTAACTTTTCACTCCATAGTTTGAGCCAAAATTTCAAATAATTTAATGGAAGAAATCCATTAAAGGAAAAGAGCTTCCTCTTATTTTTCTAACTGAAAGTCTAAATGATGGAACAAGTTCCTAAAGCATCAGGAATATGCAAGGAAAGTATTGGCCTGTCCACACTGGAACTAACATCTGCTTGGAATAAGACTTTCTTGGGTGGAGATTAATGTATTTCAGATCTTCAGTGAATTTGCTGAAGGAGATCAGTAACACACACCATCACTGGTAGGCTATGGATAGGAACAATGATGCTGCTTTTACTCTTAATGATTAGAAACTCAGTTTGCTTGGGCTTTGCTCAGGGATCAATACTCTAACCTAAAATGCTGCTTAATATCACTAGCACAACATTTGAACAGGATATAATCAATAATATTTTAAGAACATAATCACAAAAAAGGTCTATGTGTGGTAAACAAGTAAACTAGCAATAAATAATTGGGATATGAAATCTATGCTAAAAGGAGTTACAAGCGTCTACGTAAACTGAAAATACATAAATACAACATTTACAGATCAATGACTGCCAAAACCAAATTTGTAAGCATGTTTTACAATACCACTTATGTCTCAGATTTTGATTATGGAGGTAAAAATGGCCTATGTTACATTACTGCTTCTACTAAGAAGTCAGTTTAATAATCTACCTATGTTAAAGAAAAATATTAAGTCTTTTAAAGCCTGCTTCTGGAAAATTAATGAGTGGAAAGAGGGTGTGAAAAGATCCTATGCAGAATAATCTGTGATTATCTCATTGAAGTTCTCTCATTTAAGAGAGATGTATTCTTCCTTGCCTTCCCTCTCACATAGTCAGCTACATACATAAAAGTTGAATACAATTAAGTATGAACCTTTGTAACTCTGAGGGATTTATTCAGTATTTGCATAACAAAAGAAGTGGATATCATTACACTAAATTTGCACAGTCGAAGTATCATAGTCAGAGCTAGGGATTCCAATGAAAAGAATCTTTCATAAACACTATGCATAACTGACCCAGCGATCTCTAATCTGGGTTCCTAGTTACAATGCTGTTCTGATGGGTAAGTTCAAAACAATGAGGTACTAAAACTTCTGCAGCAAGCAGACTAATGCAGATTTAAATTTCAGTTTACAAGTTGTACCTTCGTTTTAGTGAAGAATCTTAAAATAAGCAAATGTCTATTATTGTTATATTGTAATTTAAATGTTTTTGACACAGGAATTATGACCCAAATCAGCTATGAAACCACTGCTCTTTTCTCAGCATAACAGTTTATTAACCAGAGATATGATTATCACCTTATTAATAGAAATTTCTCTAAAGTTATTATTGTACTGACATTTTTAATGGTAACCTCTAAAATAAAAAAAAAAATATGAAAGAAACTGTGGAAAGATTTATTTTTAAAGAAAACCTTTAATTCTTTTATTTTCTATACCTATTTGCAAGAATACTTTTCCTCTTTTATCTATTTCTTCCCTCATTATATCATACCTACTTCCCTTAAGGTCATATCCTCCCACCTTGTGTAAGAGTAACATCATTGTCCTTAAGACACATGCTTTTCTGCATTATTCTGTGTGGTGTATATTTTGCATTATAAAACTCCATTATTATAGGGTGCTCAGGTCTTGTAACAACAGACACTAGAGCAAGATGATTCATAGAAATGATAAAAAGGCAATTATTTCTGTTTGTTTGTAATCATTTGATGTATTTGACAGCTAGCTTTCTTACTTCTTCCTTCCCTCTTGCCTAATAGTATAAAGATATTTCTTCTTGCTGAATAGACAAAGACACTATGGCGAAATCTTTACTCCTGGCAAAGAGCTTCAAAATAGTCACTGTCCAAAGTCACAGCAACAAACTGGAGCACATCTGAGAACCTTAGGCTGAGAAGTAACTTCATCAAAAGGGTTCCAATTACACTTGAGATATTCCTAATATGAGTGCAGAATCATTTTGGATTCAGATCCATAATTGGGTGAAAGTGCACAGAAATAGTCAGACTTAAATAATTTGAAAGCAAACTAACATATCTTTGAAAGGAATAAAGTCAGAAAGAAATGAAATATAATATATGCTGTATGTCTCTCATACAACTATAAAAAGGAAAAATAAAGAGTGATTTATTTTTAAGAAGTAGAAAAATATGCACAAAAAGTAAATTCATTTTTATTTCAATGATTTTGTCTTTCCTTTGGCTTCTGTGGTATCCCCTGCAGGGATTTAGCAGACATTGAGAAACTACCTTCCAGGGCCTGTCATATCCTGAACATACTAAAAAAAGCAGCATTCACATTGACCCTGATTTCCATAGGACATAAAATCAGACTCTCAATATTCAACGATAAAAAACCATATGATTTGAGGAAAATAATTTTTCTGTAAGTGTCCTCCAGAGAACCTCTGAAGGCTTCAATGGCTGAGCTCTCATGAAGCCTAATTCTAATTCAACTGCATAAAATCTCACCTCACTGGCCCTGCAGCACATATAGCACAGGCTTGTTTTTAAAGCCCTCTGATCCATAAAAAAATCTCTTGAAAATCCTCTGCCTTGACCAAAGCACCCCAGAAACTTCTCTTCAGAATCCAGAAACAGAATGGGAGTGCTAACAAAAACCCCAAACATGTTACATTAGCAGTAAGAAGTACATCCTATAAAGCCGATAAAACAAGCTAACAGAAATGTAAATCTCCTGATGAAATTCAGAGACAGTATCAAGCTGAATAATTTCATTGGTCCAGTTTCAGCTGAAAATTTTAAATTTCACTTCTGGTATTCATTTAAACTCTGGCAAACAGAATCATAAGGCTCTTGTGTGAGGACTTGACTTAAAAATTTGAAAGTCAGTGTGTCACACTAAATTTTGAAATTGTGCTGTCTCTGAAGTGAAATTACTTGTTTCTTTTCACAGTCAGTCAGGCTCAACAAGCAAGTGATAAATCTTTATCTCAGGAATTCACGGAAGAAAACTCTTCCTACCTTATTAACTCAATACTGCTCTTGTTTAAGTCTTACATTCCTTCCAGCTCAGCTATGCAATACTCTTTTCACTAATACATTCTAGGAGTATATTTCTTTTATCAGTTGTTTTATTCTGGGTTGGGGGGGGATGGGTGTTATTGTTTGTTTTTTTTTTTAACGGAGAAAAAGCAAAAGCAAGTAATTAACATGCTAATATAAAAACTGACAAGTAAAATATACACCCACAAAAAAAGGAAATTCTGAGCTTACAAAGCCCTCTGATGCAATTCAGAGTCTTCCAGTGAAACAGAGAAAGGTTATTTTGGGAAAAGAAAAATAAATACTTGTCAATACTGAAACTGTGACTTGTATAGTGAAACATTTTCCTTCTTTTAGTTTTAATGTACTGCAGTATTACTTCAGGGCTGAATTTTGCTCATACTATATATCTGGAGGACAAAGATGTTTAGCTACATGTTTTTCAATTAGAATTTTTTTAATTAACATTTTTAAAGACAAATATCTACAAATAACGCACATACTGGAGAAATCATTCTTGTAGGTTCCCCAAACAATATTTGCTATCCCTACGCAATACCCTGAGTTGCTAGGACTATAAACTAGTCAGCTGCTTATTTAAAAGTTGCCATCCTTACAAACTTATGCTTAGGAATTACAACACTTGGCATCACTGAAAGGATTCCTAAATTAAGCCCTAAAATTTTCTGCAGCTGGGTGCCTTTTAATGGCTAGGGATGATATAATTTACTTTAATCAAGTATATAGGAAGTCTGGCAACTCAGCAAACCTTCACTGGATCTAATGAAAGCTTAGATAGCTAAATCACATGTAGAGAACTCCTTTATAGACATCTATATTTAGGAGTCTGAATTTGAAGTTGAATTTCTTTTTTAAATGTGTAGTGATCATGTTGTCCAAACTGCTTATGGGGGCAGTTCTTTGAGCCATCTATGTAATTGCTCCTAATTTTGTCTGGGATGATGCACAGTTTTACTTCTATGGGAAGGAATCTGTGGACAGTCTCTGATATGGGGAGAAAAGGAACCATACTGACAAAGTAGTTGCTTAGGTGCTTAGTTCTTCAGTCCAAACTGGAACCTAGAAGGTCTGAATGTGTTCCCAAGCAGGTCAGTAATTTACCATCTGCTCAAGTCTGCCTGAAATATAAATCTCAACATTTCAGCTTAAAACTGGTGAGGGACCCAAATAATTTGGAGTTCTTAAGACATCCATTTCATGTATAGAAAACAGGGTTTTCTTTTGTAGGTTCCTGAGGTTTTTCAGTTTTGGTTTTTGTTTTGTTTTTGTTTTGTTTTTTTTTTTCCTCCTCAGCACTGAAATAGAAGACTAACAGGCTGATCATTTGTGATTACTTCTGGTGACATATGGCCCTGCATGGCTGATAATGTCCCAGAAAGCTAAGGAAACAGAGCCAAAATATGTTTTGTGCATTGGCATTTTATAAATGCAAACAGATTATTAATATTTTATCTTTGTCAGTTATTCATTAGTGTTAAATGAACAAACCACATACATTTGTTTGTATCTAAAATAATTCATACAAGGCATTCAAAATTTTAAGCAGATGTCCATGTTGCAAAAATAATGTGTGCAATTAAACATGGCTAAATATTAAGTGTATACGATTCTTTGTCTTTCTATAAGTCTCATTGAACATATTAAAATAATTTCTAGTTGTCAGTGTCTGGGAAGAGAGCTAAACTTATTTTTCAGTACATTCAATAAGAATAACACATATAATTTAACACTAGTAGAGCAACCTTCAATTTTCCTTCTTCTAACTTTTCCATCCATAAATTAGCAATCTGAATGTTATCCTCATGCATATTGTATGTCAAATGTCAAAAAGCTGTCAATACCAGCTTTGAATAAGTCCCTTTGTTATAAATGAGCATATGCTGCATATGTTGCGTTTTCTCTAAACTGAGGATGTTAACTTCTGAAAAGATTCTGAGAATTTAAGACTGCTATTTATTTTATGAATTAATTAATTTAAAATATGTAATTTTAAATGTCATATTAAAAATATCTCATTTTAAGAAATACCACACTTCACACTTCCACTCTAGTAGAAGCTGAATTTAAGTGGAAACTACTTCAAATCAGACAATATAGCTGTATGTTATGATTAAATGCAAAGTAACTTAAACCATTGTTCTAAATGGTTATTTTGTGACATCAGAAGAACTCAAACTATCTGCATGCTAGAATTACTAGCTGTTGAAACTAGCTGTTGAAAATGCATCTTCATATATTAATACATGTGGATTTTTAGGTTTAAATAACGACTAAGTTTTCTGGATATGTCTTTTAGGATAACATTATGTTAATTTTTTAACCCTTACACTAATATAATCTGCTTTAAATCTTGAATCCAGTTCAACAGTTTTGCTTTGCTTTTGTTTTTCAGTATCAGTGAATACTGATTTATCTTTTTGTTTCTTCTTTATATATTTCAGTGTTATTTGCATGTTTAACTGTTATATTTATTTATAAAGGTATGCTATATATAATGTACATACATTTCTTCAGCAGTTATCCGTGAAAGGTTGTCTGAAAATCAGAAGTGATGCTGGGGTGTGATTAAAAACATAGACTTCCTAACAAGGAGTAATCAGAAGCACGGACTTACTGTGTTCAGAGAGAAAATACATCACTGAGAGCTAAGCAGTGCCATCTTATCTCCATACAAGACAGAGTTATCGTTGGTGGCAAGTTGTTGCAGAGCAAAGCTGCCTGCTTCAAAGGGTTTGTCAGACCATCATGGGAATTGCTGCTGAACACAAACTTAAATACTAACCTTGCATTAGCAAATCACAACTAGTTAGGATTACCAGGGAATCATAGCTTTCATTAGTTAATAAATGGACAAACATACTTGTGCTGGTCCCCACCTCACATGCACTGCTAGCTACTGTCTGCTTAGCCACTGCTGCTAGACTAGGCTGAAGGTGAAATTCAACATTGCTAGCTCTGATCAGTAGGTCTCTAAGTAAAGTCTAACTTCAAGTTACATTTTGGAATTAATATACAGGCAAAGACTGCATTCTTTGCTATTGCTGGTGATTTTAAAAATAGGTAGCAGCTTCAATAGCAGCCCAGACCACCTCAGAGAAACCCCAGATGTATGAGGAACTGTGCAATACTCTGTGCTCTCTAGAGAAACAAGAATATGTAAAGCTTTATAAAACAGCAGCAAAACAGACAGGATGGTGAAGTACTGTTATCCTATTTGGTCTTTGTTTACAATGGAATTTACCATAACATCAAATATTCCACACTATTTCACCAAATAGCATGTTGGGCTTGATGATAGGATGCTTAATGTAAGCTGAACAAACCTGTCTTTCTCACTTTTCAATTAGATACACAAAACCACAGCACTAACGATCAGCGAATTTCCTCTGTTCATCTCATCTTTCTTTTTTAATTCTTAAGGACAGTTTCGTTATATTTTGAGAGGTACTGACAGGCTCAGGGAATGTAGCTGTCCATAAAGAGCAAGTTCCTTCACTTACAGTACAATATAGAATTTTAGTTGGGGCATTTGATATACAAAATGAAATAGAAATTAAGTTTGATGAGATTCCATTTACAATTCTCAGATGCTCTACTTGTGAAACAGACAAGTCAATTCATTCTCTGTCTGTCATGAATCCTACAACTTGCTTCCATGTGGCCTATAATTCTGTTCTGCAGCTCCTCAAGAGGCAGAACTGGAGGTGTAAATAGATCTCATGCACTTTATCATCATGGTAAATTAATTTAAATTTCTGAACAAAATTGCATAATACAATACTGAAAATGCCATTGCTGGTTCTGCTTTTTAGTTTGCTTTTTTGTTTTTTTTAACCAATCCTGCTGCTCCAGCAGTAGTCAGTAAGAATGACACGTGACTTAGTCTATGAAGACAATAGGCTTCAGTCTTCCTCATGGAGAGATATAGATATATGTGTGTGTGTGTGTGTGTGTTTTTATAATGAATATATAATGCACACATGTATTTTTTTTTTCCTTTAACTGTTACAGACAGGTAAGGATTGGATCTTCTGTGCAAATTCTGAGTTTTCTTTGAAAGAAATATTAAATGTCAAACTTTAAAAATAAAATTTGGAAGAAAATGTTTTTCAGATCAGTTAAAAGCTTTCTAGTTGCTACGACAGAAGGTGTTTTAAAATGAAAAGTTAAAGTAATATATTTCAATGAAAAATCAAAGAATTAACAAAATATTAACATATCTGTAATTCTTTAAGTGTTATTCTAAAAAAAACAAACAAAAAAAAAAACAAAAAACTCTTGCTAAAATATACTTCAGTTCTATTTACACTTCATTAAACCAACACTTCTGAACAGCAAAAAGGTTTGCAGTCCATAGACTGTCAGTTTTATCTTCACCAAAGGGATATAAAATAAATCAATCAAAATAAACACATAAGAAGACAGAGAATCACATTTCAGGGAATAGAGCAGACTATTGTTGATGCATTTTAGGAAGAGAATTGCTTTGCTCTGGTTATTTTGTAAGTCCATCTTTTATACACAGGCAATCTATATCAACAGACTTCAGGGGAATTAGCTATTGTGCTGCTGCTTAATTTGACTATAGCAGAACCCTGGAAAGTAATGCCTCCTGCTGATATCGCATCCTCCTGCAGCGGCCCTGATTGAACTGATATGCCAAGCATAGTCTAAGCAAGCTCCTCTAGGGCCCTATGGGGAGGATTAATGATTGTTATGCTCCAGTTGGGCAGAGGCACTTATACTGAGGTGGCCTTAAAAACATGCATGGGGAGGCAGATCAGCCATGTCTTCAGAGCCATCAGAACATGGGCTCTTAGACCAGTTTTTAGCTGAGTCCTACTTGATAGACATAGACATTTTTGCTGAACCCATCTCTTAGGTTTATGCTTATCTTAAAACTGAAAGCTATAGTCCTAAATCAGGCAACTTTCCAGACAATTTCAGGACTGGGGAGTTCTGTGCTAGTGCTGTTTATTCTGACCTTTCAGTGAGCTGTAAGTAATACATTTAGCCTTTTGTGATCCAGAGTAATGGGGTGAATTTTGCATTGAAGGAATAGTTTTAAAATTTCTTCCCTTTAATTTACGTGAGAAACCATGATTTACTTTGTTTACATAACCTTGTTATGCCGTTTACTGTTGCAGAGATATTTTCCCTCACCATTTAAATCAGCCAATGTGTGTAACTAAAGAAACAGAATTTGCAATTATTTAGCTTCAATAGAAAAGTAGGCCTTTCAATTGTTTTCCACTAATTTTTACTTTTTAAAGTCAAGTTCATCAGTTCAGAATTTGTCCAAAATACTAGAAAACAATATTTTCACTCATTCTTCCATCTGCAATATTAAAAAAATAGTTTGAACATAGTTCTTTGGAAAAATCAGAGAAGTCATTTAATGATTTCACTGTTCGTGTAACTATATCAGTCAGCCCTGCTTTGTACTATTATTCCATTTCTATATAAAATACTTTTGGTTTTTTTGAACAATGACCAGTTCTACTGTAAATCTTACAAAATAATGCTGTCAAACTTTTCCATTTCCTTTAACGTGTGCTTGAAAACTGTATTTTTACAGCTCTTCACTGGTAAGGATTTTCATATAGGGCCTTTTGTCTCAGAATCAACAGCTGGTTCAAAAGAAGAAATGAATATGTTTTCAGCAGTTCCTGATGGTTTGAGCAGCTACTGACCTCTGGGTAAAAAGAATAAACAGCAGAGCTGAGAACAAAAGGAGTCCTCAGGCTACTATTAACTCACAGTAATAAGGCAGACATGATGTACTGTGGTCAGTACAAGTCTCATTTCTAGATAAGCCATAAAAAAACCCCATTCCATCACCAAAGAAATGTCAAAGGTTAAAGTATGATATGATTATTTTTAAATAATCTTCCAGTGATAAATTTCTGAAATATGAAGTTCTTAGATTTCCAAAATATATTTCAGGGTATTTTTATATGGCACTTGATGTTTCAAGATGCACTTAGCAATGAAAAAGCTTTTTTGTAGATTTTGGAAGAAAGGGAGGGCTGAAGGGAAGGGGGTGTTAAACTTCTTTCATGAAGTAGTCAAAATAATGTTTATGTAAAATCTTTACACTTTTCTGGCACCTAATCTTCTATAAAAACAATTTCTTTTACCTTGCATAGCTTATTTCAGTAGGAGCATGAAATATAAGGAAGAAAAATGATTTTTAATAAATTACTTTGACAATTGATAGGAATATGTAGAATACCTCAAATATAATTAAATAAGGTCAGGTTATGTATGTTTCCTTACTTGGACTTGATTCTTCAGTGGTATTCCTCAGCCCATCAATCCAGTTTGTCCAGATCCCTCTGTAGAGCCTTTCTACCCTGCAGCACATCAACGCTCCCGGCCAACTTGGTGCAAACTTACTGAGGGTGCACTCGATCCTCTCATCGAGATCATTGATAAAGATATTAAATAGGACTGGCCCCAATACCAAGCCCTGGGGAACACCACTCATGACCGGCCACCAACTGGATTTAACTTCTTTCACCACAAATTTTTGGGCCTGGCCATCCAGCTGGTTTTGTACCCAGTGAAGAGTACACATCTCATTCCATTCTAAAAAGAGTGTCCAAGAGAAACGAGATGAACCACAGGAGTTACCGATTTGCAGCATCAACTCATAGAAGCATTAGCTTGTGACAGAAATCTGTTTACCATTGCTTTTAAAGCAAACAGAAATGCTATCTTTTTTTAAATAGCAAAATAAAATAAGACCTTAGGTAATTAGAAAGTCAAGGCACTGAATTAGGTAATAAAGCTGGTCTATGAATTGTGAAATCCTAAATTCTGAGCTGTCATAAGAGGTTTTGCTAGGACATACTATTCCATCAATAACAGTTATTCTTTCTCAGAGGATGAGAAACATATTTTCTTTTAATGTACACAATTTCATTTTATTTTCTGCTTTTCTACAGTATTCATCAGCGATCATGCCCCTTTTATTTATCCTAAGTCATGGACCTGATTCCCCCCCTATTCATTTATTGTCATTGCTCAATTCTGTTGAGAAACTTAGTAAGAGATATTGGAAAATTAACTGAAAGCTTCATATTCAAATATCTACCTTTTATAATCTTGCAGCTCTATGCGTAATATTCTTACCAGCTAGACTATATAAACAACACTTGTTTTTAACAACTCCATATTAGTCATTCTCTTACAATCAGACCTGTATGTTGTTATAGTTTAGCATGATGTTAATGTTAATTTTGAGCTTGCAAATTCTAGTTTGAAAAGCTTCTAATGTCTTTTGCTCATCAAAATGCATATTAATAATTCTAGGGCTTGTACACGGATGGTTTTGTCTTTTGCAAAGCTACTCACATCCCAGATGCCCAAAAGAAATGAGCATGTTAAGCTACCAAGTCCTGGCCTTAAATTGAACCTTCTCTCTCTTCTCCAAAGTTATATATCAAAAATGTTAAAAGCTTGATGTTAATTAATTCAAATTCCTAATAATTCTGCCTGTTCAGAACATCCACTAATGCAAAAATTCTAAATAATTATGTTCTGAGGACATAATTAGAACTCCAGTGGTAACTTCTACAAAATCAAGAAGGGTTTCATATGACTTTTTCTTTTCCCCCCAGTAGTGTTTTTAATGGATAGATTAAGAAATGCTAATGGTAAATTAAAAATCAGACCCTAAAAGCAGATTTTATGAGGTGGCAATTATTTGATTTGGCTGAAGCCTCCAGATGAATTTGATATATTCTTCTTTTCTTTTAAAATCTGTTAAGAGAACAGACTGCATGAGGATAAACATCATAGATTTACTTTCTTGAACAAAGGGAAAAAAAGGGTTTTTTCCCAACTCACTCACTTCAGATAAATGTCTCTAAGGCTAACATGCTTTGGAATGAATTAAGGGAGAGTCTAAGGTACTTGTTACCCTGTCAAGCAAGGAACTGTAGCACTAATAAGGACCAGAGTAAGGATGAACCTAAATCAGATGCCAAGAATTATTTAGCTTTGTCTCAAGCTATTCAACTTCTGAAGGATGAGTCAAAAAATGTAAGATAATGAGCTGAGCAAGACTGAAGAACTGCTTTCTTATGACACCCTTTCTCCTCTTCCTTGCAAATGTAGTAAACTTCTGAGCATTGTCTGAAACATAGATTTTATGCTCAAGAATAATTTCAACATAGTAAGGAAGCCTCTGTGCTTCAGCAGTTGAGGATGATGCCTTGTGTGAGAAAGCTGATTGATGGACTCAGCATAGTCAGTCATATGGGTGGACCCGCTCAACAGGTTGTGTAAGCCTTGTTCCGTTGCATAACTTAAGGAATTCAGAGCAGAATTTTCTGCGATAGGCACTACTAACCTGAGCTTTATGGAGGAGCTGATCCATGCCGCCCATGAACAGTAATCAAATTTCCTGGTTAAAACATATTCACCCAAAGGTCAGGTCTCAAGCCCTCAAATCTTGTTGCAGAGCTCTGCAGTATTGCTTGACTTCTCAGCAGAGGGCTGCTGATTTGGAGGATAAGGAAACATTTACACAATAATGTTATACAACTTCACAGTTAAAAAAATCAACAACTCATGACTGACAATGAGAAAGAAGATGCGAGATCAAAAGAAGCAAAGTAGCAACACCACTACAAGCCAAATACTGGATTACTGGATTACAATGTGGGGTTTTTTCTTTGTTTTTCCCCAAATATGTATGTGTTGGAGTAAAAGGGGCTTCTGCCACTTTATTTTGTGCTGTGACTTACCTAAAAGGAAGTCACTGTTTTATGGTCTGGAAATTTGAATATAAAAAGACACTCATTAAAAAAGTGAAAAAGTATATGCTAAATTCCCCATCTTACCTAAAGTGTACATAATTTCTGTTTTTCTGTCAAATGACAGAATGGCATTTCTGTGTTTCTGTACTTATTACTTAATGCTTATGTCACTTAGCCTACATTAGAGTTTAACTTTGTGGTTTGAGATTGATTACAGTTTTAAGAAAAAAAAAGACAGAACCTATATGAGATATTTTATTCAAAAATCATTTCTCTTCTATCCCGAAGTTGTTTCTCAGGCATAAGTGTTCATTTTCAGACACACACAAAACAAAAATCTAAATTATAGTCACAGTGAGATCATCATACAATGATCTTTGCTCTCAGTTCCCCTGTTGTCTCACTACTGACAAGAGGAATGCCTCAGCTCCCAGTGCCTCCTGTGCTTGCTGCAATGGCATGTGTATTTCTAGCTAAACTGTGCAGTAATTTTTTTCCTATTTCTCTTAGCACCAGCTCAACAACAGTAGGCAAAGAGCATTTACAGACACTTTAGCTAGTATCTAACTCTGTAGTGAAACAAGCTTCAGTTATGGCTGTTTTGCTAGAGTTACACAAAGATACTGCACAAGAGGTAATTCAGTTCAGTATGTAACCAGGGTGATGACAGTAACAGCAACTGAATAAAGCTGTTACTTCATGGCTTCTCATTTAGTCATTACTTACACTCCAGCAGAAAGATTTTTTGAAATTCAATACACTATTTCCTGCCCTTTTGATCTAAAAGAGGAAAATGATCCTTTCTTTTCAAAGAGCCAATGTTTAAAAGAATATAGGAATGAACATTTTACAACTGTAAACTGTAAGCACATAAATTACTGGGAGTAGTTGCTGCCTTTGTTGCTGGAGGAAAAATGAGAACTTTGTTTAGCTGGAAGCACAGTGATTGATAAACTATCCTGAAGGTTTTCTGGTTTTGGTTTGGTTTGGTTTGGTTTGGGGGTTTGTTTTTGGTGTTTTTTTTTGGTTTGTTGTTTGTTTTTCATTTGCTTTTTTTAATACAGATTGAGATTTAAATACAGAATCCAGTGGATTTTATTAGTTTGTAACAAAGTTGCACATCTCTTTACCTTAGAATTTGATCACACAGGCTTATATTCAAATTACTTCTGATGATTTTTAGGTGAGCATCGGATAGCTCATTGTTTCTAATCTAGGAAAGCTGGTATCCAAAGTGTGTTATTTGTTTGAATATTTCTGTTCATCAGAGCTTGACAAATGTTGTAAAACTTTTATAAAAAGCTAATTTTTAAAGACATGGTATAGATTAGATTAATTTATGACACCTAAAGGTGACATTTATTCGATATCAGAGTGAATAAATGAAGTGTAAATACGGAAAATATTTTAAGAAGGATTTCAGGCTTTCCAGTTACATAAAAGGTAAATTAAAAAAGTTCTCACTTATGGCTTTTTAAGAAGCCTCACTATGAAGAAGAACCTTTTGGCAGTGATCATCCTAGAATTAGATAGAATGCTGAAAGTACAAGCTTTAGAAAAAATCTTCCTTTGATTCAGAATTTTAGGTGGTGAAAGCTGTAACAGCATGAGCAGTGGCTAAGAAGTTTATTAAATTAATGCATTCATGTGGGCATTTCTAATATAGTAGGATTAAGCGTTGTAGAGAATAAGAAGGAAAAAATAAGAATCAGTCAGGGTTAGTTATGGCAGAGTAGTGAATACAAACACGAGTATTTTGGGAGGGAGGACTTGGAATTGTAGAGGTAAGTGTGAAAAGAGAGTTAACTGACAAATCATTTCTGTAAGCCACTGGTTGATTTGTGTTATATATTTTCTTCTCTTCCTGATCATCTTATTTTAGAGTCTGCTTTCAGTATTGCTTGGCAAGTGTATTCTCATTTATTTTTATACATCTAGAAGTCCCTGTTCAAATGATACTGAGTTTGTAATAATATTTTGTCAGGGAAACATGGATAAGACCACTAAAGGCCATAGATGCCTCCAAAACACAGATAATTTTCTCCTAAATCCTTTTCTCAAAATCAAAATTGTAATCCACTTTTATTCCTGCCTTCACCTGTCCAAAAGAGAGATGAAAACACTGACATCTGTCAGCCCTTGATGTTTCATAAACTTACTAGCTCTTTCTGTGTTGATCTGGAAGTTCTCCAGTTCTTTCACACCTATCTAGATGAAGTTGTCTGGCTCTCAGCTGAACCATAAAATAATCCAGAAAGTAAATAAAACATTGCATACTTCTGTTGTGAAACCTGATTTGAGATATACTCTGTATATACCTCACACATACTGACTGGATTGTGTAGTGACTAAAATGTTGTCTCAAAAATACTCAGATACAGCCTTTTCAAAATGAGGTAACTGGAATAAAAGTAAATTATGCCCAATTTTTACATACAGTTTACAGCTATGGTATTTGGCCAAGAATAAGGAACCTTAATTCTATGCCTTCTCCTGTGTATATGGATTAAATATAAAATTCTTCAATTTCACAAGAGTCTGTAGCATCTAAGCTGTTGATTAGGCTTTCATTAGGATATGTGGGGAACTCTACATCCTATCTGTTAAATACTGTTATGGAGAAAGAAGCAGAATTTTACAAAGTCACTGTGAGTTTGAGAGAGAGCAGGCTGTATGTGCTTGTGCTGTTTTCTGTAGCGAATGGAATTCTGGTCCCTTCTTGCAGTGTTATCTCTGGGTTTTGTTTGTTTGTTTGTTTGTTTTCTTTTTTTACTTATAAATTGCTGAATTCATAGACTGTGTTGTTACATGGATTTCCTGTTAGCTACTTCTTGTTGACTTCTTGTGCTGCATGTGCTTTAGTTGAAGATTCACGCATGTATCTTTAGCTGAAGCATCTATCTTTCCATGTGCACCACAGTGTGCCTACTGCATGATTTTTCTCCTGCTGTACTTTAACTGTTGCAACAGATGACTTGGGAGTCCCAGATTTCTAGTTTGAATCAGGTTTGGGGGGGTTGTTTGTTTGTTTCACTGGTTGGAATCTTTAATAAGATTATTAAATACTCCTTAAAATGAAGGAAAATGTTGCAAAATTGAACAACATAATGTTCCTGTTTCTGGTAGAATAAAAATACAGAAATGCAAACATTCCTGCTTTTAGAAACTGTCCTAGTGACTTGGCTTCTCTTATGCAATAATTTAGGACCATTAGTCCTCAAAAAACATTTATTTGGTGACCACAATTCTGACTATCTGCTTTGCTCATCCAATATTGTTAAATTGATCCATTTTGTACAAAGCAGAATAGAGTTCTGTCTCCTGACCTGGTCACCAAAGTCAGTTGTCTTGTATATCAGGGACAAATCCAACAGCTTGAGCACTGCATCAGCTTTTGCAGAGTCAAAGCATTTGGCTTAGCTTAAATTCAGCCATGTAGGAGAAAGAGGAGAAAAAAAAAGTTTATGAGCAATGGAACTAAAGAAGCTGCCCAATTTCCTGCAGATTGCTGACAGACGTTCTCCTCTTGCTAGTGTCCGGGGCTGCTGCCCACCCATGTTCCTCAACTGCTTGGAAAGGCAAGTCTCAGTGTGCACTGGACTGGCTCACGGCAGCACCAGAGTCTTTGGCTGCTGCTTCTCAGAACCGGGTTCAGTTGTAACAGCCTTTCATTTGATGGGACATTGATTTGGATCTCTGCCCTCCAGCCAACTGCCAGCTTTCCCAAACCTATTGGGAAATGCCTTACCTGTAAGACTGTACTTTTCTGTCAGTTCTGGTTAATGAGCCATCAGATTCGGAAGTCACGGATGTGAGACAGATAGACAGCTGAAAAAGTATAGTGTTTGCATAACCAAGCTTCTTTAGAAAAGCAGGCTAATGAAAAGTAAAAAATAAGATGAAATAAAATGAAAAATAAAATCTAAACCCACTGAAATGAAAGCAACAAAAATATCAAAAAGGAAGAAAAGAGCTTGAACACAGGTAAGTGAGATATTAAAACAAAGAAAAAGAAAAAAAAAGGATTTTAAAGCAGGAAAGGGAAATAGAATAGATAAAATAGACAACAAAAGAAGGGAAAAGGAGAATGTGAGCTATAGCAAGAATTAAGTACAGAAACAGAACAAAAAATGTTCGTAATTAAAGGAAAGCCAAAATAAGACAAAGATGTGAGCTAAAACTGGAGATGGACAGTTATTTTTATTTATATAACACTTTATTTTATACATGACAGCTTCAGGATTTTCAGAAAAACTGTTATCATCACACTACTCAGCTTCCCTAGATATCTTTACTACGTCAATCTACCCACAACATGAATCTTTCAGTTTCTTAACTCTACAGTCTTAAAGTCTTTTATTTTATGTTACTGCAGTAACTGTGAGCTATAAAATTCAAATTTTTATAAAATTATATCAAATGTATAAACTTGCTTTACCCTGTCTTTGTTGCTTGATGTCACCTTCCAGTCCCAGAGGTCTTGAATTTTTGTTTCAGTGCAGCACAAAAGGAGAGAGAGATGAAGAATTCAATTTTCCTACCTTTCCTTCCTTACAATGTTTTAAAAGGAATATTCTTAGGAGATGAGTTTACAGATGAGGAGTGGGGATGAGTAAGCCTGCTGCTAATTGCATTTTTGGTAAATAATATCACTACTGAATTACTTTTAGAGAGCAGACTTTGGCCTGTTCAGGAGCCTGGCTGACGGAGTCCCTTGGGAGGCAGTCCTGAAGGGCAAAGGAGTCCAGGAAGGCTGGACATCCTTGAGGAAGGAAAGACACTTCCAAACTTCCAAATCAAATAAACCTGTAACTTTCTTTAAAGAGTTCAAATGCCTCAAGGCTTAAAGCTGCAGGGACCTTTGGATCACAGTTTGGATGAAGACATCTAAGTTTCATCTAAGTCCTGCTTAAGGCTTTACAGACTGGACTGAATCTGTAGTGATATAAGGGACTGTTGCACAGCTATTTTTTTTAAACCATTGCTAGTTTGCCTTTTGCTCTGCTCCCACTGAAACTAGGAAAATATTTTGTAGGGTAAAATATATGTAATTTTAAAACACACAAAGAAAAGAGAATAAATAACTAAACCATTTCAGGTTGCAATGTTTACTGCATACATGATAGAAGGATATAAAGCATTCATTTGAAATGACCTGAACCACTAAAAAGTTCTAGCCATTCCAACCTCATGTCAACAGAATCTCTATGCCATAACATATTGTCATTATTTCTTCTATCCTTTACGAGTTGTAGAAAGATGGTAGTAAAGCTCAAAGGAAAAAAGGGGTAGACATTTTTATAAGAATATTATTGAGAAGTTAATGTTGCAGCAAAAAGGATACTGAAAAAGAAATTCCCAAAGTAACCCACTGAATCCAGTAATCTAATACTAGTGATCTTCTTTCCCACCCCCCCCCCCTTAATGCTCAAGGTTCAGATCTCTCATAACAGAGCTAGGCCCAGTGAAATATTTACTTTGAACAAGAACCGGCCTTATCTGTTCATTCTACAGATTGGATGAATTTGAAAACAAGGTCAGTCCTCTTCCCTTTATGGTGCTCTAAGGTACCTCTAAGGTACTGCAGGCCGATCTGTATGGAGCTGGACAGAAGCAGAAATGTTAGCAATTCTCTCACTGGGCTTTACATTTTAATGACATTAAGTCAAGCATTAGTTTAGAATTTGCATTATAGCAGCTTTAGTCTTAAAATTCAATTCTTCAGGGGCATAATTACAAGCAATAATGTGGAAATGAGTCAATTTGGTGTTTCGTGATATGCTGGGGTAGTGTAAGTGTTATACCTAATGCACGACTATTTCTTTTAAAGCCGTCCTTCCCCTTGTCCCCATGATAAAGCTGTTAAACAGGATAAAGTATGTCCATCCGTTAAGCCAGAATGTGTAATCTGTTTTCACTGACTCTTTATAAATCGTTCAGCAAGAGTTGTGGAGATCAGTGTTTGGTGAGGAAAGCTCAGCCAGTATATTGCCCCTACAAAATGTCAAGGCAGTTTTTTGAAAGGGGGTTGACAGAGCACTGCCAATGAGTCAAATGTGAAACATTAAACATTTCTCTGAAAACTTCAGAGAACCTTCACTTCGCCTTAGCTCTGCATGAACAGTGGTAAAATATTTTTCTGTAAAGCTATTCTGTTCAGTCGTCTTAATATGGAGTCTCTGCTTCAATATTCAAGTGTAATCTTGTAATTTAAGGTTTCTAGAACAAGACTTTGTTTAAGATTTCTGCATTAACAATGATGGTACATTTTCCTTTAGGTTTAGTTATTATATTTTAGCTTTATAAAGCTATATGTATGACCTTGCTTTATGAAAGCTTTATCAATAACTCATTTGGGAAGAAAAAATAAAATTAAAAATCTTCCTCTGTTTTTATGATTCTAACATAGAGAAGATAATATGGAAACTAAAGATTCGCTGTGGTATACGTTTTACAAACACACAGGAAGTCCCTTTTCTGAAAGAAAAGAAAATCTGAACATGAAATAAAAAGCATTATCATGCCCTTCGTGTGTGAATAGGGTGTCTATGTGGCATAATGACATAGATCACAGCAAGGTCAAAATAGGTTTCAGAGCAAGTTCAGTCAGAGTGTCACGCCAACATTACTATACTGTTTTTAGGACTTGAACCTGCAACATTGTAACATACCCACAGTTTTATCCCAGCCAACAGAGAAAGTCTGTAGCAGAGTGAGATTTAAATCTAGATATGCTGAAGTCTAGTTTAGGGTCAGACCAGAGAGCAAACATTCTTTTCCTTGAAGGAGTAAGATTCAACATACTTTAACTTAGAAATCTGCAATGTAGATTAGATGCAATCTACATCTAAACTAGCCATCCTGTAAGCCCGTTAAGTCACTAGAAATAGCACTTTTAGGATATTTGTCATCTGCCCTATTTCAAACGTGTTTCCAGATACAATTAAATGAGTTCAAGAGGTATTGCTTCTCCAATGTTTGTGCCAGTATAGATACCTGTCTACTTCAGGACACCTAGACGTAAGGTTACACTGAAAGGTAGATGCCTAAATTTTCATTTTGGTCAGTGATAATCTAATCAGAACACTCAATGGTATCTGAATGAAGTCATTCAGTGTCTCTTTAAGGGTGAGATGAATAACTCTGTACTTCATTGAGAATAATGGGAGCTTAAACACTAGCTGAGACACATGCTCCTGCATTTTAAACACTTGATTCTAGCAGTCTAACTCAAGGGTTGATTCCCTCCACCCCAAGATGTCTAATGTGCAGATTTTTTATTCAGTTAGATGTCTAACGCCACTAGAGACAGAATAGGGTATCTTGCATGGCCTTCAGCTGTTGCTCCAGAATAAGTTTTTTTTTGCAGGTATTGTGCAATATGTGTCCTGGTTTTGGCTGGGACAGAGTTAATTTTCCTTCTAGTAGCTGGCATAGTGCTGTGTTTTGGATTTAGGATGAGAATAATGTTGATGATAACACACTGATGTTTTAGTTGTTTTTAAGCAGTGCTTACACTAAATCCAGGACTTTTCAGCTTCTCACACTCTACCAACTGAGAAGGCTGGAGATACACAAGAAGCTGGGAGGGGGCACAGCCAGGACAGACACAAACTGGCCAAAGGGATATTCCATACCATATGATGCTCAGTATATAAAATAGAGGAAAGCTGTCTGGGGGGCCGCTGTTTGGGGGCTGGCTGGGCATCAGTTGGCAGGTGGTGAGCAATTGCATCATGCATCATTTGCTTTGTATATTCCTTTTTTCTTCTTCTCTTATTATTATTGTTATTATTACTACTATTTTATATATGAAAAAAAGTGAAAACAATGGAGGGAGCACCAAGATCTGCAAGGGAGGAGGAGGAGAAGGTGCTCCATGGCATCAGAGCAGATGTTCCTGCAGCCTGTGGAAGACCTATGATGGAACAATTTTTTTTCCTGAAGAACTGCAGTATGTGGAAGAGCCCTCTACAGAGGAGAGAAAAGTGTGAGAGGGAAGGAGCAGAAAACCATAACCATAACCCACCAAGCCCCATTCACCTGTACCACTCGTAATGTCCTGGATCTCGTAATATTCAATATTAAGAGCTTGTATAAAAAGATAACATTTTATTGATTTTGGTGCTGACATCCAGTGGAAGATTTGAAAGCCACTTAGGTGATAAGTTTAAGTCAAACAGGTATCAACAACTCAGACAGATATTCAGAAAAGATTACATTTGATAACACAAAATGCAAAATTTTTATACTTAGTGGTAATTGGCTGAAGAAATACAAGAGGCAACATTGGTGGATAAACTGTAGAAATGAGCAAGGGAACTGCAAGTTCCAGTGAATAATAAGTGGAATGTTTTTCACACTGTTGCAAAAAAGGAAAATATACTGGAGTGTACAATAGATGTATTGTTTGAAACAAAATTAGTTGATTTTTCCATCCTACATGGCAAGTGGTAAGTCAGCTCCAGTCATGTATTTAATTTTGGGGCACACACAATTCATGAAGGATATAGGCCAACTGGAAAGAACACAGGGAGAGCAAGAAAATGGTCAGAGGTCTAGAAAACATGAGGTATACAGAATGGATTAATGAACTGGGGATATTTAGTTTAGAGAAATGAAAACTCTAGATGTAAAGGCTTGATGCACAGAAGGGAACAATCTGTTCTCCAAACCTGTGTTAGACAGCACAAAGAAGAATACATTAAATTATTGTGACTGAGAGAGAGAAACGGGGCATTTTCCTGCTGGAAATATAAGGAAGCATTGGGTTATATTACTTGGGAAATTGTCAAATTTCTATCATGGGAAGTCTTTAGAAACAGTCTAGACAAGCACATGTACTGAATGAACTTGGTGTATGTGATTTTGACCTCCAGGCAGGAAAATGGGGTAAATGAACTCCTGAGGTCCTTTTCAGATTTTTTAAATTATTTTTTGTGGTGTTCTTAAGACTGCTACTCTTGTGAAATATTGGGAATAGTTTGAAATGACTGTATAAAATTGTTTTACTTTTTCTACTGTCATAAAACTATCAAATCATAAAAATTCTCATAAAATTTTCTGATATGTTTGAAAGTACTAATTTCAGTGAAATAAACATAGCCTGTGGGTTTTTTTAGATTCTTCAAATACTATTTCCCCTCTAATGAATACTTTCATTCATTGCCAAAGTTTTCTAAATATCAAGGGGACTGAATGAGCATTAGCAATCTTTGACATCAGGAAGAGCTGGATGTTTTCCAGTCTCTCACCTTTGTTGAAAGTGATATGTAAACTTTTTATGTCTTTTCTTCTTTTATTTTTTGGATCTATCTCCCTGTTTGACAGAAAATAAGCAAGTTTTTCTGGCCAGCTATGAGCCCAGAACAGTAGGATGACATTTCTTTGGAAAATTGTGTCTTGTGCCATCCTTAGAGCACAACAATATGGGTATAATTATTTATGAATGAACTAAAAGAGACATTTTGGAAATGAATAGTAATGCTCCTTATGCAGGCAACTCATATTATTTAAAATATAAATGGAATCCTAGAGAGACTTGGAAACAATTATTAATATAATTTTATGGTGTAAATATGCTGGTGCTAGGAAAATGCTATATTTATTCTGTAGCTAAATAAAGACTGAATCAGCATGTTTAGACCATCCATGCCAGCAACAACTTAAAGAAATAAGATTTTGGTTTTGTTTAATGTTTATATTAGATGTTTATGCTGACTTTTCCTGGCTTTAAGGACATCTGAAAGTAAAAGTTTTGTGTGAGATCTAAACATACCAAAATTGGTAACCTAAAACTTCTGTTTTCACTATGTGGCATTTTCCTATAATTTTTAAGGGGAAAAAATACAATAGAAGCAATATGTCCTTTTTTAACAGATGACTATAGCTAGGAGTATTTAAGAAATAATATCTATATGAAATCAGAACTGTACTTTATCACTTCTAGGAAAAAGCCTAAGGAATAAATGTTTTCTACTTAGAAAAAGCACCTTTCCTCCCCGCCCCCCCCCCCTTTCCTCCCCGCCCCCCCGCAATTGGCTAGGAAGTATTGGAGCGCAAGAAATATAATAGCCAATTAACCAGTAAATCCAAATAAGATTATATCTTGTTTGTTAAAAAAAAAAAAAAAAAAAAAGAACATACAGTCTCAGGCATTCTGAAAAGATAAAATAAATGTGCATATAGATATATATTTGAAATTTTAAAGATCATGACCTCTCACTACAAAGGAGAATAAAAAGACCCACAGCACTATAAAGAAAACTCTAGACATAATTTCTATATTTCTGGTTTTGCATGGATTAGAACAATATTATTTCTTTTTCTGCTTGTAAGATTTTTTTTAGTTTTACTTCATGAAGTTTCCCTGCTGAAATCGCTGGTCTACCACTCTTCTGTGAAAACTCCTTTTTAGAAAAGAGCTAATGGTAAACTATGAAAAAAAAAAAAAAAGCCACAAGTCTTTCTTGAAGTAAAACAGGAAAGAAATTTATATTTTCAGGATTTTTTTAACAGAAAACACAACTAATTCACTTGTATGAAATGCTTTAACAGGTTAGACCAAATCATGACAGAATGTAAAGTTTTGGTTGGTCTGAGTACATAATAAATGCCTATCTTGGTAAGAAAAAAGATCCATCTAGTCCAGTACTCCAACAGCAATAACAGGAGTGTATTGTGTTTGGGGAGTGTATGCAAGGCTGGCTGCTTTGTACAGCCAATTCCCTCCATACCCAACGGCATCCAAAGTGGTTGGATGGTCCACTTGCTCCACTTTCTCTGAGTCTGGGTACACTCTGCACAGCAGTAGAAGGTGCACTTCCTACTGCCACAAACGCACCCCACGAAGCCTCCAGCTTGGCCTCCCAGACGAAACATGAAGGTCCTTCTACCAGTTTACCATAGAAGGAAATTAGACTCATTGGCTTTTAGCTCCCAGGATCTCTTTTAGATGGGGTTCTGTAAAAGAGTTGCCTGCCTGCTCTGAGTGTTTCATGACCTTTTAGATTTTATTTGGACTCTATTTCTAAGATTCCTGACCTGAATAGTTACCTAAACCTAATGTGCCTGCAAAATAAACTGTTTAAAAAATTTTAAAGTAATTATAAATTAATACAAATGCAATATTCTGATAACTAAATTCTTGGGATTTAGAACTTTGATTTGTTTTGATAAGAGACTTACAAAAATGTATTTCTAAAGTTCAGAAAAATATGTATCATGTTTGTATTAATAAATAACAGACTTATTTTAAAAATATGTTTCTAATGTATCCAATGCTGATATGACACTGTAGTATGACAGTGTAAAAGCCTTGTGTCAAAACACCAAGATACAATCTTAAACAATTCACTAAAATGTAAATATGAAATTGTATGAAACTTCCTTACGTAGTCCAGAACAATAACTGTATTATTGCAAAGTAAACAAATTCAGAAGGTAATGAACAATTTAGTTTTAGGCCTGATCTGAACTCCTAAAAAGGAAGTGTTGGATTTGCGTCTATAATTCCCACTGGATAATTTTTTCCTGCTGAATGTGTATGGTACCATTTGTGCATCTATTGTATAACACAGTCGCTGTGACCATGGGTTGCAGTTGTGGGTTCCAGAGAGTTAGAAATGTACTGTATTTATGACACAATATTTGGAAATGTCCAGAAATTATGCCAACTTCTCTGCAATAAATTTGCTTTAAAATTTGGCAAATGTAAACATGATCAGTGTTGATGAGGCTGTGAAGGTCCAGAGTTATACATTCTGTGCTGATTCCTAGCCCAGGAAATGGTCACACAGTGTTTAACTACCCAAGGAATCTTTATCCGAGTCCTTCATCTCCCAGTTTGGTTGTTTCCCATCCAATTGGGAAAAAATTATCTTTTGCCATAGACAGTGACAATTTCCCTTCCTCTTAGGCCCCTTCTCTGTTAGATAAGTATTATGTATTTGTTTTTCTTTCAAATTTCATTTTTCTTATTCTGTCACTGTCACAAATGTCTATGTTAGAGTCTTCCTCCTCATAATTTATTAATAAATTTTCCAGTACTTCAGCACAGCCTTTTATCTTGGAGATCCAGCTTTTCAACACTCTTATTCTCTGTTTTCCTGGTAAGCTCATTCTAACTATTCTAAGTACTGACTTCTCTTACACCCAGTTGCCTATCCTCACACCTATCACATTATACATTAATTTTTGGCTGCTTAATTCCCAGAATTTATTCAGGGCAGACAGACATCTGAAGAATTTTCTTGAAATATCCATTAGATATGCAGCTACAAAATGGCAAATCTGTTTAACATTCATGGTTTGAGATCTATCAGGGAGCTGCTAATTTTTGTTAAATTAACTTTCTTATGTATTTGACTAAATCCTACTGTTCTTCAGCTTCTCAGCTTCCCTCTTCCTTTTTTTTTTTGGTCAAGTTTTAAGATATATATGCCCTGAAACAGAAGTTCAGTCTTGGTATGCATTATGTCTAGTATTCAAGAACAGATTTCTTTTAATCAGTGTTGAGAGTGATAACATGCCATACCTTTTGAAATCAACAACAAGGTCAGTTTGTGTTACACAAAAAAAACCCAATAAGTTACCACAGCTATTAAAAGAATAAAATGGTATCCAAAGGGAATACAGCAAGAGTTTCTAAAAAAGACTCATGAAACTTGCCTAAATATTCTACATTGGAAAACAAAATATAGGTGAAACACATTCTTTGGTGGTCAGCTATGAACATTTTAAAATAAGAAATGGTGATTACTGCATTTCCTCAAAACATTATAGGAGGAACTATGCATATAACTTGTAATGCTTCTAATTCTCTGTTTAGAAAGTAATTGGTTATTGATCAACTTGTATATGGGAGACTGGTTATAGAACAATTTTATCATCATATATGCTCTTTAAAGATTTACCAGACAAACATGTTAGTAACACATTGTGAGGATACGAGTCTTTGCACTAGAGATAAATACCTTTAGGAAGACCCATCATAATACCTATCTGTGCAATCTTTAACCTTGGCATTTTTGCAAATCATTGCAGTTTTGTATATGTGTGCTAGCATTCTTTATTACCCACAGCTCTATGGGCTAGTTGAAATAAATTTATAAATGTATTTCAAAATGCACATATTAATCAAAGTAACTCTAGACTACTATGTCTATTGAGTAGACTGACAAACAAACCATTACTTGAGAATTGATGGGCTTCACATCCAAGGACACTAATGAAGCTCAAAAAAGTAAAATATTGAAGGGTCACTGTTAAACCTCAAAGCTTCATATCATGACATAATAAAATAAAGCTCTCTGGACAGATGAAAAATCTTTAATCAGAACAAAATAAATAAAATATCTTATTGCTTCAGTAAATTATTTCATGCTGAATTCCAGTAACACCTGGAAAACCTAAGACTGCAAAGACAAAAGAAAACAAACTAACACAGTAATACAGTTAGTGGAACAGCCTACAAAATGTGGAAGAAAGTATTTTTATGAACAGAACTGAAGATATTAATGTGTAAATTACATTATGGTTTCCTTAAGAAGAATAAATCTATATGCAATGGAAATTTAGACATGCTAGGTGTCTAAGTGTAGGCATTAAAACTATTTTAATATCTGAACTTAGGTGAGAAAATGTCATAAAAACCTAATCTGACTGTAGAAATGCTAGCTAGGATGCTGAAAAGCTAAGTAGGAGAACATTTATATTAACAGGCACATTAAATCACATGCTTAGCAGAAAAACAAACAACTTAATTGGAGTCCACATAAAAGTAATGAAAAATTACTCTATTCTGTGAGTATTCTTGATCCTGAGAATATTACAAACACGAAAGTTCAGTCTTTTCCTTAAGATTTTTTCACTGAATTTGAAAGGTGATTGTGTTTGGCTTTGAAAAAATGCATTAAAAATGCATTAAAAAATGAAAGAAAGCATTTTAATAGTTTTTTTCATTATTTTCATAGAATCATAGAATAGTTTAGGTTGGAAGGGACCTTTAAAGGTCATCCAGTCCAACCCCCTGCAATGGGAAGGGACATCTTCAACTAGATCAGGTTGCTCAGAGCCCTGTCCAACCTGGCCTTGAATGTTTCCAGGGATGAGGCATCTACCATCTCCCTGGGCAACCTGTTCCAGTGTTTCACCACCCTCTCTGTAAAACATTTCTTCCTGATATCTAGTCTAAATATACCCTCTTTTGAGAGTGGAGGGAAAGGCAGAAGATAAGACTCCTTTATATAGCACTGCTGCCACAACAGTAAAGGTGCCTCATGCTGTGTACACAGAATCAAACCAAATGGTTGAGGTTGGAAGGGACCTCTGGAAGTCATCTGGTCCAACAAACCTGCTCAAGGAGGGCAACGTAGAGCCAGTTGCTCAGGACTGTGTCCAGACAGCTTTTGAAGATGTCCAAGGAGGGAGACTCCATAGTCCCTCTGGGCACCTGAGGGTGCTCAGTCACCTTCAGAGTAAAAAAAGTGTTTCCTTATGTTCAGAGGAAACCTCCTATGTTTCATTTTATGCCCATTGCCTCTGGTCCTGTCACTGGGCACCACTGAAAAAAGCCTAGCTCCATCCTGTTTGCATCCTCCCTTCAGGTATTTATATACATTAAACAAATCCATCCCCTGAGCCTTCTCTAGGCTAAACAGTCCCAGTTGTCTCAGCCTTTCCTCATAGGAGAGATACCTTAGTCCCTTCATCATCTTTGTGGCCACTTCATTGTAGAAGTTTATCAAGTTGGTCAAACATGATTTTCCTTTGGTGAAGCCATGCTGACTACGCCTGATGATTTTGTTGTTGCTCATGTGCCTCAAAATGTTTCCCAGGGTTAGCTGCTCCATCAGTTTCCTGGGGATTTAGGTGAGGCTGACTGGCCTACAGTTCCCTTGGTCCTCCTGCTTTCCCTTCTTGAAGATAGGAGTGACATTTGCTTTCCTCCAGTCTTTGAGCAGTTCTTCCAGTCTCCATGATTGATCAAAGATTGTTGAGAGTGGCCTTGCAATGGCATCTGCCAGCTCACTCAACACATGTGGATGCATTCCACCAGGGTCCATGGACTTATGTATGTCCAGGTTGCTTAACCTGTTGCCTGACATGATCTTCTTCCACCAAGGGTACATCTTCTTTGCTCCAGCCTTTCCCCTTGGTCTCTGGGATCTGGGATTCCTGAAGATCCCTTTTGTTAGTAAAGACTGAGGCAAAGAAGGCCTTTTCCATATCCTGTGTAACCAGGTCCCCTGTCACATTGAGCAATGGGCCCACATTTTTCCTAGTCTTCCTTTTGTTGCCTATGTACTTATTGAAGCCCTTCTTATTGTCTTTGACATCCCTGGCCAGATTTAATTTCATTTGGGCTTTGGCTTTCCTAACTTCATCTCTAGATGCTTGGATAATATTTCTGTATTCCTCCCAGGTTACCTGCCCTTGCTTCCACCATCTGTATGCTTCCTTTTTGTTTTTGAGTTTGGCCAGGAGCTTTTTGTTCATCCACACAGGCCTCCTGATGTTTTTGCCTGATACCATATTCAATGGGATGCACCCCTTCTGAGCTTGGAGGATGTGATCTTTGAATATTAACCAGCTTTCTTGGGCCCCACTTCCCTCCAGGGCCTCATTCTGTGGGACTTTTCTGAGCAGATCTTTGAAGAGGCCAATTTCTGCTCTCCTGAAGTTCAGGGTTGTGGGCTTGCTTTTCACCCTCTTCCTTGACCTCGGGATCCTGAAGTCCACCATCTCATGGGCACTTCAGCCAAGACCACTTTTGACCTTCACATCCCCAACAAGCCCCTCCTTGTTGGTGAGTATGAGGTCCAGCAGAACACCTCTTCTCCTTGTCTCCTCTACTGCTTGGAGGAAGAAATTATCACCAATCCACTCCAGGCATCTCCTATATTGCTTATGTCTTGCTGTGTTGTCCCTCCAGCACATATCTGGGTGGTTGAAGCCCCCCATGAGGAACAGGGTCTGCGAACATGAGACTGCTCCTATCTGTCTGTAGAGGGCCTCATCCACTTGTTCTTCCTGGTCAGCTGGACTATAGCAGGCACCCACTATAATGTCACCTTTGCCTGTCCTCTCTTTAGTCCTAACCCATAAACTCTCCCTCAGCTCCTCTTCTATCCCCAGGCTCCATGTACTCCAGCTGCTCTCTCACATAAAGGACACAAGGTTTCCAAGACTGAGACACTTCTACTGTTCTACAATGCGCTGATATTCTGTCATGGTGGAAGAGCAGATGGCAAAGTAGTATAGGAGAACCTCTCAGCATTGGACACCATTTTTTAAACATGAGAAAAAACAAAGCAAAAGAAAACAAAACAAAGCAAGATCAAGGGGATCCTGTATCCTCCCCCTGTCAGGCTGAAGGCAGTAGCTTAAAGGAAAGGAGTGAATGGAGGCAAGTCCATGCTCAGGGCAGCAGGCAAACCCCCTCCTTGCCCACCTTGCCTTCCCAGGTGCCTCTATACAACAGGTATGAGGCTTGGATGTGGAAGGCCAGTCAATGGATGATGTCGATGATGGTCCATCTATACCAGAGGTGTTGCCAACGTCAGAAAGGCCTAACCTGTATCATTACCACCTCCACGAGGAAGAAAAGATGGGTTGTAGTTGTAGGGAACTCCCTTCTGAGGGGAACAGAGAGTCCAATATGCCAGACCAACCTTCTCCATAGGGAAGTCTGCTGCCTCCCTGGGGCCCAGGTTAAGGACATCACTAGGAAACTTCCTAGCCTGATATGGCCCTTGGACTATTACCCATTACAGCTCTTCCATGTGGGTGGCTATGATGTCACAACGCATAGTCCAAGAGCAATCAAAAGAGACTTCGGGGCCTTCAGAGGGTTGGTAAGGGAATCTAGGGAACAGGTTATTTTTTCCTCTGTCTTTCCAGTTGCGGGCAGTGACACTGGAAGAAACAAATGGGTCCAGTCTATTAATACATGGTTCTGTGGCTAATGTCACTGCTACAGTTTTGGGTTTTTCAATGATGAGATGGCCTACATGGCACCAGGCTTGCTGGCGTCAGATGGGATTCACCTTTCTCAAAGGGAGAGTCTTTGTTCAAAACTTAGTGGGGCTTATTGACAGAGATTTAAACTAGTCTTGAGGGGGAGGGGGATAATATCAGGTTTGCCTGTGACAAGCTGTGGCATGACGTGCCAAGGTTAGAGGGACGAGATGCTAGCAAGGGCCCTCAGCCTGTTGCTCTGAGACATGCTGGGTACACTGCAGCACACTTGAAGTCTCACAGAGATGAGCCAGGGGCTCCTGAGGTAATAGGAGCCAACAGGGAAACACCAGTGAAATACCTCAGAGGAGTTAAAGGGTGTTCCTCTAAAAAGGTGACACAGCTGACAGCCCAGCTGAAGTGCTTCTACACCAATGCACACAGCATGGGCAACAAACAGGAGGAGCTAGAAGCCACCATGCTGCTAGAAAGTTACAACCTAGTTGCCATTGCTGAAACATGGGATGAATCTCATGACTGGAGTGCGGCTATCAATGGCTACAGGCTGTTCAGAAGGGACAGATGAGGAAGGAGGCACAGAGGCATTGCCCTCTACATCAAGAAATGGATAGAGTGTGAAGAGTGGTCTCTGAAGAATAGCCACAAACAGGCTAAAAGCTTATGGGTAAGAATTCGAGACCTAAGCAACAAAGGGAACCTTGCAATTGGTGTCTACTACAGGCCTCCTGATCAAGGGGAGCTTATTGATGAAGCCTTCTTACTCCAGCTACAGGAGGCATCATGCTCGCAGGCTCTCATCCTGCTGGGGGACTTCAACCATCCTGACACCTGCTGGGAAAAGTAGCATGGCAAACTGTAGACAATCCCAAAGACTCCTGGAATGCAAGAAGTATAACTTCTGAAGCCAGGTAATAGATAGCCCTACCAGAGGGGATGCGATACTGGACCTGTTGGTCGCCGATGCAAGTGAGCTAATCAGTGATATCAAGATTGGAGGCAGCCTGGGCTGCAATGATCACGCACTGGTGGAGTTTGCAGCCCTGAGGGATATGGGTCAGGCAAAGAGTAAATTCAGGACCCTGAATTTTAGGAAAGCAAACTTCCAGCTGTTCAAGGAGTTAGTCAATAGGACCCGCTGGAAAACTGCCCTCAGAGACAAGGGAGCAGGACAGAGCTGGAAGATATTTAAGGATGCTTTCCAGAGAGCACAAGAGTTCTCAATACCCAGGTGTAGAGAAATCAGGCAAGGAAGGCCAGAGACTGGCATGGCTGAGTCAAGACCTGCAGGTCGAACTAAAGGGCAAGAAGGAAATGCACAGGCAGTGGAAGCAGGGACAAGTATCCTGGGAAGAGTACAGGGACGCTGCCCAGTTGTGCAGGGATGGGATCAGGAAGGCCAAGGTATGGCTGGAGCTGAACTTGGCAAGGGATGCAAAGAATAATAAGAAGAGCTTCTACAGGTATGTCAGCCAGAAAAGGAAGGTCAAAGAAAGCGTACCACCTCCATGAACAAGACTGGCAAACTGGTAGCAACAGGTGAGGAGAAGGCTGAGGTACTCAACAACTTTTTCCTCTCAGTCTTCACTGACGACCTCTCTTCCCACACCTCTTAAGTGGATGGAATGCAAGATGGGTACTGGGGGAGCAAAGTCCCTCCCACTGTAAGAGAAGATCAGGTTTGTGACTACCTAAGGAATCTGAACATACATAAGTCTACGGGACCTGATGACATACATCCCAGAGTCCTGAGGGAATTGGCTGATGTAGTGGCCAAGCCACTCCCCATGATATTTGAAAAATCATGTCAGTCAGGTGAAGTCCCTGGGGACTGAAAAAGGGAAGCATTGCACCCATTTTTAAAAACGCTAGAAAGGAGGACCCTGGGAACTACCGACCTGTCAGCCTCACCTCTGTGCCTGGGAAGATCATGGAACAGATCCTCCTAGAAGCTATGCTAAGGCACATGGAGGACAGGGAGGTGATTTGGGAGAGCCAGAATGGTTTCACCAAGGGCAAGTCCTGCCTGACCAATCTAGTGGCCTTCTATGATGGTGTGACTACATCAGTGGACAAACAAAGAACAACAGGTGTCATCTATCTGGAATTCTGTAAGGCCTTTGAGTCAGTCCCCCACAACATCCTTCTCTCTAAATTGGAGAGAGATGGATTTGATGGATGGACTGTTCAGTGGTTGAGGAATTGGTTGGATGGTCACATCCAGAGGGTAGTGGTCAATGGCTCAATGTTGAGATGGAGATGGGTGAAAAATGGTGTCCCTCAGGGGACCGTACTAGGACCAGTACAGTTTAATATCTTCATCAGTGACATAGACATGGGGGATCGAGTGCACCCTCAGCACATTTGCAGATGACACCTAGCTCAGTGGTACGGTTGACATGCCTAAGGGACGGGTGAGAACAGGCAAACAGTGGAAATGTTTGGGAATATTTTACTTCTTGATACTTTCATGCACACAATTGTTTTAAAGCCTGAACTTAAAAATGACTGTATTTCCTTTTATGTGTATTTAGAATGTCGTCAAAAGGTAATTTTGGTTCAGACAAGATCAGTTGTTTCACTTACAATCACATCGTAGAGCAGAAAAAAAATAAAATTCACAGTATTATTTTTATTTTAAAAGAGTGAACATAAATTGGAGTTCCTTTTGAATCCTTTTTGTCTGTTCGAAGACATCTTTTACTTGGCCCTGGCCAGAAGGTTAATCATGATAAAAAACATGAAAACAGTTATATTAATTGAAATTATCAGATGGATGAACAACACTCATAATGGCAAAATCAAGAATAATCATTAATGAGGTATTCTCAGATATGACTGCTACATGCTTTGTATACTTGTGTAAGTAACAAGTGATAGGATGAGAAGAAATGGCCTCATGTTGCACCAGGGGAGGTTTAGATTGGATATTAGGAAAAACTTCTTCACTGAAAAGGTTGTCAAGCATTGGAACAGGCTGCCCAGGGAAGCGGTTGAATCTCCACCCCTGGAGGTATTTAAAAGACATGTAGACGTGATGCTTAGGGACATGGTTTAGCGGTGAATTTGGCAGCGCTAGGTTAACAGTTGGACTTGATGATCTTAAAGGTCTTTTCCATCCTAAACGACTCTATGATTCTATATCATTATTTCTCTTCATCTCTGTCTCAGTGCTGCATCTCATGTCCAAGGATTTATAATTTTGGATTGCCTTAGACTGTCTTTCAAGGATACACTGAAAGCATATTAGCAAACATTAACAAGACAATCATAATATATTTGGGTTTTAGCAAGTTCTCTTCAGTAACCAAAAATGCATTCAGCCATGAAAGAAAGAAAAAAATGTTTATACTAAACTTCGCCAAATTGTAAAAAGCATTCTTTCACATCTGGGGACACTAAAAGAGTCTCTGAAAACTGAACAGGAAAATACGTACAAATGCTCCGGACAAACATGCAAACATTAGACTAGCTGCTCACTTTAAATGGATTGTCTGAGCTCCACTTTCTTCTCCTGTTCACTAGTACTTTTAGTCACCCAGTTCTTCATGCTGTTTTCACTTTCTCCCCTGCTGCTACATTTTGATCTTGCTTCCTGTCTCTCTCCCCTGCTGTTCTTTTCAGCAGTGTTCTGCTTTTTGTTTGATGAGCAGTGAAAATTGCAAGATTCCTGACCTCCAAAGAACAGACAGAACTTCAGAAATCAGGAACCTTGTAAATTGTGCTTGGCTGCTGATACATGGAATATTATTAAACATCAAGGACGACTAATCTTTAAAAAAAAAAAAGTGTATATAAAAGGTTTTATGCTGTATTATTGTGCATGGAATAACTTCTGAATCTGGCATTCATTAGTACATGCATTCCTGGCACAGCTTGTTTGTTTTTAATTTTGCAGAACAAAAGCAATTTCAAGTTAAAGGCTGGAGTAATTTTTTCTCCCAATTACAAAACTTCTGGAAGTAAGGAGTTATCATTTACTGTGTCCGAATTATTATAACTTTCCTTTTTCCTTTCCCCATTTGGACAATAAAAGTGGATCATTATTCACAACAGATGGTGGTGCTTTCATGATTAACTTGCATAACCCCTGTGCCTTGACTAACATAAAGGTTCCATTTTTCTGAAAGCTTGTCAGGCATGTCAGAACACACGACATCTAGTCTTTGGTCTATGGAAATTCTGGTATATTTGGTATTCTATGGTATGCAGTACTCAAATCAGGCAGATGTTAATTAGTTTAGCACAGGCACATGCTAATAATATAATATATAATTAACAGAATGATAGGTAAAAGGTAGCATGCACATCTGTACAGAAAAGCAATAAGTTCTTTCAAGACCATCTTTACCTAATGTATGGCCCCTTAGTTAACTTTGTTCTTGGGATGTCAGTGAAAACTAAACAAAATTTGTACTGGTAAATATGAAGCAAAAAACTTTCATGTCAATAATTTACTTATTTTCAGATATTAATAAGTTCAGAAATTAAGTACCTTGTAGCAGTTCAAGCCTCCAACATACTTTAAAATTCTTTATTCTCATGCAGCAATGAATCAGCAGCAAGTTGGATGAGTGCAGCTTTTACTCCTAGAAAAATCTTATCTACATAAATAATTTTCTATTTTTAACAGTGTCCTGGTTTCAGCTGGGATAGAGTTAATTTTCCTCCTAGTAGCTGGTATAGTTCTGTGTTTTGGATTTAGTATAAGGATAATGTTGATAACACACTGATGGTTTAGTTGTTGCTAAGTAGTGCTTATATTAAGTCAAGGACTTTTCAGCTTCCCATGATCTGCCAGGTGCACAAGAAGCTGGCAGGAAGCATAGCCATGAAAGCTGACCTAAACTGGCCAAAGAGCTATTCCATACCGATGAGGTCATGCTCAATATATAAGCTGGGGGGAGTTGGCTGGGGGGCAGTGACCACTGCTCAGGGACGGGCTGGGCATCAGTCAGCGGGTGTGAGTAATTGAATCATGCGTCACTTGCTTTGTATATTCCATCATCATCATCATCATTATTATTATTATCATTTTACTTAAAAAAAATATTAAACTGTTCTTATCTCAACCCATGAGTTTTCTCGCTTTTACTCTTCCAATTCTCTCCCCTGTCCCACCAGGGGGGAGTGAGTGAGTGGCTGTGTTGTGCTTAGTTGCTGGCTAGGGTTAAACCATGACAAACAGTATACTTTTCAGGGCTCTGATTGCAGTATTAGGCCTTAGCTGCCTCAATCAGCCTTGCTAGCACCCTCAGCAGTCCATTTAAACTCAGGTCTGGTCACACAGGCCTTGCCTGAGCCATGCTGTAGATATGTCTGTACTCAACTTTCCTGTTTTTCTAATTAGAAGTTAAAATTAGGATGCTTATGGGATTCAAATTGCTTGGCAGGGAAAACAAAGAAGTATAGCTCAATGTTTAGCATATAGTTCTAGTACAATTTGGGTAGAACTTCAAATGGCAGATACGAAGCTGTCTAGAAATGGAAAAGTCTGAGGCCACCTAAACCATCCTAAGGCTGGGATATACAAGCTACCAATGTCAACTGAGAAACTAACAACTCTTTCTCATCAGCCCTAAAGCTATAGAAATCTCTATTATATGCCCCTAGAGAACAGGCATTCTTCTTTTAGCAAGAAGGTACTTTCAAGGACATCTTATGAATAGCTACCTCTCTCCAGCAGAGAGTGACCAGATCAAACATTTAGCAAATATGATCTCTGGACCCGCTTTTTCCTATGCTGAGGGCTCCAGAGCTGGATGCAGTGCTCCAGGTGGGGTCTCACAAAAGCCAAGTAGAAGGGCAGAATCACCTCCCTCAACCTGCTGGCCAAGCTTCTTTTGATGCAGCCCAGGATACAGTTGGCTTTCTGGGCTGCGAGTGCACACTGCTGGCACATGTCCAGCTTTTCATCCACCCAGACCTCCAAGTCCTTCTCGACAGGGTTGCTCTCAATCCCTTCATCCCCCAGCCTGTACTGATAACAGGGCTTGCCCCGACCCAGGTGCAGGACCTTGCATTTGTCCTTGTTGAACCTCATGAGGTTCACACAGGCCCACTTCTCGACCTTGTCCAGGTCCCTCTGAATGGCATCCTGTCCCTTAGGCGTGTCAACCATACCACTGAGCTAGGTGTCATCTGCAAATGTGCTGAGGGTGCACTCGATCCCCCATGTCTATGTCACTGATGAAGATATTAAACTGTACTGGTCCTAGTACGGTCCCCTGAGGGACACCATTTTTCACCCATCTCAACATTGAGCCATTGACCACTACCCTCTGGATGTGACCATCCAACCAATTCCTCAACCACTGAACAGTCCATCCATCAAATCCATCTCTCTCCAATTTAGAGAGAAGGATGTTGTGGGGGACTGACTCAAAGGCCTTACAGAATTCCAGATAGATGACACCTGTTGTTCTTTGTTTGTCCACTGATGTAGTCACTCCATCATAGAAGGACTAGGTTGGTCAGGCAGGACTTGCGCTTGGTGAAGCAAGATGATGCCACTTGCCAAAATTATCTATTCATCTTACACGATACTACTACATAAGTACTAAATATTTAGTTGTATGTATTCTTGCATATTTGAGGGAGAAGAAATGCTATAAGGCCTGCCACAGCTTAAATCACCACAGCTTAAAATAGACAATTAATTTCAGTTTGTCCATCCACTATCTGTATTTCAAGATATTGTGTCATTACCCTATAGTATGAACACTATTTATGTAATCATTTAATATGTATTTCCAAATAAACTTCCAGGTCAAAGAAGTTGTCTCACTTTACATGTCAGAGTGTTTATTTTCAGGATGTAGAAAACCATCATTACAGAACTTTAAGCTAGATCAAATCCACATTAGGTTTCATATTTTAAAGGCTTACTTGAAAACAAGTAAAATAAATAGAAAATTGCCTTACATACGAAGTACTGAAAGTCATAGTACATATCTGTATTTAATGAATAAAAGTGAGGATACAATAGGACAAAATATGTAGTAGAATTCAAACACTATGTCAGCTAAAGTGTTCTGTTATTCTGTCTAGAGTTCAGACAAATTGGCTTTTTATTAGTTATGTCTGCATCAGTAGATTTCTTCGACTGAAAGAGCCACAAATCTGTTAACATGCAGGAATTCAGTAACCTTCTCCAGCCTCTTAGATGTTGCATCTGGGTTTCTCTATCATACTCAGAAATAATAAATAGTAGCTGCTAGATGTGAAGTCAAGCCTTTCAAAATGGAGAATGCTCTTCCTGCTGAGGTCAGAACAAGCATCCCATGTGAACTGTCACATCATTCATTGCTTATGGTCCTGTAGCAAAAGAAAATTGCTTAGCTGTTCAGAAGGTAAAATTTGCACTAGTTTCCTGTTAGCAATTTATTTTCACTCCTGTTACTATGATCTCTTAACTATAACCATCTCTTTCTTCTCCCTAGGCTTGTAATGTGAACAATAATTTAACTAATCAAGATTTAGATGGGAATAAATATCCTCGCTGTCGCCTACTGTTTGGAAATACAAATACCATTCTTTATTCAAGACACTTCTGCAGGTTTTTAAATACCTAGTTCTAATTAGGACATGAGGAGTATTATGTAATATTTCTTTAATATCCTATTCATAGTCTGTGGCTCAAAACAGTTACTGATACTAAATGAAGTTCTGACAGTGACACACCTATGATGCTAAGATTTTGTGTTTGGTAACATATTTAAAGAAGTGCTTTAGTCTCACAATATTCCAACTGTAGAAGTAGAAATGGTATACATTTTATTGATAACCACAGTTAGTTCATGCTAGGTTTTTCTAAAGTCATATTTTTCTGGAAGCCTTGGCACTAAGGCTAACAATTAGAATAGAAGCATTGAATAAAGCATTGGCTCATTCTGCCTCAATGAAATTATTCCAGTTTGTTACTAATGCAGTTAATTACCAATTGACTCCTTTTTTACATTCAAATAAGAGCAGATTCTAGATTCCTGAATAGCTAATATGGCTGAAAGCGTATAAAGCTATGCCTGCACTGTCTCTGCCCCTGCTGTGCTTGATTGCTTAATGCTTTTGATCTTGCACAGCAGTTTAGAACAGTGAAAAGGAGATAGAAAATTCTTCCACTCTCATTGCTAGCATAATACATCTAGTTTAACATGCCTATTTGATGTAAAGGGCACGAAGAAGGCGTGTCCCCTTGTACCTGTTCAGTGGATACAGAGAGATTTGTTGAGTTCTGTCCCTTCTGTAATTGCTAAAGCATTTGGATAAGCACTCTGAAAACCCTGACCCCCTCATGTCCTGGAATCATTAATAGGTAAGGTATTTTGTAAACTGCATACATTCAGCCTGAGCTCTGTCTGACTACAAATCCCATCCACTCACTCTTGCAGCAAGCAACATTTCTAGGGAAGACTAAAGGTTTCCAACTTATAACAACCTTGCAGGGTGCTAGAAGCACAGGACATATCATCCCAGGAATCTGCAACACAAGTATCCCTACAGCCACCCTCAAGCATGCCAACTGCTAAGTCATGTGGGAGTGTTATTGTTCTGGCCTGGAGGCTACCCTAGGCATTGCTCTATGTCTTGTATTATGTCCTCTCAGAAGCAGTGGATCCTTGCTGCTCATTGTTAAATGTTGGATCCAACTTAGAACTATCAGTAGCAAAACTGTCATTCTGACTAAGGGTTGCATGTTGAATAATTTTCCTTATGTGTTTACTTTAGTTACATTTTTGAAATTGACAGCAAAACCATGTTTTTGGTATTTATAAATTCTTCTCAGATTTTGTTTGCTGAGAAAGTTCTTTCTGACTCACTAAGGAATTTAATGGATTCACCTAATAAGAGGAAGAACAAAAGGTGAGGGGAGAAGAGAGCTCCAAGTATACTAAATATGCATCTAGTGAATTATATTCTTTCAATGCACTTACCTGCAGCTGTGTACAATTTACATAATGGAGACTATAGATTTAGAAAGATAAGATCAGTGTGGGTACTGGAAAGAATAATAATGTTATTTATAAATTGCATAGCATATCCCATTAATTGTGTAGCTAGTAGGATATTGAATTTGGCTTGCTAATGGTTTTAATTTCTTGCTCTTGTTTAATTTTCACACAGACAAATTTTGTGTGTAGACTTTTTGAGATTCTTACATGGAAGACTTGTTTACATATTTATTTTAATTGCACATAGTGTGGTGTGATGACTATTGCAATTCCCTTTCTGAAGTTGTATCAGACAAACAGCTGATCTGACTCCCTAATCATAGTCCTTGTGAGGCATTGGAAAAGTCTACATTTTCAGGTCACCCAACAAGCTAGTTGCATACCTAATCCATCTCCCTGATACAGTAACTTGTGATTCAGAGGGATCCATCATCTTGTCTATGAACTCTGTTTCTTGTGATATTTTGCAAGCCTGTCTTTGTCTATGTGAAGATTTTAGTATGCTGATCACCTATACTGTAGCATAAAGAATTTTGTACAATAAGAAATTAATATTTTCTTTAAACCTCTCTTCCTGACATCTGAAACTCCTGGTTTGATGCATTCTCTTTCTGTAGGTGCTAAGGAGTAAAATGGATTCTAGGGAGTAAGCTTCATGAGATTATGATGAAGGAAGGAGATATGTAATAAGCCAGGAACAGAACATTCAGCAGAGAGCAAGCACAACACAGTAAACCTGAAGCTGAGCAGAAAACAGACTCCATCTGAAGCTCAGGTGGTACACAGGGAAGAAAATATTGGTTAATGTTGTGAGCAGCTGAGGCAGGGGTTGTATAAAAATGTACAAAAGACTTGGAAAAGGACATTCTGGAGGAATGGCCTCAGTTCTCACAGAGGACGTTATGGAATGCCACTGCAATCAAGAAACAGTCCCCTGTCCAGCATGAACAGTCTGAAACAGAAACAGTGGCAGAGCAGGGTGCTGTACCCTGGTTATACCTGTAGCTTTAGCAACCTGATTCAAGCACTCAGAAAGAGCTGGTGCATCAGCATGGCAACAATGAAGAGGAGTCTCCAAAGAAGCAGCATATTCAACACAACATGTGTTACTTACCCGCCTTTTTTAATACCAACTGTTGAGGGCAACACAGTCACAACTTGAGAAAAATGAAACTACTACACTGCATCAAGATGCCAAACTAAGAATAGTTGTATTTTATATTGAAATAAAACAACTACCTAAATCTCTGCAACTTTCCCATAGAGGCTATCCATATGCTCTGAGTGGTATATGATTTTCTTTCCAATAGTCCCTTAGGGCTAAGGAGCCTAAGGTAGACATCTCCCATTCATAGTGGGATCTACGCTACTGAACTTCTGATGCCTGTACTATACACACTTGCATCTGATATGTTTACCTGGGATCATTTTATATTTGATGGATAACCGTAGACATTTTCATAGCGTGACTCCCTCAGCTTACTTTGGACAATTACATGAAGGAAATTCTAGCATAGTCAAAATTCTAGCATTATCAAAATATCTGTATTGCTGATAGAAGGAGCTAAGGATGATTAACTTATCTATAGACATTGATATTGGATGGATGAATTCCACTTTCAGTTTTGTTACATGGACATGGTGTTATGACTGGACCTGAAGTAAGTTAGTCATGCTTTGAGCAGAGGGTTACATCAGATGACCTCCACAGGTTCCTTCCAACCTATATTATTATATGATTTTATAATCCTATGACTTCTAGATCCAAATTTGACACTTTTTCATTATGATCACTTTAAGAAGCTACATAACTTCTCTGTCATTCATACCAACTCTTTTAATAAAACCAAACAAATTGCATCTCTCCCTATGCTTGAAAGACAGTGGAGGACTTAATAAGAAATATAATTTTGTAATTACAATAACAGAAATGGAAGCACAAAGAAGTTATTCCTGTGATTTCATTACAGTCAGGTAATTACTTTTACTTTAAGGGCTCAGTTATATATATTACTTTTCATTACCTTCTTAAGTATTTTGAAGTGCATCTAACATAAAATTAAACTAAACTAAACTATGTTGTAACTCAAAGGCAAATAAACTGAAAGAAATCTTTCTGTTGTATCTGGCACTTCTTGTTTGAGCCAAGCTCTTTGTTATGATATTGGGATTTTGCTGAATTTCATGCATTGCCCAATTCCATTTAAATGTCATACATTGTTATAGTTAATGATCATACCAAGCTTACACAGTAGCAGAACAGATGATTCTTAATCATCACTGTTGTGCTTTAGAGAGAAACCTGTCTCTGTGCTATACAATCTTTTCTTTCCAGTACTCAGAATATGATTCTCATTAAACAACTAGTTTAAAACATTTTATTGTGCATTAGATAATGCTACTAGAATTTACTCTGAGATGTGTCTTAAGTCAGTTTGGGAGGATAAAAGTGTAAGCCTGTGAAGTATAGATGCTGCTTTATTTAATACTGATATTTGAAAAAAAAAAGAAAGTGCAGCACTTAAACTGCAGTGGTTGATGGAAGGAACTGAAAGCAAAATTCAGCATATCCAAAGAACAAACTTGTCAGTAGTTGTTTATGACTAGTGGTAGCCATAACCTTAGCCATTTGTTTTCCTTTTTAAAACAAGAAGCTAAAAAGCCTGTTGTATTTTCTTAAATTAAACTAAAAAATATATAATCTTTTTGGACAGTTTAGTTTTCTAGTAAATTCTGTTTACTCCAATGGAAACAAATAATGGGAATATACTTTATCCATTTTTTAACAGTGTTCAAGTATTTTCAATTCCATAAGTAGAACAGCAGCAACAAAGGGCAGGGTGTTAACATTTTTATGGTCACCTCCCTAATTATTACTTTTTATATTTTATTGATTTAATATCTCTTGGCCAGTGGTTTAAAATACTTGTTATAATGAAAAGAATTGTTTTTCTGTTATTGAAAGCAGTGAGATAAGTACCACTACACTGAGAGAGAGAGACCAAACTACATAATCAGGGGAGGACATAGTGCCACTGCTTGATGAAACGCAAGGAACACTGATCATTCTTACCATGTCTTTTTGACATCTAGCAGTCTCTATTGTATGTTTGCTGATGAATGCTTTTTCAGGTTGATCACTTCAAGCTGCTGAAAGTAAAGTCATCTACCATTTTTATGCTTATGTGGTCTTAGAGAAAACTCCCTCTGTTGTTCACTTGTCAGAGGAGAGTACAGATCATCTTACTGAAGAAAGCCTGGGACCAGACTTTCAACATGAAGTCTTTTTGCCAGACAATACCTTTTTCCATGATCAAAGCATACAAGGGATGTGTTAGTCACATTTAAGTTTGTGTTCACTCTCCTTTACAGAAAATGGAAAGCAAAAGGAAGAAACACATTTAGCCCAAAGAAACAATCTCATTATTTTCTAGAAATTTGAATTTTACTGAACACTACAATTTCTGATCAAAGATATAAGTAGCAGCATTTGTTTAAATTCCTCTGTTGCCACCCAGTCCACTAACAAGTGTTTTTTTATTTGAGGCTTTCTTTAATATTTTATTCCAAGTGTGACTTTTCTCCTTCCATTTCATTTGCAGATGCCTCGGCTAGGTTGGCAACTAGGTAACAAATGATGAAAGTCAAAAGCCAGATGAAGGAACTTCCTTAGCAGAATTTTCAAATTAAACTGAAATCACACCACTGTTTTGACAAAAAAATAGTTGGTACTATACTCAATGAAAATCCAGCTTTCTCTATTAAAAGAACCAAACTAAAAATATTACAGGACTTTGACTAGGAATGTAAATGTTCTCTGTTGATATTTGAAGCTGAAATAATAGGTAATAATTCCTAAATTATATGTTCTTCTCTGGCTTTTATAACCTAAGCAAATATATTTTGGGAGCATTTCAGAAACTACCAAGTTCTTGGACAATGTCTATCAGCTTCCACATGAAGGATGTAATTCTCCATTTATTATTTTAAAATAAGCCTAAGTATAATTATATATGCAGTTCTTCTGAAAGACAGTCTTAAAGGCATCCTATAAAATGCCTCCTCTAAATTCATGTGTTCTCAAATTAGTCATTTTACAAAAATACTGGGTAATTCTGTAATTATTCTAGACGTTCCAAGGAAGCCCATTTATATCATGGACATGCATTTCATGATAAATGAAAAATTAATAAAGAAATAATTTTGTTAATACATATCACTGTTCTGCCTAACAAAGGAGAAATTTATACCATGCATATTAAGTCATAAAAATTTATTTACTGTGACTTTTTATTTTAAAAACTCATTTCCTTCAGGATCTCAATATAGTCTTGCTTGTTTGAACATTAATTAAACATTCACAATTGAACTATACAGTACACATTCATCCTTCCCTTATTTACCATCATCCTGATATGCTGTTTATAAACAATCTATGAAATGTTTTGGGAGTATATGATAAAATATATTGTTTCTACTAATATTAAGCAATGCATATTAACAAAATCTGCTCCATTGAAGTCTAATTTATCTCCAGTCATACATTGTATTATTGAGTTCTTTTAACAGAAAACTATTTTAAGACTAAGTTTTTCACTAAGAGTATATCTTATAAAACAAACAAATTAGTAACTAATATAATGTCTACTAAAGAAAAAGCTACCACAGACTGGTATCCTAATTTGCATATCCAATTCCATTATAAATAATTAGAACTATTTTTTTGTTTTATGTGGCTTACAATTGTATAAATATACAATACTATACACCTATACATACATACATGTATACATACATATATAAGATGCTTATACATATATTTATTTACAACAAACCAGAATTTAACAAGCTAGTCTCACAGTCTTCTCAATCATTTAAAATGAGCATGACAGATAATTCATATTAAGATCTTAACTATTATGCCCTCAGCAGAAAGCTAAGTATTACTAACCTTACATAAAATGTCATTAAACTGTCGACTAAAGCAAGTTTTAATACTCAGCTTTGAATCTCAGCAAGATTTTTTCAGTTTCTTGGTATCTCCCCCCATCATTACAAAACATTCTTAAACATGGCCTGAAACCACATTAATCTCTGCCACAGTTATTTGCAATTGCATAATGGATGGAATTCTGCCCATGTAGTTTTACACAGATGGATGGTACGGGCTTCACCTGCTGGGGATGGGATGGCACTATCAGGATGGAGTCACTCTGCATTTCTAATAGCAGAATAACACTTTCATAATAACAAATGTGTAGATCCAAAAGAAAATCATACAATTTACTAGAACTGAGAAAGCAGCTGGGACCTTTGGCAAATGTTGCTATTCTTGCCTGCCATTGAGTGTTTGTTCTAAAAGCATCTGTAGCGCTGTGGGCAACATTTTCTTCTGAGTGACGAACTGTGTGTTAAGTGCTGAGTACCTCATGTTTCCTTCAAAAACAACATGAAAACTTTCCTGATTTTGAAACTTTTTCCTTTATTGTCTTGTGAATGAGGCAGAAGATAAAATCCAACAAATATAAGATTACAAATATGCTATATATTTTTCCATTTAGAAATGCAAACTAATTATTGCATTGACAACAGTTTGGAATTCCCATGCTGGCTGATGTTCAACTATATAAATTAGTTAGTCTACAGCTAAAATTATTCTTTCTTTCTTAATAAAGCTTCTGTCCATTTTGTGTCCTCTTTAATTTTCATCTTTATTATGAATAGTTAAACAAAATATGAAACACCCTAAAACTACAGAGCAAAATTTCTTCTCAGTTTGGCTGAGTATTGTCAATAAATTCCTTGACTATTTTTTCTTCCTAGATTCTTGCTAATCATTGAGGCACAAGCACCTTATGATAAAGAAAGAGAAGAAACTAATTTTGGGAGGCATTTTAAGTAGAAAATAATGCAATATGTACTCCACAAAGATGCTTACTGACAGAAGGCTTTAGAGAGCATAGTAAGGAAAAATGAAGAGACTAAGATAAATTAAGGGCAAACTGTTAACGTTTTTCTCACTCTTCTCAGACGACTTGTTAGTGTTTCTATGGAACCTTTCTGATTGGACTTGTGAATTGGTCTGTATTCCTTTCACTTTATGTTCTTGAGAACTTGAAACAAACACATTGAACCAAAACTTCCAAAGATAACTTTTGACCAATGCTGAAATTTTACTCCTGTTTCTGTTCTACTTTTTCGTCTTTTACTACACATCTTGAACAGTAAATAGAACATTCTCATGTGTCCTCATTGATTGCTAGCTGCACTAAAGGCTGCTAGATTTTCCAGTCTTTAAGTGTTTATTCAGCTTTTTCAGCACTTCTAATGGCTATGCTACACATCTGGAGGAAGTATACACCATGTTCTCTGATCTTTTAGTAGAAACATTTTGTCACAGCACAAACACAAGTTGCATGTTGGTTCACAGCCCCTCTCCCCTATACTGTTCCTCTTCCAGAAAATGTCTTCAGAAAGACTTTTCATGATAATTGCTTAAGCAGTATGTTATCTGAGTTCTGTTTCTCTTCTGGAATAAAAGACAATTTCTTCAGTAATACTTTGCAGGTAATACAGATTCATCTTCCTCAAGATTTTTTTTTTATTTTTTATGTTTTTTAAATAGTCAACACTTTTTCTACTTTATATTCTAATTCTAGAAAAAAATGTATACAAATGTATAAGAAAGCTATAAGGAGAGTAGTTATTTCTTCTGCTGTTGTCCATGCCCCTTCTTCTTTCCAGCCCAATACTTAAATAAGTACAGAAGAACAGGTATTGAAAGGAGCACCAATCTATCTTCAAAAGCCTTAATCCTGGTGCAACAAAGAACATCTGAAAATAAACTGGTGATTTATTTAAATACGGTGTTATTCCTGTGTTTTACACTAAGTGGATATTTGACTCAAAGTAATTTATAGTTTCACGAGGCTATAAATTCTCCATAATTTGTAAAACTGATGCTCTTAGTAAGGTTTCTGCCAGGAAAAAAAAAAAAAAAAGCCTGAAGAAAACTACCAGTTATTGCAAAATAAACGTGTTAATCTAACTTCATTCTTCCATTATTCCAAAATATTTAAAGTAATTCAAAGTTCTGCCTCATCCCCTTGTTTTCTGGCACTGATCTGACGTATTATTTAGATGATCTGAGTCAGTAATCTCTTAGGAAACCACTTTTTTTTTCCTCTCCTTTTTTTCTGCTGGGCTAAATTACTGCTGCCATAGGGAGCTTAACTGTCCATCTGAAGTCAGTAATATCAGTAAGATGTCACTTCACTTGGCATGGGATATAATATTGCACAGTTCATGCGTATAAAACAAGCTAGACTGGAAATCCAAAGTGGTCTGTCATGGTGATTTGTTATAAGCATGAGAATATTACTCCTTTTGATGTATGTCATTAGCCAACATTTGGAGTCCAGCAGATTGTATCAATTATGAGAAGAAACTTCCTCTAAGGAACTGTTTAATTTGATTCAGTCCTGTTTATTTATAAACAATTTTTTTTTAACCTTGATCACTGCACAAATCAGATAAAAAGAAATTTGGAACTGTGACCACAGAAAACCTAAACTAAAACTCTCTAGGAAAGGCTATGCCCCTGTTATTTGTCAGGTAATAGCCTTTGGTTTTCATCCTTTCTCTGCACTCACTTTTGAGGACGGAATTTGTATTTCTCTCTCAAATGTCATATCCACTAAATAATATTTGTGAAATACTTCTACACATATAAATCACGTTCTACTCTTGTACCAGTCTTGGGTAGTGCTTCTTTTGTTTTGGCACTGCAGACCTTATAAAAAGAACATTTCATAGCTTTCTCAATTTAAACATTAATAGAATGCCTATCCACTGACCATTTTGAAATTTTTGAACCATTCAGATTCTGTTTCATATCCATGGGATATATTCATCTTTCAAAGTGAAAGGTTTTGGGAGTGCTAAGGAGATAGATAAATAATTTTCCTTTTTAAGCTTTTTTAACATGTGTAATGCCAATATACAGTTGCAAGCAGCGAGCTGACATTTAGTCTGGAGTAATAATATCTTTAGAGTCCAGTCAGTTGTGTCCTTCATATGACATAAAAATGTGAATTTCATTGCAAAAAGTTATGATTTACAGTAAAAATCATGTAGAAAAAAAGCATGGTTTCTGAAGCAATGAAGGACTGATGGAACACAATAAACAGAGGAAGATGAGAAAGATATTTTGAGAAACAGTGAAATACATATATGGCAAGCAGGAAGCACTAGGACTGGATTCACTTATGTGTTAATATACCAGTAATTAGAGTTTGATCAGTTAAAAAAATGTAGCAATATTATAGTCTATCAGGCTACAAAGATTTAGAAGTGAGGAAAAATAATACCTACTTCAGAACAAGATTATATATTACTTGTCTTGATTAATTAGTTACAAGATAAAGTTGTAATTAAGTTAAATATGTCTACCTGCCCTTTACAGTGATTGCTAATATTACTAAAAACGTACTCATCCTCAGAATGTTTTTTTTAAGGATAATAGATAAATTCTCTTAAATACTCCAAATTCTATTTCTTGATTTTAAAGTTGATTCAGCACTTTACGAGGTAAAATCACAGATCACTGGAACAAAGTTAGAAATGTTTTAAATGAATTTTGAAAAACTAATATCAGAAAGCTAAGCAAAGTTGAGACCACATTCAGTTCTGCTCACTGTAAAAGTACAGATATGTACATTTAGTGTGACTAATGTTAGGTTTAAAAAAGCCTATTAATGGTGCTCCAAATAGAAATGGACAAAAATTAAACAAAACAGCAGAAACGTTCCTCACATCAGCTTCCAGACTGATGTTATCTAAATATGGACAACTAAAACTTAGGAGCTAAGTCAGCTTCATAGACTTCATCAATAGTTAGTGGAGAGAGAATTATTCTAGTAAGGAATTGATTTAACTTGCTATTTGCTTCTTTTTCTCCATACTTACAAATGTGGAATGTTGTAGATCTAATTTGTGGGTAGCCAGATTTAGGCAAATTTTGTTAGCACAGGGCTTGTGTGCATTTATGCAGAATTTTTATATTTCAATAAATTCATTTTTATCAATTTATTTATGAAGTTATATATCTACCATCATGGTAACAGATGGAGAATCAGGTTGATGAACTTGTAACATAAAAATAACAACACAGATGTAAGGTCTTGAAAAATATCTACTTTTTACTTATTTACTTATGGTTTACTGGAGACAGGACCGAAGTCAAACTGTCCTGCATATGAGATTATTTTTGTATGAAGAACTGATTTATCTATTTTTAAATTTTAAAATTAAAAGCAGTCCTAGTTTCAATATGGGCTTCTTCATTTTATGAAGGATCTTGGAGGAGAATGAGTCAATTTTCTTTCCTTTATTTCCAACTTATTAAGTGAAAGAATTGACATGCTACTGCTACAAGAGCTGTACATTTCCTCCAGTTTGGAAGAGTTGCATCATTTTTGTGATAATGCCAGCTTGTGATAAGGCTTTGAGAAATGTTATGGCAGTTATGAAAATAGAAAGTATTAACAGCAGTTCCTGAAGGATATTTCCTGAGTTCTTTGCTGTAAATATGAACACTAACAAGCTGTAGAAGTAGTCTCTCCTTATGGCTGATGCCTTCTCAGAGACAATGCTGTAGCCATGGGCTCATACTTTTCATTCAAATCAAAGGATATGAAACAATATCATTTAGAGTTTTATTTGCCTCAAGCATTTGCAATAAAAAAGATATTGTTATATGTTCAGAGAATGCATCAGACCTGATCAGCTACATTCTGAATAGGTTTTACTCTTTCATCCATAAAAATTATGTGGTATCTACCTGAAAAAAAAAAAAAAAATTCTTTCTCTTGTACTGATGCATTGGTAGGGAGAGAAGAGAAGAAAGTCTCTTCTCAGTAAGAAATTAACAACCAAATAGGTAGTTGTCTTTTGCTTTTTTCCCTCCCACCAAAGATAAGACACAACTTTATTACTTTACTTGCTATAGCTGCCAGTAAAATCCTGATATTTGTCCAAAGTTACCACATAGTTGTACCTGAGAAATTTAGCTGTTAGTTACCACACGGATATACGTAACTGTGGTGGTTTAACCTGGCAGGCAGCTAAGCACCACACTGCCATTTGCTCGCTCCCCTGCAGTGGGATGGGGGAGAGAATCGGAAAATAGGTAAAACTCGTGGGCTGAGATAAAGGCAATTTAATAGGACAGAAAAGGAAGGGAAAAAAATAATAATGATAAAAGAAGATACAAAATAAGTGATACACAATGCAATTGCTCACTACCCGCTGACTGATGGCCAGCCAGCTCCTGAGCAGCGGCCCTGCCTCCCTGACCACCACCCCTATTTTTTTGTTCAGCATGACATCGTATAGTATGGAATATCCCTTTGGCCAGTTTGGGTCAGCTGTCCTGGCTGTGTCCCCTCCCAGCTTCTTGTGCACCTCCAGCCTCCTCGCTGGCAGGGCAGTATGAGAAGCTGAAAAGTCCTTGATCTAGTGTAAGCACTGCTCAGCAACAACTAAACCATCAGTGTGTTATCAACATTATTCTCACCCTAAATCCAAAACACAGTACTATAGCAGCTACCATGAAATAAATTAACTCTATCCCAGCTGAAACCAGGACAGTAACTTACCAGGTAGCATTACATATTTGCCCACAGTTTTTTTCACTCTCTGATAGTGACTACTGCACTTGTAATATTAATGTAGAATCTGAACACAACATATAGAAATCAGTGTCAAAAGGCAATATAATGTGACATATGTTTGACATTAATAAGCCCAAATAAAGAAAACTGTATGTTAGGTATTTTCGCTGAAGATTATTACAAAACCAGACATTAACTGCTGCAGCAGCAGAGTCATGTATTCTGGAAACCTGTTCTGGAATTCTCCAGCGAATTTTCATCAGTCAGAATTAAAGAAACCTAAATCTAGCAGAAATAGTTGAAAAATTATTAAGATCATCAGTTTATTAGAGTTTTTTTAATGTAAGAAAAACAAGAATGGGAAAAAAAGGGCTTGTGGTTTAGATAAATGAAGGCATAAACAGAGATAAATTTACTTGAACGTATGGGCAAACTGGTCAGTAATAAATTCAAGCTGTAAGTTACATAACGTCTTACTTTCAGAGTGCCGAAGTTCTGAAACAATTTTCAGATGGATTTCTTGACCTACTATTGTTCATATAATAAAACTGAATATAGCAATGAATACATGTATGTACCTGCAATAGTACTTGAAGACACCACAGATCCCTTTCATTCCTTTGTTAAAGAAATGTAATCAAATCCATCCATCCCTGGTATTTAACAAAGACTTCTTAGTGAGGGTAATATTTTCTTACTTCAGCTGTCAGTACTCAAATTGGCAGTGTGCTTCTGCTCAAATAAAGAACATAAATAATTTTCATATTAAAGAGCATGTATTCTTTGTGTTCCTACTCCCACATGGTTGATAATATTTTTTAAAAAACAAATATTTACAAACAACAATTATCTTACAGAGATGGTGAGTTAAATTTTCAGTAAGAAAGGAAAAGACTGAAGAAAATGCATGGCTGAAAGTATTATCCACTTATATTTCTCAAAAAACTGCTTTTGTTCCAATGTAATTTTGAAAGCACTTTAAGCTGTTTTTTCCATGAATATAAATACCAAAAAACATACTATTCTCTGCACATCACTTAAACTCTAAGTGTATGAAATTTGGTATTACATTTTTCCTTGTTCTGTTTTCCTTATGCATAATTCACAGACCCACATAAAGTTTCTAGTTGTCATCTATGCTCCAGATACTGCTTTCATGCTCATTTTTAGTTCAGGAGGACTTAGGGCTTTTTCTTCAATAGGCTTAAGGAACATTACATTGTCCCTTGATGGTCTTTAATTTGCAGCTACTTCACATGAAATACTGTACAAACTCACAGTTCTTTTAAATTTAATCAAATATCAAGACATCTCTTGACCTTTGGAGAAGCTCTATTTCTCAAAATCACACTTCAAACAACAGGATGAAAAAGAATAAAAGTAAAAAAGAATGAGATTCACAATTTCCCTAAATATTATTCTGTCTTAATTTTTGGAGAGGTGAAAAAGTCTGACAGCCTCTTAACTGAAATTTTATTGTCATACTGCAATTAGATTATTAAAGTCCAAGATAAAGAAGTTTCTTATGTACACACATACATGCACACAAATATGTTTACTTCTTTCCTCCTGTTCCTCTTCTGAAACTTCCCAAAGGAAAATGAATACCCAAGTAAATCAGTTTTGATCGAATATTTTAATTGGTTTAAATTTAAGTTTAACATGTTCACTCATTTCCATTAACTGTCAACTGTCTAGTTCTTGTTAGTATATCCCCTTAAATATAATTTACATATGAATACTGAAATCTACAGATCTTCATTTTTACCACTTGGATAACAATATTTCTAAGTTAGTGTCTATATTATAGATATTGGCATTGAGAACTTAGGGACATTATCTCAAAATTAAGTTGATACTTTTCTTAGTGACTCAAAGGCCACCTATGGAGTTGAAGTAGTCGCAAAAAGTAATGATGGATAAATGTAGACAGAATTTGCCTATTTTCCATTTACACAATTTGCGGTTTGCCTCCTTCTCATTTCCATGCTTGCAACAACAAAAAGGAAAGCCTACCATAAATGCTATAAGCTTTGCTTGAGAAGATAACTGTAACTAGGGTTTATTCACCATAACAATGTTTATTCACCATAAACAATGAATAAATTTTCGATCATCAATTTAGTAAAATATAGATTATTGTTTTTGAGTGCCTCACATGCTGTTAATTTATTTTAAGGAGAACCTAGTAATTTAATCTAGGCTTGAGCTGATAACCATATCAACACATCCCCTCTACATGAGCCTGAGTCGCCCTGTAAGCAAGCCAGATAAAGCACTCCTGAATCATGCTGTAACTTTTACCCAAATCACATTGTGGGTCTCCTTCCAGTAGATACCAGGACTGCTGAGCCAAGAGGACAGAGAGCTCATATATTTCCAGTCTGATTCTTGGTGGAATCAGGACTCTTTGTGCCTGTACACCCAGACTTGATGTTTTGAAGTGTTCAAGTGTTTCAAAGTTTAGTAATACAAAGTGAGCTGTCATGATGAACAATGGCTAATTTGGAATGTCATACTGTTTGTTTATTCTACTTAGCAAAAGTTTTTTGTCCTTTTAAACATACTTCTAGTTAAATATTTTACTATTGCATATTAATGTCTTTAAAAAAGAATGCATCCTCTTTAGTAACATTAATGTGCTACACATGCAGTAAGAATCATGCTTGTGTTCTACGTGCTGAAAATATATCTCAAAACCATTTAAGAAAATATAATTTCACAAATGTACAGATGGGGAAACTGAGACAACTGAAAGATGAACTGTTCCTCTGACTTCACTCCTCTTTTGTAGACCTACTCTGCATTCAGAGGTGGACCGAGCTCAAAACCTAACAACAGAAAGTTCCAGGGTCTATTACTCTACCATGAAGATTTTGTACCTATTCTTTCAGCAAATACACCACAGGTATACATGTACTAGTTAGCCAGAGATCCTTTGGCTCTCAGTGTCCACCGAGGTGTGTGGCAACCCCTTTTTCTCTTTTTGTACACATGTAGAAGACATACAGTAAACTCTCTTCAATACTTTTCACCAACAGAATGAGCTACAGAAATAATTTTGTGCTACTTGTTCTCTAGCTTCATGATTCAGTTCTGTTTATTGAGGGTCTTAGTGATTAACTGCATGCGGTTTTGTATTGTTTCGTTACTACTGAAGGGACTGGCTGGGTGACCTAGTCTCCTCTGGAAGGTGGAAGTGAATAGCTTTTTCTACAGTGAATAATTGAGTGTATTCAGGGAAACAAGGTTTGAGACACTGTAGGATATGACAGAAGAAGGAATCTGATGGCCACAGTGATAACATAGGATCCTGCAGCTCACAGAGAGGTTGCTGAAAGGGGCAGAAAGCCAGGCCTCAGAGGCAAGGAAAGAACTCCTGGAGACATCAAAGGGAAGTGGCCAGACTCTCTATGGCTTCTCCTTACACTTCTTTCACAAGTGAAAATAATGGGAAAAGATCATGCCAAAGTTTCTTACTTTGTACATGTAAACGTTTTTCTGGTCTAGCCTCTCTAGCTAGTTTGCAGGGGGGTTCATTTTGTTGGTTTTGTAGGGGGTTTTTGTTGGTTTTTCTTTTCCCTCTGTTTAATAATAGATTTTATTAAAGAAAATGTAAAACTAGTTTAAAGACTGAGTCTTTGTGAAGAGCTGAGTATAGGAAAAAGGCCTAGTCATCTCTAGCCAATTTAGTATCTTGTCATTTGCTTTTTAGACACCTGAGCCCTGAGTTGTACGTTTATTTCAGTAAACTGACCCAGGGATGACCTTTAGGTTTCCCATTTTATCTGACGTTGATTTTCTAAAATCAACATCTAGGTTTGGCTTTTGCTTCCTGGCAAGATTATAGAATTGTTTTTTTTTTTTTTGTGTGGTGTTAATGTTTATTCTTGTGATTATCGCAAGTTTTGTCACTATAGCCTCAGGGTTGAAGGTATTACAAGCAGATGCTGCATTTACCTGACTTGAGTAATAAGCAATGAAGAATGGCATCTCCATTGCCAGCTTTCCACAAAATAAGTAAACTTTTGGTTGAACTGCCCAATATGGAAACGGGCAGTAAAAGTAAAGCCTGCCATTTCCAGATCTCTGAAGATATATGCTTGTATATAACTAAGATCTGGCAGAAAACCGTTCCTGGGCCCATTCTCCATCTTAAGCTGCTAACTGCAAGCCTTGCCTTTCCATCTTTACCATTCTTCACTTCAAGAGCTTCTAGTCCCTGCCTAAGTCTACAGAAGGTTGCCAGAATGTGAAAGCCACTCTGCAGCGGGAAGCACCCGCTGATGTTCTGGCAAAGAGGCTCAACACAATATTTTTACAAATTAACCACATAGAAGATGTATTTTCTTGATCATGCTTTGGCATCAAACATGAACAATGGATCTGGCACATTAACTATTCATGAGCTCTTTTTTAGAGGTTTTAAAGGATTTGAAAGTGGCTGTGTGTCTCTACTAATCAAACATTTGAAGGAGGAAAAGCTGTCATTTACCAACAGCTGTTCTTCTTCAAAATATGTACATACATTCCCGACATCCCTTCTTATCTCTTTGTCTTACAACAGTTCTAAAATGTGGGACTTTCTAGATGGCAGAAACTACAAGGGGAGGCCATGTGGGCCACACATAGAGGAAATGGTGCCTCAAATGCAGACCTAAAAATAATTCTATTGTAGAAAAATTCTGACTGACAGTTTTTATGTATAAATAACCACAAGTCTCCTCACACTGTTGCAGTTCATGACCTATGATGACACTGCCAGCAACACTGGCAACTGGCACAAATATAATGTCTGTTTAGGAGGTATGCATAATTACCACTTGGGAAGTGTCCTGTGGCAATTAAATTCATTCTTACAGGCCCTCAATTAACAATAAATTTTAGTCACTACTGACCTGGGATTAATTCAATACAAGAATCTAACAACTCAGGTTAAATCAAAGAAATACAGGAGAGCAAAATAATGTTTCCTGTTTCTGCTAGTTTTGGTTGGGGTAGAGTTAATTTTCTTCAGAGTAGCAGCAGCTGACCCCAGATGACCAAAGGGGTATTCCATACCATATGACGTCATGCTCAGCATATAAAGCTGAGGGAAGAAGAAGGAAAGGAGGAGACATTGGGAGCGATGGCGTTTGTCTTCCCAAGTAACCGTTATGCGTGATGGAGCTCTGCTTTCCTGGAAATGGCTGAACACCTGCCTGCCGATGGGAAGTAGTGAATGAATTCCTTGTTTTGCTTTGCTTGCGTGCGTGGCTTTTGCTTTGCTTGCGTGCGTGGCTTTTGCTTTACCTATTAAACTGTCTTTATCTCAACCCACGAGTTTTCTCATTTTTACCCCTTCAGTTCTCTCCCCCATCCCAGCTGGGGGGAGTGAGTGAAAAAAACCTCAACTTTCAGAAATCTGTGAGGAAAATAAACTATTTTAAAAGACTAGGGTTGGATAACTAAAGACTGTTCAAACATATTAGACTTCTTGCGTTGTTACTTCAGGCTGTTATTAATACCACTTTCCTATTTTGATAGTTTTGAAGTTGGATCTCACTTTATCATCTTGCACAGTCTGTTACCATGAAGTAAACTGTATAGTCTGTTATACAAACTAACTAAAACAAAAGCCTTATTGTTAACAAATTCCCAAGAGAAAGTGCAGCTATTCAACAATATGATTTTCTTTATTCAGCTAAAATGTCATATTTGCAAGAAACTAAGTGCAACAAAAACATTTCCATGTTTTTCAGTATGCTTATCTGTCTTGAAGGAATGAAGATAAAACATAGTTCAGACATGTCTCCTTCATTAGTTTCAAAGAGCTTCATTTGCAATTGACCTTTTGCTGATTCATAATGAGGCATTTAGAAAAGTTTTAAGTCTTGCAAAAAAGGAAATGAACCAGTGTGCAGACTAATGATAATGTTCATGAGAATCATCAGCTATTGCTTAAAAACAGGAGGTGATTTACAGGGAATAATATACAAAAGACCTGATGAACCCATGTAACTCTTATATTATTGTATCTGCACTGATTTTACTACAATTGTCACTGATAGGCATTTGCAAATGAGAAGAGTCATACGTCCCCTCCATATTCCTCTCAGATAAACCTGAATTTTGCATCTGTAGTATTTTGTGGGTTTGAATGGATGATGGCAGGCACAGTTCAAAAGAAATTTGTATGAAAATTTCATACAGAAATATATAATCATTGTTTTCGGTTATTAAACAGATGAATACTTTCAGAGCTTAGTTATTCAGTACAAACTTTAAATAGAGAAATTAAAAGTAGGTTAATTTTTTTGTTTCCCTGGTAAAATCAAAATACTTTCCACCCCTGTTACCAGAGAAAAATGAGGGTGTAAGGAACATTATGCTCAGGAGAATCATGTCACTCTCTTCAACATGAGTAAAAATGGCTGAATTACAATACATTTCATTATTATTATTAAGTTACTTTCTAAAATTTGAGCAGAGAAAATATGGTCCAAAATCAAACAGACATTAACTGTTTGTATCTGCAGATACTAAAATATTGTGACTTTCTTGAAAATTATTCACATAAATCTGAAATTTTCTCTACACAAAAGGGTTCAGCTTTTACTAAGCTTTACTTTATTCTGACTGAAATGATTTATGTTTAAACATGCTAATTTTTACTATGAATTAACTATTCAGGTAATGTAGTGCTACTTCACAGAGAGTTAAGTTAACAGTAATGAAATTAGAGCAGACTAATATTTGTATGGGAAAATCACAACTTCACATTTCTCTTAGCAGTCCTCCAGTTACCATCTATTCTGATAGCATTTTCCACAGATTAACGGATATGTTTACCTGCTTCCCATCTGCTGAGCTGACTGTTTGCAAGTTACCTGCTTAAATGCTGTCAGGGAGCATAAATTAAGCCATTTGTCCTTATATACTTGTAAAATGAAAAACATTTTGACATTTGTTGTGGCTTAAACCCAGCTGGCAACTAAGCACTACACAGCCGCTCGCTCACTCCCCCCAGCTGGGATGGGGGAGAGAACTGAAGGGGTAAAAATGAGAAAACTCGTGGGTTGAGATAAAGACAGTTTAATAGGTAAAGCAAAAGCCACGCACGCAAGCAAAGCAAAAGCCACGCACGCAAGCAAAGCAAAACAAGGAATTCATTCACTACTTCCCATCGGCAGGCAGGTGTTCAGCCATTTCCAGGAAAGCAGAGCTCCATCACGCATAACGGTTACTTGGGAAGACAAACGCCATCGCTCCCAATGTCTCCTCCTTTCCTTCTTCTTCCCTCAGCTTTATATGCTGAGCATGACATCATATGGTATGGAATACCCCTTTGGTCATCTGGGGTCAGTTGCCCCAGCTGTGTCCCCTCCCAGCTTCTTGTATACCCCCAGCCTCCTTGCTGGTGGAGTGGGGTGAGAAGCAGAAAAAGCCTTGACTCTGTGTAAGCACTGCTCAGCAGTAACTAAAACATCCCTGTGTTATCAACACTGTTTCCAGCAGAAATCCAAAACATAGCCCCATGCTAGCTACTATGAAGAAAATTTACCCCAACCAATATCAACACAACATTAGAATAAGTGCATACAGAAAACTGCTGCAAAGGAACAACCAAAGAGTTTACATCCCTGTATTTAGCAAGGTTGAATGAGGAAAATGTTGAAAAACTGAAGACCAATAATCTAAAATCCCACCATGTTTAAACAATCCACCCAGATTTTGAGAACACTGAAATTGGAAAGCATCCAGTTTATCCGTTTCTTTTTCTTATTTGCCTCCTGCCGGGGCAATCACAGCAGCAAATTACTTCCTCTCTCTGTGTACAGAAGGCAGTAAATTTTCCTTAAACCTTCCTTTCTAACACAATAAAATCACGAAGAAAGCTGTCTAATTCATTATATTTAGTAAGTAGAGCACTGTCAAAACTAGGCACAATCTGAATGGGTTTCCCTCACAGTTTGATTGATATGCATCTAGAAATTACAATTTTCAAAGCATTTTATGAGAGATATTCTGTGGTACTCTAACATAAAGCTGCATGTTATGTATTTCAGAGCATCTGCCTTTGCAATTTATAAGTTATGTGTGATAGAAATTTACTTATCCTTTTTATTAGATACATTTTAGTAAAAAAATATTTTTGGGGAACACTTCACAGCTGTAAATTCATATGCATACGGAAATTTGTAGTGGAAAAGCATTAGAAAATTGAGAAGTTGAAGACATTAAGCCCTAAGATTTTTTGTTCTTGTTACAAATGGTTTTCAGTACTCTTCACAAATATTTTCAAGAAAATATAAGGTAGAAGTTAGAATTCTGAAAGTCACTAGTTGTATCTTTATTATCATGAGAAACTACATGATAAATATCTACTTACATGTTAATCTTTCAGTTCTATAGCATCTGAAAAAGGTTCCTTCTTGGTAAATTAAACATTTACCTTAGCCTTCCTAAATAATTATTTTCTCTGCTTCTTTTTCATGTAGCGAAGCAATAGATTATTTAGTACCAGGGCATGCAATTATTAGCTTGGGCCTACCAATTCCCCTAGCTTCACCAGCACAGACGTACTTATCCCCCAAAATCCTGCTTAGTAATCCACTGGTGTGACATAGAAAAAACTGTATGCTGTTGTCATTTTTTGACGATTATTTAACTCAAAGCAACACATTTAGCATCTAAAGACTTCAAGAGTGAAAGATGGGTGGATTGTACCAGACCTCTACTACAGGCCTCTAAAAAAAAAATGACTTGCCATCTTGTTAAGCTCCCTACTGGGAAGAAGGAATCACAGAATTGTGGAAAGGAAAGGGAGGAATGAAAAGATAAGTGTAAGAACAAAGATTTTTCCTGAGATGGAATGTAATAAAAGAACAATATTTACTTTTTTTTGGACAGCTTAACTAGCATTCCCCTTAAGAGCACTCTTATCAGCCTCCCAGTTCAGAAATCTGCAGAAAAAAGAAAGATGAGCAGGCTTAGAAGTTTCAGAGAATCATCAAGCTTATAAAACCAGAGAGATGAAGTACATAAAGGACTTTTCTGAGCCTGGGAGCAAGAATAATAATTTAGGTTGGAAGAAACCTCTGGAGGTCATGTAGTCCAACAACCAAAAAAAGAAATGGCTTATTAGCGCTTCACAATGACCTGAAGCTGAATGAAATATGACTTCAATATTTTAAAAAGTGGTGAAAATGCACAAAAATAAGGAACAATGTGGCTGGTCTAACAGTAGCGTCAGCAATCATGGTGGGAGTATAATGAAAAACACTCCCTTTGAAGTAACTAGCAGATTAAATCTTTCCAAGTAGGATCTACAAATGGATTTAAATGAACAATTACCACAAGGAACATGAACAAAACACAAATTTTCACACCCCAAACCATTCTCAATTTCTAGAATTGCGCTAATATGTGTTTGGAATAATTGGGCTCCTGTTGCCTGAAGAAAAGGAAAAGAAAGGCAGCTGGTGGAGGAAGATGTGTGTGGAGAAACGTATCTCAAGAGAGGCCCTAGGCCAAGAGGGCTGCACCCACCATAGGCACCGTACTCCTCCTGCCTGGGACTGCAAGGTGCTGACTTTCACTGCAACACCTAGCACCCCAGGTTGAGGGAGATAGGGTGCAGTCAGCCAGGAAGCCTCATAGTCATGGGCAGGGACATGTAACACCAGAGAAGAGTGAGTGGTGTTAGTCACACCTTTTGTGTAACAATTGTAAAGCTATCATTGATGAAAGTTTTCTGTATTAATTTGGAATATAGCTATAATATTTTTTGTAACTAAGTAATGATAATTGTCGTATTTTGATTTGGATGTTAAATATTTGACTCCATATAAAAGTGTTGTGGAGGATTTGTCCATAACAAAAGTATTTAAAATGTGACAGTATTCTTCTAGTGAAATTCTATACATTGAATAAAAATAACATAAACAAATGTTAAGTACTTTATGTTGAACATGATAGTCTTCTGTCTTTATTGTATTCTAGAAGTTCTGCATAAGGACAGGATGAAAAAAGATAAAAAGAATGGAGGATAGACTAATCTAACTGAACAGCTGTTTTTTTACTTGGCTAAAAAGGAGAGCAGAAGGAAAGAAGCATGCAAAAAGTATTAAGAGTTTTGGATAAGACAGTCTGGCAAGCTTGCATTTCTGCTTATTAACTTGCCCCTCCAAAAGCAAGATCCACAACCTTCTTATGCTTTGAAGGTTGCAGATACTTTTTAACAGGACTGGTTATTGACAGCAGATCTTTATAGCCTCTTTACCTTATTTAATAAAATGGGATAGAGAAACAACCAAAGTGTTCAGATGGAGACTATATGAATTATGATGAAAGGGGAAACAAAATAGTTTTGTAGAATTTTAAAAGCTTGAAACTGCATGTAACTTTTGTTAATCAAACAAAACAAAAATAAATGATTTGGGGAAAAAAGCCTTTCCTAATGTTCCAAACACCTTTTTTTTTTTTTTCCTGCATCTTAGTGTTAACTTGAAAATTTAGATGGTCTGAGCAAAAGTCTGCATCCCCTATTTACCTTTGCCGTGTACAGTGCTCATACTGAAGCCAGAAAATGAAACATGGAGAAACATTTAAAACCTGGATATAATGATTTTGGCCTCACGAAATGCAAACACAGGCCACTCATACCCTCAGCCGTAGTTGCATCATTCCTTCAAATCTTGTTATGAACATAAGGAAAAAACATATTTATGCATTTTAACCTGTCTAACCAACTCCTTAACTTGGAAATACATTGACTTATTTAGATAGAACACTCTTTGAATAGCTGTACGGCATCAACTGCTTGGAAGAGTTTAGCATGAATAATAGTGTTTGAAATGAAGGTGTTTACATCAAAACACAAATCAGTTGTCTGCATCTCATTCTGCAAAGTCAGTGTTGTTTTCAGAATTAGTGATTATTGTAGTGCTGCCTAGTAAAGATTTAACGTTACTTCTCTTCTTCCACAGTCTCCATTAATCCTTTCCTCAGGGAGAGGAACTTAAAAAAACAGTGCATGTGCAGTGTGGGTATCTGCTCCGATGTGTTCCTTTCCATGGTTTGCAGCGAAATACTTGTTTCATTGCCATCTCTTCCACAGGATGCAGGAAAATATCTGCACTACTGTGGTCTCTTCCATGGGCTGCAGTGGAAGATCTGCTTCAGTGCCTGGAGCATCTGCTCTCCCTCCTTCTCCGACCTTGGTGTTCACGTTGTTGCTTCTCACATTATTTCCCTCATACCTCACTGCTGTGTAGCATTTTTCCCTTTCTTAAATATGTTTTTAAAGCAGCATTCTTTCTATGACCTTAATGAAGCTATGCCAACCATTACCTGCTGTGAGCCAATACAACCAGTATTTTCAGTTGTTCCCACAGATATTATGCCCACAAATAGTTAAACAAATTTCTTTTATGAGCTTTTGAAAGATTTTTTTTTTTTTTAACATTCTCATTTCCACGTCTAAAAATAGTCCAAATCTCCCGGGGAAAACCAGAATAGACAGAATGAAGCAAAAATGTTTTGCACATGTTTTTCAAACTACTGTGACATACGGATAATTAGCTGGCAAATGAGTAATAGGAAAGCTAGAAAGATGACATTAGCTAGCATCATTCATACAAAATGTACTTCTAAATAATTGTTCTTCTTTGTAATTGCTTCTCTCTGCCAACTAAGCACCATAAAGCAAATCAATCAGGCTGGACATCTGATTAAAGAGACAACAACAAAACCAGCAAAATCAGAACAAACTCTACTGGATCAAAGGAAAAACTTTTTTTTTTTTTTTTAAAGAAGCATATTATATTGTAATCATTGTTCATCCAGCAATTAATTCAACTCAACTGTGCTGACAAGTCTGCATAATTGAAAAATGTGTCCCTGTATCCAATTAATTTATGTTGCCATATGTACATTTTGGAGTAATATAAAGCCTACTTTTCAGAAGAAATGATGTATCTGGTCAAACTAAGCAGTTTCCGTATTACACTTTGGCACCATATAATGAAAGATAAAAATTCTATTTTTAGATTAGCTCCTCATTTAGAAAAAATTAAACTCATCTTCTCCAGGTTTTTTTTTAAATTCTAATTCCCGCCCTGACTGCACATCTATAAAATTTCAAACTGACAAAACCAAAAAGCTATAAAGAATAGTTCTTCTCAGGTCCATGTTCAACAAAACCTTTAAGTCTTGCCTAATTTTTTTCATCCTTATTTGGCTAAAAAAATAAGTTAATTGGATTTAAGCTAATGTTTGATTTCTTGGGTCAATCAGAGCCTTTAATCAGTATTTAGATTTCCATTTCTAAGGCCCTACCTCTGAAGCAAATCCAAGGTCACCTGAATATAATTAACATACTTCTGTGAATTCTCAGCTCAGTGTCACAATTGAATGGAGAGACTTGGCAACCTCCTGGGATCCTAGAAGAGGATTTTGTAGAGTCCTATAAGAGTTATTTAATTCTGTCAAACAGGGACTAAAAATTACAGTCTTCTGTGACTAAAACCATGAAAAATTATTTTTATTCAGAAACCCTGAATGCATTTGATCAAGCTATATCAGAAGACACATGCTCATCTCAAAGAGGTCCCTCTTCCAGTGGTTTCTATTGACTTCAGAAACCTAATTATTTTCAAAATACACTTTTGTCTGAGCAAATTAACCTTTAAAAGCACTGGTTATTTCTAAGTTACAGATTCAGTAGAGGAACTCTCATACACAGAGGTTCTCAGCCAAGAGAAACCACGCTCATTTTCAGGGTTTCTCATTAAGGAACTTTAGTGCCCTGTGTGGGAGAGATTAGTACTGAGAAAGAGTAGCCACCACTGTAAGTGTGGTGATGGGAATCACCACTGTTACTGGGGTAATGGGAACCCCCTGAGCAGAATTTAGAAGATCCTTGCTCTGCTCCAGATCCACCAGGAGAGACACCACCTGCAAACAGTCCCACCAACCTATAGCCACTATCCTACATATATGCCACATTTGTCCAGGTAGCAGCAGCCACCAAAGCTTGTTTTTCCAGTTTTCTGATGCTGACAAAATAAGCCCATGCTATTATCATATTACCCTGGCATGTGGCTAAAGGCAGCAATCTATTTTGTTTTGCATAGGACCCTGGCCTGAGGATCTCCTAAACCATTTTGCCCTTGGCATTCCAGTGCTTCCCACTTCTGTATATCATCACAAGAAGATTTGACTTACCTGGGACCTTAAAGCTGCCTTACTGGTAGCTTTTTGTTAAAGTAAGCACTTCTAAAAAAAATCCAAACACATTTGAATTTTGTATGTTAGGCTTCGACAAAATGTAAACTAGAAGTTAGCAGCTTCATAGTGAATGTGCTTAAAAATAAAACATTAAAATAAAATTATTTAAGGAGTGTTTTTCGCTTTTTCATTGCCACCTCACAAGACAGATGATTTCCTCTTTACTTGTTCTATATCCAGGAGTTTCAAACAGCTTTCTGTTTATCAGCAAGGTCTAAACAGTTCCCTCTGATTCATTGGAAAATATTCTTTTTTCTTCCTACATCTGAGTCAGTTGATGCCTTCTTCCTCCATGTACTTATGTCACTGTTTCCCCACTGGTAGTATTTCTCACCACCAGCCTCATCTTTGCTTCAGAAGTTTCTTCCCCATCATGGACTATTGCTCTCAGTCTTTTCCCTGCTCGAGAGGGATACAGCTCATTTAGAGCACAGCAGCCAAGATCAGGCAAAGAGGCAGCCTCCTTTTTAATACTTGCATGCACCCTTTAAGAAAGGTGCCACATAAAATTACAGGTAAACAAGCAAATTACTTACAGCCACCACTTGCTTTATTCAGCCCAGTTTTTAATTACTCCATTTAAGAAACTTGCATTGAAATATTAATCTTGTAAATTTGATCATTAATATTTTATTTTATAACAGACAATGAAAATTTTCATTTGCACTGTTTCAGTGCTATTCATCTAATGCAGCTTTGGACAAATAATAAGCAACTAAACATCTTTGTTTATTTAAGATCTCATGAAATTTCTAAAAAATTATGCTATCCACTCCCAGCAGCAGTGTAGTATACATATTAGTAACTACTTCTTTCCCAGTAAACAGTCAGTTCTCAGTGTTAAATAATCTGTTCTAATTTTAGAAGTTAAATAATATGGCTTAAATTTTTTCTCTTTTCAGCTGCACAGAATTTTCTGTACTGACATTCTTATTGCTGTATTAATTAATTAATTAATTGAAGTGAACAAATGATTGAGGCCATTTGGCTAAAAATTAGTAAAGAAATAATATATGGGTTATCATTCAAATGACCTTTTTCTCATCTCTGCCAAAAAGCTTAAGGTTTACATTTGTGCTGCAAGGCAAAGACATACATGTTATTATTTTTGCTTTTATTTAAATAAAAACATTTGCATGATAGTAAAAGTGACAGAATCTCAAATATCACAATAATTTCAGCAAAATCCCAGCTTGAGGTGGCTCGTTGAGGATGGAAGTGTTCTAATTTCGGAATCCTACCAAAACCCGGAAATCTTTTCAAGTGTTTAAATTTTTAGAAATAGTAGTAAAATGCAAAGCATTAGGAAGTAGCTCTTTAAACAGAGAAAATTTAGATCTACTAGTGTGAGATGTATCAAATAAAAAGGGTTGATAACAAGTATCCTTAGATGCACAATGTTGCAAGGTAAATCTTCCTATTAGTCTTTCTTTCCAGTCCAGCATTTTTAATAGTTTAGACTGAAGAGAATTCAGTCTCTAGAATCCCTCCTACCACCTCTGTTGTTTGGCTTTTGGTCTCCTTCGTACTGCAGATAAACTTCTGGCCTTCTACCTGTCGTTGTTCTTCTGCGCACTTTCTATTTTTTATGTCCTTAGCCCCTATCTACCTCAGCTGTAATAATGATGCGTCTCCTAACTGAATTTTATCGGTACTGGTCTGCCTCCCCAGAACAGAAATACAGGAGAAAGATGAACAAGCAGCTTATTTCACACCTATCCTTTTTTTTTTTTTTTTTTTTTTTTTTAATAAGAATAATATATAGTACAGATACAGTGAATTGAAAACAACATAAACAACTCTACTTCCATCAGTATTAGAAGTAACTTTGGGACAAAATTAATATATGTGAAAAAATTAGAGAAGTGACTTTCAGTTGCTAAGCTGTCCATAATTACTCCAACCAGTTAAGACATAGAGGGTTGTGTCTTGTCCAGACTTAGAAACAGTTCCTTATATATTCCTGTAAAGAATAGTTGGAAGAGAAAGAAACTGAAAAGTAATAGGGGTGGTTGAATTCTTCAAAATATTTCTGTAATAATAGCAGAAAGACAATAATAGTGGGAAAAATCTTGAATTAAAAAAAGGATTTTCATTTTAATTACAAACTGTATCAGCCATTAATACAAACAGGATTAGAAAGGATGACATACATGACAAAACTGAAAGGACAAAGTTAAAAAAGGATTTGCATTATATCCACTTAGTTGTTACACAATGTTTGAACTCATACAGAAAGAAAATGCTTGCTACAATAGAGATGTCGTAGTAACTTAAAAAATCCTGTGATGAGTCAAAAATTCAATAGAATACTAATAGAAAAAAAAACAATAGCAATGTAAAGTAGAATTTGAGCAATAAAAGAACTGAGAAAAAGTATATTTAACCATAGCTATGAGTGTGTGATTGAGGTCTGTGATTTCAGATATTAAAGATATCTTCCTTTCAAATATACTTTTTGATGGGAGGATAAGAAGAGAATATTTCAGTATTCCATGTATCTTCAGCAAGGAAACTTCAGCAGTTATTTATATGCTAGAGACAAAAATAAATATTTAGTGTGCAATAATATATACATTAAAAACATTTTTCGAAGCAAGTTTTCAGAATGCATATGTTCAGCCAGCAAATGGAATATTTTGGAGCAGCCATGTCACACGAAGTTACCAGGAAGGGCCTTCTGTGACACTGTGAAGTATAATTATACTGACATTATTACATTTCTAATTCCTAAATATTACAAAGTAGGCAGGTTTGAATCTATGTTGGAAGTAACTGTAGCAAAAGTAAACAGAACAAGTTGAGTAACTGAGCAGCTAATTTGACCTCTACTGAAGGTAAATACATACAAAATGACTACACCAATACTGACGTTCCCAGTGCCTCTATGACCAAAATCTCTTTTACATCAATAGCTCAGCCCAGGTTTCCAAAGAAAACCTGAGGCGTTTATTTCTAGGGTATAGTTCTGTTCTAACTGACATTACAGCCAAGACTTTCATTGCTTTAATGAGACCAAGATCAGTTTTCTGCTTTCTATCATGGAATTCTTCACATGGGTTTGTGTTTGTTTTTTTTTTTTTTTTTAATAAATATTATAGTAGCTACTATTGTGGTATGTATACTGTTGCAACCTATTGTACCATGAATTTAGTAATCAGATAATTTTTTTTACTAGAATTTTTTCTCCAAATAAGTTATACCTTAGGATATAGGTTTAAAGGTATAAAAACGAATATACACTCTTAAAACACATTCTGAAAAAAGTCAAGATTTTGTTAGTTTTCCAGAGGTGAAAATTATCGGCTATATGAGGTAATCTTTTTAAAACTCTTCATGGGAATATTTTCCTGAGAAACTCTGGAAGATATGCATTTTACATCTATATGTTTGGAGTAGGAGTCTTCATTAATTTTACCCATTTACAATTAGATATACAGTCTGAACTAGCTTATCAGGCTCTCTGCTGAAGCTGTCTTCCTCCATGGAAGATTCACCCCCAGAAGCAATGCAGTCTGCCTAGTTAGACACATACATCACAACAGGAAGAGTCTTGCTTTGGGGAAGTGCCAATCCTCTTTCCATTGACTAAGGATGGACTTAAATGACTGCTTCTGAATAACCATCACCTTGAATTAGGTGAAATGAACCCATCCTTAAGGGCACAATAAAAACTAATAATTGTTTTATTAGTCACTTCAGTTAGTCTAGTATTTAATCTTAGACTCCATTTTCAATCAACTGTTAAATATATTAAGTGTACTTAAGGAAAACTTTAAAATAATATAAAAATAATATTAAAAAATCAAAAATCCTTCTATATGAACTATGAATGGACAAGCAGTAAACAATCATATCTTCAGTCAGCACGAGTCAACATAATCAACCTTCTCAGTGCTATCATACCACTGTGTATTATTTAAGGGTCCATGTCCAGAAACACATCCAGTTTTCTCTTTTACATAAAGTTTTACAGAGAGATCATAATGATAATTGTGACAGAAATCAAGTGTGTGTCTCTTGCTGCATCATTGCATGTGAGGTGCTCATGGAAAGTCACGCATGTGATTTCAATCCTTTTAATGGTCTGCATTTCTACAGAAGTATTGGTTATTTTTTCATATAAAAGAGCATTTTTTGTACAAGACTTAGCAGAACCAGTTCTTTGACATTAGCACATAAAGACAACAAAAGTTAAAATTTAGTTTTTCCTTCCTGTAGAGAAAGTAAACTGAACATGACTATCCAATCAGATTAAATTTTGTTTCCCTTTTGCTTGGTCTTTGTCAAGTAGAAACTCAACTGGAGGTCTTTCTTTAATTCCACATAAAGCAGGTGGGATAGGAATCATTGCAGAAGCAAAGATTTTTTTGGCAAGAGCCCTTATCTCAGCTTTGTACATACAGCAAGAATTGAGTATCCTGTTACTGGCCCCAAAAGAGATGAGCTGGCAGCCGTGAAGAAGCCGGGAGCCAGGTAACCTGACAGTAACATGCAGTTAAGTCCCTCCTCAGCAGGCAGGTACACAACCTTTAAGCTGGTTAATCAGAGTTACAAAAAATTATTCTGTTGCAACTCCTGCATCACAGCCCCACCTTGAAATGGACAATTAAGTCTTTCATGGCCAAAAGGCAGAAAAAAATAAAGGTCTTGAGGTCTGGAAGGAGTGCTGATATAGCAAACAGCAGAAAGGGTCCTTAGAGTGGCTCTTGGACAGAAGAGGTGTGAAAGTCCCCATGAAGAGAAATCAAGTCATAATTATTACAGCAAAGCTCATGAGTACTCAGAACATAAACAAAATGCTGAACAAGCCCTTTCTTTTGTCAATTTATCATGAAGTCAGGACTGGAAAGTCAGGATCTCTTCTTACACCACACTGGCAAATTTCCAATTATATAAAATGGAAGAACAAATCCATTGACACTAATGCAAAGATCCATAGCTGTTTATGAGATGTTATAGTTTATATAGACCTTAGTATGCTATTCACCATCTGCTTGGAAATGTAACATTTGAAAATAACTATAAAGAATATTGCTATAGTTTTTTCCACATTGTAACTTTTCTTCTTCCACTTAAATAAGATAATCTCCTTTCATGTTCTTCCTACAGAAGACAAGTGTGCAGTCCAAACATTGTAAAACTGAGAAACATAGCCAATGAGGAATTGCAGTACTCTGCAGGAACAATGTATGTTTTTCCACCCCAAAGGCATTTTTTTTGAAAGTTTTTTTTCGGTTAGAATATGTTTACAGTTCCAGGTTTAGGCAGTATCTGTAATTTCATTTATGTGAATGCATTTAATTTATGAATATATTAATACATAATTGTTACATTCTGGCCTGTGATATGTACTCTTTCAAAAACTATTTACATTTAAGTTGTGAATTCACATGCATTATTTCATGTGAAACTAAACATTTGAAAATTTGCAGTCATGAGAAAAAAAAAAATCTACCAAAATTACACCTTCCTGGCACATTTAAAAGCAAATATTGACAAAATAATGTTAGTTTCCTGGAAAGATATATTAAAATGTAATTTCCATCTAAATTCTTTCTTGTGTGTATTAGCACCATACTAGCAGATGTTAGAACTATAAATTCTGTTAAGTTTTTATGATTTTAGAAAATGAACTGAGAAATAGCACCATTATATGCTACTGATTTTTTGCTTAAAATGAAACTGCAGTCTAGTTATCATGAATAGAATAGATTTTTGGCATCCTCCTCCGTTACTAATAAAATCTTATGAGCTTTCCAGTCTAATAATTCTAAGAGCAGCTAGTTTTATAATACTTGTTAATATTTGATAATATTAACTATTCTGAGTCATAATAGATAATCTATGATGTTCCAACAATAAAAATTGGGGCTCACTGAATACTTCTGAGGTCATACATGGATGCAATAGTAATGGATAAATCTTAAAAGGTGAACTTAACTCTTAACTGATCTGCAAACCATTTTTGAAACAGAATAGTGACAACACTGGCAGGATTGTATATTTTTGAGGCCAGAAATTCTGTCAAAATTGATTTTCTTCTGATATTTGCTTTCTGTAGGTAATACAATTCCAATATTACTCTGATTTCCAAAGTACTTGGAGTTCTGCCCAGTTTTGTCAAAATTTCAGATTGATTCATTTTTTGGTAATCCAAATGACTGTATTCATCCTTAATAATTAAGGAATGAGATGAATAATCAGCTAGTCATCTTCAAAAAAGGAAGAACAGATTGCTTACTGTTCTTTGCCATTGGGAACATTGCATGTCATGCAAAGTCTTGCTATCATCTGCTTAAAAATCTGAGCATGGGTGTATAATGAATTGAAGTATGCTTGAATCAGCCCCTTTCACTGAGCAAATGAAGACTTTGGAGGGTGTCTGGAAAGAGCCATAGTTTTCTTTTATGACCTATGCTTTGTCACGTCATTGCTAGTTGCACTTTAGAAGGGAATTGTTAAACTAGGAAACTGAAAGCATTGTTAAACTAGGAAACTGAAAGCATCCTAAAACTTTCTCTTTTGAAGTATGAAGCATCTGATTCTTTTTTAAAAGCAAAAATATGCATATTGAAACACTTATTTTTTATATATAATGAAATAAAAATTGTGATTATATTTTCTTATTTTTATGCCACTCACCTTTTAATAATAATAATAGAAGGTAATTTAATAATATTATAAAGGGTAGATGGAAGAGATTTGGTGTCTTCTGTTTATTATTTTGCCTGTTTTTGTTTTTTTTATTCTCCCTAAAATTCATCTTTCTTTTGAACTATATCTTCTTTGTACAGGTAATCCTTGTAGAGTAGATGCTGGTTTTATAGAGTAGAGTAATACAGTATACTTTAAGACCTGATTCTGCTAGCATATCATCATGGAAAAACTCTTCATCTCTTCAGGACCTCCTGGCAGAATTGAGGACTTAATATGAGTGCAAAAAGGATGATTTTGTTATTAAAAAATTATTCTAAATACTACATGAATTTCTGACTTGATACTTTTTTAAAATTATTTTTTACCCAAGGATGGATACGTAAAACTGTTTCTGTCTTCATTTCGTGTTGAAGACTTTTAGTCACTTTTTCTTACATAAAATTATAGGAACTAAATTAATGTAGAAATAATATTTTCAAATGAGATGCCAAACTCAAATGACTATAACCCACTATGAAACCTTAATTTATGTGATTTAATTACAAACTTTAATTTCTATAATACGGATTTGATTTTGGTTTTCATAGAATGCTTCCAAATTGTCTCTGACATGGTCATCTGGCCTTTATCATACAGTTACTTGTTTATTACTCTTTTCAGAAACAGTACATCTAAATTTTTCCTTGAATAAAACATAAATTTACTATATAGTAATATATAGTCTTATATAATATATATTTGTTTTCTCTTTATCTGTCTAGTGATGTATATTGTTGCTAGCTTGTGAATTGGAATTGACTCATGGGTTGCTCAACTGATTATTGTTACCCATGATTAACCCTTTACTTATGTTGCTTTTCTGTGGTAATGTTGATTTCCATTTCTTACATATGCTGTAGTCCGTTAAATCAAAATAAGATCTAAATGAAAAAAATCATCCATGCAAATCATCGTCGGTATGACAATATGCTTATTGATACCCTGTTTTTCTATATCTCAATTAATTATTTTAAATGAGGTTAAAGATCTGTATTCTGTTTACTTTTAATGTCAAATTCAACTGAATTACTTCACCAGAATATGGAAGAATACATTGAGACCCAGAGACAGAGATTAAGTCCTTCCAGAAGTTCTTCATTTCAGCAGACTTCAGGAGAAACTTTAGGCTGATTTTTCTAAAGCATGAATACCTGGCTTTGTTAAACGTTTTTGTCACATCCTTATTTAAAGAATGAAAAAGGACACAAGAAAAAAATATATATCTTTTCAATGTTAATACTTTAACTACTCTGTTTTATCAGTTGTACCTCTCAAATGGGATCTAAAGGCTCAAAACTAATCGTGCAGACCACCTCTACATATTGAGGTTTGGTGATATGCAGGAGGAGCTGAATTTGAAACAGTAAACAAAGCACATACCCCTTTTCTTATCTTTGTTCTTTAAATTTTGTAAAAGTGAGTTTTTCTTGTTTTCTCTTTCTCTAGGCTTTTTTAAATTTTATTTTTTGTTGGTTTGGCAGATTCATTAAACTGTTGTTTCTGCATGTTTTATTACTAGCTTCTCCAAGTTAATAATCTATTGTGTGATTGAAATTATACCAGCACAGCACCAAGATCCTCAAGAAAAAAAACACGGGAGTGGAATAACTGCCACTATAACAGTAGAGAAGGACAAAATAGAAGACTTAAGATTTGGAAACTGTACTTAATTGGCAGGTATTCCAAATAGGCTATACCCCTCTCTGCCCCCAATTTAATAAAAATTCAAGCTATTTATGTATATTTAGCAGTTATTATCATTTCTGAAGTATAACTATAACACCGGTTAGGAGAGTATTTCAGTTTTCCTTACAATTCAGTTCAACATGTACATTTCCATCCCCTTTTAACTCTAATTTCTGTTGTATCTCAAAGCAAGTTGTTCACCTTATACTCATGACCACCTAAACAATATAATCATAAATATATGATTATAGTTATTCTGTGGCTACGAAGCAGAAAAGCACATATGAGCATTTTCTATTAAAAAAAGAATTTTGACAGCATGTTCTATGGAAAAGAAAAAATAAATATTTTAATCATGATGTATTACTTTGTTTCCATTTTCAACTGTTTACATTTCTCTGTCATTGCATAATTATAAACATAATATAAGTATTTTTATTACATGTGCATACGCTATATTTAATCTTTGAATTAAAAATGTAAGTTGGACATTCCAGAAATAAAATTTCATTAAAAGTGTAAAATAATTTTTATAAGATTTTGGTTTTGTTTCTGAAGACATATTTGCAAATTTATTTTGTTTTAATGTTGGAAAAGATTGACTTTTCTCATGAAAAATAAATCTTTTCTGACTATGCATAAACCAGCCATATTCTGATGGCTGTACATTAGTATACCATTTCTTAAGTGATTCAGAATGTTGTAAGAACTAAAAAAACTTTGAACTTAAAGCTGGACCAATAGGAAGTGCAGAGCTGAGGGGGAAAAGAACAGGATGAAGTACCTCCATCTCTTACTTCTTAAAAAATGAACCAGTGGGATCAAAATCAGTTCAATATCAAAGGATTTGCAATCTTTGAATAGGAACTGAAGTGGCTTAACAAGTAAGAACTACATGCCAGCGTTATAGATAGAGCTTTTGGAGTCCTGTGATTACACTTGAAGGCTGGTTTTGGGGAAAATATTTCTACCTGTTAAAGTTGCATTAATAATCTTAAAACCTTGAATAAATAAAATGAAGGGTATAAAATTTGCTTGTGTGCTTGAACCAATGGTTTACGTAGGGATGAAATTCCCTCACCCTCCAAAGGTGAGGGAAGGTTTTAACTCAAAGGCACGCTGATGCTGAAGGTTCTATAGACCTTCCAAAACAAGACTTTTATCTTTTGAAATGGCTGTTCCACCTAATTGTGGATATAAATTCCAGCTGTTTTGTTGACGGGTGGTAAAAGGAGTCAGATTGTTCCTGATAGAGGATGGACTGCCAATGTTTAAGTTATCATTCTGTTTCTACTGGTAGTGCTGCTAGTTTAGTTACAGTTATTGATAATCACTGTGTATCCAGTCCTCTGACAGGACTTTTAACAGCATTTCAGATGAAAATCCACATATGTAAAATGTTTTTATTCACACTTACATTAAATATTTGAGCCTTACAAATGTTATGAGTAGCTTATTTCTGAACATTTTCTTGATCACTTTTGGCCTGAACCCCAATATGAATGGTCCCCTCTCTCCCAGCTCCACCAAGCGATTTGTTCTGGAAATGATGTTAGAACTTATTCCCATACATTCTAAATGTAGTTATATCTATTAACATGAATTCTGTACATTTAAGCGTTGTTTAAGCATTAAGGCTCTAAACAGATGGAGTCATGTAATTTCAGGAGACTAGCAAGCCCTCTCCACCTTCAAAAAGAAAGAAAACTTCAAATAACGTCTGAAAAAGGATGGGAAAATCATAGTCTACAGCATTACAGCACAAATAAATTACTAGCTTAATTGAAAAGTGACTTTCTCCCCCGCCTTGTTTACTCCAACTCAGCTGTGCTGCTTTCAGAAGGAAGCTGTCATACAGCAATGAAGTTATGCATACAGATGGCTGTGTCTGCTTGTAGGCACAGACAGCTGTACCCATCCTTGGCAATGGTATCAGCACTTTCTACTAATTATCTTTTCAATGCACTCTGATTATCCTCAGTTGTTCCCACTAGAAAGCCATGGAGGTTTATTTTTCCTTCACCTTGTGGAATTCATGTTATTTTCAGAGTTTGATTGCACGTGCATGCCACACATACACATATAGAAATTGTGAATGTGCACAATCAGAGCACAAGGTTACTACTGAACACAGGAAAATTGTAAAACCTATGTAGTTGACAAATTTTGCCTAGCAAATGCTGGCATTCTGAAAATTATAATACTTTTTATTGTTTTATTTTTCCTAATCATGACAGTCCAAATCCTTGCATATTAAAAAAAGAAAGGAAAAGAAAAAAGATAATAATAGAAAATGTGCGAAGTCAAACCTACAAACATTTCAAAAGACAATTACTTCAGTCTGAAAATGAAATTAAAGCATCCACCAGAATCTAAATATTCTCTTATTTTCAGGACTACATATATGAACCAGGTATTAGATCTTCTTTATATCTTTTAGAAACTGGGTCCATCATTGAATGTTTTTCCTCATTCATAGCACCTTGTGGAAAAAATACTATATAGAGCTATCTGCCTGATCCTCTGGAGGATCACATATACAACTGTTCTGCTATTCCCCAGCCCTGACCTACACTGATACTGAAACAACCCATCCCAAATTCTGCAGCTGTTGTTGAGTTTAAACTCCTGTATTAGATTCAGATATTTGCTTGTTACCCTTTCAGAGACTTGCTAACTGATGTAGCTCCATGAAAGAAGCTGTGACTTTCATATGAGTAGCTGTAGGATAGAGAAGATATGTTGTACAGTGTTCTTGTATAAATTCATTGATTCCTCTTACTTCATGGCTACCTATCATTAGGGAAAGAGGAATTCAGCTGTTCCTCCTGCCTTTAGTTATTTAAACAATCTTATTTTTAACATAAAGGAGTGGTTGCAACCTACCTATAAGTCTGAACAACTTGATGCCTCCAAGATCCTGGATGAAGGGATTTTCTCATTTCTTTGCATACACATGGCCAGGAAGGAGGATCTGTCCCATTAGGACAATATTGATAGAATTCAAACTTTTAGCTGTCTATCAGAGTAAAGGATATTTTTAACTTCCTGGCTTATGGGGAACTGAGAGGGCACCTGAAGATTCTGATATTGTTAACTTTCTTGGAAGAATTGTAAATTCCATTTCCTTTCATAAAAGGAAAAAGTTGGTGTGTCCTACATTTAGAGGTAGTTCCAAAGATAACTGTGGGTTTTTTGGGGTTTTGGTGTTGTTGGGGGTGTGTGGGTGTGTGGGTGGGTGTGCGTTTAGGTGTTTTGATTTTGGTTTTGTGTTTTTTTTTCCCCACAGCAAGAACTTCTTAAAATCACAGAACTGGTAAGGAAACGCACTGTATGCAATGAAGCAATATACTTTTTCCAACTGAACCTTTGACTCTTCCCTATATAAATCTAATAAATTTACAGAGACTGGGGTGAAGTATCCTTCATGTCTTTATTGTTATTTAAGTTCCTGACAAATATAAGAATTAATTTTAAAAAACGACATAGTCAATCTTACTATAGAAAATATATATACATACGTGTCTGTATCTAGATATGTAGATTAGATAATAAAATGTATTTTGCTAGAAAGCTACCACACTTTCCTCTTCAAATTCCCATATTTTCACACACTTCAACATAGGAATGTACAAGTATTATCTGTGAGGTATGAAGATATGACTCAATTACAAAATCTGTGTTGATCTCATTCTAGTTTCGTGTGTAAATAGTCATACAACATTAGTAAATGTATCCAAGTTCTGTAAGAATACATGCTTCCATTTTTCAGTTTATTCTAAATTGATATCATGTTTTTACCCATTATATCATTTTAGCACCATAATTATTGTGTAAGTATTCTAAAGAAGATGTCCAAGGTCCTTCTGTAATAAATAGAGAATGTGAATGTCAAAAATCATAAGCTTCAGCTTCTCATTTTTAGGTGCTTCTTTTGGGGTGGAAGGAATCCCTTTAGGGATAGCTTTCATTGCTACAGAGAGTACCAGAACATAGGATTCCTGTACCTAGATATAATAATAATAGCAACAACAATAGAAACAACAATAGCAACAACAGAAATCACTATTACTATTATTACTATTATTGTATGTTTTATAGAGGAGAGATACAGTAAATAGCTGATCTATCCCATTGAAGATACAATTGTATAATGGGCATAAGTCCAACAAGTACAATGCAGTTCAATTTTGACTGCTTAAATCAAAACAAAGCAAGTTGCTTTTGAAAATGAACTTTATTCCCTTCTATTAACAGAAAACTCTACCAAGACTAACTTAGATGAGTAATACCAATGATATTGAAACTAGCATAAATATCTAGTAAGTACGGTATTAAATATTCCAGATTGCATAAAATAAGAGTTGTAACACTGGACTGTACTTAGAGGGGATATTGCTTCATATGAACTCAGAGGAGTAGCATGGTAAGAAGAGTCATATTTTGTTACTAGGAATGCATTTAGAATTATTTTCTTTCACATTGTAATTTTTCATTTATTGTAGTTAGCTGTTTTGTTTAAGAAAAACATAGATCAAGAAGACAAAAATGGATATAAAAAAAAAAAAAACCACAAAATCTATTCCAGGTAGATTTTTTGCATATTCATACAGAATACGAAATCCACTCCATTAATACATCGACCACACTAGTACAGGTTAGAAACAGAACAAATTACAGTATAAAATCAAATTCTCGGTGATGAAGACTTATGACAGTCTTTTCTAATCAGGAGTCCAAAATAAAGCCTACTACAGAAGTTCTTATACTTTTTAATAAAGATGAGGGAAAAATTTACTCAACCTACAAAGAAAGAGCTGGAAAAACAAAAATGTTTTCTGTTAAAAAAATAAAAAGAAACAAAAGGGAAATCAAAGTTCCTCAAAATGCTTGTCACTAATGTACTACGCAAGAAAGTGCGTGTTAAACTAGCAAAAATTCAATATCTCAATTAACTGAAAAGTAGCCACTCCTGAAAAAACCGAAAAACAAATGTTTAGACAAATATATAACAAGTAGTATTTCTGCTATTGAGAGTATTTACTTTGATGGTATTTATTGACATTTTAAATATGTGTACCTCAGCTAATTATCATGTGCTTAAAAATTGTGGTATATTAGCTACAAAAGTTAGAGTCAAGTTTTTTAGCTAGTCACCCTTCAGGTAATACTCCTTATTCTTGTAAAAGCTGGTGTATTTAAACTATGAGGGGAAGAGGTTAACTTTAGATGCAAAGCTTCATGCTGTTTTGCTACGTGGTGATAGGAACAGTTTCATATCTGAAGAAGTAATAGAAACAATTGATGGAATTAATCTCATACTATGAGAAAACTTTTTGTGTTATGAAGTTTATCCTCCTTATGCTTAAATTAACTCCTTTCTTCTTTACTTCTGGATTGATATGTCATAATCATGCCACTAATGAAGAAACATAGATTTCTATGTTTATACCATACGTCTAATATCCAGAAAATGTGGTTGCCAAGACCCACTACTAAGATTTCAGGACTTGGCAAGAGGACAGCTGATATTTCAACAAGTCTATTGTGTATCCTATAAATGATATAGTGAATTAAGCATACAGTTGAGTACTGTGATAAAGTAAGCCTATTCTCTGAAAAAATGTAGTCATGGAGTTCAAGTTCTATTGTCTCCTGATGGTGCAGTAAGTAAAAGATTGTATTTTTTTTTCTTTTTTTTTTTTTCCTTCATCAGTTAGAAGATTCATGATGACTGGAATCTTCAAGAGGAACATATGTAGTTTCTTTTAATGCACAATCACCATTAAGAACTTTGATAGCCTTAACTTAATTAACACTTCTGTTAATGAACTTTGAGGAAGACAGTAATGTTCCCCAATCTGCAATAGTTTTATTGTTTATAATAGTCATAGAAGCACTTGTATTTAAATTAAACTTATTACCTTGCTTCTGAATAATTTTTTAATGTAATAGTCTTACAAGAGAACCACACAGAAAGTTCTCCTGTGGTAGAATGTAGCAGCATTATTACCGGTTGAAAAGGAGAAATTTTATATACTGGACTGCTTTCAGAAAAATATTTTTAATTTTTTGTGCAGTGTTTTCTGCAAATTAAATTAAAAAGTATTCCTTCAAATTTCTTTCCCACCCTCCAGCCAAAACCGGGATCATTCTCTTTCCCTAGCCTCTTCTCCTGGCAAAGTGAGGGGCATAAAAAATGTCAAAAAATACACTCATTCTTTTCTCCAAAATTTTCACACGTTGAACCTTTCCCCCCTCCTTGTTTCCACCACTCAAAGCTCAAAGCTATTATCAAACCTACAGAAAAAAAAAACAAAAAACACAACAGGAAACAGAAAGGCAGAGCCAGACCTCTGAATTTGTTCTGGTGATTCTGCAGGGGATATCTCTCTGGGCCCATTTCTTGTCTCACTTCATGGAACTAGATTCAGGCGGCATATCCCTTGGCTTACATTTAGACAAATCATGACAATAGCTGCCACTAGTCACACTTTCAAACATACAAAATATGTCCCATGGCTCTCATGACAGTATGGGTTACAGTACTGAGCATTTGGACACACAATTTTTACATACATTACCATCTGGACTATTCATAAACATGAAGTTCGGCATTCTCATACAACTGATAAGTAACAGGCATCTAAAGAGTAGGATATTTGCATACCGCCAAAGTTTGCCAAATGTTGAGAAAAAGAAAGAACTGTTAACTTCACATCTTACTGAAAAGTTTGTCAATTGCTTAGGTCTGTCTTGAAAGTGGTTCTCTCCCGTGCTGTCTGGTGGTTACTGCTGGTTAAAACACATCATTCAAGTAAGTGAATGCCAGCCAGAGTCAGGACTAGACAAGGGGCTGGGCAGAGGCACCCTGACAAGCGTTGTCGCCAGGGGCCTGGCTGAGCTGAAATGGGGTCCTGGGCCCTGGGCAGGTGGGTGCTAAGTGAGGCTTGTCAGGGACGGTGAGGCTGAGCAGTGCCCTTGGGGCCCTGATAGCAGCAAACTGGAAAGGACAATCTCACTCTCTCCTGAGTATCAACATTTCCCTCTCATTATAGCCTATCCTACATAAAACTCTTAAACGTGCCTTGGATTTGTGAGATGGTGGTTATTTCACCGTAATTTGGTGTTGAGTAGATTCAGATTCTAGTCAGTCATTAATTAATAAATACAGAAATAACATATATGTATAAATATACATGTATGTATGGCCAGCTGACAGATGGATATTGTCTGACTACAGAAAATACAGGCTTATTTGTCCAGGTGTTTCCCAAAACAGCTAGATTACCACAGCCACCTTACTTAAAAGTCAGGTAAATTCCATTAAAAAGATGCTTGTATGGCAGATATTTAAGTTCCAGTGGTTTAAATTTGTAAGTGTATATAACTGAAATGATTCCTTAATAAAAGATCTATGTAGTTCTGCATTACTTTTATTTAAATTAAAATTCAACAAATTTTCATGGAACTTTGACTTATTTAGGAAACAAAAATACTGAAAACATTAACCTAGACTTTAATCTAGATATCAAAATTCTACAATTTCTGTCACAAGAATGTAGCTTTTTTTTCCTAAACTGAACATAAATTTTAGTAGCAGTAACTTCTCAGATTCTGAAGTCTGTCATTTCCTTTTTGATCTTACTTGTTTGACAGAAGCCTACAATCTAATTCCAACTTCGAGCATCACATGTCAGTAGTTTTTTTACTTTTTTGAATATGTGATAAAGAATGATTATGTAGAAGACAGTGTCAGAAGAGTGGAAGAAAAATAATGAAAATCTAAATGAGAAAATGCATAATTAGCACTGAGAATGTTTCAGGTTTCCTTCAGATGAACAGATGTTATTTACTTTTTCCTCCTCCCCCAGGCGAAATGACAGCAAGCCTGAGGTTTAAACGAGATCACAGAAGGAGGCATTAATAGGTTTCATTCAGGCATATCCTTTCCTGAGAATGAGAGCTTGTCTCTAGGACGATCCTGAAGCATGAAACCCAGTGTCTTCTATGATTAATTCTGAAAGTGGGAAAGAATAATAATTTTAAATATCTGAAATATTTTAACTTCTGGACAGTATTTTTCAAGGTATACCTTAACAATTTTTCTGTCTACTCTATACAAAAGCAAACAACAAGTCTGAATATGAACACCCCTATCTTCCTTTTTTGGGTCTCATAAGGTATATTATAAGTCCTTCTTTCAGTTTGCACTTATGGGCAAGGAAAAAAAAAAAAATGTGTTCCAGGAATGACATTCCAAGCAGCAGTGTTCACAGGTGCATTAGAAGTCTGAACACAGGGATAGGTTCCTTTTTGTTACAAAGTAGACCTGATGGCTCCAAAGAAATATATACTGTACCTTAAGACTGTCAGACATTTTCTGTCATGTTTTAGACACAAATTAGGTATCAGTAGCTATAAATGCTTTGCTCTCTTTCAACTCAGTATTTGCTATCCTCACACAATTAATTATTTATTCTTAAACTGGACACGTTTCCTTGAAAATGGCTACTAAATAAGTTCTGTAGAAATCAGTCTGCTCAAATATTTAAGCAGAAAGTGAAAAAAAAAAAAAGCAAAAGCAAAAAGCAAACAAAATGCAGTGAGAGGGAAAAAAAAATGCAACAATTTGCTTTAAATCCACAAATGAATTAATAAGACAGATGGAGACACTTAAGACAGCCAGAAATGAAACACACATTTTTAGAGATTATACATACCATAGATCAAATCAAGAGCAGAAAGGTTAAAAGTTGAAATATAAATTATGTTCCAAATGAATGTTTATGATTCAACAGATACATTTCATAGTGCACAAATTTCCTAAAATCTATGGAACAGCTTTTCAGAACTGTATTATCAGATAGGGTATTGCATTAAATATCTTTCAAAAACATGTTGTAACTTGATTTGTAGAAGCTGGCTTTAAAACATATTCAGATTCTGTAGAGGTAATAGGGTTGCATGGATGATAATGAACATTTATAATTTTCTGGTTTGGATCACTTGGCCACGTTTAGTTGTTAATGTAAATGAGAACTTAGGTCTTATTTCACCATAGCCTTATTATTAACACAGCTGCTGATAACTTTTGCTCAAGCAGGCATAATGATTATCCATTTGCTCATGAACTGGTGGCTTTCAAGTACTATACACATAAAGGAGAAATGTGCACAGTATCTTACTCCTGCTACAATAAGCTTTTACTTCCTCTCTTACAGCAGGTTGTCTGTGTGGTATTTAAATGTTATGTTCTTCATGCTGGAATGTCTAGGGAAGTTTTTGCATGGAAACAAAGAGAATATGTTAAGAACGTTGATGTTGGAAGATTTGTCCTAGAGAGATAGGCCTAAAGAGATTCAGTAGATCACAGTAATGAGGACTTTCCCCCAAACTGGTGATCTTTTGAACTCTAAGTTACAAGTGTCACTTACTTCTCTAGGAATTTTTATAGCTTTATTATTGCTAACCTAGAATCTGCAGATGTCCTTGTAGCAGACAAATTGACCCAAATGCCATTGTACTATAAGTAAAGCTGTAAGATCTATTTTTGGATAGATCCCTATCATTTAGGGTTGATTTTTTTTTCAGATAAAGTTTAAATTATTTTCTTTTTCTCTGAGGCTTTTGAAATACAGATGCTTCTCCATTTAATAAAACCAGTTGTGGGTTTTAAGCTGGAAAATACTGGAGTAAAACAAACAAACAAAAAGATTAAAAAGCAGAAATAAGGATATAAAATTAACAAGAACAAGATAAGTGACATGAAAGTGTTCGTGCAGAAAAAAACCCAAATAGTTGTCTAAATGATTCTGGAGAACTGCTTGAAATTTAGATAATTTCTAGAGGAAAACCAAATGGTAAAAGTAACAACAGGCAAAAAGACAGTGGATGATACAGAACAAATTAACTTGAATGTATTTTGCCCCTTGCTATTATTATGTGTTCCTAATGAAAAACAAAAGGGATAAAAGATTAAACGTTACTGAATGTGATGAATAAACCACAACAAAAGCATATTGTCATTTTTTATCCTGAAATAATCAAAATAAGAACTTTGGAATGGGAAGAGGAGGGAAGGGAAAGGGAAAGAAAGAAATACACTAAGAAATGTGAAAGATCTTAAGGCCATAGAGTTAATTTAAATCCATTGCTTGAATCCACCCCCCCAAATAAAAAAGAAGTAAAAAAAAAAACACCACATAAAAATATCCATGTGCTTTTGCTGTCACTTTTAGAGGCTAAAATTAAGCCCTAAACATCACGAAATCAAAGAGACGTCCAGGAAGAAACCTGATATAAAACTGTAAATAATTTTAACTCATTTTTAGTAATGCTGAAACAACCTTTTAAACATTATTATGTCCTTAGACTTTGTACTGTACAATTTCATGCCCCAGAAAGTCTCCATTTCCTTGAAACCGCATAGTAATTGTTATTTTTATTATGGCAATATGCTATTTTGTTGTATTATAATGGGAAAATCCAGACACTCGAAGTACAGGCTTTTATTCTAAACTTGATAACAAAAGGCAATGGTTGCTCAGTAAGGGCTTCTGTTTTGAGGTCCTGATCTTTCAGCTGGATCCAGAGGAGCAGAACTTAGGATAATTTCTTAATGCAATTACAAATATTTCCAATGATAGACATCAGATTGCAGTGTTAGTGCTGGAAAAAGGATCAAGTTAAAAATTTGGTCTGTCATACAAAGGGAAAAATAGGCAGCTTGATACAAAGAGTAGAAATAGGTAGGGTTTTTCTATATTTATCTATATATGTTTTAATCTTCTGCTAGTCTTACTAGCTATATCCACAGTTACGTAAAATGATGGTCCTTCCCCAACTTAATGTGCACTGAATTTGAATATTTACAATATTAAATACAGTTTTTTCCTTACTCTAACTTTGTATTGCTATGTGTTAACATAAACGCAGAAGAAGAAAGTTACACAGAGCATGGAAAGCCATTTCATCAGTTTCTTCAAAGGACACACTGGAAACATTGACAGTGATCTTTTGTCTGAGAAAAAGATGCTAACATGGTCTGTCATACCATTTTGTAAAAACATTGGTGCGTTAAGGAAATAGCAATAAGAGGTTCAGAGAAAGCAAGTATCAGACATTCCAATTCAGGAGTGACTTGAAGTCTGAGAGGTGGTCAAGGACAATTCTTCACTTGAAATTCATCTTTGCAATGTTAAAGCTAGTAATTTTCCTGTTTTCAGCATAAGTATAGGAATACTAAACACTGAAATATTGGGAGCTGAAAAATCCAGAAAACTTCAATAGTAATCACTGTGGCTGATATCTTGCTTTCATCTTCTCTCTCCCTCCCCTACAGGTAGGAGGATGCTGGTATACATCTGGACTCCATCCAAATTTGGAGTCAGCAGGTATCTGAGGTGCTCCCAGGTTCCCCTGGGATATTATAGGTATCATGATAAGCAATGGTTATGAATAACTTTCATGTTTGAATAACTTTCATCTTCAATGTAGAACTTAAACTAAAGTATTCTAATAGAAGCAAACGATAAGTTCACAAATCAAAATATGTTATGTTCTCAAAAAGTACTCAGAATTGCACATCTGAAATACAAAACACTCTTATGGCTTCTTGTTTGTTTTCTTTTCCGTGTGAAAACAAATTTCTATACTCTGTTTTTCCACTTGTGTTTCAGACAAGAAAATGACATAAAAGAAGAAATTCTGTAAAGGCTCACTAATGGATATATCAACAGCAAATGTCTGCCACATCTAGGAACTTTCTCACAAAGATTGTCTGAGTACTGTTTGCAAGTGAGGATAAAGCAACATAGCAACAAGCCAGAGCCTCATAAAAGAATCTGAAAATTTCTAAGTAGAGACTACTTAAAGACCAGGCACTCTATCTGGAAGAATAAACTGAGAAAGATTTCAGCACATAGGGAGGATCTAACTTCCTGTGAGGCATTTGCAGAAGTAGTATTTCAGAAATGTATAGCAGAAACAGAGAGAGACTTTTTTGGTCTTGTATCCCTGACTTGTTAGCCCAAGGCCAAAGAGGTAGTTGAAAAAAAACCCAACATTTTCTCTGTCAAATATATGTTAAAAGTATTGCTTGAAGTCTGGAGGATTTTGATAGAGTTCAAACCAACAGCTGAATTTGCACAGACAGCACAAACAGAAAACTGGAAATGGGGATTAATGAGAATCTTTTTTATAAGAAAGTTTCTTTACCCCAAAACAAATCCTGCATGAGGTCAAGATATGTGTATTTGTCCTTAAACAACCATTCATTACCTTTAGCTATCATTTTCAGAATCAAAAGATTTTAAGTTTCTTTATGTCTTTTGCATAAATTATTTCAACCATCACAAACATTTAAAATGGTATATTTAAAATTTACTTTTAGGAAAGCTCTAGTGCCACATGAAAGAATTGCAATTATGATCACCTTGTACACCTACAGGTTTTGGTATTAAAACATAGTTTGATCATATATGTTTATCATAAATATTTATATAGGATATAGTATGTTTGTCTGTTGGTCTAATACAAACTGAAACAAAGCAGATAAAGCCATCATGGTTCAAGGTCACATCTACATATTATTTGTATACTTATAATTGATTTAATCAACATGACAGTGACTGCCATTATAGCATTTTTTTTCAAAAAGCAAAGATATAGTGCCTATAAGGAAGAAACTTTATGTTTTCAGGGAAAAGTGGAGATATGGCTTTGCATGATTCAGTAAATAGAGGAATAATTTCCAAAAGGCTAACTGTAATTTGAAAAGAAAAAAATAAAAAAAAAATTAAAAAAATCCTAGTTACCACTGATGGGATATTAAACCTATGATTACATGAAATTAGAGCTGATGATACAAGGAAATCCAAGCAATGTTTCCGAGACTAAAAAATACTTTTTTTTTCTAAGAAAAGAGAAAAAGATGTTTCAGACTCATTCAAAATCACAGTCATTCAAATAAATCACTTGTTGTTGACAGCAAAGTTAAGTAATATTTATTCAAGATTCATCCATAAATAAAATGGCACTTCCTGCCTGGATCAAAACTACAAAATTTTTGTTGCTGTTATGAAGTGATCAATAGATACGAGTTCATAATTAAAACGTTGGCCTTAAGTCATGCAAATATCAAAATGCTGACAGAAGTCTCTTTTCATCACTAAAAAGAAAGAAGACTGAGCTACCAGATTATGTACCAATATCAGTAAAACCTTATTAGGCATACTTAATACTTAAGATCATTACGATCAAATGATTTGACCTTTGACAACTAAACTCCCTTTACAAATTGTAATATTCCTGTTGACAGAATTCATATTTTTCAGACCATGATGTAATATATACTAAACATGAGTTATGTTTTGGACTTGAAAACTCTTCTAAAAATTTTTCAATTACTTGTTTTTTGTCTGCTAGAAACATTTCAGAAATATAAATGTAGATCTGAAATACAGTCATAGGGAATATAATTTTGAATCTGTGGGAATGCAGAGGCTTTTCTCTGTAAGATGTTAATGTTTATTATCTTTAGTGTAAAGGATTTTAACAAGTACTTCTACTATTGAAATTAATTTTCTACATCAAGTAATAGTTATTAACTTTTAAGTTAATAACATCATGGTAGTGCCAGAGAGAAATTTTAAGATATTTAATACTTCTGTATCTTTACCAATGTGACAACACACATGCTAACAATGTATTCTTTAAAGTAGAAAATGTGTCCTGTATGTTGAAACTTGGTAGCTAGCATTTATTAAAGATTCTGTTGAAACAAAAGTGATGAGAACATAAAACAAATGGCAAAGCAAAAATAAAAATTGAAAGGATTTCAATAAAGACATACTCGCATATACTAGAATTCAAATTTTTATTTTACTTAAGATTACTGTCATCTGATTTATTCACAGCTCTGAAAAAGAAATTATCTTTTTAACTATATCGTAAACATAGTCATAAATCAGAATATAAATTTGAAAGAAGTCTAGATATGATTTGTTTGTATTAAATACATACTGCAGTAGGAGATTCATTTAGGTGAGTATGCATACTGCAGATTTTAATTAGGAAATAGTTCAATTTTTTTTTTTAAAACCTAATTTTAAATAATTTTGTTTTGAAGTACCCATTTGAACTACCTTCAAGAATGAACTACATTCACCCTTAACTCATGGAAAAGGAGTATTTTCCTATGATAAACAGACCTAGACAAGTTGCAAAAAGGTGCTCCAGTAAGCACTCCAAAAGGCACTCCTGTAGGCAGTCATTGTAATTCAGTTAGGAATTAAGTGCCTCAGAATAAGATCCATAAATAGTAATATACTGAGGGAACTGTCTGATGTAGTTTAAGAATGAAATTACTGGGAGGGTGCACAGTTCGAAGATTTTACATGTACCCTGTTAGATGAGGCATGTGCTCCAAGGCATTTGCGGGGAGGCTATTGCACCCTTTCATGTAGTCAGCTGGAAATGGAAATGCTAAGGATGTATCTTAAACTGTTTTTCACTCAGAGGAAGGGACAGAAACACTCTGTCAGCAGGAAGATATCTCCATCTGCACACAGATTTATGAACAGTTATATATAGCATGACGTAACATGGTCGACCATTGCAACTGGAGAGATACTGTCAATTCCTCAGCTGTTCATAAAATATTCTAAAATATGGATACACCTTGCAGGATATGCAAAGAACAAAGCTAAAATTGAAATGCACCAACTATGAAAATACCTGTTACAAAATCCCAATATTTTTATGACATGTGTATGACCTGAAAAGATGCTCCTTTTAATAGAAAACTAGCTTTTAAATGATTTGCAAAGGTTTTTTATCATTCTTCCTTTAATTCACTTAATTTATAATCCAGCACATGCTACTCATATGGTATGTTCCAAGTATCACATAAGGCCTGCTGCTTCTGGGGGGCTTGCTCTACAAGCATTCAGTCCTGAAGAAATAATGTCATAGTCTGATAAAGAAAAATAGTCCGTCATATTCCCAAACTTCCCTTTTCACTGTTGTGCTTACCCAATCATATGAGCTTGGGAACCTAGAAGATTCCTCCTTCCATGTCACCTCCTCTAGGACCTGGTTGTCTCCCAGTCCTACTTGGTCCCCCAGTCTGTCCATTAGTGAGGCTGAGAGTGTATTGATAGGCGGTTCATGCTACATATATACACACACACATATATATATATATATGCTACATATACACACATACACACATATATGCATATACCTATATACATGGCCAGCCACACAGCTCACACACGCTCACATGAACACATACAGTACCAATGGCCTCATTCTGCTTCCCAATCTGGCTGAGCAGGATAGAAGTCCACTACTGAGAATACATATCTACACATATGTACAAGGTGGATCACTCCAGCACCTGGGCTCAGACACTCAGTCTGCCCAGTAGCTGGCCCTGGATCCCAGTCTCCCCATTTGCTGGTACCTGGCCACATGATTCCCCAAGGCTGCAGCCCCTTGCCGGTGCAGGCTCTCTCACTCACACACAGGCACACAGGCACAGCTGGCCAGGACTCCCCTGGTCCCAATAACCAGCCCCTCCTTTCTCTCACCCTTAGAGGCTCACAGGTGCTCTCACTCTCAGAGCTGGCCCTTGGAGACCCACACTCTTCCCCAGCTCCCAGGCTTTTTCGCCAGCTAGCCTGGCTTGATCTTCCTCCACTAGTGATCACAGACTCACTTGCAGATCTGCACTCACTCCAATTGCTGGCAGCACAGACTCCTATGTACACAAATGGACAGAGAGTAAAGAGCCCCTTACCAGAAAATAGTCGAAGGTGGAGTTCAATGAAGAGACATGACTGACTGCAGTGATCAGGCACAGGGCATGGCCAGACAATCATGCTGACTAGCCTCTGCTTATATGCAAATGGTCCCTTTTATTCCCTTATTACTCTATTTCCCATACTTGTTCCTCCCCAAAACACCTAAATCTCTCCCTGTTCCCACCTTTGGTGCTTCCTTTAAGCATCCCATAATAAATTCTGTGCAATCCCAAAATGCTTTTTCTCTGCATCCCATGTGTCCTACACCCCTAGATAGTGACCCCCCTTAACCTGAAAGGTGCTCTGGAGAGCTGCTTTCAATGACTCATCCTGATGGGTTTCATGTGTTGCCAACAGGGCTGATGGCTCTGCTGGGACAGCCCTGGGATGGGCTTGGACAAGGCTTTCATTCTTTGGGGAGTCTGTAGTTTGGATTCTTGCCTGCCATTGTGTCCCTGTGCTCCTCTGAGTTTGTGGAGAGGGACCTTTGATGGAATGGTGGCTCTCCTGTGGTGGGCCTGGGAGCAGAAAGGACAGATTATTAATCAAGTTACTGCTCCTGCTGTTGTTTCTCTCTGCCTTCTTTTGTGTGTGCAGATGAGCTTCTTATCACTTAACCTAACACAAACTCACTTTAAAAGCTTCTGGTAGTAGAACTATGTTAAAATACTTCACCCAAATGTTCTCTATGTTGACAATATACATTTTGGGACATGTCAGAGGATGATATATAATCTTGATACTGTATTTAAGATGCTTATCAGTCAATCTTTTGCCTAAGTGCTTCTAATGAGCAGTCTTGGACTCTTCCTAATGTAAAAAAAGTTGCTGACTTGCCAAAAGGAAAGAAAGGGGTAAAATTATAAAAATTGTTCAGAGAAATCAAGGTCTTCCAACTGTGCTACTGTAACAGTTGCACATACTTTTCCAAGGCTTAGGTCTGCAGGGACCACTAAGTAGTATTGCATGATGAACCAGTATAACATTTTTGGTTTTAAATAAATAGAACAATACATCAAAATGTCAAAGTTAAAAATGATAAATACTTCTTGTGAACAGACAACTACAGACTTCCCCTCGCATGTATTGCTGTACTGGCCACACTTAATTAAGCTGCCATAAGTGCAATTTTGTGAGAGATCTGTGCATGTAAGCACACTGTAAGACTACATCTAGTCTAGCATGTATAACGTGCTAGGGACTGTTGTCTGGTCAGCTGGCATAGATTTGCTTGCATCTTCTACACTTGAATTTGGCTACAGTCAAAATCCACACCAGTGCCAGGGTTCAGGTGGTTGCCCTGACTTTTTCAGTTTATTAGTAGTACGGTAGTATACTAAATAGTATTCCCCTATATGGTGCAGCTTGAAGGACTCCAGAACCAGTATATTAAAGTGTATATCTGTACACTTGCTTCTCAGTTCACTCCTGTGTCCTGATCTCTTGACTATCCATACTGTATAAACATTTCTTTGTTCTGAGGCTCTCTTTTAAAATTACCTTTGAGAATTATGAAGATGATTGACTGCTAGGTCTCAGGGTATTTCTGAAAAGGCAAAGAATCAGAACTAGGTGCCCAAGCAACTTTTGGATCCAACAGGAGGGCACAAGTCTACTGTTAGTCACCTAGTGTGTGTCAAGGGGTATTCAGGCTGTTATGACCACAAATTTGGGGATACAGTAGTTTTAGCATACTGTTGCCTTGTTTTAAACAGTTTGGGTCAAGTCTTGACTATTGTATAGCAAACTGGTGATGTGTGCTTTGATACAATTCAGTACTGAATACTGTTCCCAGTTGCAATATATGACACAGACAGAGCACATGAGGAAAGTTAAATAAATCCAATTTAATTACTCACATACATGTTAATTATACAGTAGCCGTATTTTAACAGGAAAGAAGTGGGTGCAATGGAGCAGGGAATCTTGTCAACAGTTGCTGCTTGTTAGCAACCTATCTTTTTTGAGGCCATGGATATTTTCTTTGACTTTTATTAAAAATGCATGATATACTACCATGATATCACTTAGAAATTCCTAGATCTGACTGATTTTAAGTAATCTGAATTATATAACCTTCTACTACTTCTAGTAAATTTATTGGGTTTCTGATGAGATCTCTCATACTGATTCCCAAACTACACTTAAATATTTCCAATTGAACTCAGTTTTCTGTTTTTCCTTATTCTTTGTCTATTCTCTTATTCTTCCTTTTACTCTGCCAATTCACACCTGTTCTCATTTAGAGTTTTTGTGTTCATATATATCATCATTTCTTAGCATCCCATATTTATTACACTTTCTTTCTTTTTACTTATCCTTTTTTAATAATACATTAATTATTTTTTCCCAAGTTTGTGTTCTACTTTGCATTCACAACCTTACAGCAGCAAAATGAACATCTAAAAATATCCCTCAGAATTCTACTCACTTAAAAATAAAATGAGGTTTCAGCCTCTCAAAACTTGTTAGTATTTATAATCAGTCCCCACCAAGATATCTGCTCAAGAAAATAGATGGTAATTTCAGAGACATTCTCATGTGCCTATTCAGTTCATGCTCTCTTAACTGGACACTAAAGGGGTTTGAAGGACTTAAGATATAATACTATTTTGTGCACTTTCTTCCCAAAACGAGATTTTCAGGATAACTGACATAACATGAAAAGTTTCACACATCAAATTCTGCCTTTTACTTCTTATACCTGTCTTTTAAAATATGTGCACATTTAGAGCCAATAAGTAGTGTTACTTAAACCACTTATACAACTTATTGTATTGTAATTATTGATGTAATATGAGAAAATGAACTATTGTTTTAATTAGCTTTATCATAGCCATCAAAAGAACCACAGGGATATAACTGCTTTACTAGAAGGCTTGCATAGTTCAAATCAATTGACTCAAACACCTGCTAACAAGCATGTATTACTTTTTAATAAAAAGTATGATTAGTAGCTGCCACATTTAAGTACGCAAAAAGCAATGCTACCATTTTTAAAATGTTTTTATTGTTTTATCTAGAGTATCTGTCTTTTCCAGAAAATGAGATAGGATATTGTCAGTTACTAGAGATCTGTTGTCACAGAATCATCCAATAATTTGTCCCTGTCAAATGAAAAATTAGCATCTTCCCTTGCCCATGTATAAGTAACTGAAATTATAATTTGGTTCTTTTTTTGCTTTATACAAAAAAATAAATGTGCAACGCAATATTAAAAATATGTCATTATGGCATCCATCATACAAATCATAAACTCATTGCTTCACAATTAAAATTATAATTAGCTTCATTGTGTTGACATTACTATTAATAACACTTATTGCATACAAACAAATGAAACCCCCTGCCAATAGAATAGAAGACATTTCTTTCAGATTTTTTTTTTCAGCAGGATAGAGAAGGTAGGTGCATACAAAAGGTTTTGTAAAGGTTTTGATATATGAGTCAAAAATTCCTTGTCAGCTCTTGAAGAAATACAGAGAGGTAGGATTCTGGGTAGGATTCAAGTCCACACAAAGACATCTAAAATTAGAAGTTTATGTGTAGTGCTATCTACAAGCTATTTGTCTGACTTCCTGCTATTGTCAGTATTTGGAGCTCAATTCAGTTATACATAGATAGCTGTCTAGTGGCAATGAAATGAGTTTGAGGCAAAAAAAGATAAGCTTCATCTGCTCAGCCATTTTAGGTGAGGTGGGATATCCTATCAAACCTCTAGCTGCTTCCCAGAAGAATGTAAGATTCCTGAAAATCCTGTTTTCTGTCTAGTAATGCTGTGCGGTCGTGAACATACATCACACCTCAACTAGCAGCAGTGCTTTAATCTGTCGTTAACTTCTGCCATCAGAATCTAGAAAGCTGCTGAAAAGACTTGTGAGTAGTTTCTGTGATGAAACAGTTTAAGAAAGCCTTTTACTTTACTGCCTGCATTTACCATAGGCTTGATTAATTTGACCACACATATTCATCTCTGGCAATTTAAGATGCTTTTCGACATTCTGCCTGGAAGCCAATTGTCACTCACGAAAAATCCTTCCCTAGGTATTCTCATAGGTACAATGTCCTGTATCAAGTATCCTAGGCAGAAAGTCAAATGGCAAAAAAGTTGATTATGTATGGGCATTTGAATCAAACCACTAGTGTTGCTCAAGATGTCTGGATTCTCCAAGATAGACTGGGAAGAAGAGTGATGAGAAACCTGTGTTCTTCTGGAGTAGTTGTTAAAGGAGCAGCTGTTGGAGGCTGGCCACGTTTCTGTGACTGATCCTCACCTTGAGCTCAAATATGAACGCCTTGATTGAGTTACCTATATAAATGGTGTCTAGTGCCATTTAATAGATCCTAGAATATCATTCCAGGTCTCCTTGTTGTGAGTCAAGTGTTTTCCACAAATCCTGATTCATATCTGCCAGGTTCAATGGATGTCTTAGGCATAATACAGTTTCTCCACCACCTTTATACATGAAATTGAATGTTGGTTAAATTTTGATATGTGTTGGAAATACTCATTGTAACCTGCTGGAACTGCATACCCATTATGAAGACACTGTTTCTTAAACACAGACCTAGTATCATTTTAGATATCTAGAATATTTTATCTGATCACTACACTCCTCTCCAGAGCAGAACACACCTGTATGCCAGCCCTCCTGCAGGTGTCTCAGGTGCCTACAGTGTAGGCATGAGATTTCTGTGTACAGGAAACTGCCTACATTCAGTGCTTAAAAATAGAAGTTTAAACCCATCTGAGATGCTCTGGAATTCAGACAAACTTCCAACTGTCATTAGAGTAACAAATTGTTCTATATGTACTCTGTTATATCTGCTAATTTACTTACTCTAGATTTTCCAGGGCTGACAAGACCTGGGCAGGGCCAGGAGCAACGGCAGGAGTTTTAAACATGATATAACTGAAACTGGCACTCAGTTGCCAAGGCGAGCAGTGACGGTGCTGGCAGGATCTGCAGTGGAGAGCTCTGGCATGGTGCACAGAGGGGTTTCACAAACCAGAGGAACCTCAGGGAGAGCTGAGAGAGCTAGCAGGAGCCCACAGCTCATGTAGCAGTGGCTGACAAGCCCTGGGTGGAGCCAGGAGCAGCAGCTGCCAAACACCAACCCCACCCCCACCCCCACCTCCCCCCACAGACAAAAGAAGCCCTTAGGGAACACCAGTGACCAGGAGCACCAGCAACCAGGAGCGCCACCCACAAGGTGGGAAAGCAGGGTGTGGCATGTCAGCAAGGGCATGACATAGCAGTTTGCATGGCAGTTTGCAAGGAAGGGTGATGAAGCCCTGCCAGCTGGACGAAGGAGCAATGGTATCCACCAGACAAAAAGCCATGGCCTCTCTAAGCGCTACACCCACCATGACTGACGCAGCTTCCCAGACAGATCTCCAGCGGGAACATGCTGCCACCCAGGTGTCAGGCTGCAGGGTGTGCCCTACTGTTATGCCAGTGCCAGACGACAGCAGTGAGCACACCTGTGGGAGGTGCGCCCAGGTAGACGAAATTCTCTGCTTAGTGACAGAGCTCCGGGAGGACTTGAGTAGGTTGAGAAGAATCAGGGAGTGTGAGAGAGAGATAGACTACTGGAATTGCACCCTACCCTCCCTGGGACAGGCCCAACAGGCAGACAGGATGCATAGTATGGAGGATTCCCTATCCTCTCTCTGCCTGTCTGAACACAGTCACTTAAGGAATAGGGGGCAATGGCAACAAGTTCCTGCTCAGCGCAGCAGGCCCTTCTCCTCTGTGACTGCCCCACGTTCCTAGGTGCTCTTGCATAACAGGTATGAGGCTCTGCAAGTGGAAATGAACAATGACAAGGACAATGGTTCATCTAGCTCAGAGGTGTTGCCGAGGTTAAGTCGGCCTAAGCCCTGCGTCAGAATCACTTCCATAAAGAAAAAAAGACAAATCATTGTCATAGGAGACTCTCTCCTGAGGGGAACAGAAGGCCCAATATGCAGACTGGACACACTTCTTAGGGAAGTCTGGGCCCCAGGTTAAAGATGTGACAAGAAACTTCCTAATCTCGTATGGCCCTCAGATTACTATTCATTATTGATTTTTTAGGTAGGCAACGATGAAGTTGCAACAAGTAGTCCAAGGGCAACCAAGAGAGACTTCAGGGCCATAGCACGACTGGTTAAGGGATCAGGAGCACAAGTAGTTTTCTCTTCTGTCCTTCTAGTTACAGGGAATGATGAGGGAAGACACAGGAAGAGCCAGCAGATCAATACCTGGCTCCAAGCCTGGTGTCAAGAGCAGAATTTTCATTTTTTTCATCATGGGTTGGTTTACACGACACCAGGCCTGCTGGTGACAGATGGGGTACACCTGTCTCAAAGGGGGAAAAGGATCTTTGCACAGGAGTTAGCAGGGCTCATTGAGAGAGCTTTAAACTAGATTTGAAGGGGGAAAGGGAAGAAACAAGGCTCACTAGAGATAAACCCGGGGGGGCACACTGATGTTTGAGGGATGGTGTGCTAGCAAGGTCCTTCAGTCTGCCATCTCAGTGGAGGTAGGGGATGGAGATCCATGTGGCAGGAAATATACAAGGGTTACGGATGTCTTAGAAACCATGGAAGCGCCTGAGAATGGTCACGTAGGAATTAGGGCTTCTCCCCTCAAAAAGCTGGTGGGATCAATAGCCCCTGCATCTACACCAATGCATGCAGCATGGGCAACAAACAGGAGGAGCTGGAAGCCATTATGCAGCAAGAAAACTATGACACAGTTGCCATCGCAAAAACTCACACGACTGGAGTGCTGCAATGGATGGCTATAAACTCTTCAGAAGGAACAGGCCAGGAAGGAGAGGTGGTGGGGTGGCCCCGTACATTAGGGAGTGTTTTGATTGTCTGATGCTTAATGATGGTGATGACAGGGTTGAGTGTTTATGGGTAAGAATCACAGGAAACGCCAACAAAGCAGATATCATGGTGGGAGTCCATTATAGACCACCCAACCAGGATGAAGAGGTAGAATAAGTATTCTATGAGCAGCTGGGAGAAGTCTCACGATCGCTAGCCCTTGTTCTTGTGGGGGACTTCAATTTACACAACAACTTCAACAGCTGGAAACACAGTACAGCAGAGAGGAAACAGTCTAGGAGGTTCCTGGAGTGTGTGGAAGATATAACTTCCTGACACAGCTGGTGAGGGAGCCAACTAGCGAAGGCACACCACCGGACCTGTTGTTTATGAACAGAGAAGGCCTGGTGGGTGATGTGATGGTTGGAGGCTGTCTTGGGCATAGTGATCATGAAATGATAGAGATTTCAATTCTCGGAGACATAAGGATGGGGGAGCAGCAGAACTGCAACCTTGGATTTCCGTAGGGCAGGCTTTGGCCTGTTTAGGAGCCTGGTTGAGAGAGTCCCTTGGGAGGCAGTCCTGAAGGGCAAAGGAGTCCAGGAAGGCTGGACATCCTTCAAGAAGGAAATCTTAAAGGTGCAGGAGCAGGCCATCCTTATGTGCTGAAAGACGAGTCAGTGCGGGAGGAGACCAGCCTGCCTGAACAGAGAGCTTTGGCTGGAACTCAGGAAAAAAAGGAGAGTTTACAACTCTGGAAGAACGTGCAGGTTACTCAGGAGGACTACAAGGATGTCGGTGTTGTGAGGTTATGCAGGGAGAAGATTAGAAGGGCCAAATCCCGACTAGAACTTAATCTGGCTACCACCGCAAAAGACACACACAAGTCTATGGGGCTGGATGGGATCCACCCAAGGGTACTGAGGGAGCTGGTGGAAGTGCTCACCAAGCCACTTTCCATCATTTATCAGCAGTCCTGGCTAAACTGGGGAGGTCCCAGTTGACTGGAAGTTAGCAAATATGACGCCCATCTACAAGAAGTGCTGGAAGGAGGATCCAGGGAACTACAGGCCTGTCAGTCTGACCTCGGTGCCAGGGAAGGTCATGGAGCAGATTATCTTGAGTGCCATCACATGGCATGTATAGGACAACCAGGGGATCAGGCCCAGTCAGCATGGGTTTATGAAAGGGAGGTCCTGCTTGACTCGCTTGGTCTCCTTCTATGACAAGGTGACCGGCTTAGTGGATGAGGGAAAGGCTGTGGATGTTGTCTACCTGGACTTTAGTAAAGCCTTTGACACTGTCTCCCAGAGCATTCTCCTGGAGAAACTGGCTGCTCATGGCTTGGACGGGCTTACGCTTCGCTGGGTAAAAAACTGTCTGGATGGCCAGGCCCAAAAAGAGTTGTGGTGAATAGAGTTAAATGCAGTTGTCAGCCAGTCACAAGCGGTGTTCCCCAGGGCTCAGTATTGGGGCCAGTTCTGTTTAATTTCTTTATGAACTATCTGGACGAGGGGATCGAGTGCACCTTCAGTTAGTTTGCAGATGACACCAAGTTGGGCAGAAGGGTTGATCTGCTGGAGGGTAGGATGGTTCTACAGAGGGATCTGGACAGGCTGGATCGATGGGCTGAGGCCAACTGCATGAGATTCAACAAGGCTAAATGCCAGGTCCTGCACTTGGGTCACAACAACCCCATGCAATTCTACAGGCTTGGGGAAGAGTGGCTGGAAAGCTGCCCAGAGGAAAAGGACCTGGGGGTATTGGTTGACAGCCAACTGAATATGAGCCAGAAATGTGCCCAGGTGGCCAAGAAGGCCAATAGCATCCTGGGTTGTATCAGAAATGTGGCCAGCAGGACGAGGCAAGTGATCGTGTCCCTGTACTTGGCACTGGTGAGGCCGCACCTCGAGTACTGTGTTCAGTTTTGGGCGCCTCACTACAAGAAGGACATTGAGGTGCTGGAGTGCATCCAAAGAAGGGCAATAAAGCTGGTGAAGGGTCTAGAGGACAAGCCTTACGAGGAGCGGCTGAGGGAGCTGGGGTTGTTTAGCCTGGAGAAAAGGAGTCTGAGGGGAGACCTTATTGCTCTCTACAACTACCTGAAAGGAGGTTGTAGCAAGGTGGGTGTCAGGCTCTTCTGCCAAGTAAAAGCAATATGGCAATAGGAAATGGTCTCAAGTTGTGCCAGGGGAGGTTTAGGTTGGATATTAGGAAAAATTTCTTCACCGAAAGGGTCATCAAGCATCGGAACAGGCTGCCCAGGGAAGTGGTTGAGTCCCCATCCCTGGAGGTATTTAAAAGATGTATAGATGTGGTGTTTAGGGACATGTTTTAGTGGTGGACTTGGCAGTGCTAGGTTAACGGTTGGACTTGATTGTCTTAAAGTCTTTTCCAACCTAAACGATTCTATGATTCTATGATTCTATGATTCTTCATTGGTAATGGAGAGAAACAATGAGGTTTAGGATGCAATTTATCATACTTAATTTAGATGGAATCTAGCATGAGACAAATCATGAGCCAGCAGTGTGCCCTTGTCACAAAGAGGCTAACGGTATCCTGGGCTGCATTAGGAGTGATGTCAGCAGGTTAAGGGTGGTGATCCTTCCCATCTGCTCAGCACTGATGACGCCACACCAGGAGTCCTGTGTCCAGTTCTGGGCTCCTCAGTACCAGAGAGGCATAGACATACTGGAGGGAGTCCAATGAAAAACCATAAAGATGATTTGGGGACCGGAACATCTCTCCTATGAGGAAAGGCTGAGAAGTGGGACTGCTTAGTCTAGAGAAGAGAAGGCTTGGGTGGATCTTGTCAATGTATATAAATACCTGAAAGGAGGGTGTAAAGAAGACAGATCCATGTTCTTTACTATTATGCCTAGTGACAGGACCAGAAGCAATGGGCACAAACTGAAACATGGGAGATTCCGTCTGAACATCAGGAAACACTTTTCACTGTGAGGGTGACTGAGACCTGGCACAGGTTGCTCAGAGAGGTTGTGGAACCATCTGGACATGGTTCTGGACAACTAACTCTAGGTGGCCCTGCTTGAGCAGGGTGGTTGGACCAGGTGACCTCCAGAGGTTCCTTCCAACCTCAGCCATTCTGTGATTCTGTGATCATGCCCTCTCCAATGGACTTAAAAGGCATTCTAAGGTATTTAGCTTAGTTGTAACATCTACAGTATAATTAAGACAGGAGAGTCCCATCTGTACTTCAGTTTAGATATAAGTCTGATTCTTCTAAAGTCACAATAGTCTGAATATCACAGAAGCAGGACTCTACATGGTCACTGTCAAAACAAGCTACTAGCTAATTTAAAGACATGCAAAATTAAGCAAAAACTTGTGAAGATTTTGCCTCCATCCTGTTTTAATTTTATTGCATAAGTGGTCTTATTTTGTCTCTTTTTCCTTCTTCCTCATGATAGCAAATTACAAAAGCTAGTCTTTCATTTACTGCTCTCAGTTGGATAATTTTTTCAGGTAGTAATTAAGGTTGCAGTAAAGGACCACCTGTTTCTCAGATATACCAAAACACACAAGGTTCTTAAACATCGTATCATAGCAGTTTGAAAGATTTTAAGAAGCCTACAGACATAGCTTTGAAATATTGCTGATGTAGCTCTACCAAAATGAAGTGCAGTTATTTGGGATTCAAAAGCCTGTTTTGATGTCTAAGTTATAACATAATTCTTCAGTCTGATGATAAAAGAATTTGTCCACATGTAAGAGTTAGGAGGAATTCTTCAACAAGAAAGAAGGGGTAAAAGGGAGAGCAGGAAAGTGGAAGGGGAAGAGGGAAGGGGTGGGCAAAACTTCTGTTCAGTTGAAGTCAGCAAAGAAAATACTGGTAAAAGGAAGCAAAGCACAATACATAAATACTACAGTTTAAATCTCAACCATAGCATCTAAGACATGTTAAACTACTATAACATGATACAGATTTTGACAATGTTATTCAAGAAATCTGTGCTCTTCAAAACACTGTAAATGAAGTACATACAAGGAAACAAAAATCAAAAAAGCCCAAGTAAGCAAAATCCTTCACAGTACAAGAATATTAAAATTGTCTGGGGGATGCAAATGAAACCAGCTTTGGATTCAAGTCCTACAATTTTATTTTCATAACTTTTATGTACTCTTTATGACCTGCTATTGTAAGGATAGATCAGCAAATAAGGTGATCTGTATATTGATCTACTAACATACACCTTGAACTAATTTATCATTAAACGTCCCTCCAAAATCCTAAAAAACATGTCACTTTAGAAAAGACTGCAAATTTCATGAAGATATGTAATAGAAGAAATATATTTTGATGCTGAGGTTCTCTTGTAAAAGAAATCTTGTTAGAAATATTTTTTAAGGAAAAATAATTTAGAATGTCCATATTTTATAGGATTAAATCGGAAAGCTAGTATTACGCTTAATGTAATTAAATTTTTGTATTTAATTTTTTAGAAAGGCTGTTACACTATTGTTTTTATGCTCTTTAGACAGTGGTTTGCTACATGGATTTGTAGTACATTGATCTAAAAAGATGTTAATACTAACAGAATAATAGAAGTATAATGCAAACTGCTGTAGGGGGCCATTATATCTATTTATATACTGGAAAAGAAAACAAATACTTCACTTGAAGACATTTTATATGCTTCATAAAGCTTTGACAAAACATAGATTAGTACCATAATTTTATTTTGTTTGAGTTCTTTAACAAAATAGCAGCCACAATCCTGAAAGGCATACTGTCTTTAATTTAATTTTAATTTACTGATTTAAGGGAAAGTAAATTTAAAAAATTCAAATTTTGAGAAAATTCAAATAAATTTATTTTGTTATTCACATTTTTATCTTGACATTGTTTTGGAAGATTTATGTCTCTCAAAGAAAAAATATATTCCCTTATGAAGCAAATTCCACATTAAGCTAAGCTAACATTTTTTGCATGTAAACACTTTATCTGACTCATATAGGAACTGTGATTTAAGCAATTGAAATATCCAACGTACTTAAATTTCTTTAACAAAAAAGTTGCATCACTCCTAACAATGATCTATTTTTTCTTAAGGCTCTCAAGAGAATATAAACCATTTTTTGTTTCTCTGTATGGACATTTTATTTTTCTTTAATTAAACGTGCTTCTGTAGAGACACCACAGGGTTGGTTTTTTTTTACAGATTGAATAACCCTTTCACAATCATCTCATTCTGAGCTGAAGGCAGAGCAAGCAAACTGAAAACAGTTCATTTTGATACTGCTTCCAGAAACATGACCTACAAACCACAGAATTTTCTACAATAGCAGCCCGGCACCAATCTCACAGCCTTTTTCTTTCCTTGGGCTTTGATATATCCTGAGAAAGTACAGATACTTCTTGTCTCATATCAAAGAGGGTTAGATATCAAGGCATTATAATTTCAGTATTTAGCATATTTGTATCTGAAAATGTGTTTTTTTTATTCTAAAGACAGATACACCTCACTGAAAAGACGGTATTCTAATATTTTAAAAGATGTTGGGACAATTAGAAGAAAAGTTTAGACAGAAAATACTTGCAGAGGGCTATCAGCATGCAATTATGGTCAAAGGACGTGATTTCATTAATCTGGGAACTGTACACATATGTAAAACATAGTGATTAGTTGGCAGAAGTTCTTGTGTGGATTTTTTTGAGTGGGAGTAGGATATTTTCCCTGTGCTATTTTAGGATTGTTCACTTTTTCTCCCCTCATTTTTTAAACATTTATAAATATGCCAGGTAACAGGATATCAATATCAAAAGTTTGCGTCTTGTTAATATAACTACTATGTTGCAGACAAACTAATTGTCTTGCTGTCCTTTTGACTCCTTTTGCAAATATACCAGTTCCAACACAAATGTTGGAGAGTATTGTTTCTTTTACACTATATTTCCAGTCTTCCTTCCTTTCTGCCTTCAAATATGCTATAAATGGGCAGCTACAGAAACCTTGTTCTTAGAACAGTTGCTGTTGTGATTTAACCCCAGCCAGCAACTAATCACCATACAGCTGCTTGCTCACTCCCCCCCACCCCAGTAGGATGGGGGAGAGAATTGGAAGGGTAAAAGTGAGAAAACTCGTGGGCTGAGATAAAAATAGTTTAATAATTGAAGTAAAATAAAGTATAATAATAGTAAAAATAGTAATAAAAACAATAACAATAACAATAACAATAATAATAATACAATAATAATATACAAAGCAAGTGATACGCTATACAATTGCTCACCACTCACTGACCAATGCCCAGCACATCCCCGAGCAGCGATCGCTGCCCCCCGGCTAACTCCCCCAGTTTCTATACTGAGCATGACATCATACGGTATGGAATAGCCCTTTGGCTAGTCTGGGTCAGCTGTCCTGGTTGTGCTCCCTCCCAGCTTCTTGTGCACCTGGCAGAGCATGGGAAGCTAAAAAGTCTTTGACTAGTGTAAGCACTGCTTAGCAACAACTAAAACATCAGTGTGTTATCAACATTATTCTTATACTAAATCCAAAATACATCACTATACCAGCTACTAGGAAGAAAATTAACTCTATCCTGGCTGAAACCAGGGCAATTAGCATATCATTACAGATAATCTATTTTACATTAAGAAATCTAGTTTTTTTATCTTTGCTCCTGAAGAAATATTTAAATGCTTTCAGGCTTTCCTGCAAGGAAAAAGGTGGCCTATAAACCATGACCTATCCCCTCTCTAAAATAAAGGCTCTTCAGTCCAAATCTAAGATCTAAAAGGCTTTAAAGAAACTGAGAATTGGTTAATATTGGAAAGCATCTTCTATGCTCTGATAATTTCAGTGCATGAAATGTTGAACTATTTTTGCTAAAAACAGGCAAAAGTATGTTCTACAGAAGGAGCCATGATACATTCAGACATTAACAGTTATATTTGACAATAGGAAAGAACTCTAGATTAAAGCATTAAACAGGGCAACATTGGTAATTCAAATGTCGATGAGTATGAATGAATACATGAAAGTAAATTGTATGTGGATCTGTGTGTGCATGTATTTTATTCTTCTGCTTGTGTCATTGCTTGTGTGCATATTACAATACTATTTAATGTTGCTCACAACACATCTATGATTAAATTATTTATACTTTCAATTTTGCATCCATGAAATTAAGTTTATGATGTTATGCTGCAAACAAAACTATTACTCTTCACATTAAAAGCTAGCTGACCATGACCTTAATTCAACAAAGCATTTAGGTTTTTTTTTCAGTCTCACTTAAATTTGTAGAGATCATGTACATATTTACATGCTTTGCTGAACTGAGATTTATTTATAAATCCTAAGTGCCAATACTTCAATGTGTGCTTATATCTATAATCTAAGCAGATTTCCTATTTTGAAGGAAACTTTGATAGGTAGCTATCAAGTGCCAATAGATAAGGTAAAATCAGGTTTTTTGTTAGTTTCCCTTTTCTAGCTATGATGCACTATCATACTGCTATTATTGGATTAGTAATACTAAAAAGAAGAATTATTGAATTATTCTGTTCTAATTACTTGTATTCAGTATATTAAAGAAAAGTAAAAAATTATATTAAAAACAATAACAGAAAAAGTTTGGAGGTCAAGTCTTCTAATCATGTTTGAGCATATATGATCAATAGCTCAATTAACCTTGTTCTGTTCAGTTTAATAAATTTTATTTATTACATGCTTCTAGTATCATAAGAGATGCAACAAAAATATTTGACAGAAAGAAATTGTGAACTAAAAGTTTATTCTCTAGAAAAAATCTTCATGATGACCAACACTGTAAAATTAAATTTACAAAGAATAAGGCAATCCAAAATATATAAAAAATGAAGCTTTTTCTTTGATGCCAGATCAAAATTCTAAGACAGAAATTCGTATCAACACATCTAGGTCTGACAGAGACCCTAAGGCAATCTACTGTCTTAACCAATCATTTATTTGTTTTTCTTCTATGATATGGGAATGTCTTGATGCATAATACTTTAAAAAATGAAGACACACAGGAGAACACCAGGAAGCCGAAAATGTAAAGTTTCCAGCTTTGACTCAGTACCCTGAAGACTTTAGTCTAATATCTGATTCATTTATTTTCAATGCCAAGTGAAGGGAAAAATAGAATGAGTTTGAACAAAGATGCCTGAGGGATCAACTGCGAATGTCTGCAGTAGGAAGGTACCAGGACACAGGCATTTTCAGTCTTAAGGTACTTGCTAGGATAAACTTTTTCCATGTAGCTGTGTTCATAGGTAGAAGGAAAGCAGGAAGAATGGAACAAGTGGGTTTGACTATACAACCAACAGTTCCCTCTGCAAAAGAAAAAGAAATAAATAGAAAGGTCCAATTAAACATGACAGCTAAAGTAGTAATCGATCAAAAACTCAGCCATTATATTTGATCAAAAAAACCCCCACAAAACCACCAAACTTGAAGAGCTCTTAAGGCTAACCTGCTGGAAGGCAAACCACTATAGTTTAGATTCAGTGCAACAAAAATCTTGTGGCTAAACGCAGTATTTGGCAAAGTAACAATACACATAATAGTTGTAACTGCAGCTCCCCAGGGGAGAACTATGCTTAGAAAACTGTTACACTAGCTGTCTTTTTCAATGCCAGGTATTGATGCTGCCTGATGATAAGATGTGTACTGGATCAGTTAACAACTGAATTGGGTTTAAATGCTGACTGTCATCTTTGATTAATATGTATTAATATGGTACATACCAATTTTATCTTTTAACTTACATGATAAATAAATGAAAATAAAAGCCATTAAAACTGAAAATTGGCACATTATAAGGTAGTAGCTCTTTTATTGTAATATTTAACAGCAAACCTACACATCTAGGACAAAGAAAATGAACACAAATATAGGAAGAAAAAAAAAATCCAGGAAAAAAATGATGTTTTCCTGAAGCATGTTGCATGAATATTTAAGCACATAAAGAATATGAAAACCCATTCAGACCAAATACGTTTACATATTATTCTTAATAGAACCATAACAACCATAATTTAGCTGTATGTAACCAAACCATATCTATTGCTATATTCCATTTTCTCAGTAAGCACAGTATTTCTACACTTTTAAAAACTCTTCCATTGCCTGTATACAATGTAATATCTCACAAATACTTATTAATGCATTTTTGAAGCGTTCATTGATGGTAGAGGAATGCTTCTTAATGGCAAACTAGATGCCTGTTGTATGGCTACCAACATCTGATTGTAACTGGATTCAACAACACAGATGTTAAATTCCAGTCCAAATTCCTGTATTGTAGCTGAGGGAAAAAGACATGAACATTGTTGTGTAAGAACTCATCTAATAACTCGGACCTCCTAGGTCACTATCTAAGCACGAGGCAGAGTTTATATGAATCAGTATGAGTTACTTCTTTGTAGCATTAAATTAAAATGTCCAATAATTTTTCATAATTGGGTGCCAGGCATTTAGTTGATATACATTAGAAATTTTGATACTGGTAGCTAATACTACGTCTCTCAGAATGCCTGAGCCAGACATCTCAATAAGTAAGATCCTCTATGCTTAAAATGCGTATTGCACTTAAAATGAGTATTAGACCTCCTGTCTAAAAGGAGGTAACTGTCCTGGTTTCAGCTCAAATAGAGTTAATTTTCTTCCTAGTAGCTGGTATAGTGATGTATTTTGGATTTAGTATAAGAATAATGTTGATAACACACTGATGTTTTAGTTGTTGCTAAGCAGTGCTTACACTATGTCAAGGGCTTTTCAGCTTCCCATGCTCTGCCAGGTGCACATGAAGCTGAGACGGAGCACAGCCAGGACAGCTGATCCAGACTGGCCAAAGGGCTATTCCATACCATATGATATCATGCTCAGTATAGAAACTGGGGGAGTTGGCCAGGAGGCACTGATCACTGCTCGGGGACGTGCTGGGCATCAGTCGGTTGGTGGTGAGCAATTGTATCACTTGCTTTATATATTATTATTATATTTTATTTTTTATTATTATTAATATTATTATTATTATTACTACTACTACTACTACTATTACTACTACTACTACTACTGCTACTATTCTGTTTTATTTTACTTCAATTATTAAACTGTTCTTATCTCAACCCACGAGTTTTCTCACTTTTACCCTTCCAATTCTCTCCCCCATCCCACTGGGGTGAGGGGGAGTGAGCGAGCAGCTGTGTGGTGCTTAGTTGCTGGTTGGGGTTAAATCACAACACTAATGAAATGCTATTTGCATGAAAATCTAAACTTTGTGAAATTTATATATAATACCAATATTCAAACAAAAATTATTTGCTTTCTCTATAGCTTCTGAGTTGAGCCTAAATGTGAGTTATTAATGTACTTTGTGTTAACAAAAATGGACCCTACAAGATGAGCTAATGCCACACACAAATTTATAATGTTAATAACATTGTTAATAAAGGAGTAAAACATCTGATAAATTTTATACACCATGTTTCTAGAGAAAGATATATACTTTATGAGCTGTTTCATTATTTTTTTTCTTGTTCTCTCTCTGCCTTATTTTGGTAGATTTAGCCACAGTCTCATAATTTGATCTCCTGCAAGTAAAAATTAATTTTCTGCTTTAGTTCCGTTATCTATTATTATTATATCCATTATTTCAAAAGCTGTCTGGACATGGTCCTGGACTACTGGGTCTATGTGGCCCTGCTTGAGCAGGGGGATTGGACCAGATGACCTCCAGAGATCCCTTCCAAGATAAACCATTCTGTGATTCTGTGATTCTACGATTCTATCTGTAAAATAATTTGATTCTCTCCATTCCTGTGACTGTACAAAGTAAAATTATATATCCTTTCAGCAGCAGCAACCACTGCATGTCTGCACTGCCTTGCTGTTTATCTGAGACCAAAGAAAAGCATATTTGTAGCAGAATTTCATTTATTTGGAAATGCATATGAAAACCAGTACAAAATCCTTCACATAAAGGCTGGAGAGAAGAGAGACTCTAACTAAATGCTTTCTAGTGCCTTAGGACATAATGCTGCAGCTTATGATGTTCATATGGTTTCCCCACTTACTTGCAACCAACTTTAAGCAGTATATGTCCTTCTGACAAAAGGACTTCTTTTTAATCCTGTGAAGTAAGTTCATCCTAGATGCTTAGCAAGGACAAATCTAGACACCATCTGCTTCTAAAACTCAAATGGTTGTAGATATAATCAAACAAGATGAATAAACAAATACACTTACATAAGGGGTATATGATACCATTCATTTTGTTGGAACTGCTGTTCATTTGCAATGATGAAAATTAGCTTAGCAAGAGGACCAAGTTTTTTCATAAATGAGTGTTGATGTTTTCTGATAAAGTTCTACAGATATGAGAAGGACCTTTAAACTTTTTCTTTTCTTTTTCTTTTTCTTTGTTTTTGTGAATCTCAGTCCAGTAAGAACAATCAGTTATAATGAGTAAAAATGTAGCACATTGATGGCTCTAGGCAGACAAATAATGAGGGAGAAACTGCTAAAGTAAGAAAATCTGAAGAAAGGTGAACTGTTTATAAAAAGGTCTTCCACATCATGCCAACAGAACTCTTTGCACAGTGGTAGTTTTATAGTTTCATTTACTCTTTTATTCTTGTTCTATGCACAGTGATCACAGATGTCAACAATAAGTCAGAGTCAGAGAATTTTTTGAGTAAGTTCTCGACATACAATGATACCAATAGAAAATACTATGGAGGAGATGCCTGTAAAGGGCTTTTATCTTTTCTCTTAAAGCATATTAAGGTAAGAATGGGACTAAAAAATAGGAAAAGGGAAAGAGATTATTTCCGATGAAAAAGACACATTCTTTACTAATTAGTAACTAATATTACTAACTCACAGAAAGAAAAGGAAGAACTGGTTGAAGACCTATAAACTTAAGGTAGAGTTGACTGCAGTGACTGTATGTCAAAGCTGATCTTCAAGGACAATCTTCTCAAATTACAAAGTACATTCTGAAGTGCAGAAAGTTGAGCATCCGTGGCAGAAGGACAGCATGGATGGACAAGGAAGTCCAGAATAAGTTTAATCAAAAAATGACCTTCCCCAGAAGGTGGAAGCAGCAATGAGCTACCCAAGAGGAGTAGAGAGACACTGATTGAACACACAGGTGTGGAGTTAGAAAAGCCAAAGTTTAGAAATGTGAAAAGAAACAAGAAACATTTCTCCAAGTACCCTGACTGTAAAAGATTTTCACTAGTAAGGTCTGCCCTCTAGACTCCCAGGCCTCTGAACCTGCTAAGATGCTCTTTGGGAATGTGGAAGAAGCAAAGTTAGGGAATACTTAAGCAAACTGGACATACATAAGTCCAGACAGGATTCATGCCTGATGAGGGAGCCACCTGATATGTGGTCAGTTACCTGCCAGTCTGAAAGTATGGCTGAATCCTCATTCTCTTCACTTAAGTTTAGACAGATTGCTGTTTCTAAGCAATTAATTTATTAAAGAATAATGTTAGGTTAGTGTGATGCCATCTACTTTTGATAAAATTCTTGGGGTAATTTACCTTTCTCATTCTTTCCTCACTGATTGATTGCTTCCTGATTCAAAATATGTTCTAAGGCTGTGCTGGATTTGAGGTCAAATTAATGGGATTGTAATTTTTCAGGAAGGGGGTGTGTGTGTATATAAATATTTATATATATTATATATATATAAATGTATGTGATTTTCTAATAAGGCAGCATAAATTGATAAGTTCATGAAAAGTCCTTGCTTTTGTTTTGTAAATCTGTGGAGCATTATTTTGTAATAATAAGCCATATAAATGTTATTTCTACCTCTCTTTCGTAATTGCAATTATTCCAGTCCCTTCAGACAGGTTTTCTTTATACTCATGTAATTTAACATGTGGATACATATTACCTTATATATCTATGAGATTAAAATACTAATTTTGTAGTTCTTGCATATTTGGCTTAACCTCCATCTCATACTAGGTACTGTGACTGGTCTCACCAGTTACATCTTCTCTTCTTATTTATGCATCTGTAAACCTACACATGATTTTCCTTATTTGTTTTGCAGCATCCAGCTCAACAAAGTGATTGACCATTTTTACACTATTTTCTACTTTCAAAGCTTCAAGAAATTTGACAATTAAAATATTTTTCATTACTTTTGTTTTACTTTTCATACACTTTATGCTTGTCTAAGGTATTTATTCAGCCTTGCCCTATTACATGCTTTCTTTGGATACAGGTGCTGAATGTTATTTGTATTTTTGACAATAAATAATACCATCTCTTATTGACATTCAATTTTCTAGTGTTCCTCTGTTATGGTATTCTTGCTTGTGACCTAAGATAATTGCTTTGATCATCTATTAACGCTCTTCTGTTTAAGAGTGCTAGAATACAATTGCAATGCTTATCTCTGTTACAGTATCAGTTCTGAATATTGAGGTTCATACAGGGATACATTTGTTTACTAAATGAAACCATTCTATTAAAGATTCTCTATGTTGTCCATTTAGTAAATTCATATATTCATATATTGTCTTCTCTAACATTTGTAAAGATGATAATTTTAGAGATTCTCAGTATCTTGTGGAGTCTTGCAGTATGCTTGACTCTGCATATTTGGATAATCAAGATATTGTCCTTGGCACTGGGAATTTGCAGTCACCGGTGACCCTTGGTTTTACTGAAACAGCTCACAGGAGCTATTAACAGCAAAGCTGAATGTAAAAATCACTTAGGGATTTTACCACCTTAAAGCAATTGACTTAGAGCTTTTGAAGGATTTCCTAGTATACTGACATTAGAGCAGAAACTTTTCCCTTTGCAAATCTAAAATTTCAAGCAATAGAGATGTAATTTTCCAAAATGAAATTAATTGAACATTATTAAACTAATAATGACAGGTTCTGAGCATAAAACTTAATTAATGAGGGCTTTTATTTGTAGACATACAGAGGGCTGTTGCCCTGACTTCTCGCAGATTAAATGCCAAAGGCAGACAGCATGTGCAACAAGAATGAATGACCCACCCCAATCCCCAAATCCCTTTCTTCCAACTTCAGCTATCCAGGTGTGTTCCCCAAATTCTAAACTTCAGAGGGCTCAGCATGCTCACAACCTGTAAATTACTTCTAGCGGTTTGAGTTTTTTCTAACATCATCTTGAAAAGAGGGAATAATGCTTTGCATTTGCTCTTTAGGTTGAGATTTTTCATTGGAAAAAAATTGTATTTTCTCAGTGTTCTTGACATCTCTAAGGTAATCACACTGTAATATAATCACTCCCTGATGGCGAACACACTTCAGTGAATCATCTACCTTGAAGTTAAGTGCTTGACTGAAGCACTTAAATTAAAAAACACAGTTGTCCTTGGAACCTTCTGTTAATGAAGAAAAATAAGTCACATCTAGAGGGAGAGTGAGACCTTAGATGAGCTGACATGTTGTTTGATAGAATAAAGCTACTTCCTGTTATAAGCCATCTTAATCTCTTTATTGAGCCTAAATATTCTACTTTACACACTCATTAATAGCTTAAAATTAAGTGAACTAATTCAGACCTCAGAGACTCAGATGAAAAATAATTTGATAAAAGAGTTCTCAGTAGTCCTAATCAATATTTAAACTTTACAGTGTGAAGTGGGAAGAAAACAGGAAGGTAGGGAGAGGGAATGACAGTAGGAGAGAAGGCCTTGTCTTTTTTAATCTATCAATCAGCATTGTCTACTCATTCTTTTAGGTCATTTATTTTTGTGGTGTTTTAACTGCCAGACAAAGTTTAAAAATAGCATAAGATCCACATAAGAGTCAGCCATGATGGCTGCAAACAGAGGTGCTCCTGGCAAGTGACAAGAGTTTAAATATACCTACCTGAAAATTAGCAAAACTTAATATTCTGTAACATTTAATGAAAAGTTTAGTCTAGGTTGTTTTCCTCATTTCAGTAGACAAAAAGCAAGCAAGAATACTTGTTTTCTCTTCAACTCTTTAATCTGTTAGGCTGACACTTTATTTTTTTGTTGCTATCTATTATTGATGAGAGTTTTTTTAAGTCCTGGGGTGTTTGCAAATTTAGCTGTAAAAACAACCAAACACTAATAAATTATGTACCTGCTTAATAGCAACCAAGCTTTGTGTAGGTTCATTTTATTATTTCATTTAGTGTCTGAATGGAGGAGGAGACTTTTTAAAACCATCAAAATTGTGAGTCTCTTGATAACAACCACTATATTTCATATCATGGAAGAAGGTTTATTAATTATACTATGAAGAGAAACTCAGCACAAAGTTATTAAAAAAAAATCAAACATCAGTATTGAAAACAGAGTTACTCAAGAAATATCTGGCGTAAGTGCACTCCTAATATAAATTAGTTGGGGGAGGCACGAAGAGGGGATTATTTAGTTCTAGTGAATGGCCCTTATTTTCTACTGTTCACTATCAAGTTTCAGGAGTAGTTGATACATTGCTAGGTGAATCAGAGCTGAAGTTTGTATGCTATTGTGCTATTAAGGTAGCATTGCTTTGAAGATGACTATCCTTTTTCATATTCTGTTGACAACACACTGGAAGTCTTTTCTGTCTGTGTTTTGCATCACTTCTAGTTCTGAAGTGACTTCTGATTATACATTAGTTAGCAATCATTTCTACTGTGGATTTTATGGGAAAAAGAATTTTCTCCAGACAGATAGATTCAGCCAGTTACAAACTGGGAAAAAGAGTTAAAATATCTTGTGATTTTTTCATACACTGATTTTTTTTTACTGATTTCAAAATATTCAGCTATTTTATTTTCCCTTACTGCACATTTCTATAATATTTCAGAGTGACATTGCGCTGCAGGAAACACCAGGCCTGGCTGTGCCTGCTCAGTCCACCTGGGGCTCCTCTTACCCTGCCCACATTTCATCTCCTCTGGGCCATCAGCCCCTGCCCCAGCCATGCCACAGCAGGGCCAGTCTACAGCTTCCCACAGCCCTGCCCTGCCAGGACATGGCCCCTGCTGAGCCAGGTACACCTGCAGGCCTATGTCCCAGCCCAGCCTTGGACTGTTCCTGTCCCCATGGAGGTGCTCAATGCCTGGGGCTGGGGCTGCTCCCAGTGTCTCCCCTGGCCGCCCTGCTCTTGGCTGAGGTGTGGGATGGGCCTGTGCTGGCAGGCCCTGTGCCCTGCCTGAGCTCCTGGGGAGTGCCTGAGGGTCCCAGTCCCTGGCCCCAGGGAGCTACCAGCCTGTGCTGCACCCTGACGCGTTGCCTGATGAGACTTTCCATTCCAGTGCCTTTTGTGTTGTCTGCACAGGCTGCCTTCATCACTGGATTGCAAACCCAATGAAGTACATGACTCAATTAAAACAAGATTGTTATGCAAACCAGAGACCTTATCACCATGAATAAGCAATATATAGCCTCTGAGGCTATATTGCACTTTAGGTAGCTGCAATTCTAAATTTAAGTAAGAAGAAGAAGAAATACATATCTTTGTGCTTTGTTTCAGATCAACAAACCTAAATGCTTCCTAAATCCACTTACATTTTTTGAAACATGGTGAAACAAAAGTGAAATAGTGAGGGATCCGTTTGCTTGTTTGTTTACAACCATATTTGCATCCACTTACATGTATGCTCTCCCTTAGAAAATCACATTTTCTTTAAAAATGTCTTAACAGAAAATCTCAAAGCAGCTGTATTCCTGATTCATTTCTTCCCTGGGAAAGCTGTCCAGGACATGCCACTTCTGTGTATTGGGTGGGTACCTCTAAAAACCACCCTAGAATTTCAGTAAAAGTGTGATACAAAGAATAGAAGAAGGGAAGAGGTGAAAGTGATCTCAATATCAATGCCAGAGATTAGTGGATGCTTCCCTTAGAATTTCCCTTACTGGTACAACAGGCAGCCAAAATATCATTCCTTCATATACAGATCTTCTGATGGTTCCTCACACCACTTCCACCTTCAGCATGGCCCAGAACAGGCATGGAAGTTCATGTATCAACAGATTAAGTTACTACTGATTTTTTTTTTGAAAGTATGTAGTTGGAATATTGGTTACTTTGTGATATCTCTGAGGTGGAAGTAAAGGCTGTACAGAGTGCTGGAATGTGATATTGTCTACTGTCCTGTCAATAAGTACATGGAAAGGAATTCGGGAATACTTTTTCCTCATTGTCTCATTTTGCCACTTTTGGATGTTTATGTAGCTGCAAACTGTCATGAAATGAAATTTAGTTTGCCTTGAAATAAATATACAAAATAAACTAGGTGTGTTATTAACCTTCCAACTTAAGGGCATAATGGGAGTCAGGAATTTCTTCTTTAGAAAGGTTATTCTATAAATCTCTGCTTTGGATAAAAACATTTCTCTGTGAAACTTCTTGTACAGACAATGCATCTTCCACAGAATAGTAAGCAGTGGCATAAATAAGGTTACATTTGCAATGTGTATATAGTCTAAGTCTATTCTTGTGCTAAGAATTTTCTACTTAACCCTGTTAATTACTTCTGGAGATAGGAATATAAGGACTTGACTGTAGGACTTGACTGTTTCTGTTTCTTAAGAAAATAGCTGCTTCTTAAGAAAACAGACAATATTTTGACAAAAATATGCCTAGAACATCAAAATCTTAGTTATGACATTTTTTCTGATCTACAGCTGAAATGCAGTGAAAGAAATTTGGATTTATATTATACTTCTAGTCACCTGGGTAAGACTCTACAGGCTTAAAACTGACACTGTAATAAAGAACAGGTACAATGTTATTACATGTAGCTGTAGTATTAACATGTGACATGTAAAACTAAAGAATTTTGAACTACCGTCTTTCCTGTAATTATTAAGAAGTCATTGTCTTCTCTTTAATTTCACAGATATAAATGTAAGTAGGGACTACCTACCTTTTAAAATTTATTATTATTTATTATTATTATTATTATTATTATTATTATTATTATTATTATTATTATTATTATTATTATTATTATTATTGCAATAGTTTTGTCTTATAAATGAATCCTTAATATACTACCACTATTGATTGTCGCCATACTGCAATTACTGTAGCTGCTGTACCATACTGTCAAGTATGATGTTTGGATAAGAGAAGACGTACTTCAGAAATTCCTTTTTAAGTAGTTAAGGTCTACTTAAGAGTTGTTATTAAGCAAAAATGTTGTGGAAAATACTTGTGATTGTTACTCTGTTAAATAACACAGCAACTTCTCACATTAGGATTATATCGTTATCATCTATATAGAAATTCTGCATCTGTTGTACAGTTCTGAAGAAGGCAAACGGGAAAACAATTGATGGTGTGTCTTTCAGACAGTAACCATCAAAGGATGGTTGCATCCAGCTTCTTACCTATTTTCCAGTTAATTCTGCTCTCAAAATCTGAGAATTTCTTTTAGGAATCTATGAACCTATGAGCCCCAAAAGCACGAGTCTAATAAGAAAGTTACAATTGCAAGGAAATGTAATTACATTCATATGAATAAAATAATTCAATAATGACAGCTTTCTCCCATGTCATAAGAAGCTAAATGCCATTCATAAAATAACTATTCAACTGGAAAATATACACAGATGAGCATTTTCTGCAGTACTGTCATAATGTGTAACATGGCCATAATTCTTACTGTTCAGCACTTTAATGACTTTCCCCTACATAGTTTCCTGTACTCATACATAATAGCTAAATACCCTATGGTGGAAATATAAACTGAATAGCCATGTGCCTGCAGTCTTCTTGCAAACTGAGCAGGCTTTTGAGTGGTGCTAGCAGATCTGGGGAAATGACCATTTCAGACAGGACACAGTCAAGCAGAAAATGGGCAGATGTTGTAGGTTGCATAATCAGTAGAAAGAAAACTCATCTGCCATTTATAGTACATGAGGTTAACTGATGGGATACCAACTGATTCAGGCTAATTTAATGACAACTTCTAACCATCTGGCTATAAAGCAGTATTTTACAAAGTCCTAATGCTGACCCATATAAGCTAGTCTAAAAAACATTTGGTGAGCTTAATAATGGATTATACATCAAAGCAAGAACTCATTACTGTTCCAAGTCATGAAATATTTATTTTTAATCTGACAGTTCTACTACTGCTAAATAATAAGAGATTACACTGTGAAGCAGTATACATAATAAATGACTGGCTATTTTTCTGCTGTGCTAGTAAAGGCAAAGCTTTCCAAGCCTGGTGCTTTCACTTGCTGACAGTGTGAAATGGTGGGAAATACAGCTTCCCTTTTCTTCAATGGCTTCTCTAGCGCCAGATCTTCCTTTGCTCATTGGACTTAACTTATAATTTTGCAGTCATATTAACCATAAGTGATGAATTCAACCAACTTGTTAGTTTCTTTGGATTTAGCTTGATTTCACAAACAGTCAGCATCTTGGAACGCAAATTACACCCATGATTCTTTTGCCTGAAAAGTCTTTGTGGAATGTCATTGAAGAAAGAAATTGGGAAAAAAAATGCTTAATCCAGAGCATAATTTGACTGACAAGATCCAATTTACTGGTGATGGTTTGTGATGTGGAAAGGACGCAGCCTGATTCTCAAAGACCAGAGCTTGCAGTTAGAAAATGTACATCAGCAAACTTGATTCAAAGGCAGTGAAGCGATAACCATTCAACTTCCCCAATGCAATTTTCATGGAGTGATTGTTATAAACAGAGCCACATATTAAAATATTGTTGAAATATGGTAATAACAAGTGTTTTTCAGACAGCCTATATTGTTTTCTGAGGATGTGTTCCCCATTGTACAGATGCATAGTGATGTATTCACATTTTTTTTCCTTGTTTTTTTTCTGTTTTCTTTTTTTCTTACTTCTTTTTTCTTTTTTCTTTTTTCTTTTTCCTTTTTTCTTTTTTCTTTTTTTTTTTGTAATCATGTTTAAATACAGTTTACATTTAATAGTATATACAGGTTGCTGAACATGCTATAACATATTCTGTTCAAAGCATCAGAGATCTGGGAATGGAGGAAACTGCTGAGAAATCAGAAGGGTATGTTTCCACATAAAATTTGCACAGCTGTAAAAGGTACTGTTAAATTCTTTGAGACATAAAGGTAAATTATGCCATTTGCATCAAAATGCTATGTGCAATACACTGCACACATATTGATCCATATACTATTCCTTCACTAAAATCGATGGACAAACATATAAATTCCTCGTGTAGCAGTTGCAAGTAGTAGTGCTTAGTCAGATTTCAGAAAACAGCAGATTTCTATTCTGTTGGAAGATTCCATTACCTGTACCATCCAGTCAAAATTATTTGGTGTCTCTGACAGTCAGCATATGGAAAAAAATAAGACAGCTTTGCTGACATTTGAGAATAATCCTGACTAGTTTCATGTAGGTTTGAATGCAAAAAGTTTCCTTTGAAAGACTGTCATGTATACAGAAAAGAAAAAAAAAAAAAAGAATATCAACCAAAAAAAAACCAAACCAAGAAACAAGCACAGAAAAGGTTTCCTAGAAGACCAACAAATTAAGGCAGGTTCTTCTAGGAATTATATTTACTATATTTCCAGAACATTCAGCTCATAAATTAGCCTAAGTGCTCTGTAACTGTTTTCAGATGTGGTATCAAAGATAGAGAGTCAAATTTCAAAGAAAGACTCTCCTCATGACATTCTATCAGTTTGCCCATTACTAAAATTTTATTTTAATATTATTAAGTTGCATAAGATTAAAAGTTATGTAAGATTTAAGATACACTATAAGAATGCTAAGATATACACAGCCATTACCAAGGTAAAATCATATAATTATTCTGCTCAGCAAATCTGTTTATCTACATGGGTTGAATCTTCTGACCTCCATGATCCCTCTCTGAAAACCGACACATACAACACAAAGAAGCTTTCCTTCATCTGAAATGAATTGTTTAGAGAAATGAAAATGCAGCACACATCATTTGAGAATCTGCACTTTCCTTTTATGCAAAAGAATATTCTAAGGAACATCCAAACTACTGTTCTGGTCTCAGATCTATAGAGCTCTTGTTTAATGAAAGAAAGCTGACTCACTGGGGAACTCTGCTACTTTCAACTGTTTGAAAGGGGCAACTCCTCCGTCATCTTCAGAGCATGAAGTAGTGCAAACAATAGTCAAGAAACTGTTATTCAGCACTTAGTTGTACTACCAGTTCTCTTTAACAGTTATTCTTTCTTTGTAAATATTGTACATTCTTAAAGTCAAGTTTAAAGCCAAAATGAAGAATGCAAATTACATTAGGAATGTATTGTTTCTCCACATTTTAGATTCTTTTTTTAGGCAGCAAAAGATAGAATACCTACTGCTCTCTAATCAGGGTATCTCTCTTAAGAAAAATTTTTTTTCCTTTGAATATTTTTTCCCCAAGTATTTCTTTTGTGGTTTTGGTATTACTCTTTCACACTATAGTTCATTTATTTCACCATTTCATTTTCTATCTCACCTTCTTTTTCTTTCTTTCTCAGGGCAAACTTTATTTGTATGGGTGACATGAAAGCTAACTTGGTCAAATTACAGCTGGTAAGATGCAAATGTGAATGTAAACAGCATATGCAAATTGGACTGTAAAATCCATCTGAAAGGGTATTTGCCCAAAACTGATCATGCCAAAGAGACAGACAGCCATTAGCTGAGCCAAAAAATAAACTTTCTGCTCTCGCATATTTAAGGGAAAAAAAAGCAGCATATATGCCGTTTTTTCAGCTTCACAGACAGTTTGATTAAAAGAAGGTCAAGAATTCTTTTCTCAATCAGAAAACCAAGAAGTGAGTGAACTCCTGCATATATCCATAATCTGATGCTGAAGGCAGACTTACATATAAATGGAAAACAATGACCACATTAGGGTGCTGTCTTCTGTATTTCTGTCTGCCTCTTGACAGAGACTATTTTTTTTTTTTTTTTAAGACCCACAATGAAATACCGCTGCCAGAGAGTAACTCTCATTAAAACCAAGTGTAAAACCTAATATATCCCTCTGCCTTCAAATGCTAATGCAATTAGTTTACATTACATGATTGTCAGAATAAATTGCAGTTCTCAGAGATCCCTCATTTCACCTGGCACAGGGTCTGCTGGCTACTGTTTTGTGATATTACACATAAATCCAACAGAATCTTCTCTCTGTTTAATGTAGTGAGAGAATGTCTACGTTGTCAGTCTGAAAAAAGGACTGAAATTTTTTCTGTACCTGGAATCTGAAAGGTTCTGCTGAAAAACTGTCAAATATAATTCCAAGAAAGGCCTGCTTTAATTTGTACTTGCATTTCTTGTTGTTTTTCTCTTCCCCTACATACACACCTTCAAAATGCAAATCTGTGAAAAGTCTCAACTGAGAATTATTAGGTGGCCAGTTTAAATGAAGAGATTCCAAGTAGATTTAAGGAATTTGTCTTCTCTCCCACTGTTTTGTTAACAAAGAAAATGGAGGAATAACTTAAACAAAATTAGGCTATTTTCCAACTTTCATTTTAATTGTAGTGTAGAAGTTTCTCAGAGAATATTAAACGTGTTTTTCAAATAGTATGCTGTGATTCTACTCTTGGTTTTGCTCACTTCTTTATTAAGCCTTACCATCTCACGTTCACCACAGCCACGGCTGCCCTCTGTTTTCACATCCTCAGAAAGTTCTTCCTTGTTCGTGATTAGCAGGTCCAGCAGAATGCCTCCCCTAATGGTTTGTTGATCACCTGCATAAAAATTGTCCTTGACCCTTCTCAGAAATCTCCCTAGTTGCTTGTGACCACTATATTTTCCTTCTAGCAGATATCAGTGTGATCAAATCTGTCCTCAGATCTTTATCCATGAGTTGTTGACTGGCTCATCACCAGTGTCAAGGCAAAACTCCATGCATTGGAGACTCCTTTACATACAGTCCCTGCCTGCCTGACCTGTCCTTCCTAAACTACTTGTATCCATCCTCTGCAGAACTTTAGTCACAAGAGCTGTCCCACAATGGCTCTGTAATTCAAAAGGTGAATATTGCTCTGTGACTGCTCACAGACTTCTGAGTCCATCTGCTTGTTTTCCATGCTGCAAGCATTTGTTAACAGGCATTTTCACTTGGCCTTCCGTGATCTTTTTTTGCAGGGAAAATGTAACAACATCCCCAAATATGCTGTCCTCCAGGGATTTACTCACTGTCTTTTGAGCCTGAACTTTTCTTCAGACATTGGTCACTATCCCCCAACAAACCTAGTTTAAAGTCTACATCAGTAGGTTAGCAAGCCTGTTGGCAAACTTCTTCCTGCTTGGCTTTTTCAGATGGATTCTGTGTCCCCAGCAGTCCTCATTCTTCAAGGATGGTAGAGTAGTCATAAAAACCAAAGCTTTGCCTGTAACACCTGCTGTACACTCAGGTGTTGACTTATAGGATGTCTCTGCTCCTACCTGAGCCTTTCTCCTTTAGTAGCAAACTAAAAGAGAACCACCTTGGTTCCTGAGCTCTTCACCCTTGCCCCAGAGCCATATATAGTTAAGCTTGATATTTTCATGATCTCTCTTAGCAGTATCATCGACTCCTACATGGATGAGCAACAAGAGGTAATATTCCAAGGCTTGGTTTCTTTCATCTACTCTTTTCTTGAAAATTGAAAGGTATAACACTGCAGGAATCTACAGGGGAATTAACAGGAAACAATATGAACTCTTTTACAATGAAATAAAAGATAATAACAATATTGTAGGGAAACATCCTAAAGATGAACTGTCCATTGGAAGGTTATTTTTGTCTAGTTTTGTCAGACTCTTACGTTTATTTCTAGTCTATTACTTACAGATGACCAAATGAGTGATCAGAACTAGTTAAAATGGAAAGGCAAATGAAATCTAGTCGGATTATTGTTTAAGCATAACACAAAAAATATAGTTCACATATAAATATGTTTGTATTTTTAAACTCAGTATGAGAAAGCATTGGGAATTTTGTGTAGAGAGCAAAACACATTAATAAGACTGCTCATAGCAGTACGCAGATATCTTCTCAGGATCTATAAAGTTCACATGTAGAAGAAATAAAGCCAATTAACCTTTTGAAAGGAAAACATTTTTTTATAATTAAAGGAATCAATGCCTTGACAACTCAGACTAGAACTTCAAGTATAATAAACAGCTTGAGAATTTTATCCATGATCTTCATCTATGAGTTTCACTCAAATAGTATTCTATATTTATTAACAGGTATCCACCTACATCCTTAAATTAGTAGTTGATCTTAATAGCAAAATAATTTTTCTCATTGTTCAGTAGTCACAGAGTGTTACCTAATGAAGTCATTCAGGCTGCCATAGCTATTTTTGTCTAGTTCAGAGCAGTTCTTACAGTTCTTTTGGGATCTATTTGATATCAGAAATAGTTGGCAGTCTGGACATTGGTATAAATTCCAGCACATCCAAATGCACTTAATATCTATGTGTACCTGATCTGCTTTTCATTTCTTCATTACTTGAAAGTCTTTCTGTAATGACAGAAAAATGTTGTATGTTGACACCCTGCCTCTTGACCAATGTCGTTGGTGTAGACAGACTGCTGACACCCTGCCCCCTGACACCCTGTCCCTTGACTGACATTGGCAGTGTAGGCAAGATGCTGTCCATGTTATCCATGTAAGGTATGATTGTCTCAAATCACACTGCCATTGGTGGAGCTGAGAATTGTTATGACTCTTACCTGCATTCAAAACGCATTTGCACAATTGGCTGTTGCTGTCAGATGACCTGGACATCAAGTGAATGTCCCTGGCAGTCTGATGGAATCACAGCATCACTTACAAACCTGTTTTTGTTGTCAGTGATTGGGCGAGTCACCATACAGGTGCATTGTTACTGCCTCAATAAAGTTTGGTTTATAAAGTGTTGTCAGATTCCATTACTGTTCAGATCACATACGTTTACTGTCTTCCTGGACAGAAAGGAGAACAGATTTGACATCTTTCCCTCTCTCTCCCCTACAACAGCCAATTGTGTATGTTTGGCATTGTCATGGGCAGTCAAAAAACATCAGCACAATTAAAATTTATAAGAAAAGATGATACTTAAAATGGAAAACCAATTAATAAATGTAGGTTAGTGAGTTTTTCTACTGGAAAAAACACATTGTTTCTTGGAATACCCTATGGCTTGTATTCATTTGACTTACCTGGCTGCAATGTATTTTCCCTGTTAATAGGATCTTGCCTTGGAAAGGAAAGGAAAAGAAGCAGTAGTCTCACAATGGTTTACTGGATATAAGCGAGATAGACATTTTAAAAACTCTTTAGAATCCATATTAGTTTTGGAATTCAGTAACTCTGGTGAATATAAAAAATTCATATTTTTGTTTCCAGCTTCTTATCTATTTTCTTATACTGATAATCAATACATTAAATCTGGCATATATCAACAGTTGCTAAAACCTCTCTGAATTTAATTTTAAAATACAAAGTAACTGCAAAGGCAAATGCAAAAAAAAAAAAATTCATTAATTTTTTTTTTTAACACTGAAGGAAAAATAACATATTCTAGTAAGGAATTTTAACAAGTATACTTTTTAAATTATGTACTAAATTTTACTATTTATGTAGTAGAATATACAGTCAATCACTTTCTTTAGTTAACAAAAAAATTTGTATTCTTCCATTTGTTTTAATCTTATATGTAGCAGCTCTGCTCATTCATGTAAAAGTGATCTTATGAGAAAATACTGCATTGATGAAAGAATTTTAGGCACTGCAAAACACACAGAGATGATTTCCAATTAAATACTTCTGTTACTGCTTTCCAAGTTAAGCAATATTATTTTAATTTGTTTCTACCCAATCAAACATGAAAATCAATATCACCCTTCATGTTCTCAATTAGACAGTTAAGAAAACCAGTTAAACTTCATTGAGTAATTACACAGAATAAGTCAAGCTTGAACTGTTATCACTGAGGCTCACGTTATCTGAAAAGAGACTAAAAAAAATAACTTTACTGAATGCAATTAAAGAAAGGAAAAAGGTTGTAAACAGATGAAAGACAGAAGGATATAACACAAACACTTATCCCAGGAAATGAAAATTCCAAATTAAGAACGACGAAATAAAAATAACAGGTACCACGGTGTGTTTTAAAAATGCAGTAAAAGACTTAATATTAAGTATTCTCATCTGAAGCCAAAAGTTTGGCCCAAAGTAAATTCCATCCCAAAGGATGAACCTTAGTTATACATAAAGGATAAAAATGTACATGTATTGGAGAAAGGCAGCCCTTCATGTGGTTTCTATATATTTTGCTCAAACAGTTATGCACAAAAAATAAAGATGTTCAGCACTCTGGGTGATATATATGCACCAGTCTTTAGATTATGGCTACTTGTATCTATGGTGTCCTGCCCTGCCCTGCTGTTGTAATATACAGATAGGAAAATGGTCACAGCTGCGATAAAATAAAATCAAGGTAAAACCAGCTTCTTCTGGCAGCAATTTTTGAAATATTTGTTTATGATATTTTGTTAAAATCAGGCTGAGAAATAACTTTATAAACCTACCTGAAAGGATTTTTTTAAATAACTTTGCTAAGAGGAATACACAAGACTATAGATCAGATCCCTTTGTCTCTGAAATATTGAGGAAAGGGCAAACATTTCATAGAACCTGATGAAGGAGTGAAAAGACTAGAATGCTATTTTTAAATGTGAATGGGATCCACTAACTCTTCAGTTGAAGAGCCGATGATCTGTTGCAAGAGAATTGACCTGCTTTTGGGCAAAATTCTCTTTAACAAACTTTAAAATGGAATCACTTTCAGTGTGTAAACTCTGCAAACTGGGTTTCTACTTGTGTCCAAGCATGTATTACAGTTAATGGAAAAGTAGGTCTTGATGCGTATAATACCGGTCTCTAGTGCTATCTGATATACAACTAGGGGCACTTCATGACTTACAGTTCCTGATACAGAAAGGCACAAGTCTTCTGAAGGTCAGGTCTTGTCTTGTGAAGGTCAGGTCCAGATGATGATTATAGTCACCAGAGAGATAGGTTTGAATTGAGTTGCCCACACACAGGCATGTAATACAATACCATATGCTTCATTTTTTCGCATTAAGATGGTGCTGGCAAATACAGCAGAGTGCTATGGGAGATATAAAATCTTCTAAACTCACAGCTAAGGCAGAATATGTTAAGGTATGTTGGATGGCTATCTTTAGAGAACTGAATTCTGCCCTAGGGCTTTTCAGATTTTGTTAATATTGTGCATTAAAGCAGCTGAATCAAAAACAATGGAGTCTAAAGGGAGAGTCAACTTATCAAAAGAAGAGATGCTTTTCTGTTAGTGTCCAGTCCAGAAATGTCTTCAGGAAAAACTGTCTCTCACTGTCCATACAGTGCTTAGTATTATGTGATTCACAACTCCAAGCATTACAAGAATATGTAAAAAATTTGAAATATGCACAAAAATAAGGCTTTCTCCCAAATTCAGGAAGCAATAAAACACAGAACAAAGGGAAGATAATAAAAAATTGCTGAAGTAAACTTAATAAATAGAATTGTTCATTTCCACAAGGTTTGCATCTTGGGGGTTTCAAGGTACAAGATTAAAAAAAAAAGACGAACAAAAAATCTTTCATAGTTCACAAGACCAGTTGAGATAGGAATTGAGGAGAAATACAGTTGAACAAAAACAAACAAAAAAGAAGTGTTTTATGAACATTGGATGAAATAATTAAAAACTTCAACAAGTCCATGGGTAAACCAGAGAAACTGAAAATAAGCATAGCTTGTGAAATAGTCTTTATCAGACCAACCAACGGATCATTTTTATATACATGGACATTTATCCTGTATTTTTTATTATTACTGAATTTCAACTAGAAAAGTAGAATATAAACAAATAAAAGCTGTACACACATGTGTGATCATTTAAATATATGTGCATAATTCACTTAAATGCTCTTCCTCCATGGAATGCATAGAGATCTAAGCAGGAATGTCGAACTAACATGTATACCCAACCTGAGACATTAGACATGTCTATGCATTCTATAGTATAGTATGGTATTTTTATATGTAGTATAGTATAGTATAGTATAGTATAGTGTAGTGTAGTGTAGTATAGTGTAGTATTTCTATTCTAAAATATATAACAATGTCCTGACTTTTAAAGATATTTTTGCAAACAAGAACTGTCAATGGAAATTAAAAAGCTAAGAAACTGTTCTAAGTCCCACACATGACACAAGAAGTTTTAAAAACCTGAATTTATGATAAGTGGTAGTTTGAGGTTTTCCATTAAATCACACTGTTTCAATTACCATTTGGTCTAATGTTGTAACAGATAATTCATTTTTCTAAGAGACCATAATTTACTAATGACAAACAGAACAAAAAGGATAGTTTATGTAGCACTACAGTCATCTTGGTACAAAATATTCCCAAAGTATATGGATTTTTAATCCTCCTTTCTTTCATTTTAGATTCAGCTTTCCTTTTGCACAGTGTTTAACAGTTTTTTTCAGTATTTTGTATTATCCTTCCTCACTGCTTTTGTTGTTAATGTTGAGGAATTAATGGGTTCTGAAAGAACATACCTTATCTTCTACATGTGTTGGCATAGCCTTTGAAATCAGATGGGTTCTTATTCTTGTTATTATTTCCTTTTCAATTGCCCAGGGCAGGAACCAGCACTTTCTCAGGAGACTTCATTTCCTGATGAATGTTCAGAAAGCTCAATGACTAATTCTGAAAAAAAACCCCTTAAACTGAGTAAAAAGAACAAAAAGCCCAAAGAAAGGAAAACAAGACAAATCAAAAAAAGGAATTAACTTGTGAAAATTGTGCTTTAAGCACCTTGCCCAGTCTTAGCATTCTGAAACACAGACGAATATGGTCCTGGTACAGATTTTCTTAACCGCCAAACTCTTCTGTCTTCTTTCATATGAATAACACTTGAATTATGTAGAAGAAACCAAAGCAGAAAATTTTAACAATTAATTTTAATATCCCTTAATGACTTATTTTATTCATCAGCATTATTAAACCTAATGAAGCAGAGCATTGTTAATAATTTCACATTTTATTTGCAATAATGACATGTTGGTGGCACTGCTTTCTATGGATAATACATTTTCAGTTGCCAGGGCCAAACCCTGCTAGGATTTTTCTTCTCGGTCTTAGAACAAAATTCAAATGTGGTCAGTAAAGTTCACTAAAATACTACTTCAATATCAATTAATTTTTTTCATTTCAGCAATATTTTTGGAATGTAGCAAGTGGCATTATGACTAGAGGATTAAACTAGTTCCTAGCATAGCACACGAAGGGAATATAGAAAAACTCATACAGAATACATCTGGTGGGCAAAAGGCAAATGTACTGTTCCATAGACTTCAATATTTTGACTCTTGCATCTTTTTCTTGTGAGTACTTAACATATGGATATGACTACAGTCTAATGAAAGGTCTAATTAAAACTTTTTATAACATTTATGAGCTTATATGTTATTAAAGAAGTAAAGATCTCAGCTAGATTTTTGAAATCCAGCAGGGAGATACTTAATGGACAGGTAGAAAGTGAAAATTGTAATTGTAATTTGAGCCACATATAAAGAAAGAACTAAGAGATTTAAAAAAAAAACCAAGCAACAAAAAAAAGCCCCAAACCCAAAACCAAACTTTTATTTCTCAGAAGCTATCCTTGAGACTAACATTTGAGTCACAATCAAGGAAAGTATTTTACTTTCTGAGAAGAACTAAGCACCTTCCTCAGGCTAGTCTTCAGTAGGTACATGACTTCCTCCAAACATCTAACTTTCTACCTTGACTACTAGCTTGTGAGATAGCAAAAGAGAAAACGTAAGGAAGTTACATGAGGAACTTTGAGTTGGAAGTAGTCACAAGGTGGATGACAACTATTACTCTTACGCAGATGTATAAGACAGCAATGGTATTTTATGGATGGAGATGCAAATGGCTTCCTACTCACAAAGGGGGGAAAAGGAATAGCTGTTGAACACAAAAGGGAGACAGAAGAAAAACTGAAATAAATAACTTTGTATTTGTTAGTGTTCATTGGTCTTTTCTGCACTCAGGTGACCTCAGTGTCCTCATATTCCTGAATCTTGTAACCCAAGGAAGTGAAAGGTAAAAAATAGTGGCCTAATATAGGTCCCTAACTTAGTCATTGCCACACTGAATTACAGAGACTCTGATGTCATAAAATGACTTCCTTAGTTTTTTATACAGGTAATGGAGATATATGGGAGCCTCTGAATACCCACAGAAGGCTTATAGGTGTCTCATTTTACTTCTCTTTACTCTATAGAAAACCAATTTTAAATGTTAGACAAGTCCACCCCCAGGGGTTCTATCTGTTTACCTGTTTACCTTACCGCTAAAGCTGGAAAAATTATGATAATAGTTTTACATTGTTTTAATTGTTTTGTTCTCTTGATGAAAGCATTTATGGGGATGTGGGAGATGGAGGTGTTTCAAGATCTATTCAAGTTGAGGTGGGATATTCTACATTACAAAGTTGACAGGTGGTCCTGAATACCAGACAACAGTCATCTCTCTGCCTTTCGGAGGTAGGCTAATATCAAACAGGTGCATAAGAAACAAACAAACAAAAAAACACAAAGAAAAAAAGAAAACAACTTGTTTAGTACTCAAGGAATAGGTTCATCATGGATCAGAATACCATGGATGACAACCTGAAAAGAAAGTTTGGCACTCGTGCCACCACCAGTGACATTATTACTAGTTATGATGACTTACAGGAGTTTCAAAGTAAATAGATAGGTTCATAGGGAGTTTACACTCCATAGAGTTCAGCATTCCTATAAAGTACCCTAGAAGCCATTCAAAGCTTATATGTGTAAATATTTGAAGTAATATCAAAGTATAGCCTAGCCTTTAGTCTCTCTGTGATTAATCCCCGCCTCCCCCCCCATATTGTTCAGTATTATATTGTTCTGTATTATGGGAAGACAGAAATTTCTCAAAAAAAAAAAAAGTTCTTCCATAACAAATGTGGTAAAAGATGGGGTTTGTATAACTAGGATTTAGCAGAAATTAACTACATATACAGCAGTTTTCACATGCTTATATAATTCTGTATGTTGTTTCTTGCCATTCCTTTAAACATGCTGGTGATATTTATCATAAAGACTGAATATTTTAAAGAATATTACAATAAATTAAGACATTAAAATTTTAAAATCTATCCTAGGAAGAAACATTGATCCAATAGGATGTATAGTAGCTTATTCTTTATACAGCCTTTGATCTCAAATTCTCTGTCTCTTCTGTATTTTAGTCAAACCAGTTTTAGTGTTTTGGTTTTATAATTATTTAGCAGTCTGCTTTATGTTGCTTTGACAAGATCATGCTCTGAGAGAAAAAATGATCAACAGTTGACTGCATTTTGAAACATAGGCAATAAGTTCTACATAGAGAAGAAAATACTCTTAGGATTTCCTGAATTCTATTCAGCCTTCTATATTTTTTATATGAGATCTTATTTCAATTTTGTTTTACAAAAAGGAACGAAAAATCCAAGTGCTAGACAGTAGTGTCACTTCTTCTAATGTTTAGATTCTTGTAAACATTTCCCAGTACAAAAAAGGTGTTTGTTTCAACATGTTATTGTCTTGTTTATTTCTTAGCCATCAAAGAGTATGTTTTGTTATTTTAGTCTCTCTCTCTCAAAAAAAAACAAACACAAAAAAAACCCACACAAAAAAATCAACACACATTGACAGTCAGTTACATCTGAGAGCTAGCAAAGTACATAAGGGACAAGTTTTTCTTTTTGCCACTTCAGTTTCACTTTGATGCAGTAATGAAGTGACAGCTATACTTACACTTTCATGAACAAGTAACCATGTAAATTCTAGTCCTTCATTCCAACTGAAGTGGAGAAGAGGGATGTGATACAAAATAATTACTGGTTTGGAGGGTTTTTTTGGGGGGTGGGGTGGTTGTTGTTTGTTTGCGTTGTTTGTTTGCATTGTTTTGTTTTTTTTTTCCCCCTCTCTAAGGGTTTCTTGCCTTCCCTCTGCATTTTGTAAAAAAATGATATAGGGTTTGGGCGATTTTTAATGGGCTGTTGATCATGCAGTTCTAGAGACCAGAATACGACCAACTCAGTCAGTCTGGAAATCCAAGCCAGTGCACAAATGTTTATACTCATAGGTTAATAATACAATTTTCACTACATGGATATCCCAAACAAGGCTGCAGAAATAGTCTATATGGAAGTTTTCCCAGATCACTTCCACCAATTATGGCATGTATTTTAGTAATGTGGGCAAAAGTAATACACAGACAACTGAGGTAATGATCATCCTCTGGGAAGATTGCATACGATGATAAAGACAGCATTAAAGTTTTTGTTCATAGGCCTTTGCTGTGTTTTTGTTTAGTTCAGGTAATAGAAGCTACACTGGGATCATTACGTTGATTAAAGAATCTATAAATTATGACGATTAGCCTCACGTTTCCAGACTGTTAATAAAGTTCAAATGCTATGCTGAGTTCCTGCTTGAGCATCACTGTGGTGGTTTATAGTACCTATTATAATAAGCATGCTTGCAAAACTATCTTCAGGTGCTAACAAAATAAAAATATTTAATATTACAGAAAAAAATTATTTATTTCAGCCATTTGAAAACTCTCTCTTGTTTTATTAGTGAAATGTTCTAAGACAATGAACTGAGTGAGACTGCATATATACATAATAGCTGAATGTGTCTAACAGCAGAAAAAAACTTTGGAGCAAGTTTGAAGGAAAGATTCTAAAATGATTTATTGTATCACTACAAAGAAAAATTAAGCATTTTTTCCTCTTAATATTTTGGTCATTATTGTTATTATTATCTAAACTCAAGATTACATATTAAAAAGAAATAAACATGTTTCTCTTTAAATCAGCAGCAAAACAGGATTTAAAAAATGAACAATAAATGTTAATCTAATTATATATTCTTTCTGACAAAATCTCAAAATAATATAAATTTAAATATTTACTTATTTATAGTTACAATTTTGAGTGGTGAATAATGGAAGATTTTTCCTGTGTGATGGTGGAAGTACTATATAATATTTAGTTGCACTTGCTATGAAAAGTATTTCAGCATCTAATAAATAAATGAATCAAACTCAAACATGACATTATGCAATCGGTGGTTACATATGCATTGGGAATATTTTGTGTTGGATTTCAAATGTCTTGTGAGATTATTGTTCACACAAGCTGATTAGAAAAGCTTGTAAAAAATAAAATAAACTATAAATGTGTCCTTTCTCAGTTTAAGTTACCATCATAATGTTCTATAAAACAAAGTGAAAAATATGTATAACTATGATGAAAAATTCTAAAAAAATAAACAAAGCCAGACAACCTAACGTTATCTTTTTTAAAAAAGTACTGCTATTTTAAGACAGAAGTAGATACTCAGTTGTTGTAGGTCTCATGGAAAGGAACGATGAGACACCTGTGCGTGCAACAGAACACTCTTCCCCTTATGACGGCACTTGTGGGTGAATTCTCAGAATGGGGAAGGGCGTGGAAAGTGTTTTTAACTCACTGCACTTCTTATGGCTGCCTTCCTGTTGGTCAGATTGTTGTCCTTGATATGTAAAGAGAAAAGTGTTTAATGAATGTTTGCCACCTTGAATTTTAGTGTATAAATGAAAGGAGACTTTTAGATGTGTTTTGCATATTGAGGTAAGCATTTTGGAGCTATGGCAGTCTTTCCAATGTCCAACCCAACATAGGCATGGACAAGTGGTTTCTAAAAGAACTATGCTAAAAAATAGATAATGATTTCTACTGGTCATGTCTCAAATGAATAATGTGGTAACTAATGAGTTAATAAATGTGAAAGGTATTCTACTCAGAATCTTACTCTTTAAAGAAGATCTTTTATTGACATATATGGTCCATCATCCTTAGTTTTACTTTAGCAGTTTCAAGGGCTAACTGTAGTACTGCTGTACTCCAGTAGTGTTACTATAGGTTGTTGGTTTTTGTTTTTTTTTTCTGGAAGACTTTCATTTTTTCAGCATTTATCTATCTATCTGAAGCTACAGATGTTGCATGAACTTATATACATTGAGTTGTGTGTTAATATTGATGCAGGCCTTGTTAGGATAAGAAATGATAAAACCTTTATCTGTCATCACAAATATATCTATCACGCCAGAAAATTTAGTGTGATTACATTAGAATGAATGATACTGAAATCAGAAGACATTCTTTCTCATGCTAATGTAATTTCCTTGTACCATTTTCAGATCAAACAATGATCATGAGTAAGTAAGAATGAATGAGTCGAGCATAATCCTAAAAATCTTTTAGCTATAAAAAATGGAAATCCAGTTTAGCTTGTACAACTGAATAATGTAAATAACACATTTGAGAATGCACATATTAGATGTTCTTTCTGAATACCTGTAAGAGACTGAAGTGTTAAAAACAATTGTCTCAAAGCTTGCTTGTGTATGTTCATCTGATAAGACTGGAAAGCAGACCACTCTTTTGTCTGGTAAGACCTGAGGGCAGGCCATTCTTTGGCTTATCAAGTACCACTAGCTTGCAAGGAAACTTGTGCAAACTTGCTGAAGCAGCAGGCCATTCTTTGGCTTATCAGGCACCACCAAGAACAGGACACCAACTGGTATCCAGGCCAGGTCGCTTGCCCACCAACAATATATATTGTGTGATTAGATGTGCATGTATTGGGTACGTGATGTTGCCCTAGGTAACCAAACAGAAACGAGAGGGCAAACTCCCTCTCCAACACCAGATAAAAGACGGCACAACGAAACCTGAGTGTGGCCATCCACCACCAAAAACTGAAGACTGAGGACCAACGGGACGCCGCTGGATCCATGGTGGTGACTATCCTTTGCTTATCTCTCTGAATGCTTGCTTAATTTCCTCCTAATATTTCCTGCCTTTCCTATCGCTTTACTCTCTTATATTTACCCAATAAAATGTCTGATTGGTGGCATATGACCTCATTTGTGTCATAATTTTGCTCTTGGGACCATTACAAAACTTCCCCGAGCCTGACAATCAGACCAGGACTCAACAATACCGTATATCAAGAAATGTGAACAGTTATGTTGATGTCAAAAAACATAGTTTTTACCATGAATACATAGCACCTTGCAATAAAAGGTAGATGAAGTATAGCAGAGAGCAGTCAAATAGCTTTATAAGCAAGTACTTATCATGGAATCACAGAATCATAGAATGGTTTGGGTTGGAAGGGACCTTAAAGATCATCTAGTTCCAACTCCTCTGCCATGGGCAGGGATACCTTCCACTAGACCAGGTTGCTCAAAGCCCCGTCCAACCTGGCCTTGAACACTTCAAGGGAGGGGGGATCCACAACTTCTCTGGGCAATCTGTTCCAATGCCTCACCACCCTCGCAGTAAAGAATTTCATCCTAATACCTAATCTAAATCTACCCTCTTTCACTTCAAAACCATTACCCCTTGTCCTATCACTACAGTCCCTGATAAAGAGTCCTTCCCCATCTTTTCTGTATGCCCCCTTTAAGTACTGGAAGCTGCTATAAGGTCTCTCTGGAGCCTTAAAATCGTAGAATCATTTAGATTGGAAAAGACCTTTATGACCATCTAGTCTGACCATTAACCTAGCACTGCCAAGTTCACCACTAAAACATGTCCCTAAACACCACATATATACATCTTTTAAATACCTCCAGGGATGGGGACTCAACCGCTTCATTGGGCAGCCTGTTCCAGTGCCTGACTACCCTTTCAGTGAAGATATTTTTCCTAATATCCAATCTAAACCTCCCCTGGCGCACCTTGAGGCCGTTTCCTCTTGTTCTATTGCTTGCTACTTGGGAGAAGAGAATGACACCCACCTTGCTACAACCTCCTTTCAGGTAGTTGTAGAGAGCCATAAAGTCTCCCCTCAGCCTCCTTTTCTCCAAAATAAACAATCTCAGCTCCCGCAGCCGCTCCTCGTAAGGCTTGTCCTCTAGACCCTTCACCAGCTTCGTTGCCATTCTTTGGACAAGCTCCAGTACCTCAATGTCCTTCTTGTAGTGAGGCGCCCAAAACTGAACACAGTACTCGAGGTGCGGCCTCACCAGTGCTGAGTACAGGGGCACGATCACTTCCCTAGTCCTGCTGGTCACACTATTTCTGATACAACCCAGGATGCTATTGGCATTCTTGGCCACCTGGGAATACTGCCAGCTCATATTCAGCCGGCTGTCGACCAATGCCCCCAGGGCAGCTTTCCAGCCACTCTTCCCCAAGCCTGTAGAATTGCATGGGGTTGTTGTGACCCAAGTGCAGGACCTGGCATTTAGCCTTGTTGAATCTCATGCAGTTGGCCTCAGCCCATCGATCCAGCCTGTCCAGATCCCTCTGTAGAACCATCCTACCCTCCAGCAGATCAACCCTTCTGCCCAACTTGGTGTCATCTGCAAACTAACTGATGGTGCACCCGATCCCCTCGTCCAGATAGTTCATAAAGATATTAAACAGAACTGGCCCCAATACTGAGCCCTGGGGAACACCGCTTGTGACTGGCTGACAACTGGATTTGACTCCATTCGCCACAACTCTTTGGGCCCTGCCATCCAGCCAGTTTTTTACTGAGCAAAGCATACACCTGTGCAAGCCATGAGCAGCTAGTTTCTCCAGGTGAATACTGTGGGAGACAGTGTCAAAGGCCTTACTAAATTCCAGGTAGACAACATTCACAGCTTTTCCCTCATCTACTAAGCGGGTCACCTTGTCATAGAAGGAGACCAAGCGAGTCAAGCAGGACCTCCCTGTTGACCCATGCTGACTGGGCCTGATCCCCTGGTTGTCCTGTACCTGCCTTGTCTTCTCTAGGATAAACAACCCCAGCTCTCTCAGCCTGTCCTTATAGGGGATGTGCCTCAGCCCCTTGATAATTTTCATGCATTTATATATATATATATATATATATATACACACACACATATATACATAGACATACACTCCCCGAATTTTTCTGAATATTTTAAGTTCTATATAGAATTGAAACTTATTGTAAATACAAATACTGGATAATAAGCAATAATATGGTATTCTGTCTTTATAATTTAGTCAAACTATTATCATAGATGTAAAGCTTCCGTTCTCAAATGTACATGAGTATACTTACCTAGAGAAAACGCTTTTTTCTTTTTGTTTCATTTAATAAAACACTTTAATCTAAAACTGTCTGCATGGGGGCAAGAAGATTCCTTGAATAACTTTAATAACCTTGCAAGAGCAAGCAAAGTCTCCACAAAAGTAGATGTGCATTATAAAAAATATATACATCTCCACTTGGAAGACCTACCAGTACTCTTTGGCAAAATGCCCAGCCTTGTCTGTGTAATTCACTGAGGAATACTTCTGTCTCACTCTGTAAATAAGCAGGTAAGATTAGATTTCACTGCTCAAAAGAGACAAAGAAGGGATCTTAATATAAACACATCTTTTTTTACTGTCATTTGATAAGCATGCACCAAACTGGATCAAAACCCAGCTACTTTTCATTTGCACTAACAATGAGATGTGAAATCCCACAGAAACGGATATGACATGAAACCTCTTACATTCTTATTAGTACTATTGTCCTCCAACTTACCCTCAAAGTCAAAATTTTAGAGGATAGGATTTTCTCCCAAGACATTTTGAAATACATTAAGTGAAGCACTCAGCTCCTCACTGACTATGTTCTTTAGTCTGTGAAAATAAAAGAATTCCAGGCCTATCTTTTTGTTGCACTCTGGGCAAGTAATCAGACATGGTCTGCTGGGATATCAGCCTTTCGATTTGTTGGTTTGAGAATATGTATCATTTTCAAATAAGAAAATGATACCCTTTAGAAAGTCTTTTCACTTTTTTAGAGAATGTTTTCAAACCTGCCCAAACATTTATATTTTCAAAACGCTCAAGAACTGCTTTGGTTTTCTTGCCAGCATTATCTCTGATTTGCAAGTCAAAAGAGAAGATGTGAGGCATGTTACTTGATTAAACTGTGACCTTATCAATTTATCTAGGAATTATTTAGTAATGCAGGCTTTCACTCCTTTCCTTACTTCTTTCTTTTTGAGAAAGTCTACCCTCAGCCTGTGCTTCAGACACATTAACCTTCTCCTCATACAATGCAAAGGAAGCTGCATGCATGAGTTGTTAGACCACTCCTTGCTCTTTCTGTGACACTATTGTCTCAACCCTTTTCTGACTGCTATTAGGGAATTGCTCCATTTTGGAATTACTAAGTGACACTTGCTAAATCGTTGCGTTGGATTTAGCATATACTAAATGCAGAATTTTCCATGAGAAGACAGAGAATCTCCTTATTCCACTCAAAAAATCAGTCTAAAACTCAGGGGAAAATTCCTCTCTATTCTTAAGAAGTATAATCCATCAATGCCATAAAATATCAAATAAGCAAGAAATAAGCAAAATAAAACCCTGTATTGTAACCTTAACCAGGAGGTAGAAGAATAAGTTATTAGTTCAGGGGTGAGAGACCGGCAAATATTAGCCATTATACAGGGAGTTTAACTCAATCCCCTAGTCATTCTCCATCACTGGTGATGTTCTCTCAGTCTAAAGTAGGAGCTCTTTCAACAGTGATGACCATTTCTTTGTAATAAGACAACTTTATCATTTTTTCCATGTTCATTTACTCCTCCATCATGTGAACTTCAGAAAGCCAATCTAGGTAGGAAAACAGCACAGAAGGTTTTAATGGATCTGCAACCACTTTTTTAGCTGATAGCAAGTATAACAGACTCTACAGTCTAATGGCTTCACTTGATACAAAGAATAGAGATACTAAATATAGATTTTCAAGGTCATCATCCATCTCCTAGAAAAATCGAAATAGCAAGAGCAATTGACAAATAAATGAAAGCTGTTAGACTACAGTAACTCTGAGGACTTAATATATTCTGCAGCATTGTATCAATGCTGAAACATTCCAGAAGAAATAAATTAACACTCTGGTGAGTTATAAATATGTAACTAATCCTGTTTTACACAGATCAAAACTAATTTTCATAAGTACTTTGACTTGAATAATAGCACATAGCAAGATCCCCTGAAACCAGTTTTCGTTTGTGATACGATAATTTCCAGAATATGGGGTTTGTGGATAGCTTTGTGACAAACCTGGAGATTCCTGACTATTAGTTTTGCTCTTTCTATGCCCTACTGGTGTCACGTTTTTGGCTCTACAGGAACGAGTTTTCTTTTGTGTAGGCGGTTGCCATTGGAACTGCTCCAGAAGAAGACACCAAAAGTCAGGTAATGAATACATAAAAGGAAGATACTAACATCTTATAATCCTTATGAAATTATTACTACTTTGTATAATCTCCAGAAAGGGGGAAAAAGGCCAGTAATATTTATTCTGAAATTAACCTTGATATTTCTTCTTCAGAAGTGTCTGGGTTTATTGCTGTCTTCACAGACAGCCATTTAACATTCAGTACAAAGAACATTGTTATTTAGGTGTCATACAGATTGTATGTTATCTCAGAGATTTCCCTATTGGTCTCCCTAGTTTATCATTTTCCAGAATCAAGGTAGGTTCAACTGAACACACAATTTCTTCTTTGAGAAAAAAAAAAATCAGGCTATTGAATTTCTGTATTTTAGGTTAGATTGTCTCAGAAATTCAGAAATGAACTTTACCTTTGAGTCAACAAAGCAGAATTATATGCAGAACTTGGGCAGATACTTAGATGGATAGCAAACATACTTAATTATTTTTTTGACCTTAACTCAAATTGTGTAAGTCACTGAAACGCCTTCCAATGGGAGAGATGGGTTACATGAACAGTCATATTCTTGATAATGCATTATTCCTAAAGCTTGTCAAAATGCACCAAAAGCTATAAAAATACTGTTTTCATTTCCACGTATTGATAGGTGAGCAAAAAACTTGGTAAGTATGGAGTTAATTAAGAAGATATATCAAAGAATGAGAATTCAGCATTCCACTTTCTAGGGTAGCTTACAATGCACTTCTGATTCTCTCATCTAGGATAATTCATCTTGCTCTATGTCATTATTTCCATCAGCAAAATAAAAAGGAGAATACTGTATTTAGCATTATATATTGGTTTTATACAGTCATGACAAAAAAGTGTGGAATATAAAACCTCCCTCAGAAGCTGAGTGCTCTCATGTATTCTCAGTAAGGCAAGAAACTCAAAACAAAGCTCTTTTGTTAAAGATGAGTGACTTTTTTTGACAGCATCATTTTAAAAAGAAAGGAGCCATAACTGCTAGTTTTTAGGTCTTTAGTGTTAATGTGTGGAAAAAAACACACTACTGCACTGTTCCTTTCCATGAAATTCCATATTTCAAGTTCCAAGTCTCTGGACGGTAGTGAACTCTGATGAGAAGTAGAATTCATGGTGCTTGACACAGACCTTGTTCTCAGGATCCAGACTTGTAGAAGTACAGCATAGCCTCGTTTCTGCCTATGTGCCAAGATTTTTCTTCCACTGGCAACCTTAAATGAATTGGTGAGAAGTGAGGAAAGAGCCTTAAGTGATGCCCTGCAGGCAGAACACAACCCAACTATATACCTGTGCTCCAAAACTGGTTGTGCTTCCCCCTTTCACAGCTGAGAAATGGCTGTTGCAATTTAGGGAATTTTCTGCCTCAGTTCTTGAATTAGGATGATCCTGGACATGTGTACTACGTAAAATGTGATTGTCTTAGATTTTTTTTTTTTTTAGTTAAAAAGAGGAATCATCTAATAAGCTTAAGAATATCTAGGGTTAGACAATTTCAAATCAAGATGTTTGAAGTTCAGGACTAAGGAGTACAAAATCTTATTCTGGATCTCACATTTACACATAAGCAAAAGCAGTTCTGCCACACCTCATCAAAATTTCCACTTTTTTTTTCAATTATAAGAATATTATATCTAAAATAATCAAAAGGTTGTAATTATTACTTTCCCTTCCTTATAAGAAAAAAAAGCTAACCAGACAGTTAACACTCTCCCTAGTCTCTTTGCATGCACACACAAAATCATGACAAAACAAAAATACTGTGAAAAATGTATCTTTGACTAATATTTTAAATTACAATATTATATGGTTGTCCTCCCTTCTTTACTGCATCTTTAATACATGTTTTTAAATCTTGTAATAATATTTTTAACCGCAGGTTGAAATCATTGTATTCAGAATCCTGAACCTTACGTAAGTTTTATAATGTTTTACCGTGCAGAATTCATATTCTCACTTTTTGATTTATGATTCTATTTGTTTCCTTGATGTTAACACAACAATGTGCCTAGAATAAACGTGACTTGTGTTTGACTGAACAAATGGGACTTGTGTTTCTTACTTATACCAGATACAGGAGGTTTAATAGAGATAGTAACTGTATAATAATGATTTAGAATAGTCACTAGTTTTATGGATGACTTAAGTTTAAGTCTCCAGCCACAATCAGCTTGAACTGGAATCAAAATACCTATATTGTAACCTATTTAGACAGTGTTTTTCTCTCACATTTTCTCACTTATTTCCCTTATTCTTCACAAATTATTTAATTTTATTCTGAAGAAGAGTGACGCCAATTTTCAAAATCTTGAAAGTCTTGATTAAACACAATTCTATTTTTATAACCATTCCTAATACTGGAACTGGTTAATGCAGATGAAAGCTGCATTTTGAACACATTTTTGTTGTACTCTTTATTTCTACTTTTCAAAATATGGTTTTATATCTTTATTATTCAGTAAATTACTGTGGTGAATACATTTTCTTTTATACATAATTCATCTGCTGTGTTTGAAGTAGCTTAATTTAATCTTGATAATGGAGTTTTAACCAGTTTTCAAAAAGTTTCAATCTACATTATTTAAAATAGTTGGCTTAGATTGCAGGCAGCTGCAGCATGGGAAACAGTAATGAGGTGGGGCCTTTCACTAGACACTCCTGGAGATGTAACTTTAGTCTTGTACTTATGAGTGTGATTTCCTGTGGGGTGCACCATGACAACTGCTGTGGGGTTATACTCCACAGAAAAATAAGTAGCATTGGCAAGAGAGAAGCACTGAGCATTCTTCTGTGTTCTCTTGGCTGCTCTACTTCTTTGGCCTTCATGTCATAGCTTCCACTTCCTAGTGTTTAAAGCACGTTGTCAAGACAACTGATTAGAACAGTATTTCATTAGAGAATATAATTTACTTTAACCACTTTTTGTTACCATAAGTGACTCTATTTTTATTTGTTTATTGCCTCACTTTACTTGATTTACTATTTGGATTCATAGGTTTGTTTCATTTATTGGACAAACCCTACTTCTAAGATCTACCCTGTGTAGAATCCTGTGTGCTCCTTTGAGTAGGTTTCTAAAATACAGTTTAAAAAAAAAGCAAAATAAAGACATTGATATTCTTACAGAAACCCAGAATACTTGCTCAAATTTAATTAGTTTAATTGTGGAAGATAAGGAAAGACTCTACAGGGTTTAAATAATAACCATCTTTGTAAGGAAACTCTTATAATTTTAAGCACATAAAATAAAGTTTATGACCAAGCCAGGTACTAGGGTTTTTATATTCTATTTGTGCTGATAACATACACTTTCCAAGGGGAAAAAAAAAAATCCCCTTGTTTAACACTTCCTATATGAGCAGGGTTTACAATAAACTCAGCTAGAAAGACACCCCAGGAGGGGGAATGAAAAACACCTAGTATTTTATATAAAGAACACATCATGGAAGGCATACTTGCCATCAATTAACATAAATGTTTAGCTTGAGAAAAATGAAAATGTCAAGGCCATTCGTTATGAGTGCTGTTTGTAACAGAAAGGGATATTCATGTGATTAGTGACATAGTTTATCTGCAATATATCTAAAGAATGTAATTTTCTTTCTTCATTATCACCCATGAAATACTATTGTTTCCAGTTTCTCTGAACATGTATTCAATTACATTTCAACGTCTTAAGTAAACTTCTAAATTATATTTGTTTAGCATTTTATTTTGCAAGAAATACAACAGTAGATGCCAATTTTGTGTAGCGCAGCACATGACTAGAGAGTTCTGAGGTAAAGAAATAAAAAGTGAATGTGTGTACGCAGTACACACAGAACAGTACAGAATTGTAGTCTATACATATTCCTCAGTAATTTGTCCATTTTGGTAAACACATTTGAAATACACTAGATCTCTTTTTTTTTTTCTTCATAATTCCATTAAAAAAATAAACATAAAATAAAGCCATAGATTTCAAGGAAATTTTGGTTTTTTTCCTAATATCTATCTTGAATTTACTTGGAAAAATATCCTTAAAGTCAATATGATGTTAAGTTGCAGAGCAGAATTGCTGGATCCTACAAAAAGTCATTTTAATTAATTTCCCTACATAAACTGAGGTATTAAGTAGCTTATCTGATGTTAAGGAGAGATTGATTTACAGCTGAAGTTCCTTTCTACAGTAAAGAAGAAGACAGGGATGTATTTAAAAGTGTGAACTAAACCACAAACAAGAAGTTCTTTGTTATGCTTCAGGGGACAGCTTAGCGTGTGGGTAAAAAGACAATATGAGACAGTAGTCTCCTGACACTAGGATAGGATCTTTGCCTCAGGATTTTTGCAAAAATCTGTTTATTATGTGTTCATAACAATGAAGAAAGTAAAATGACTTTTGTGTATTTCTGTAAATGGATTACAACATAGATTGTCCCAAGTCTAATCACTGACTTTTTCTCTTAGAGAGTCACCCTTGAGGCTTTCAATTTCCTTTTTCTATTTGGTTAAAAAAAAAATTGAAAAATGAGTTACAAAAAAATAAGTTTTAATTCTATGGAGTTTGATTATAGTGTGTATTTGTGTATATATAGTGTATTTAAAAAAGATCATATTGTTTTATATGAAGAGATATATATCTATTTATAGTGTATATAAATAAGACCATATTCTTTAATATTAATCCAAATAAATAAGAGAAGAGAAAAAATATTCCTGTTTCCCACACATCAGATCTTTATATTGAAGCACATCTCCTTTAAAGATTTTTTTTAAAGCAAACCGACTTCAGAAGGGAACTGTACAATAAAACATACTTCTTGCTAACTGCTAAGATGGTCTCAGTCAAGGATCAAATTTGTCAACACAGGAACCAATACTGGCTCATTTTCAGTGAACACAGATAACACTTGCATTTGCTGTTATTCGATGTTAAATGGAAAAGTTCAGAGTACTTATCTGTCCATAGTATTTCGTAGGCTATTCATTTAGAATTTTAAGTGAGTGAGTGTATTTTTAATGGATACCAATAATCTTGTTGCAGTTCACAGAGAATCTGAATGTCTTACTCTTGCTTCCTTTCTAACTGGCAGACAGATATGAAGCTGGTCATTTTCTGCATGCATTTTTTAACTGTTGTCATTTAAAGTAAGAAAAAGGCAATCTTATTAGTGACCATAATTAGCTATTAGAGAATTTGAAATTAAAAATGAGAAGATGGAGATCTACAAGGAGATCCCTTGAGGAGGTTCTTGGCAATACATTCATTTAAGTTTGAATTTGTCTTCAATTACAGTGGTCTCTGGTTGCTGAGATGACAGATGAATAGCGGGTTTTAATCTGAGAACTTGGATGACTCCTTTCATTCAGCGAAGAAGGAGACATGCTAAGATACAAACAGTGAAGAAGATACAAAACAGTGAAGGTCCCAAGATTGGATAAGAGGGTAAATAACTGAAAATTTGAGAAAAATTCAGGAAAGAGTTGAATTAAGTTGTTCAGCTTTGAGTATGTTTTCTTTACCTCCATTTGGCTCTTCATTTCAGCAAATGTTCAGGTAAATTGTCAGTTTTAAATGCAGTGATGGCCTAGCTGTTATAAGAAGCTTGACAGAGAATGGCTTATCAATTCACATAACTGAATAAAACAATGTATTAGGCAAAGTGTAAATTCGAAGAAGATCTTGCAGACAGGAAATACAAGCAAACTATTCGAGGTAATACATTCAGTTTGTTGGCTAGGTAAGGACATACAGTCTTTAATGAAGGTGCCTGAAATAAAGTTCTCTAACCTCTCCCCAATTTAGCTCAGATCATGTTACTTATCTTTGTAGCAATGTAGGATATTGTGGTATTATTGTGGCAATGTTATGAGTAGGTTTATTCTCACTTCTGTTGGGTTTTGATTCCCTCTCCTCCCTGCCCCCTCAGCCCTGATGATTTCCTGTACACATGAGAACTATGGGCCAAGAGTGCATTTTCACAAAAACTGGAAATTCTAAATGAAATAAAAGCTGAAAGAATCTTTCTGAAGTCTAATGAAAAAACATCTGAAATATTTCACACTTAACATTTTTTTCTTCATCTCTCTGTGAAGTAGGAAGCTAATATTTTCCTTTTATAAATATGTATTATTACTAATGTACATCTGGAAAAAAATGCTGTTCTTGATCCGTTGATAATTATATCTCATTTGTGCCTTGGCCTCTTTACTTTGTCCATTTGTGTTTTCAAGATGCAAGTGTTACAGATTCTGTGTATTTTCTTTTTGAGATTGTAAATAATGAAGAACTTGCAATTTAGATGCATTGGTCTCTTACTTAGCAGAACTTGAGGGTTATACTTTGACTTTCAAGCCTTTGCTCTCTTTTTTTCTTCCTTTCCTTACTAAAAGCCACCATGAGATAAAGCTGGGGAAAGGCTCAGCACACTTTTTTTGTCTGCTTAAAATTGTTTGAGAAGAGTTCGTTCCTTTTTTTTTCCAGATTAACACAATCAAGAGAACTTCCTTCACTCTGTGGAGTGAATCATCCCCGTGAAGATAACTTCACTCAGCACCTAGGTCAACTCCATCATTTATTTGCCTCATGCCAGCAGACAGAAAAATTTTTCCTTTTTTTTTTTTTTTTTTTTAATTCAAACACCTTTGCCATACCTGGCTATGTTTTTGATTTCTTACATTTGTCTACACATCAGTCAAGCAGCATAGATTCCTACATTCAAGTGATTTAAAGAGGGGTATATATTTCCAGTGCAGATTTTGTTATAGCCTTCCTGATTTTTCTAATTGAAACAACCTGCAACTCATTCTCATGCAGTTCCTCCATATTGATTTGAATGAAATACAGAAAAGCCTTATCTTTAAGGCTCTGTTGGTTTGCTAGCTTGCTTGTTTTTTTTGTTGTTGTTTTTGTTTTGTTTTGTTTTTCCCCTATAATTCTCATATCAAACCTTGTTCATTATGAATACAAAAACTTTTTTGCATAGTATCAATTCAAGTTAAGTTACCTAATAGGACTAATATTATATATATTACTCTCTAAAAACTACTACAAAATTGGAATTTTCCTTTGTTGCCCCATGTGAGTTTGCTATTTTTTGTTTCTACTATCTCTGGAACATCAGCACCATACTCATTTTCAAGGGTTAAAAAGATCCTAAGTTGCTTATTTAGAAAGTAGAACAGCTGTCACTATCTTTCTTGTACGAAATCAACCAAGGATGTCAGAAAATGCCCTAGGGGAATTCCCTAGCCACACAAATCCAATAAGCAAAAGCAAGTTGTTTTCTTGAGTAAAATTATAGGCTGTTCTACAGTAGGTGCTGTTGAAACTGCAACAATTTGCAGGAAATAATTCAACATCCCTTGTAGAAGAAAGAGTAAACAAAAGACATGATGCTGTCGATCCACAACTACGGTGATTCCTCAGAGGTGGCTTCTGTGCTCCACTCCATGGAATTTTAATGTAAAATACCTTCACAGTCCTTGGAGCAGTGACTAGAATCCAGATCTCCTACAGTGAGTGTCACTTGCTGGAACACAACTGCATTGCTTCTTGGTTTACCTGATTTATTTTTTTATTCTTATTTTATTTTATTTTATTTTATTTTATTTTATTTTATTTTATTTTATTTTATTTTATTTTATTTATTTTATTTTATTTTATGTTAAGGAATAAAAGGGGCATTCAATAGGAGGGGTATTCGGTGTTCTTGCCTCAACTCTAAATAATAAATGTGACCCTGAGCTCTATCAAGGTCATAAAATAATTGAATTTAGGATTCCTTCTTTTCATATTTATTACATACTATCATACACAATACACAATCCTATAGTATAATAGATATAAGAAGACATCACAGTTTCAGTAATTTCAGTCTCTTTTTCCCATATTCAGTTTAATGAATCAAAATATACTGAGGAAAATTTAAATTAGAATATAGCAACCATCAAGTACACTTATGTATAGTTCTGACAAACCGAACAATTATTCATATATTTTAAAACTAGAGTTTTCTTAGGAAAATGTATTTAGTAAATTGGCATGGGATTGCTTTAAAAGTTGTAAACTTGACACTAATCTCAAAGATTAGAAATTCTATGTCCTTCAGGGGATTCAGAACTGTGTTAGATGATATTGTAGATCTATGTGCTCATTTATATCAAATATAGCATAGGAGGGAGGGTAGAAGAGGAAGAAGGGAATATTTCAAGAGAATGTGGAAACTTCTGATGCAAATGAAAACAGACTGCTCAAAATGACTCATTAAAAGTTCTCAGTAGAGGCATCCTATGAGGCATGCCAGGAGGAATGATCGTGGGATCACGATTCTGTTGTTTATCAAGTTATACAGTCTTACAGTTGGCTTAAGACATACCACTGATAGCTCTCTTTCTAAGCATTTTCATTTGTTGATACTTTTGATAAATGAACAATTTCTACAATAATATTTTTAGAATTGCTTCTTACTTTGTCTCCTTTGACAAAGCCTGAAGCTACACACATAAATGATCAAAGACGTGGGTCTAGATTAAATCACATTTTGTTTGTTCTTTCTCTAGGCCTTTTATAAGAAAAAATCCATCAATCAAAACACTACATTACCCTTTTCTTTTTTCTTGTCCTTTTTTAATCATCTAAAGTGATAAAACACATCCGGCTTGTAATATTTGATTTTATAAGAAGAAAAAAAAAAAAAAGAAAGTATTTGGTTGTATACAATAGTTAATTTTTGTTAAAACTCTCCAGTGTAGTTAACATAAAAATTAAAGCTTCTTTTAAAAAGTATAATCATGTCAACATAACATCTTGAATGAAACAAGAATATGCCAAGTAAAACAAAGAAGAGTAATGTATATGTAATAAGGCTGAAAAGTCAGTTTCTCTACCTTTTTCTATGTAGTCATCTGTTGGCTTTGTTTTAATTAGGTACACCCTGAATTTTGAAAGACAGATTCTATTGTTTAGACTACGTCGTAGAGTTGTAATGAGTTTCATAAATATATGGTCCTGACTCAAATGAGAGTGTTATACAATATATATATAGGTTGTCTGTGAGTGTAGGTGGTCAAAGAATTTTGTCTTAGGTGTAGGATAAAACTCAACCTGCAATAAAAATATATATGCAACTATTGATCCTGTCAGGCTTTGAATTTGCTGGAGTTAATGCAGTGTGACTAAAAAGAAAAGATCTCATTTTTTCATCTCCTCTGCAAGGACATGTGGACTGCACATTTCAACGTTCTGCACTTTGAGACTGAATGGCCATACAAGATGAAGACCATGATTTACAGCAATTGAAGTGAGAACTCACCTTCCATGCAAAAGAAAAAAAAAGCAGCCAAACAAACCAGAAGTGTAATCCATATAAAGTGCTCAATTTAATACATTACAAATCCTTTGGTATGGATTGCACACATCCCAACCTTCCAGAGAGTTTCCTGGGGTCACAGAATTTATGATTAGTGCTCAACATCACATCTGGAAAAATAATTATTTTATGTTGTAGACATAAAACTAGGCTCCGCTATTCACTTTAACATTGGGTAGCACCTTATTCAAGTTTACTTTACTGATTTCAAAAGCCTGAATAATTACTTTCCAAACTAGATTCAAACTGTACAATAATGCTAGTCAACTAATATTTGCTTTACAATCAAGTTTAAAACACTCATAAGGGTCAATTCTATAGTAAGAGGAAATGAACTATGTCTAAAATGTGCTTACTTTTATCCTTTGAGGCTATATCAAAATAGATATTTTTTTCAATTGTATACAAAGAGTCCAGGCAAGTAAAGAGTATTTTTACATAAGAATCTCATCTTGATTGTCATGCAATTCTTAAAAGTAAGCTAAGGAGATGTTAGTTAGATAAGCTCATAAAAGGATAAGTGCAATTAAAGGGACTAAAATGATCACTGGCGAGGAGTAACTATCACTAACTCACTGTCAAAATGAAAGAAAGATTCCAGTGACATTTCACAAAGGTTTTCTTCCATATTATATTCCTACACAATAAAGAATAATAAAAAAGTGCTATATAATATGGAATTTGTACAATATGTAGACAAAACAGCAAAATTATGGGAAAATATAAATAAATATATTCTAATACGGTTTATTCTTGAGAAACACTAATTCAGAAATATGGATTAGAGACTATCTGGAGACATAATAGCTAGAAAGAAGAGTCTAGGGACTACAGTGGATCAAACATTGGAATGAGTCAATATCTTACTGTTGAAAAAAGTCAAATATCATACCAATGAGTATAAAATGAGCTGTTGTCTGTAAAATATATGATGTACATAATTATTTTATTCTACATAGAGCTGACAGACCTTAGAAAAAGTTTATTTTGGGAAACTATGTTCCAGAAAAATGTGGGCCAACAAAAAATTTGGGTATATCGGTGTTGTAGTATATGTGTATTGTGTATATATGTATTGGGTACAGATGGAAAGATTTTAGGAGTGGGGTCATGGCGAGATGTAGAGGAGGCCTCTATGAGAAGAGACCATGGGCTGCCCCATGTCAGGCACAGACAGTTCCAGCTAGCTCTGAAATGGACCCACCACAGGACACAGCTGACCCCATCAATGAAGCTGGTGGCAGTCCCAGGAAAAGATATTTAAGAAAGGCCAAAATGCTGCAGAGGCAGCGAAGAGTGAGGAAAAGTGAGAAATGACCTTACAGACACCGGGGTGAGAGAAGAAGGAGGGGGAGAGGTGCTCCAGGTGCTGGAGCAGCTGTTTCCCTGCAGCCCATGGAGAGAACCCCAAGCCAGAACAGTTGGGTGTCTCTCTCCGCTCCCCCTCAAAAAGGTAGAAATTGGGTTATTCACAGTAAAAAGAGAACAGCGGGGAGATATGTGGAGAGAGAACAGTGGACCTTCAAATGTGTGTATAATGGTTGTAAGAAGGGAGGAAATTAACCATTTTCTAAATTTATGGTGAATGCAAGAAGCAATGGATTTAATTTGAACAAGAGTTGCAGAGTAAACATTAAAAAAAAATAATAGACAACTTCCTAAGCTACTGAAGGATCCAAACTGAAATTCTTTAAAAGCCATCTAGAAAACGTTAAGAATAGCAAAGGCATAATTCATCATGAGTTAGGGCAGGAGGATGGGCTAAATCAACTCTGATGTCTCTTATAGCATTATTTAATTAGTTCTTATGATTTGAGAATTTATTCTGTTAAAGCCTACTGTCTATAACAGATACCAGACCTCTGCAGGAATTTTTGTGAGCTTGAAAACACCTTAGCATAGAAATGTATGGAGAGCTAAAGAAGCTCAATTGTATTTTCAACCCTATCAAGTTACAATCTCTAAAAAGTTTTAGAGAACTTTAGAGGACAGGAAGATTTTTCTTATTACTATTTGTCTACTGGAGTATTTTAGGGGGTGGAATTCAGAGTAGAAGACAAGTATATAGTATGGTAGATGCTATAAAATATATTCTATGCAAGATGCTTTCGTTTTTAAATAAAAGACGCATCTATGCTTAGAACCTTTCATTTCTTTTTCACAATATGAAATATTCTGCAAACAATAGAAAAGTTTGCACCTCAACCTGTAGTTTAATATTAAAGACTTTTCATTTGTCCCAATGCAACTACATACTGGATGATTCTCCTTTTCTGTACAAGTCATGTAACTTAATTTATGGTCATCAGCAGTGAATGTTAATGTGAAACATCACTGTGCATTTCTGACTATTGTTTAAAAACTAATTCTCCAAAGACATGCTTGTAATAAGCATGCTTTCTAAATTTAATCTAAGGAATTTCCTAAAGTTTGCATTACATACACTTTCTAAGTACTTCATCTCATCACTGGAAAGGGTGACCAATGAGAAAGCAGGACAATAATTAAAATTATGCCCAGAATAAAGTAACAGCAATACTCACTCAAAAGAATTTCTTCCAGCATTAAATTTTTCTTTAAATTTCCTAGTTATAGCCATACATTGGTACATAGTATTAATTTAGCAGGAAAATCCTTTCCCCCAAAATACCTTTAATTTAACCTTTAATTCTAACTGCATAAACCTTAAGAGTTTTTGGGTAACATTGCTAGCAGGTTTAGGGACGTGATCCTTCACCTCTCTACAGCCCTTGTGAGGCCACATCTGGAGTGCTGTGTCCAGGTCTGGGTACCTCAGTACCAGAGAGTCATGGACAAACTAGTGAGTGTCCACTGGATGGCCAAAAAGGCGATTAAAGCATTAAAGCATCTGTCATATAGGGAGCTGCTGAGGAATTTGGGTTGTTTAGCCTGAAGAAGAGAATGCTTGAGGAGGATCTTATTCATGTATATAAATACGTGAAAGGCAGGGGGGCAATGAGGAAAAGGGAGCAAGACTCTGTGCAATATTGCCTACAGGACAAAAGGCAATGGGCACAGATGCAAAAGAATGAAATTCTATCTGAGCACAAGAGAACACTTTTTTATTGTGAGGGTGGTTAAAACTGGAACAGGTTGCAAGAGAGGTTGCAGAATCTTAAAACCAGACTGGAAAGATCCCTGAGCATCTTGCTTGAGCTGATACCACTCTGAGCAGAGGTGTTGGACTAAATGATCTCCAGAGGTACCTTTCACCCTCAACCATTCTGTGATTCTGTGGTCATATTTCTCAGAATAAAGTGATACAAATGTTAGTGTAAAAGAAACTCACTAGACCTAGTTTTGCATGTAAAGAGTGTTGCCAATACAGTCAAGCCACATTTTTTTCAAAAGAAATGACAACCATTTTAACCCATGCCACAATGTTACTTTGCATCTCAATCCATGCTGCAGCATAAATGATTATTAAATCTTTACAGGTTGACAACATGAGAGTCAAAAAAGCATTCCTACTCATAGCATTGTTAAGATATTGCTTTGACTAGTGTTTGAATGAACATGATTTGACTTAGCCACCGGTTAATATTTGCTGAGATTAAATGTAAGGGGAAACTGTAAATTAATGTCATCATTTATCTTTTATTTGTGCTGATAATAAAAATAGTGCAATGTAGATTTAAAAAAATAGATGTTGGCATATAGCACATAAAAAAGCATTTAGATCAATTAAAGGATCCTAAATTTCCATAATTAACTTGTAAGCCTAACTGCTATTTTTCTGTGAGGGGGGCAGGGGTTCAGCTTAAGACATTCAAAGGAGAGGAAGTAGTTCAGTTTTGCTCAAGGTCATTGCATCTAGACCTGATAAGTTGGCTAAAACCTTCCCAGCTGTCGTGGTTTAACCCCAGCTGGCAACTAAGCACCACGCAGCCGCTCGCTCACTCCCCCCTTGGTGGGATGGGGGAGAGAATCAGAAGGGTAAAAGGAAGAAAACTCGTGGGTTGAGATAAGAACAGTTTAATAATTGAAGTAAAATAAATTAGAACAGTTAAATAGGCCAAACAAAAAAAACGTGCACGCAAACAAAGCAAAGCAAGGAATTCATTCACTACTTCCCATCGGCAGGCAGGTGTGTTCAGCCATTTCCAGGAAAGCAGGGCTCCATCACGCGTACCGGTTACTTGGGAAGACAAACGCCATCATGCTGAATGTCCCCCCTTCCTTCTTCTTCCCCCTGCTTTATATGCTGAGCATGACGTCATATGGTATGGAACAACCCTTTGGCCAGTCTGGGTCAGCTGTCCTGGCTGTGCCCCCTCCCAGGTTCTTCTGCACCTGGCAGAACAGGGGAAGCTGAACAGTCCTTGACCAGTGTGAGCGCCACTTAGCACCTATTTAGCAACAGCTTAGCACTACTTAGCAAGAACCAAAGCATCAGTGTATCATTGACATTTTTCTCATCCTAAACCCAAAACACAGACCCATATCGGCTACCAAGACGAAAATTAACTCTATCCCGGCTGAAACCAGGACACCAGCCTACTGGATGTGGCAAGTTAGTACAGTGGCAATTGACAAAGAAATGTTTCAGAAAGATTATTGTGTTTAGTATTACATTTAGACAGAGATCATGGATCCCTCTTCAGCATTCAACTGTTTTTGGATTTTCTATGAGATGGCTATCTCTCTTCATTAATTATATAGGGAACTTAAGAGTGAAATGTTATGTTTTGGATTCCCCTCCAGGGAACAGAGCAAGGCACTATAATGCTTAGCAGAATTGAACTGATAGTTTAAATATAAATAGTTTAATAATTTATAGTATTTAGTCCTAAATCAATGCTGTAGAAATCCTACATACTTAGAAAAGGAGGAAAAGTATATTCAATGAATATTGCTCTGCTTAAAACTGTTATTTAAATCAACCATTTTGAACAACTGTACATGTTCCATAGTCGTTCATTGATTAATGTTGACTTGGTATGATTACTGTGACTGATTTTTTGTTACAATCTAGAGGAGTGAAAGAGAACAGAAAGAACAAAGGAAGGGATTGGTATATTATTGCAAACTCAGGTGTTATCTATCTCAGTCGTTGTTGCACATCATGTATCATAGAAACAACAACAACCCTTTCAGAAAAATGTAATTTTTAGAATCATAGAATCACAGAATCATAGAATGATTTGGGTTGGAAGGGACTTTTAAAGATCATCTAGTCCAACCCCCCTGCTACAGGTAGGAGAATCTTTCACTAGACACATTGCTTAAAGCCCCATCCAACCTGAACTTCAACACTTCCAATGATGTGACATTCACTACTTTTCTGGGCAATCTGTTCCAGAGTCTCATCACCCCCATGCTAGAAAAAATGTCTTCCTTATATCCAATCTAAATCTACCCTCTTTCAGTCTAAAACCGTTGCCCCTTGTCCTGTCACTACAGGCCTTGGTAAAAAGTCTTAATCTTTCTTGTAAGCCCCCTTTGTATATATGGAAAGGCTGCAATATGGTCTCCCCAGAGCTTTCTATTCTCCAGGCTAAACAACCTCAACTCTCTTAACCTTTCTTTGTAAGAAAGATATTCCCATCCTCTGAACATTTTTATGGCCCTCCTCTGGACCCGCTCTAACAGGTCTATGTCTTTCTTGTGCCAGGGAACACAGAGCTGGATGCAGTACTCCAGGTGAGGTCTCACCAGAGCAGAGTAGAGAGAGGAGAATCACCTCCTTCAACCTGTTGGCCATGCTTCTTTCTGTGTAATCCAGGATACGGTTGGATTTCTGGGTTGCAAGTGCACATTCCTGGCTCATGTCCAGCTTTTCATCCACCAGTATGCCTAAGTCCTTCTCTTTAGGGCTGCTCTCAATCCATTCATTCCCTAGTCTGTATTGATACTGAGGATTGCCCTGACCCATGTGCAAGACCTTGCACTTGGCCTTGTTAAACTTCATGAGGTTCACATGGACCCATTCCTCAAGCCTGTCAAGATTCTTTTGTATGTCATCCCTTTCTTCAAGTGAATCAGCTGCACCACTCAGCTTGATATCATCTGCAAACATACTGAGGGTGCACTCCTTCCCACTGTCTATCTTGTTGATGAAGATATTAAACAGTATTTGTCGCAGTACTGACCCTTGAGGGACACCACTCGTTACTCCTTTCCACTCGAACATTGAACCGTTGCCTAACTAATTGGACGTGGCCATCCAGCCAGCTCCTTATCTATCTAACAGTTCCTCTGTTAAACCCATCTCTCTCCAGTTTAATGGAGGACCATATCAAAGACCTTACAGAAGGCCTTTTAAAAGCAGATTTATTACACTTTGTTCTGTTTAAAGTAAACTAGTCTCACAAATTGATGCTGTGTTATTAATTACCTTTTGGATTATTTATTATCTTTTATCTTAGACAAAATGTGTCTCTCAGAAGTAAAGGGTTAATACAGAAAACTCTACTAACCACTTTAAAAGTCACAGTTAGAATAATACTTTGGGGATTCACAGGCAAGTAACCTAAACATTCCACAAGAAAATTCTGTATTTTTATCATTCCTTCTTTATTAATAACAAGACTTTTTATTTTTTTGAGGCAGATTAGTTATCTTATTGCAACATTAGCAAAAGTTTATATATCCTGATCCCTCTTTCATCATATAATGATCCTATTCAACTCAGGACAATACTGCTTATAATGCTAACTGGAGGCTTACTGGGCATAGGAAAGGGAGATATTCTTTTCATGCAGTAAATACCATTTTTCTGGATGCTCTATATAAAGAATATTTTGCCTAGACAGTGAGTTCCCCACTTACTGGACATATTGGCTATCCTGCATATATATCACACAGTCATTCTGCGTGTTCTGACACAGCCAAGAGGCCTCTGAGAAAGGTAGTGACTGAAAGAAAGGTATTGCTACAGACAAGGAGACATTTCTTTACCACTGCTTAATCCCAAATTGCCCCTTGAATAGAGTGCACTGCTTAATATGGAACATCAATAGCTACATAGGCAACATATAGATTATGATCCATAAATTGAACACATGTTAAGCTAACCAGAACAAATTAGGACACGGCTGATATATGCAACTTGTCCTTGTAGCTGTGGTTTAGGAAATTAGGCCTAAAACACCAAGAGATAAAAAAAAGTAATGGTTCTTCTTTAGCATAATTAAGGAGAAATGGAAAAAATAGTCAAAATAAGGTTTTATATTTTGCAAAGAAAAGATAATTTTGGGGAAATAAGGAGTGACTTCTAAGACATATTTTAGAGATTCCCAGGAACTGTAGTTAGATTATGACCTTATGACTTTGAAGGAAACCGCAAGGCTGCAAGTGTGTTCTGAATTTATAAGGTGAACAAGGTAGTCAAAGATCCATAGTCAAAGAGACAAATAGTAAAGAGTAGCTAAGGTAACACAGAAATCTTGGTCTTAGAATAAAGATGCCAGGTCACAGAGCAGTAAGTTGCTTCTAAACCAAAAACATGGTCCTCAATAATTTCCAGATATCACAGTTTGTCTTTGGATATGTGTGTGATGTTCATTTGGATCTGCATGACCAAACAGAGAAAGTACAAGGGAATACATAATTAGCTATTAGACAAAGCAAATGAACACTTATGACAGGATGCAATACAAGGAACATTCATGGTTAGGTACCTTTTCCAATTAGTCTAGTGATACGCTGAAGAAAATTATAAATATCAAGTGAAGACAAACTTTTACATGGAAATATCAATGTGAATTTTGGGTATTTATTAATTTGATCCATTTTTTTCATACACAGCTCAGTCTCATTCCATCCATGAGAAAACCAATCCTAATGGAGGTTTCCAATCCTCTTGAAAATCAAAACATGGGATCTAACTGTTCAGTGTTAAAGGTATGTTGATTTGTGATGAGAGTCTGAAGATTTAATTTGTACTGTTAGTTTGTATTGATAATTCAATTAGAGAGGAGAAATACCAATTTGTTTCCTTGTTTAGAGAACTTAAAAAAAAGACAACTGACCAAGACAGACACAATAAAGCACATTGTTCTTTGTATTTAATCTGTGCATGAAAAAATAATTTTATCATTGCCTTCAAAGTGGTTTGGGATTAAGTTCCAAAACAGATGCATTTTTATTCTTTGAAGTGCTTTCCAGAAAACTCATTAAGACAATGAGGAAGCTACGGGAACAAATTTGTAATTTAGACTATATGAAGCTCTTAAGGTACAGAACTATCCATTGGAACTATATTGGACTTCATAGTTATTGTCATGGAAGACTAATACAACCAGCAAGAAAAAAAATGAAACAGAACATAGTAGTAATATGCCTATCAGTGATATAAATCATAATGCCGTTTCTGTCAGTTATCTTGGAATTTCCTGTGCATATGAATCAGAATAATGGATCAATGACAAACCTCTTCAAACATCCAGCCTACACAGTAATTGCAGAGGAAAGGACAAGCCTGTCATACTACCTTCATTCCTGTGGGATTTTTAGGCTTCCATGTGCCAGTGAAATGCTCCTGGGACACAAGCCTTCAGAATGTGCCAGAAAGCAGGAAACCAATACCATTTCCATAACATGTATCTAGTTCAATCCGAAGACCATGCAACTGAACAAATTTCTGCAAATGTGTCTCAGTCATAGTTCAAATACATTTAAATTCATATTTTCAGTACAATAAAATGCATTCAAGTAGTAACTATTTTCATATGACTCCCTTAATTCTATATTTCTTTTATTTTGTTTCTGCATGACTATATTAACTGTGAAAAAAGTGTTACAAAAGTCATATCTTCTCTTACCCTAAAACTTCCTTCACTCATTGACTATATTATTAGCAAAGACTATATGTATGCTTTCTTGCACATTCAAACAATGCTTTTTGCTTTTTTTATAAAACATGAAGAACCATTTATCCCATTTGTTTTATCCGATCTTTTTATCTTACATTTTGGGACTCAACTAATAATTTCAATTTCCATTCCCAAGGTGACAAAATATCTAGGTGCCAATTTTATATGTGACCAATATACTCCTATTATGCTCCCATTACAGTGAAGAGATCTAGGGTTTCTCTTAATTGTACACATATATACATATAACGCTATCTGAGGTTCCCTATGCCATCCAACCTGGAACCTTTGGTTCCAGAAAGGCATTGGCCCTGTGTCTTAGTTGACAGCCCTATTTCAGATACATGTTGCTAGGGTATTCTTCAGAGAGTCAAGGAAGTGAATCAGAATCCTGCTTTTGTATCCATGAATTTAGATGTTTGCAATCTATAGCTGAATGCCAAGCATTATGTTCAGGCTTTACAGAATAATGCTTTTCTACTAATCTTCCAGCCTAATTTTGAAAAGACCATATAAAAAGTTAAAAAGCATCTCTGGCTTTCAGTGTAGCTGATACCGTATGTAGTGATTAGCTCTCAGATTATAACTAAACTTTTTATTGTTCCATGAGTGTATATGCCCTGTAAGCTTCTAAATACTTGATGACCTCATGGTGCGACAAAATCATAATCATGTATAAAACATGATCTCAGGTAAAACATGTGTGTGGTGGACTGTAATTTACAGTGGATGGTGGTATACATTGTGCTTCTGAATTTCCCTTATCTCAGATATCATAATAGTTTATTTGTTTAATGCCAACAGCTAGCATGTACTCAGAAGTACAGGATATTATGACAAACTTATGTTGCTAAGTTTTTTTCATTTACTGCTATGCTCTTGAAAAATAGGAAGTGAGAACTACAAAGTTCTCCCACAGTGCGAACAGCAGTGAAGCCCCAAGCATCACATTTGCTCTAAATTCCAAACTGAAGAGAGTTCAGGTGATAATATATGATTATATTCCCTTAATAAGCAAACTGATCACGTTGTCCAAAAATCAATAATAAAATTAATTCTAAATATCAGTTGTAACCCTCAAATGCCACATAATGGCTTGCTCTGTAAGTATTAATGCAATAGTTTAATTCTGCACAGATGTTAGCAACTTAAACAACAGAAGAAAGTAATTTTTACATACATTGAAATCCTTTTGTGAAAGCATTGTGAAAGTACAATCAGTTGTCAACAATGAGCCATATGGTTTCTTTGCTGAATGAGAATTTTATTGATGTAGAGCTTTAGTCAGTCAGAATAATCTACATTAACATACATCATATAGATCTAAAAAAAAAGCTGTATAATATAGCCTGAGAAAAAAGGCAGAAATGTAATGTTTTCACATGATTTATTTTCCAAAGCCACACAGAGAATGCTTGCTTGGAAATCCTACTTTAGATAGCTAGAGTACCTTGTAAACTGCATGCACAATTAGGCATAAACCCAAATGCTTATGGGTATCACTGTATCAAAAAATAAAAGTATTTGTCATATTCTGGGGCATAGTTATATAGATTTTTCCTAGTATCTAAGCAGTAACCCAAGTATATAACCTCCTGTCTTCTTTTCTTCTTCTTTACTTCCCCTTCTCCTTTCCATTCCTCTTCCTCTTCCTCTTCCTCTTCCTCTTCCTCTTCCTCTTCCTCTTCCTCTTCCTCTTCCTCTTCCTCTTCCTCTTCCTCTTCCTCTTCCCCTTCCCCTTCCCCTTCCCCTTCCCCTTCCCCTTCCCCTTCCTTGATTATTGATTATTGATTATTGATTATTGATTATTGATTATTGATTATTATTTCATTGTGTTAGTAGATTTAATTACACAACTGTATAAATTGCTCATATAAACTTAAGGACATTCCATGTGTAGATATACTGGCATCACTAATTAGTACTGTGTAGGATAAAATAATAACTTTTAAGAATAGGGTTCAAAAGCTATAGAGACTCTTACTTTATTCTCTGCTGAAAAAACAATGCCACTAATGACCTACTTGTTATATTCATCTAATTTTCTCTGAATGCTATTACATACAATAACAAAGTAGCTTCATGTTGAAAATTACTTAATCAGTGGTTCACAAGATGCCATGGTTTCCACAGGGAACAGGAAGCTTACATCAAGATCTTTTAAAACCTTGATGTTCTGTCATAGGTGGTTACTGATTCACATTGGTTCCTACATCTATTCAATTTCATATTTTGAGATTCCTAGTGGAAAACAAAACAAAACAAAAAAACCAAAACCCACTAAAATCCAAATAAACTTTCCAACCAAAACTCATTACTAGTCAAAGCAGCTCCTTACTTGTTTGTCTATGTATTTGTCCAGCAGTTTCACTAATTTAAAATGTCCCTCGACTTCATTTATTTTTCACAAGAGTATCAGAAAATTATCTTTTTCAAAGCAATATTAAGCAATGAAAGTGTTGACTATTTTTTCATTTTTAATGTAGAATTCAACCTCACAAACTTGCCTTTTTACAGAACATGAAGATTGCTTGTTAGTCTATAACTTCAGTGATTTACATACTTGAAATAACAATCATAAAAGTACCAACATATATATGGCTTTTTCTATAAAAAAGGCATCATTCAGACTGGAGTTTTTAACAAATGTAACTCAAGTAATAAATAAGTAATAAAATAAGTGTAAGAAGGGATGCTACCAGAAAATTTTATTACTTAATGTACAGATAATAAAACTAAACTAGCATTTGTTTTATTGTTAAGATCCAATGCATTCTGTGTGTAAGTGGAGTTTGAACCATGGTGGCATGCCAGATCTTTTCTGGCAGATAGGAGAAATTTTACAAGCCTTTCAAAAGACATCTGAAAAACTTTAGTTAATTTCAGTAGCTTAAAAATAGAAGAGGACACCAGTCTTCAAGGAGCTTTGATGTAGTATGTTGCTTGCATGTTCAAGTCAGATGAAGAGTTTGCAGGGAATCCTCAAAATCTTGTGGGTAACATTGGAAAAAGACCACGCTTCCTTTGAATTTTACAAAAAGACAAGGTGGAATACGAAAAGCATAAACAGGAGGGTTAGCCCCACAAAAATGAAGAAAAAAGGACAAAAAAAAGAAAAGTTATGCAGCTGGAATCTGTCTTAAACTTTGCACTCATTATGCTGCTTAAAGATGAAAGAACGTGGCCAGCCAACAGTAGGAAGTTGTACGTAACCACAAGAAACATTGTCATCCAAATCTCCAAATAGCAGAATCTGATTGGTTTTTTCTGGAAATCTTATTTTAATTTTCTATCTTTACCCCAATACAATGCTTTGCTTCAGATAAATCCCTATTTACCTGACCTGAGAGAATTATATTCTCTGTAAAATATTTTTATACTTATGAATTATCTTCCAGTCCCCTAAATTATGAATTGTTTTAGAAAAGCTCTTACAGTAATGCCGGAAATCAGTGTAGGAATACAAAAAGGTGTTTGAAGTAGCTTTTTTTCTTTTTAAAGAGCTGAAGATAGGGACACTTTATCTACACAAACTTCCATGAAGTAAAAATGATATTTTATCTTATGCACCTATTATGGTCGAAACCCAAAATTGAGCCATAATATCTTTCTAAGAAATAAATTTCAAATTCAGATGCCTAAATTTAGTTGTCTGCAGCAACTGAAGATGAAGCAGGAAAACACAGGCCAAATCAAATGTTACTGGATACCAATTTATAAGTAAATACGGAGAGCCCAGCGTTGCCTGAAAAAAGTGTTCAACTCACCAAATGTGCACATGTATTGTAGGATGAACCGAACAGCTCTCTCGATTCCACTGACTGTACTGCTTAGACCAACTATAATGTGTATGAAGACATCTAACTAATAGGCAGATGCTGTAGACAACCTGAATGTCTTAATCTGGAGCTGAATTGCTCCCTGGATGTTGCTGACTGCTTACACTGGAGTGCATAAATACAAAGCATAACATTGTATTATCCATGATTGTTTGCATAGACCAACTGTTTACAGCAACAAATTAAAAAAGCACAACACCCAAAAATGCACATAAAAACCTACTGTTGTTAAAGCTTCATCTACACTTAAAGTAATACATGTTGCTAATCTAAAATATCTGTATATTGCCAATTGAACTATAAACTAACTCCTCTTTCCATTGAGAAAACAATTAAAGATATTTTGGAAAAACCATATTCTTCACAATATTTAAAAATGCCTCAAAGCATGAAAACATAAAAATACATGGATAGTGAATTTGTATTTGAATTGGCCATTATTTCTTGATTTTTTTCAAGTCATAAAAGAAACTGCATGAGTGATAATTGAAAATGGCTTTAAAAGAGCATAACAATACAATTGGCTTGAACTTTCACAAGGTACCATCACTTGCATATGATAATATGAACATAAGTTTGGAAGATACTCAGATGAAGTCCACAAATTAATGTGACAATAATCAATATGAGTTTTCAGGTAACTTTCCATTTCATATGCTACCTATTATCAGCAAAATGTTTGTTAGATAACTGTCTGTTGGATCTTTCTACAAAACAAATCAAGTTCAGTACTGCATTTTTTACCTAGAAACATGTGAATCGACTGAGGCATGGTCTTACAAGATAGTAATCTCTGTAACCTTGAAAGTGTTTTCTAGGTATTAGCATTTGTTTCTCTGTATTAGGTAAGTTTCTCTTCAGTGATTCCTGTTTGTTTTAAGAAAAACAAAGACAGTGAGTGTTAGAGACCTTTGATCACTAGCTATTGCTTCTACTTTTTCCAGAGTAGCTAAAGTATTTTATATTCTGTCTTAAAACTGGAAAACTCTTATCTTCAATGTGCCAGAGATATAAAACATTAATTAAAAGGTATTTGAAAAAGGTTAGGGATATTTTTACCTTAATTTGTTTAAAGATATACTTTGGGAAAATAAAACAAATGGATTTTTTTTTTCTATACACTATTTCTCAGATACCTGATTTCAGCCTGTGGTTTCAGATAATAAAATTAAACCCAAACAACAACGTTTTCTAAAATATATTAAAATAGTTTAAAATTGATTTGAAGCAACTGCTAGCACATTTCCATGGAGATAGAAAATCAGAAATTTGGGTCAGCACATGCTACTGAAAATGTTCATGTTTTAAGCATGTTGTTTCATTCTAATTGCAATTCAAGAGAGCGATATCATCACTCTAAACCTTTAACCAATTTATCCATTTCAATTTTTGCAAGTAAAATTTAGGCGTAGAATTTGACTATATACACTTGCTTATTTTTCCTGGTTTCACCTCAGATAGAGTTAATTTTCTTCCTAGTAGTTGGTATAGTGCTGTGTTTTGGATTTAGGATGAGAATAATGTTTATAACACGTTGATGTTTTGGTTCTTGCTAAGTAATGTTTATACTAGTCAAGGGCTTTTCAGCTTCCCATGCTCTGCCAGCTGCACAAGAAGCTAGGAGGGAGCACAGCCAGGACAGCTGACCCAGACTAGCCAAAGGGCTATTCCATACCGTATGATGTCATGCTCAGTATATAAGCTGAGGCAAGTTGGCCAGGGAGGCGGCGACTGCTGTTCAGGAACTGGCTGGGCATTAGTCAGTGGCTGGTGAGCAATTGCATTCTGCATCACCTATTTTGTATATTCTTTTATCATTATTATTATTATTATTTTCCCTTCCTTTTCTGTCCTATTAAACTGTTGTTATCTCAATACACAAATTTTCCTTTTTTTTTCCAATTCTCTCCCCCATTCCACTGTGGAGGAGGAGTGAGCAAATGGCTGTGTGGTGTTTAGCTGCCTGCCAGGTTAAACTACAACACTATTTTATAACAAAAGTAAAGATTTAATAGCAGGTGAGCATGCATCTGTAACAAGCATGATGGATAGCAATTGCGTTAAGTTCTACTCAACAATATCATTGCTAGTGATGACCACGGTAAAGAAATCATAACAACACTATTTAACTCACTAAATGTACACTCAGATACTTTGAAAGACAATCCAGGAATTAATAATCCCATTATTAGCTGCTGTTTTCACATGTGCCTTGACCTCCATAGTTGGAAAAACATAGTTTTCCTCTTCTTTTATTAATATGGCCTTCTAGTCATTGTGCGCGCACACACACACCCCCACGCACATGATGCAATGTTCGTTAATCACTTGAGATTAGGATGAAAAATATGTTAGCTAGGCAGAGGGTAAAGACTGAGAAATTTAAAGTTACCTATTTACATGAAACCTTCATAGCCTGACGGCTGTATGAGGTGTGTCAGCTAGTCATGTAACGTACCTACAATGGCAGATAAAAGTCATATAATTCCTAGCATTTTGCCCATTTTTACAATTTTTGAAGTCAGAAACATAAAAAGGTATGCAATCTTTTTTGCTACTGCACAGAGGATTTTAGCTCCCTGTATTAGTATCTTTTTTCTGGCATCCCATGTGACTCTGTTCATTTGACTACAGTTAGAAGACAATGAGTGGATCACTTTTTACATTTAGATCACAAACAGAGTAAGCAGGATAGTTGTGTTTTTTAAAAGATTTGTTAAAAAATTCAAATGTGCTAGCCTTAAAAGTTTCCACAAAGAATTCTAATATTTATTCTCTTGCTTTCTATTTCAGATTACTTAATCAAGTCACATATTCTGAATTTTATCTTTTGGACTTGTGTTTATTTCAGTAATCTGAGACTTTCTTTTTCACTTTTGAAAGGTTATAAAAGACCTGAAACTAAATACAGAAATTCTTCTTGTGTTTAATTTGATTAACCAAATAGAATAATGGCATGCCCTCAAGTATTTTGATATGTATGAATGACTACATTTTCATAAAAGGGACCTTTACTTCTGCAGCCATTCCTCAAGCACAGATTATAGTATAGTAATATCATTGTAACAAGGACGATCTAAGGATAAAAGAAAAATATATTTAAAGGAAGACATGTTATACCTTTTTGGTCAGCTGAAAAAACCCCAGGTATTTAAACAAACAAACATTTAACTGTCTGTATATAAAAGAAAAGAAATCTTATCTCAGGTTGAGATATTTTTATAGAACAAATAAAATGACTAATATTAAGACCCAGTATCTGGCAATGATTTCTTATGGCATAGTTGTTTTGTTGTTTTATTTGTTTTCATCCTCTATAATAGAGATAAATATCTTTTGCAAAATAAAAGAGGCATATATTAATCAGTAGTATGCTGGCTACAGGCAGTCAAGAGGACCATTTTCTAAAAATATTTATTGGGTGGACAGAAAGTGTATTCTCTAGGGAGATAATAAAATACTGCAATATCTTAAAAAAAATAAAATTTAAGAGCTTTCATATGACAGTTTTGAGAAAATTAAATGCCCTTCTATGATAATTCTGAATACTAAAAATAAATTAGAAAAAAAAAAGAATTATCATGTGGAGTGAGTGTTCTAGATGAAAATGCACAAATATCATGTAATTACATATAGAGTCTTTTATTTTTAAGTGTCTAAGCTGATCTTAATAATTATTAAAGAGCACAGAAGAAGTTATATTACTAAGATAGTCAGTTAGCCTGACTGTATAGCTTACAGTTCAATATGAAAAACATGAATGTGTATTTATGGAAGGGCATAGCCCTGACATCCTTGTAGAAATTAGACATCTGGCATTGCAGAAAAATTGGTTTGGGCCTTTATGGATTGCATAAAAGTACTTTATGCTGTATGTGCAGATTTCATCTCCTCATCTCTTCTGTTTCTGAATGGTGTGACCATAACCGTCTATTTTGTTTATTATTTCTAATCTCAATTTTTCATCAAAGACAATTTATCCAAAAATAAATGGGTCACAGCAGTTTCATTTGACATGAATCAGACATGTATCTGACATGTACCCATTTATGCATACAAATACACCTGCAGTTAAAAAAGAGCTGGATAACTTGGAAGAAAAACGGATGTTAAAAAGAAAAATAAACTACAGGTAGTGTAAAAAGGACTGAACTCATCGAGAGAACAAGAATATGAAGAATTACTTTAGAAGTAGAGACTTATGCATATGCTGAGTAAGAATGGGTTACCAGGCCATACATATTTGAGTATATTTTTAAAGAGAGAGAGAAGATATTCACCCACACGCAGAGTGAGGATGAGGACATGATGACAGATTGAAAAGAAAGGATTTGAAGAAGGAAGAGGTTGGTAAGAATAAAGAAAAAGTCTTTTGAGGGGAACACAGATGGAGGGAAGTTAGTTAAAATCTGATTAGTAAAGCAACTAAAAAAAGACAGGAAGGAGCAAGAAAATGTGAAATAATTCTGTATAAAATCAAAAAAAGAAGTAACTGCTTTTTCAAGATAGCAAACATTGTTCAGGCAGAATTTCTTCATGTAAATTTGTGTAAGGACATGGTATGATACTCATTCTGTCATGCATGTGAGATGGATACCTTCCAGAAAACACTTCTCTGAAGTGGTTTTGGAGGGTACTTATTATTTTTTTCTTATTATTTATAAATTAAAAAGAATTTTAAAGGCAGAGTAATAAAATTTGAGAAAATATCTGGAATATCCAGTGGCTAAATTTATTCTCCCACTTTTCTATTTCAGATTACTTAACCAAGTTACATACTCTAAACTTTATTGTTTAGAATGAAGAAAGAATTTACATAAAACAAAAGACAACTATGGTTAGTATCTTTCTAGCCATCCTAGAAAGGAGGGTTAGAATGCACCTTCATTGCCATGCTAATCTTACAAAGATGAAAACAAAAAAATATTTATTGTTTGCATTTCATTTTTAATATTTTTAATTGATTTCAAGTTACTCAATAAATTTTAAATAACATTCCCAATAACGGTATGAGATTGGCAAACAAGTTGATAATTTTATTTTCTGTACAGGAAAGTTTGATATTAGTTTATGACTAAGGCATCTGAATGCAAAGTATACACTGAAATTTCATGCTTCAATATTGTAATGCACAATTCAAGACCTTTAATGCTGGAGATTCAGGAAAGTAGATTACTCATAAATCCTTAGGAGAAAACAAAAACCACCACCTTAGGAAACAGGAAACAAACACTATGAACTAGTAGTCTTAAAATATTGTTTATAAAGAATACAAAGCCATTGCAATAGTTAAACTGAATGCACACCATAGACATAGATTGTGTATAAGCACAAACACCAGGACAACATGATATATTATTAAGCATCTTTGAGTCCAGGACAACATGATATATTATTAAGCTTCTTTAAGTTATGTGAATCAGGTATTTACTAGAATGTAGATACCTTCATTGTACTTTACAATCATTATATTGCAATGTGTGTGGCACTTTTTTCCCTGAAACATAAACATAAATCATTGCTTTTTATACATTTAATGGAAAACCATTGTTAAGGTTACTAGTTTTTTTCTTCCAAGGACGTTTTGAAACACAGTGAGGAAGCTTAATTACAAGAAATCAAATCAGTTTTGTAGGGGTGAAAATAGAAAACATTTCACTGGAATACTTTCATTGGCTTCCTGATTTTTTAGCAGATGTGAAAACATTGGCACACTTTCAGTTATTGACCTACCAAACTGTATTATAAACTGCTGCGTTTCTTTTCTTTGCTTCCTGGGATGTAATAAATGTAGTGCAGATATCAAATAAAATGTAGAGGTATTACTTTAATTTATCTGGTAAAAACTATGCTATCAGTTTTAACCTTTTCTCTTAGCCAATCTTCTCTACATACCACTTCTGTATAATTTAAAACTATCACCATAAAATACTTCCTCTGTGAGAAAATAACAGTTTCCTCTGTGTTGATAAGTATTCCCAATTTACAAACTAAGTTTGTGTTCTGAGGCTTTTGGCCTACAGTGCTGTTACTTGAGATTTCTAATAGTTTGGAAAAAACCCTCTCTCCTATAAGTCTTTATACAGCCATCTCTGTTTTTCTTTTCTGCCTTAATACACAAGTTATGCTAACTTTATTTTTAATGGGAGTCATGATGTAAATATTAAAACTGATCTGTGCAAAGAACTGCATATTTTTATCCTGGTTTAGGTTTTTCCACCTCTTCCATGAGAAGATTTTTGCCCTGGTTTTCAAGAAAATTCTCAACTCCAGTAGGCCATATAAACCTTTCTATAAACTTATGGAAATCCACTTAAAACACAGCTAAGGATTTTCTCCGTTTCTTTTATTTTGCCATCACTATTCTGGAACTTGATGGTGAGAAATGTTTTTCTAATTTTGTACCTATATTTATTAATAAGCATCTTATATTTGATTGCACTGTTCTTCAGTTTAAAAGAAAAATTTTCTTTCAGTTTAAAACAAAGTTTTCTTTGTTCTGCAAGGTGCTACAAGTTACATTCATATCTCAGTCCCAGTTTTGGAAAGCTAAGAAAATATTATTTTGAATACTGCCCCAAATGCGTGATCCTATATCTGTCCTATTTCTATTCTCTTATCACGTTCTTCAAGATCATATACTAGCTTATACTAATGGTGATTCTTGACCTTGTATCATCAATCTACAGATCAGAACATTCCAAAAATTTCTTTAAGACCATGCTTTCTGGGTACAGTTGTTTCACAGTTTGAAGTCCTTTCACATGGAGACATTTAAGGCCTGTGACATTCAAGTCTTTGGGCTCAGCTGTTCTTTTTCTTAGTATATCAAACTTTGCCCTTTTCTTGAATTCAAAGCTTTAATTACAGACCTGCTTTTCTTCCATTTAATTTAAATTGAATCAAACTTCAACACACAGTCCAAGATTGTTTTTTATGGCCCTTCTATAAAGTCCTCATTAGAAAAATAAAACCCAAACATGTCTGAAATAACATCACCTCTTAATGGGTCAATAACTATTTGAAGAATAATTTTTTTTACTATGACATCCATGTCCTTCCATTTTTATTATTTTTATTTTCTACTTAACATCCTGAAAATTAAATTATTTCATAGAAGAATCCATATCCATGGTGTTATTTATCCACATCACACTATGTCCCATCCAAATACACAACAGAAGTCTACCCAAAAAAAAAAAAAGCTGAAAAGCTCAGCCTTGCTAGACTCTTTTATCATACTTTCCCAAAGTGATTTGATGGGAATGTGTTTTACTGTATGAAAGCTAGATGTTTTTACTCCTTCACAATCTCTCGCATCAGTAATGTACAACATTGTCTCCTCATCTTATATTCCTAACTTTCTTAATTATTGTCTATTCTTCAACAACTGTATTCTAGATAAGACAATTATATCATAGTATTCTCAGTATCTTCTCAGTGTCTAGTTTCAGTAACTTAGCTCATTTTGCTGCCAAAGTAAATTTCTTCGTGTTGAACATGTTGGTTTTTTTCATGTAATGTATGCCTAACCAAAAGTAAATGAAATCTGCCCCACTACTAAACTATCACTTTCTGTGATAAAAATTAATATTAATAAGGAAAACAAAGAGAATGACAATCTATTTTTTAATTAATTTTGCTATTAATATTTCTTTATCCACTCTCATGTTATCATTTATCTGATTTTATTTCTCTTATAAAATAAAACTAAGCATAAACTCTGTGCAAGTCTTTCCTTGATTTCTCATTTTGTAGGAGTCACTCCAGCATCAATACAGAAAGCTGTTTCTTTGTTCGCTCATATAGGATCTGTCATTCCAAATAATTTTTGGTAGATATAGCCCAGTGATCAAACATTCAGTCTATAAGACTGTAAGTCTATTACTATGTTTAGAGACTTTAACTTCCTGTATTGGGATTATATGAAGTTCATCATGATACAGGATATAAAGCCTTACAATAAAGAGTTACTTGGCTGTTACAGTGCAGTCATAAGGTCAAGGAGAATCAGAGAAATATACCTTTCTGAGAACAGGAGGTCTCAAAAGATCCCAGAACCAAGATCCAGTATACTTAAACAGTTCCTGACAGTCGTGTCTAATGTGATCTTGAAAACATGCATTGAAGGATAAATTTCAGTGTCCCTCTTGAACTACTTAACTATTTTTCCGATCACTTATGAGCATAGGCAACAACTGTCTAGAAGTTATGTCCTCTTCAAAAAAAAAAAAAAAAAAAAGAAAAATAGGGTATGTAAATTAAAAGATTACTTCTTTAAATGAAAATTCCTTCCTTCCATAGATAATATATAAATTTATTTCAGTATTTCTTTTTTTTTGTCAAATATGCTCTTTGTATTATGCTTTCCAAATTTTCTACAATATTTTTGAAGTGTGCTACCCTAAACATAAACCAGAACAAAACACAATAAAATAAATCATTTCCTCCTCTGACTTATATTTAAAATGATTGGTAATATACCCCAAATGGTATTTTACTTCTTATTTATTTATTGCAACAGTATTATGTGGCAAAGCCATATTTTATTTTTAACCTATTGAAAGCCCAGCTCCTCTATTTTGAAATACATTTGCTTAATCAAATCAATTTTATTTTGATATGCTTTGCCTTAGTGCAGGAATTCACATATAATTTTAGTGAAGTGAATTATATCTCTTGCCTTTTGACTATTTTTTATGATTCTTGCTGCTTCTCATAGATTCATATTATCTATAAATATTTTCTCTCTAACAACAGGAAAGCTGTTTGCAAAAAATACTGACTAGAATGAAGTCCAAATCAAACTTTCTTCATATCCAGCTTGAAAAACTTAAAAAGAATTATAATTAGACTTGCAGTACTGGTTTTGTTGGTTGTTGTTTTGTTGGTGTTTTTTTTTTTTCTTTTTCATTCATTCCTTCAGCTATTTTAGGATTTATTAAAGCTCCTGCTTCACTGCTTTACTCATGAGTTTCCCATGTAGAACACGTTGAAAACCTTACCAAACTCAAGTTATATAAATTCTACTGTTGACATTAGTTGTTTACTTTCTCCCTAAAAGAGGAAAATATGTTTGATTTTATATGGTTTCTTCTGAAATTTATTTTAATATAATTGATTATTGATAGACTGTTCAATAACTTGTTCTACTAATTTTCTACCAGAATTTGAAGAGTTAGTCCATAATTTCCTGGACCTTTTTCTTTCCTCCTGTTATCATGCTGTAAAGGATTTTCAGACAAGTAGCAATAAAGCTGAAGGTTTATTCATTAAAAAAGACTAAAATTCAGATGTTTTGCCTCAAGCAAAATTATTTAAGTGAAGCAATTTTAAGGGAAAAGTTTAATTTGCTTGCAGAGATAGATTTAATTTTACATATGATGGGGACAAGGACTCAAAATTAAAAAGCTGCTTATGATTCAGTACAGGAGAAATATTGTGACCATTTGACTCATCAACAACTCAAGACAAATAAGCTTACCCATCAGCTTTTACACTTCGTGACCAAAGAACAGTGACCATGAAAGTCTTCATGAAGTGAAGTCTTCATGATTTCAGTTAGGATCTATATGACATATTTTTATAATGAAAAATAGTGACAAAAATTTTCTGTCTCTATGTTACTAAAATTCCTTAAGATTTATATTTTGAAAATTGAAATAAATTTTGTTTTGGAAAGTTCAGGTTCTTTAGGATCCCTTGCAGTTTCTAATGTTAGATTCTATCATGTGAATCTGCAGAGGTAACTAGAGAAGTCTAGGCATTAAGATTTTGTAACTTATGCAATAGTCTACAGAAGAAAAACACTTGCAGAGTCATATATCTGAAATGTAAAACTTTTTCAAGAAATGAATATTAATCACACTTTGTAAGAACTATGTAAGTAACAGAAAGAGATTAAAAGACCATTGAAAATTATGTGTGCAGGACAACTAATTTGGAAGGACAGAATTAGGAACAAAATGAGGTGTGTGCTATGTCACTCAAGACACTGAAGTAAGAAAATGAGTAAGGAAAGTTTCATCAGTGGGAAGGCTCAAAGAAATAAACAATTTGCCTGGATTTTTACATACATAAACCGATTTCAGTGTGTCTCTGTTCTTAATTCCCTGACAGTAGAACATAAGAGGACAGATTAAATGAGACCGTGCAGTAGAAGATTGTGCAGTAGAAGACTGTAGATGCTCAGATATAAAAAGGATGTATAAAGACAACAGATGCAGCCCTAGTATATCAGTTGTATAAAGATAAAATGGGAAGGAACTTGGCTCTGCTTGGAAGTGGAAGTATTTGAAGTCAGGAAAAGCTTAATGGGATAGAAAAAAACAGGTATTGTATTATGTTTAAAAGGAACATAACAAGTTATTCTCAAAAGAACAGCAGTGCTTACTTAATGACAATTCCATTGCTCTGAATTCAATTACAGAGTGTATTACTCACTTTTAAAGGACAACGTAAGAGTACAGATTTTACAACAGTAATTTAATTTACTAAATGATGCCAATTCCTTAAGTGGGATACATAAAGATGAACCACTCAGCTTGTTGGCTCTATTTGTAGCATGAAGCCATAAAAGAAGACTTGGTGCTCTGTTATCTCTCAGGGTTGCGTAACATAACTACAACCAAAACAAAATGTGTGTTCCAATACCTTATACCTGAACTTCTTAGGGAAGGTTTTTTTTATATTTATTATGATCCTACTTTCCATGCTCTAGGAATGTATTTTCTTCTTTAATGTCAACAATAATAATGTAATTGTGATGAATTAATTAAACACAATCCAAAAATTACGTCAGAATAGAAAAAATAATGTTTTCAAATTAGAATCAAATTGCTTATACACTGGCTCAACATTTTTGGCAGTTTCTCCTGGATATAATTAGTTGACTAGAAAGAAAAAGAATAGCTTCCTCTGGAGAAAAATACTAGTACTTGCTGTATTTTCAGCAAATAGCAGAAATGTTTGTCACATTTACCATTGGTGATTAATGAATTTCAATTTTTTTCAATAGATTATTTAGAAAGTATTATATATTGAAACATAGCTATGTTTGGAAAAGTGACTATTCCTAAGCAGGGGTTTGGTTTGGTTTTGTCAAGTAGCTTTATTCTGATGCAGTCAGCCTCAGGTCAGGACATAAGAAGGCGACTGTGGCAAATATTATAATTATTATTGCCAGTAGTATTATCTAGTAAAAAATCTGCCAGAAGCTGTTATGCTAGGTGCTGCATGAGCACAGAACTGAAATACAGACTTTTTAAAAGAGTACTTATTAAAATAAGTCAAAACAGAAGAAATGAAAACAGAAAATTTTCTCAGAATTTCACTTGGGAACAGTAGTATCACTCCTAATATATTATCTGGTTGTTTCAATAAAGGCCAAGACACTCGGATCACAAGTCATTATTATATATTAATAGCTGAACCATTCTCTTTCTTGGAAATAATCATAATAATAAACTATCCATATAACCACTCTTAGATACCATCTTTGTGTTGTATTGGAGACAGTATGAAAAATTTTCTTCTACTCATTATGGTCTCAGAAATAGGAAATAAAATAATTCTCTACGCTTTTAAGAAAGAACTGCAGCAAAAGGGCTGGGTTTAGGTCTCATTCTGAATGTAAGTCTGACTTCTATGGGCCAGGCCTATTCCTCATGCACGACTGATTCTCTGTCACATTCCTGGTCAGAAAAAAATTTCCAAGTAGTACTGCAGAAAGAAAGAATTATGATGTAAAAGTGGCACTCTATCCAGGGAAAAAGCCATTGTGTACTCACAAACTTTTTCTTTAGGGGGGAGGATAATATATGTAAACTTAATCTCCTGAATGTATTTGAGAAGAGTAACTGGCATAGCACTTAAGAATATATGCGAAGAGAGAAAGATCAGTACTGTAGTGGTATTAACTACAAGTGAATTTTAAGAGCTTTCAAATCTTTGCACAAAGGTTTTAATTTTTATATTGTTTCCAGGAATTTATTCCAGTGTAATTTCAAGAATTCATTGACTTCTCTACATGGGTAAAAATTACAATGAAATAAGGTAAAAAGATCTGTATCCACAATGCACAATTCTTTAGTCTGAAATAATGGGAAAACAACTCTTCTTTTTTTTTTCCCCCAGTTGTTATACTCAGAAGTAAAGTTTATGCTAAAAATGTTTTTCCTTTTTTTTCATTTATATTTCAAAATTTCCACCTGTCTCACATGGACTATATGCTGCCTTGCTGCTTTAGACTCACAATAACTGAATACCACATCTCATTTAAATACTGGGGTCAGGTAGGAACAGTCACATATAATTTATACAATACCAGATATGACATATGTAATTATTTGCTCCCATACTGTTCATTATCATCTTTTATTTTTGTTTAGTTTAAAGGTGGGAAAAGAATTCAAGAGAAATCCTAAAATATGACATCTCAATAGGTTTCCATCTAATGTTACACTAAAAAATAGATTTTTTTTACAAGTGTCAAAAGGCAACTGAATGCACATAAGTGTATGGATCACAACGGGATTTATTCAGAGGAAGAGAGAAAGTTGGCTGACGTAATTGCGAGACACGTTTCCGTTATTTATCAATGGTCTTGGGAATCTGGAGATGTCCCAGTTGACTGAAAGCTAGGAAATATTATTCCAAATTTTTAGAAGGGCAAGAAGGAAGACCCTGGCAATTATAAGCCTGTCAGTCTCACTTCAGTGCCTGATAAAATTATGGAGAAGATTATTCTGGGAGTTATTGAAAAACACTTGAAACACAATGCAGCCATTGGTCAAAGCTAACACGGGTTCATGAAGGGAAAGTTATGCCTTACTAACTTAATATTGTTTTATGACAAGGTTACCTATCTAATAGATGAAGGGAAGGCAATGGATGGGGGAGGGTTGAGAGATTTTAACAAAGCTTTTAATACTGACTCTTAGAGTATCCTTCTGGACAAAATGTCCAGCATACAGCTAGACATGTAAACAATATGATGGGTGAACAATTGGCTGAAGGGTCGGGCTCAAAGAGTTGTAGCAAATGGGATAACACCTGGCTGGTGCCCAGTCAGTAGTGGTACTCCCCAGGGCTTAGTTTTAGGGACAGTTTTCTTCAGTGTTTTTATCAATGACCTGGACACAGGAGTTGAGTGCACATGAAGTAAGTTTGCTGATGATACTAAATTAGGGAGGAGCCACTGATTCCTTCGAGGGTAGAGAGGCCTTACAGAGAGATCTCGATGGATTAGATTGCTAGGCAATCACCAGCTGTATGAAATTTAACAAGGGGAAATGCTGGATTCTGCACCTGGGTCAGTGTAATCCTGGATGTACATAGAGGTTGGGGGACAAGAAGCTGGAATCCAGCCCTGCAGGATCTGGGGATTTTGGTTGATGGTATGCTCAATGTGAGTCAACAATGTACGCTGGCAGCCAAAAGCCTGGCAGTCAACCATATTCTGTGTGGTGGTGCATCTCCCTCCCTGCCTCCTGGACCACTTTACGATCTCAGTAATTCCCGTCAAGACTTGGCCTTTGTGCAATGAGTTTGGCAGTTAAGTATCCCTTGACCATACCAGAAACTCTTGCATGGCTAAGGTAGGAGTCGCACTGACTGTACCAGGAATAATCAGTCACCCCTTGAGAGCCTTGGAACATATCTTATCTGGGTCATAACTTGGACTGATTGGTATGGGTGGATCTGTACCAGTGTCACTGGAATTTTTGAGAACTCCAGTAATTACTGACCCGGATTGTGACAACAGGATGGAAATCTACTGATGACTAAAGTCAATCATCTCATGACCCTACAAAACAGTGGTACCAAGTGAGACCCTTTGAGCTCTCCTGGACCACAGCGGGCTGCACCAGTATCTCTGAGTGGGACGCCTCTCAGAGTTTGCAACTCTTAAATTTGCAAAGTACAGAGGCCTGGCAACAGGACCTGGGCTGAACTCCGCCCCCCCCCCCCCCCCCCACTCTTTGAGGCTCCACCTTTGCCCATTGGGACAATCATTTGAAGTAAGTTTTTCACTGACCTCGAAGGGAATTTTTAACAGGTGCCTTTATATACATATTGTGTGTGTGTGAATCCATTCAAATATCGTAGTAAATCCTATAATCTAATCACTTTGTAGATTAACCAATGATTAATTACTGCTAAATTCCTGTGATTCCCTCTTTAACTCTGAATGGACCTTAAAATGCTGCTGGCTATTTTCTTTTTTTTTTTCTTTTCTCCTTTGCATATATTCATACATATATATCCATTCACTTAATAAGTAATAGAGTGAACCTTGCCATTGAAATTTGTTAAATCACACTTTTATATATTTCTATTAAAAGCACTTGTTGCAAATATCTTTGACCGTGATTCTTTGAACAACATAACCACTCATCCGTGACATCCTGGGGTGCATTAAGTACAACATAGCTAACCAGTGGAAAGAAGTAATTGTATCACTATACTCAACATTGTTGCAGCCTCATCTTGAGTACTGTGTGCAGTTTGTGGCTCCACAATATAAAAAGGATATAAAAATATTAGAATGTGTCCAAAGGAGGGCAGCAAACATGGTGAAAGGACTAGAGGGTGTGACTTAGTGACATCCCACTGAGAGGGAGTGAGTGAGCGGCTGTGTGGTGCTTAGCTGCCAGCTGGGGTTAAACCACGACTCCCCCCTGGTGGGATGGGGGATAGAATCGGAAGAGTAAAAGTGAGAAAACTCATGGGTTGAGATAAAGACAGTTCAATAGGTAAAGCAAAAAGCCGTGCATGCAAGCAAAGCAAAGCAAGGAATTCATTCACTACTTCCCATCGGCAGGCAGGTGTTCAGCCATCTCCAGGAAAGCAGAGCTCCATCACGCGTAACGGTTACTTGGGAAGACAAACGCCATCACTCTGAATGTCCCCCCCTTCCTCCTTCTTCCCCCAGCTTATATACTGAGCATGACGTCATATGGTATGGAATAGCCCTTTGGCCAGTCTGGGTCAGCTGTCCTAGCTATGCTCCCTCCCAGCTTCTTATGCACCTGGCAGAGCACAAGAAGCTGAAAAGTCCTTGACCAGTGTAAACTCTGCTCAGCAAGAACCAAAACATCAGTGTGTTATCAACATTATTCTCATCCTAAATCCAAAACACAGCGCTCTACCAGCTACTAAGAAGAAAATTAGCTCTATCGCATATGAAACCAGGACAAGACATCACCACTTTGAGCAGCCCACAGGTGCTGTTTTAACTTCAATTTTTCACCTGTAACAGTCGAGAAACAATGATGTTTTCTGTTCTTTCAGACCAGTTTTAATTTTCCAGACTGTTGCCAGTTTTTCAGATGATAAGTTGCCATTACAGTTTTTTGATTTTATGCTTATCAATGGTATCTCAGGATGTCTCCCATTTCTAGGTACCCAGCTGTACTTCAAAGATGCCAGCTGCGCTTTACACGGTTGTTTCTGGTTCCCAGGCCTAGTTCCCAGGCTCACAGCTCACATTAGCATCTCCACCCATCAACACATATCTCCTGAATCTTTCAAGGTAGCTTGGTGTTAAAACTGACCTTTTCAGCATTGCATGAAGACCAGAAGAGTAACTGAAAGAGCAAATTAAGTAGCATAGCATTAATAATGTTTTCTATCCTAATAAAGACTATGGCTCTGTAAAGCTCTGATTGTTTCTGTAGTCTTCCAGTTTGATATACATTTTAAATGGTGTCACCAGGGGTCCATAACAGAACCTTTTTTAAATTGTAGATGCTTCATATCATTAATAAATCATGTTCCAGTTTAGTCAACACATCTTAAATGAAAATTGTTATAAAAACTTTCTTATTTCAAAGGTCAGAAGTAAAGGATTTCTAAACATTCAAAGAAGAAAATTAATAATCTAGGTAGATGAACATCAGTTTAAATTGATGTTCAACAGTTTTCTGAAGGCATCTAATCTATTCTACATATAAAAATTAAAAGGAATGCAGATTTTCCCAGTAACTATCCACAATATGATAACGTGTGGATAATCAAATCAAAAGTGGAATATTAGAACAAATGTGCATTGTGTTGTGTTGTTATGTTGGAATATTTTCAGATTGTTAGGCAAATATAACTTAAAATCTGAATTTGGATATGGTGGGTAATATATCTGAAAAGAAATCAGATGATAATTTATTTTTAAGTTCTAATAATGATATTTACTTGATCAAGATTTTAACAGTGTTTTATTAAAATTTAAAACAAATGCATGGAGGTTTCTTTATCTATAATATTCTCCGGCTCTAAAATCAACATCCAGTGTTCTCGTATATTCACAGAGTATGTCATCTCATCATGGAAATCTGTCAGGTTCATCAGGCAGTGTATGCCCTTGGTAAAACCATGCTGACTGTTCCCAAATTCCTTCTTTCCATCATATGCCTAGACATACATTCAGGAAAAATTGCTCCAAAGTCTTCCTAGGACTGAGGTTATGCTGATTGGCCTGTAGTTCCCTGGATCTTCCTTCTTGATTTTTTTGAATATGAGGGTGACATTTGTCTGATTATACCCCCAGCTTGACTATTTCCCAAAAGATCTTACTCTATTTACTGACTGTACTTATCACAGAATCATAGAATCATAGAATCATAGAATGGTTTGGGTTGGAAGGGACCTTAAAGATCATCTAGTTCCAACTCCTCTGCCATGGGCAGAGACACCTTTCACAGTATCAGGTTGCTCAAAGCCACATCTAACCTGGCCTTGAACATTTCCAGGGAGGGGGCATCCATAACTTCTTTAAGCAACCTGTTCCAGTGCCTCACCACCCTCATAGTAAAGAACTTCTTCCTTATATCTTCCTTATATGCTTAGACAATTTATGAAATAACGTGCATGTAGCCTAAAATCAGTACTGATCTGATTAAGGCCTTATTTACACAAACAGAGATTTGAAGCTATTTCAATCTGTTCTACAACTATGTGCTTAGAGACACTTATTATGGTGATTAAAATCTTTAGAATATGAAAACAAAAATTACTGTGCTTGATCAGAAATAATTTTGCACTCTGGTATTTTGGATTTCAGTCATATCATCTAACTATGTTGACAGTGGTAGCTGTTTGTCAATTTTATTTAAAAATACATACTTGATGAGAAAAGCAATATACAGTTAAACATATTCAACAGGAGAAAAAAGTCAGGGGGATTTAAATTTTCAAAGATCATGGACAGTCTGTAATAAAGTGTAAGATTATAGCATAGGAGGACAGGAACAAGAGAAACACTGTCATTATTTATTTGTGTTACCATAATACTGTTGATTGCATTGCTTTCAGCTTTCCTTTCTGTGCTAGAAAATTGAGCAGCATATTAATTCAGTGTGAGGAAATCTCAGTCAAGAATATTCAATATTTCATGACCAAATAAGAATTCTCTGCTATCTTTACTTTAGTCACTCTTTCACATCCACTCTTCTAGTGGTCATTAATATGCATTGTTCCTCTGACACTCAGAATGAGAAAGGATCCACTGAGAGCATTCGCCAGTGAATTGGCTGGCAAGCTGAGTTAAAGGCCCCATATTGCCTTCAATGCCTGTATCAGAAGAACATAAAGTGTTCAACATCTTGTTGCATTACGAAACACAGACACAAGTTTATGCCTTTATTGCTGCATATAAAAGAAACAAACCCACAACAGATGGTCCTCTAATAGCCAACCAAACAAAAAACCCAGATACATACTTCGAAGTACATTTTTCACAATACATTTTTGGTTTAGCATGTTTTCTATTTCACATCTGTTCAAACACTGGCATACAACTACAATTTGCTCTTGCAGCACACATAGTACAGTAAAGGATCTGCTCACAAAGTAATTCTCAAATTTGAGAGTGAGCATTTACATGCCACAAACCCTTGCTAAATAAGTGGCTTAGCAGACAATGGTTATTATACATTTATCACCTTGATAGTGATATAGATCAGAGACAGATTTGGCTCACATGAGGAAATGTCTGCTGTTTTAAGATACCCAGCTAAAAGCCAAATTTATGGCTTATGTATGAACACTTATGTAAACAAATGTAGAAAAACTGCAGTAATATGTATGGTATATTCCAGATTAGATTAAGGCAGGGGTATTCATAGAGTTTGCAACAATACAGCAAAATTAAGTTGTGGGGTTTGTGTTTTGGTTTTTTTTTCCCCAAATCAAGTGTCTCCTAAAATATAAAGGTGCTCATTTAAAGATTATTCTTAGACTACGTTATTTTACTTCATTTTGCTGCATCAAAAAAGCAGGAATTCACTGCATGAAAGTTTTGTCCATCTTTTTCTGAAATTATATTCAAACTAATTATTTTCTTTTCTAGCAATTCTGTTATCTTCATGCGAGTTACTGCAAGGATATGTATGTATACCAGACCATCATCTATCATACATACATTTTTACATACTACAGAAGTCTGTAATAAGCTTCTAAACTACTTATTCTGATCTGTTTTGGGACTTACAAAACTATCCTGGTGTTATTCCCTACAAAACTTTTAAGCCAGTACACAAAGTCAAGAAATTAAAATAGAGATGCATCTTATTTAGCTATTACATAACAATGGAACTGAAAAGGGGGAAAAAATCAGAAAGAAATACCCTGTCCACCTGCTCAATTGTAGTACGCAAGTATTAGAGTCAAACATTTGTCAAAGCACAATCAAAAAGACTGAAACAGTTATTATTAGCCCTTATAAAATGTCCAAAAATCTTGGTTGCAGTTTCCAAACTATTGCCAAATGTGACAGGCATAGAGGAGGTAATGAACTATTCCCACTGAATTAGTAGATAGAAGAAGCCTTCCACATTTCTGACACCAGTTCAGAGTTTGTTAGCTTACACATTTTTTGTTAGATGTGAGGTTTTCACGGGATGTCAGACTGGATTTTCAAGCCTCACTAACTCTGAAATAGATTATAACAGATGAGCAATACCTTTGAGTGTAAGCATTAAATTCAACACTATCAATAAATGAACCAATTATCCATGTTAAAGTCCTAGGCTTCAGTCTCGCATAGCTTCTCTCCAGCGTTCCAAGCCCCAAGTCCCAGAAGGTCACTGAGCAGATATTGCAGGTGTGACAGATCCATTTTTTTTCTCTGAGGAAACAGGTAACACTGGTGTGCTGAAAGCAACTCACTATGTATCTGCCTGATCCACTTCCCTATCTGCCACGTACTCGCTTCCTCAGAAACTAAGTCACTTGAACTGGGTCAAGGAAGTACAACCACTCAGAAAGCAAGAGAGATTCTGAAAGACAAATCTCTTTCCTTCCCTGCTGCCTCAGTCTCCTAAACTCATTAACCTTAACTGCTGGCCTGGGAACACAGTATTGAATAAATTGCTCCAAGCAGCATTGTATTTTGCTTCTTCTGTCAATCTGGATTACAGTTCTAGCTACCCAAGTTCAGATTTCTAATTGAATTGATTAAAAACAATGGTGGTGCGGTCATGGGAAAAATATTGGTACAAGCTACAGATTGGGGAGGAACTCTCTACAAAATTTCCTCTTTTGTATACAGTTCTATTTTTGAAGAGCATATTTGTAAACTACTTTAACATCTGAAAATTCCACTGAAATTCACTTTAACTATGCTTCCTTCCCTTTCCAACCCCATTTCCATGGTGGTTCATGTTGTCTCTGTCTTTATATGTCTATAACCATAAAAATGGAAATACCATGATGTCCTTTGACAGAAAAGGTGGTTTGTATTGACACTTATAAAGGTGGTTTGTATTGACACTTATAAAACTGTACTTGTTCTTAGTATTTTCCTTCCTAGTGACTACTGGTACAATAGGCAAATACAAATCTGTGTTTGGTCCTAAAGGGCTTCCTTGAAATGTATTTACAGGTCACACAATGCGAGAAATATATATAAATGCTAAAGGTAATATTGCAAGCCTCAAGCATTTAAGAAAACCAACCAGTTCCACCAAAATCATAACTTCAGCCTACAGAAATAATAAATATGTGTATATACATGTAAATAAGTAAAGAAGAGAGTTAGAAACTTTATAGTTGGAAATGCGTGTTCTTTATAAGAGAAAAAAAATCAAAAGATCTGGAACTTTAAGAAAAATACCAAATTTTTTGACATCTCCAAAAAAATTGTGAGTCAACACACTAATACTATGTTTTATGAAAGTCTTTGCTTTTCCCACGTGTCATATTAATAACTTCACAAGCTCTAGGAAGGATGTTCAATTTATCTTCCTGGGAATGATGGAAAAATCCTGTTATTTTCTTTCCCCCCTCCAAACAGACCTGTAACATCAACTTAAAGGACTGACTGCACTTTTTCAAAATAAAAGATCTCAAAATGAACAATGGATGATGGATTCCACTAAAGCCCACTGTATAGTTAGTTTACTTCCACCAAATAGGCATGTCCAAGTATCACAAACAAAGGCAATACTATGGAATTATGCCAGAAATGAATTTAATATATTTTTTAGAAGATTATAAAAATACATTTTAAAGATTAACATGGCAATTAAAATAGTGAACATTTTAAAACATTTTAAAGCATCTGTTTCTACAGATGACTAATGTTTGATGCCATTTCAGTGCTTCAGTCATTCAGAGCAGTAGTTATGTGTCTTTAGAGAATAGTATTCTAAGTTTGTATATGACATTACACTAAAAGTTTGTTTTCTCAAGACAAATTAGTTTTGCTATGTAAGTCCTATGGTGACTGGTATACCTTGAAGGACTGAACCATACTATCAATATGCTGTGGAAGTTCTAATAAACTTTCATCTGTGTTCTAAAATATTATTATTCTAATATTATCATTCAAGTCAAACCAGCTGCTTGCTCACACACCCCTTCCCTCCCACTCTAGTGGGATGGGAGAGACAATCAGAAGAGGAAAAGAAGAAATAATTTGTGGGTAGAGACAAAGACAGTTTAATAAGTGAGCAGGGATGGGGGCAAAGTAATGCAAAGGCAATCACTTGCCACCTCTCACCAGCAGTCTCTCTCTAAGAAACAGCTACGTCGAAAAAACTACCCCCCAGTTTTTATAGTGAGCGTGATGTTACATGGCATCGGATAGCCTTTTGGTCATTTCAGGTCAGCTGTCCCAGATGAGTCTCATCCCAACTTCTTGCCCACCCATAGCCCACTCTCTGGTGGGGGCACAGTGAGAAACAGAGAAGGCCTTGGTGCTGTGAAAAATATGCAATAGCTACAGCATTGGTGTGCTATCAACACTGGTTTAGACACAAATCTAAAACATAACACCCTACTGGCTGCTATGAAGAAAATTAAGCCCATCCCAACCAGACCCAGTGCATGTATTTAAAGAAAACTCACTGTAAAATATTAAAAGCATGCTTCATTAATTTATTTGCAGTGTAGTGGAGATATGAATATGATTTAAAAATCATTTAAGAATTTCAACATCTCTTGAAGATTTTTGAGTCCATATGGAACTACCTTAAAACTGCTAATTTAACTCCAGTATTCAGTACAGAGTACATCATGAAGTAAAGGGCATAATTAAATTTCCCTCTACTGTTATGATTCTCTAGTCACCAGAATGACTCTTGTGAGTTGTTCACAAATAGCATAGTGTTGAGGAACTCCAAGGCTACTCTATACATGTCAAGAGCAAAGGTTTGCAAGGCAAAACCCCAGGAGCAGGCAGCCACCTTTAAAGCTTAAAGTCACCTTTATGCTACCAGTTCTTCTCACCTGTACCAAGCAGTACTTTTTTGTACTTTCCTCAGCAGTACTTTTTTGTACCTTCCTCAGGAAGTCAATACACATTATACAGTATGTTATTTACAGAGGTATGATCATAATATTTTATGTTTTATATATATATTTAGTGAAATTTTGTCTGAACGGAGATACTTTCTTCTCATAGTAGAAGCTTTTCTCTAAGTAAACAATATGATGTTTTAGCTGCTATGGGCTGAGGACCTGTAGAATTTCAGGTTTTGGTATAAGGCAGGCAGGTATATTTAAATGTGTTCTTGTGCATGTGTAGGCATATATATACATTTGCATTAAATTCTGGAACACAAACCAAATACATATAGCTAATAACCATGTTTAATACACTACATAGACATTATTAAGTACAGAGAAAATTTCAAGTTCATGAAGAAAAAATCTAGAATGAAAATTATCTTGAGCTGGAATCTTGTATTCTAAATTTTACTCTGAAAGGAATGTTGTGAAATTCTTGAGAGGTAGCGTAACTGGAAACCAGAGACCATTACCTAATTGCTATAATTGATGAGCAGTAGCCCCACAACAAAAGGTTGATGTAACCTTTTTTTGGGGTATTGGAAATATTGTCCAAGGTTAAGGCTATTCAATTAACAAAAGCAAACATTCTCTTGAATAATAAACAGAAAGTTAAAAAAAAAAAAGTCAGCAATAAAATTTAGAGTTCAAATCAAGATATTTTATTTTGAAATGTGTTGGTTATTGTTAACATACAATCCCTTTCTTATCCTTTTTCTACCAGATTTTTCTTCAAGCATCTTGGAAAAGCCAAACATTAGTTTTCTAAAAAAAAAAGAAGCTCAGTTAAGAGATTTCATATTCTTTACATCCCCAGCTTCTTAAGAGTTAATCTTTGTGTGTAGTTTTTGTGTGTCTACTCCATGAGTCAGATAACTCCACGAGTCAGTTCCCAGCTTCTGTTGGATTTCTAAGGTTCTAACCCACCTTATATGGAAAGATCCCTTATGCTCTTCCCTAAATGTAGTTATTATAAGAACAGCTAAGCTCTAGATTATTAATATGACCCACAGTCATGTGACTTCTACTTTATAATAGATATAAAGCCTGAAATGCTCAGGATTAATCTAAAAAAAAGAAGTTTCTGGAGTTAATTCTGCCACAGGATATTTTTCTCTATACTACCAACAAATAGTACTGGTGATCATCTCAAGTATTAGATATTGGCCTTGGGCAGGATCCAAACACCAAACATCTTACCTTTTGTGTAATGGTATTACCTTTTGTGTAATGGTATCCAACCTGAGCACCAGAGGATGTGACATTAAGCTCATCATTAATGAGATTTTATTTCAGTCACTTGCTGCATAAGACCTCTCAATTAATGTAAATTAATTACAATTTAAAAAAATGTAAATAATGATTGTGGTAGTTTAGCTTTTTTATCACTTCATCAGCTGTTATATAATCACATGTCCAAAACCTAAATGTAGCATTTGTGGAACTGCAACACAACAGATACTATTATTTTCAGACCATTTAGCAACATCAGGTAAAATTTTATTGTCATTGATTAGCTCCAAAGTGATGGGCTCAAAATGTTCACAAGAAAAACTATGTTAAATGTAATTCTTAAAATCTGGAGCTACACTCTATTTATCAAAGGAATCACGCTAGGTCTACTTATCCAATATTTCAATGTAGCTCTTTAGCAAGAGAGCTGTGTGCACTGCAGGCAGCTATTCTTGTAGCCATTCATCCAATAACTATCATCAAAAATAAGCTTTTGACTTACTACAAATGCATTTAAAATTAATATTCCAAATCCAATTATATTTTTTATTTCCAATAATGATTCTTTGAATTCCCATACAATATTAAATCAGGCTGTTAATGCAGTTTCTAAGTTTTCATTTCAAATGTTAGTTTATACAGTCTATCAACTTTGCCAACTTCTCATAGTTTTTATAGATCTGAATTATAGTGTCTTACCTTTTACTGAGAAAAAGCATCTTCTTCTTCTTGTCAGAAGTAATTGAACCAAAGTGTAAGAATAACTTTCTTTATCTGTAAAGTGAAATACCAGCACTGAAAGAAATGATCTACCCAAATTCTTATACCAAATTAATGGAATAACTAACCTGAAATCAGCTAATGTCATATCTAGAAAAAGTCTAAGTCTGATGAGTTGATATGTTAATATGACTGTATTGTCAACAAGCCTAGTCACATTAGTTTAATTGTGCATTTCTACGTTTTCTGTTTTGCATGGACACTCAGAGTGTTAAGAAGTGGAAACTAATTTACTGAGCTATTGGAATAGAGTAACACTTGTGCAGGGAATCAAATCTCTCAAAGAGGATGGTCAGTCACTGTCTGGTGGCAATGAGACCCTCTGCTGCAAGGATTCTTGCACAGGCATCTTCAGCTGGACTGGGAGAAACTCTTCAAACCACTGTTCTATTCACTGCTTATAATCCATGTGCTCCCAGGTCCCATGTAACCACCTCAACACATGCATCACTTAATACACCTTAATCACTTGATACATCTTAACTACATACAAGACATCTCTTAAATATCTTAGCTATATACAAAAGACTAACATGGTTATTCCCGAAGAAATTGTTTCTACTAACTTTTTACCAATATTATATCTATGCACACCTTGATCACTTCTGTAGCAAGTCTTTGGGACACTGCACCCACGATGTTAATCAACATTTAGGCATGTAAATTGTACTAGATGCAGTAACAACCACACCTGGGGGTGTGGGGGAGAAATTATAGAATTGTCCAAAATTCCCACCTGGAGGGTTCCTGTCTAATATTAATAGTGAAGGTCCACCTTTTTTCAAGTTGGTCTGTTGTCTCACACCAGTCTACTACCTCATCTGTTGAAATGATTGGCTGGGGAGTTCCTGGAATACCCAAGGAATTAACAATTTAGGTGCCTGTCAATAAACATACATCATAGTCCTGATACCCAACTACACCAGAACTATAGCTGAAGAACAAATCTGATTTTCAGATTTATAACTCACTAATAACTTAAGTCCTATCACTCTTGCCACATCTGCAACCACATCTCTAAGTGTAGTGGCCTTTAAAACTTACTACAAAGCATTCACTGTGTCCACCCTGTTTTCATCCTATCTCGTACTCTATCACAGGATAAGTAAACACTACAATGTCCCGCCTTTTACATATTGGGCAATAAAGCTCCACTCCTCTAAGAATTTGCAGAGTGCTTAATATAGCTTTAAGTTCATGGGCTATCTCAGTGACATTAAAATGACTTTATAGGGAGCTGAAATTAAGCACATCTGTAAATTGGCTTAGGACTATTGCATAATGATTACCATTCATGGCATGATTAATGCTTTTTACCACATGCATAGATAGATTATACAATATTCTTTCTAAGAAAAACACAAGATTACAGGAAGCACTTTACTATTTTATTTTGTAGATTAAAGAACTTTGTAGCATGGTAGAGAAAAAAAAATTCTATCAGCGATGACTTTTCCCTCATCCTTTCACAGCCTGATTTCCTCTACGCTAAGCCCACAAGAGAACCAGAGATATGGTTCTCTTAGAAAAGCCAACAGTGAATACTAAGCTAAGCTGAGAATCTTGGGTTCATGTCCTAGTGCATTAAAAGCTGCTTATAAAAAAAAGCTGCTTATAAAAAAAAGCTGCTTATAAAAAAAACTGCTTATAAAAGCACTTCATTTGGGCATTAGCCACTCTTCTTTTTAAAGGCATTACTACAAGGCAAGTCTTAAATTAGATATATACATAATCGTACTTGCATGCAACCAAAGGTAATTTTAAGAATCCTTTTTCTCAGAAGGTAGGAGATACTTTGGGTGCTATAGTTTTGATTTTTTTTTAAACCAAAGTGGCAACAACAGCTTTTCAAGAGTAATAAAGAAACAAGACTATTGGTGCCAGGGAATATTTTACCTTAAAGACTGTCAAAGCTTAACCAGAGAAGTGCCACTGGTAGTGACTAAAATCTTCAAATCTGGATGCTTATTGTTTGATATTTAGTTTCATATTTAAGTATGAAAAGTTATTTGAGTCCTTAAGTGTGAACTAGATCACCTACTTTTGAAAATGTTGCCTACTATAACATTTGTGTTCACAACAGCTGAATGTCTAATATTCCTTTTATTAAGGTTTTTAAGAATGATCTGTTGCTCACTGAGGCAAAGGTCTCTGCTGCTGATGCAGCTAAAATTCATGAAGCAGTGAAGAAGCTGTATGACCTCTTGAGCAGTGATCCACACTTACTGCAACAGCCATGCAGAACAGATTTTTTTCTTTAGTAGAGCTAGAGATAGTTTCACTTTATTAAAATCTAGAGACAACACACCCACTCTGCTTTGCAGAAAGACACTTTAAATATCCCTTTTTTGTTTATTTACTGAGTGATCATGCTTGTTTTGCTACAACAGCTTATGTTAAATAATACTAATCTTTATAAAACTCTCATCTTTCCATGCAATATCAGCACATTTGCAAAGTATGGTGATTGTTCCTTTTTGTCCTTTGTCCCTTATTGTCACGTACATGATTTGAAGATGAAGCACAGCATCTCCTTTGGTGATAAATGGCAGATAAAAATTTTCTGTCACAGTTAGTACTCAGACTGCAGGAGGTTGAATCATCACTATATGTATTAGGTGGTGTAGAATCTGACCTCACATGTAAAATCAAAATAGAAGCCCTTCAGGACATAGAGTCATAGTATCATTTAGGTTGAAAAAGACCCTCAAGATCACCAAGTCCAACCATAAACCTAGCACTGCCACGTCCACCACTAAACCATGTCCCTAAGCATCACATCTACCTGTCTTTTAAATACCTCCAGGGATGAAGACTCAACCACTTCGCTGGGCAGCCTGGTCCAATGCCTGACTACCCTTTCGGTGAAGAAGTTTTTCCTGATATCCGACCTAAACTTCCCCTGGCACAGCTTGAGGCCATTTCCTCTCATCCTATCACTTGTTAATTGGCAGAAGAGACCAACCCCCACCTCACTACAAGCTCCTTTCAGGTAGTTGTAGAGAGTGATAAGGTCTCCCCTCAGACTCCTCTTCTCCAGACTAAACAACCCCAGCTCCCTCAGCTGCTCCTCATAACACTTGTTCTCCAGACCCTTCACCAGCTTTGTTGCTCTTCTTTGGACATGCTCCAGCACCTCGATGTCCTTCTTGTAGTGAGGCGCCCAAAACTCAACACAGTACTCGAGGTGCAGCCTCACCAGTGCCAAGTACAAGAGGATGATCACTTTCCTAGTCCTGCTGGCCACACTGTTTCTGGTACAAGCCAGGATGCTATTGGCCTTCTTGGCCACCTGAGCACACTGCTGGCTCATATTCAGCTGGCTGTTGACCAGTATCCTCAGGTCCTTTTCCGCCAAGCAGCTCTCCAGCCACTCCTCCCCAAGCCTGTAGCATTGCATGGGGTTGTTGTGACCCAAGTGCAGGACCTGGCGCTTAGCCTTGTTGAACTTCATACAATAGGCCTCGGCCCATGGTCCAGCCTGTCCCAATCCCTCTGTAGAGCCTTCCAACCCTCAGGCAGATCAACACTTCCACCCAACTTGGTGTCATCTGAAAACTTACTGAGGGTGCACTCAATCCCCTTGTCCAGATCATTGATAAAGATATTAAAGAGAATTTGCCCCAATACTGAGCCCTGGGGAACATCACTTGTGGCTGGCCACCAACTGGATTTAACTTCATTTGCCATAAATAGGTTTGCTTTGCTTTATGCTTTCCTGGGTATAAATGACTATTCAAAGCGCAAGAACGTGGAGAAACAAACACCATTATTTTGCTTCTTACAGCTTTGCGTCTAGTACAAAAAGATGACTGATTTAAGGAAACAAATTTTAAGAAAATTGAGGATAATGGGTACATAATTTTTACAGCACACCACTCATCAGATGATGTAGATGTGGAAAATGATTTACCATAAACTGGTAACTTCCCAGTGTAAGTACACCTTTTTTATAATACAAAGAAGACCCATAATGAGAATAAGATAGAACGGCATTGACACTATCTTTTAAAATATTTTTTGACATTTATTTTTAATAGAAAGTTTATATCAGAGGAAATAGAGAACAGCAGATAACATAAGTGAAACAAAAAATCCAGAGGTTATTACTATGTTTTCAACAATCCATGGATCATTTTTTTCTCATCTGCGACTCAAGAGAGGTATCAATTATATCTGTCTGTGTAACAGAAGAGTCAGTTTATTCCACAGCTGTCTTCAAATGAACCTCCAGCTTCCAATCCCCTTTAACCTATTGCCCTTTGTCCTCAACATTCCCCTACCTTTTATCTTTCCCTTTTTGTATATATTTCTGCAAAGCTGAGAAAAGAATACTTCTAAAGGTCTATGGGTTATCTGACGATACGGTTTACGAGTATAACAATATTTTTTTTTACCTTTGCCCACAAAATCCTGCATCTTTATACTACATTTTCACACCTAGTAATTAAGAATCATCGTTTGTAGCTTACAATGCAGGAACTAAGGGTTGTTTGTTCAAAGGCAAATACATGGGAAGCACAATGTGCCTCCGGTGTATGGTATATGCAGTAGACCATACTGTTGTTAAACAGCAGGACTTCAAATACACACTGCACATGATGTGTATTCAATCAATTTTAAATATTCTTTGCATATATTGCAACCACTAAATTGACTCTAAGTAAGACAATCTTTATTTGAGCATTGGATTTGCTTCTAGGTCAATAGAAAGATCAATAATAAAATCAAAATGCTGGGCCATTGACTGCCAGTCTGAAACAATAAATTAAAAAATAATTTTTGCTCTTGAAACTACAGATGCTCCTCTTTCCTCATCTTAAAAGGAAGTGAGCCAAATGACTATTGCTTTCTTATTTAAATAAAACTATATTTAAATAAATAAAGTTTAATAAAATAAATATAAATATAGTTTTTAAATTAAACTATATTTAAATGCGTGACTTGAAAGTAGGTTAGAGAGTTTTCTGTGGGAAATCTTTTTGCCCAGTTGAGTACATCTGGAAACAGAAAATATGCAGACAATCCCATCTTTTTTAAACCATCATTATATCTTAGATTATAATTTATATTAAAAAAAAATTTAGTAATATAACATCTTTCAAGATGGTAGCGTAATATACACAGCATAAGACTACTGTTGCCTACATTGTGTTAATCTAGTTCAAAGAAAATAATTTGAAGTATGTACATCAGAAGAGATTACAATAAAACCTCAAACTCTGGATATAGTATAGTTTATGGAAGAACAAAATATAGGAGAAATATAATTAATTTTGAACTATTCTAACCTTCTTAATGAAATGTGTATGTTCTAAGATAAGCTCACATTAATTAATATTTATTGTAGGTAAGTATTTAGGCTTTGTTTTCTGGTCCCCCTGAAAATCTATACTTTGTGTAATGTTTCAGACAGATGGCATTTGAAGCAAAGAGGTTTTTACAACATTAAACAAGTGCTGTAAGAGCCATAACAGACAAAGACATACCATGTACAACTGTAAACCATTTACTTTTGAATATAGTACTAGGTACAAGCTAAGATATTGTCAGATTAAAAACAATAAAAAAATAAAGGAAACAAAAAATTAAGTTTATCTTTAGATTGCCCCTATAAAAGTCTCATGGGTATAGTCATTAGAAACATAGAAAATTGCCCATCCATTCCATGTGCCATTCTTCTTTTCCTGACCTTTGGAATTTTTTATTACTACTCATCAATTCTGAGTGCCTTCCAAGTAAGAACAATCATTACTGCAAAATCTGTAGCAGGTTTCACACTCATCCATCTCCCACAACACAGTCTATTTCTGTCTCACACACCACATAAGACAGAACCTTAACTCGAGCTCTGGTGAGTGATGGGGAATATTTGACAATATTACCACGAAAAAACCCTGCCTTTTCTACAATGAGAAGTCTCGCATGATGGATTGTGTGTTATCTTAAATTTGAATTACAGTAGTAGCAAAGATCAAGAGTAAAGAAACAGTATGGAAACATGAAATTAGTGACATGATACAAAGAGTCCTTTGGTGTCTGTAACAATATATAAGACACTGTTCTTCTGCTCTATTCAGAAAATGCATTAAGGAAACAAGTCATCTCATATATTTCTCTGCTGCTTAGTCAGCATACAGTTTATCAAACTCAATCTCTGAAAAGCATCAAAGTGAGAAGCTCAAAATAAAGATTTTAAACTTGCTTGAGATTTTAAATTCATCTTTTAATTGTTAGGGACCTGCAGGTACCATGAGGCCTGGCCATCCCTGCCCAAACCTCTGGGGTCTCCTGCCACCCTGCCAACAGCCTAGAACTCCATGTCAGCCCTCCAGGGCCATCAGCCCCTGCCCCAGTGATGCCACAGCAGGGCCAACCTCCACCTCCCCACAGCCCTGCCCTGCCCAGCCATGGGTCCTACCGAGCCAGGCTCACGTGCTGCAGATGTCCCAGCCTAGCTTCAGCCTGTCCCCTGTCCCCGCCCCCAGGGAGGTGCCCAATTCCTGGGTCTGGGGCTGCCCCATTTGCCCCCCAGCTCCTCTGGGGGTGATGGCATGGGCCCTAGCTGCCAGGCCCTGCCCTGACAAGCCCCCTGGGGTCTCCCTGACACTCCTGGCCCCCAGCCCATAGGGAGCCGTCAGCCATGCTGAGCCCAAATATTAACATAAACTTGCTAAGTTTAGTCCATACTAAAGTTCCTTCACTTGTACTTTTCATTTGCCCTGTGGGATCTGCTTGATACGATATGCAGGAAAATATCACAGTCAAGAAGAGAGAAGAGGATATTTACTATATTATTAAGAAACTCAGAATATAGTAAAATGAATTTTACTACCCAAAACTACAGAGTCTATGCATGGTTTCGTTGAGAAATGTCACATTAAATTAACTAATCAGAGTCTGGTAACACTGACAACTGGCCAAGCACTGTGGCTTCTTGGTGTGCTCAGTTCTGTGTGCACATAGGTGTACCAAGAGGAAGCATGAGAAAACTTCATAAGAAAACTTCTTTGGCACCTGGATTGCTTATTTATGTCATTTAAACAAATGCTTATATCTTCCTTGTTTTATCAGTTTTGAAACTTTCGCTGACAATCTCAGACTTTATCTTGTCTGAATATGCAGCTCCTTCAGCTTTAGAGCAGATTGTCAGAGACAAACCCTGTCAAGGGAGCTGCCGAATGCATTGGACTTTGGCCTGTGGGGATTCTGCCTTCCCACACCCCTGGAGGTGAAACTGGTGCACTGTCAGATGCAGGAAGTTTCTCCCATCTCAGCGTGATGGATGTGGCTGTTGCTGTTCCTGTTGTCAGGTCTGGGCAATAGCGAGATTGAACATGAATTCCAGAGATGCAATTGAAGAGATGAGTTCCAGAGATGCAACACACACCCTCCCCGCCAGCGTTTCTGGCCACAAAAACTAACAGACAGAAAGCAGTGTCATCATGGCACCCCATAAACACCTACAGCTCTCACATACATGAACACAGCCAGCCAGTGCTGTTGTTTTCTCTGCTAATCAAGTTTGGAGTTCACACCTGAAAACACACACACCCCACACACAAACACACACAGAGGATTGAACCTCCCTAGTGGAAAATACACTCCAGCCTCTACAGCTGCAGACATCCCCAACCCACAGACTCCCTGTAACCTGAGTCCCCTTCTCCAGGTGCTAGCATCTAGGTATATATACACAGAGAATAGACAGTGAAATTGCACAGAAAATAATGAAGAACATGATTTAATGAGAAGATGGAACAGCCTGCAGTGATCAGGTGCAGGGTGCAGTCAGACACGTGTACTGATCAGCAGCTTGTTTACATACAACCAGCCCCTTCTATTCTCCCCTTCTCTCCATTTTCCATGCTTGTTCTTCTGTGATCCACTTTGATCCCTCCCTTTCTCCAGCCTTGTCTCCTGCCAAGAAGCCCATCCTAAATTACTTTTTTTCCTATTGCTCCCAGTTTAGCTAAATCCATATCCAAATTTAATATTTCTGATAGCCCTTCTGTGCCTAAGCTTTACAGGAAGCCTTCATTATATGATAACAGGCAGGATTCCAGCCAGTTTCAACATAGCACGTTGTAGTTAAAAGAGAAAATAAAAGTACTTACTGGACTTTGAACATATTCTTGTCAGCTTCACTACTGCATCTTTGAACCTCAGAAATTCATCCAGCTTTCATCTAGTTTTCCTTTGACCTTTCTGGGAAGACCATATTTCCTTCTACTTTGTTAAACTTCACTTTACTAATTCAGAAGTTGTAACTTTTAGCAGGAAAATGTACATTAATAGCAGAAGTGTACTTGCCAAGTTTCTGCCAGGTTGTCTGGAAATTTCATTTTTATGGACAGGATCTATATTCTCACTGCTTTCATCTGGCAGTCATCCAGCTATAAATTCTGAGTCAGTCCCAAGGCTCCTAGTCAGAATAGTACTCACATTCTACTCTACTTTTTACAGTTAATTTTAAAAGTGTTTTAGAGCACCAGAGATGTTCATAGATGTTAGGGTAACTATAATATACGTGCTGTCACAAGCTGCAGAGCCAATGGTTCTTACTAACATAACTGAGATTTCAGTGTTGAAGGCAAAAAGCAAACCTAGACTTGCCCATGGGAAAATCCACTTGCCTGTAGAAAAATCATTGCGCTGCAGAAATGTCAGTAATAGACAACGAGCTCAAAACAGAAGCAAACATCCATGTCAGGGTCTGAAATGCACCAAATAGACCTTAACGGCCCTGGCCAGCTTTGACTGAGTCCTCACACACCCTGTCTACCCATGGGCCCAGGATATCCATGTCAATCCAGGCCTGGTGTGACCTATTGTAGGTGTGCCTGTCTCCAGCTGTGTCTCCTGGACAGATCTCTCAGACCTGCACCCCAGTTAACTTGTCTCCAATCCCTGTTGCCTGGATGTACCATTTGGGTGTAATTCTCAGACCACCATTTTGTAACCCCATGCTCCTGATGAGAACTCCTGGTCGATCTCAGCCTTGGCTCAATGCTCACCAAAAGTATTGGGGGCTGTTGGCAGGCCCTGTTACTGGCTGCACTCAGACCTTGCAGGACAGTGCCCATGGGGGGAAACAGCTGCCCCTGGGGTTGCTGCTGTGCCTGGCTCAGTCCTGAGGGATTTGTCAACCCTGGTTGTTCCCTGGCAGTCAGCTCAGGTCTCTGAGCTGAACACAATGGGGACTGGCCCACAGCAGTGCAGGGCCTTGCCCCCATGGCTTCGTCTAAGTGACCAGCCTGGCTCCGGGCTCTGATCTGCCCATAAAGCCAAAACATTGACCAGCCCCAGGCTCATGAGTGAACCCCTTCTCCCCAGTCGTCCCTGAACTCAGGGCTCATTAGGGGCAGTTTGAGCAACTTCCCACCTCTGGGCACATCAGGAACAACCTGGATGCCCTGCCCACCTCCTAATGTTGTCCCTGCCATGGTCCTGACCCAGCTCCAAGTCCCCTTTGCCATGTCCCTGTCCCAGCATCAAGACTCTGCCCTGACTCTGTATCAGCTCCAAGTTCACCATCCCACTCCCAAGTGCTCTTTGCTGTGGCCGTGCTGTGACACCATGGCCCTGCTATGACCCTATCCTGGTTTTGAGCCCCAGTCTGAGCCATGTCCCTTTCCCAGTTCCCTGTCCCTCCTCTGCATCTCCTGAAATAGACCACTGATGCCTCATAGCAATCAAATCACTGTACCTCACATCACTTCTGAGCCCAGATCTCTGTGAAGTGGGCGGACAATACTTGCTGGAGAGGGGGGCTTCTGTCAGACCCCTGAGGGCACTAAAAATAGTCACTGCCCCTGATCAGCCTTCCCTGGGCCCTCCTCCAGTCCCTGTCCATGGCCCAGGACCTCATTTCAGCTCAGGTGTGGTTGTCAAGTCCTGACCTGAGCAATGTTGTAGGTGTGCCTTTCTCCAGCCCAGTCTTCTGGTTGCACCCTTTGGACCCCCACTGTAGTCTCACCTCTGACCCTCTCTCTGGCCTAGCATCCTAGATGGGACTCAGCCTTGTGCTGTAGACAGCTAATTTATTATACGAATCCCTTGGACATAGGTTGTAGCTTGTCTCCAGCCCTGTCTCATGAATAGACTCTGGATCTGTGTAATATCTTGCCTCCAGACTTTTCTCTGGTGCCATGTCCTGCTGCTGTTGGCTGGACACTCCACATAGACATGGACCTGATCCACCAATGACATGCTGTGTCTGGGACTGTTGATATCCCTTTTACCAGTACCCATGTCCACCCACCCAGATCAGGTGCTGTAGAACTGAGCACCATCAGCACTGGCACAGCTGGCTTCTATGTCATCGCTCCAGCTAAAGCAGCCCATCTCTCACTGCTTTCACTGACACACTAAGCTTGGGGTAAAGCAGGTAGACATGCAATTTATTTTGAAATTAGTTTATACAAACTTCTAGTCATTGCATGGAGACTTGTGCTGATGTTATGAAGGACAGAGACTATGTCCCTCCAATCACCTTGCAGATGGCATGGAAGAGATACTAATTCATTTTTCACATAATGCATGGCCAATTCAGCATGAAGACCCAGCAGTAACTGTGATGCTATGTTGCTTTAGTAATCACCTTTTACTATAATAATCTTGTCTATGTTATAGTACTAATAAGTTTTAAACCCAGTTTAGCTTTTGGATTATAAATTCCTTTACATTAGCAAACAGGACTGAGGCTAATAAAGACTACATTGGAAATTGTCTAGTATGCAGGCATTCATGGTTTCTGAGTTGAAATCTCTACTCTGTTGACAGTTCTCTTCCACAAGCTTATTGAAATAGAGCATATTAAAGATAGACAGTTGTTTTATTAAAAAAACAAAACCACACAAAAAAAAACAAAACCAAAGAAACAGAAAAATCTGAAATTTCATGCAAAATGTATTATAAAATGTTGATACAACCATTTTTTCCCTTGTTGTACACTGGTCATTTCTTTTAATAGTCTTTTTGAACTACTTTCTATCAACATACATTAAAAAAAAAAAACCAAACACTGTAACTATCCTCCCAGCAAGCATGCACAGCATTTGTTTTTTCCATTGCTCTGTTCCATCTGTTATCTGTGCTAGAAGACCTATTGAAGGTAGTGAGATACATCCTCTGTATCCACCATTATCTGCTCCCAAAGGAAATACGGTACACAGAGGGAAGGTGTCACTCACAGCAATACGAAGTCAGGATATTTCTGAAGCATTTTTACCAGCACTGTTAATGCATCATGGAATCCATGTGCTCCTTGTTACTGAGACAATTTACCAAGAATCAGGCTTTTAATATGCGTGACATTACATATTCTTTCACATTTTAATATATTATTTACTTATTTATGCATATGTCTATATGTAGGCTGTTGAGAACTTTAAGGCATATGCTATTGGAAGCATTTACTGTATCTGCAGTATGAGAACATACAAGTCTTTTCCTGTTCTTAGCTGTACAGTGTTCATGCTGTAATGAGGTACTCACTCATCCTGCATAGATGAACTTTTCTGCCATGCTGATTCTTTAACGTAAGAAATATAATTGGCTATTCAGACTTCCTGAAAGTAGCTGAAACACCACAGACTTCAATCAGTTCATTCCACAGGCTCAAATACAGATGAAGCTATAGGAAATGAAAGACAGAAGAGCAATGTTATCTATATTGCAACCTTTTTGTTCAGTTTTCAGTCTGAATGCAGCTTACACTCTGCAGTCAATGGAAAGACTAGTTCTAAAGCACAGCACCACTTATTGAAGGTTGTGATCAGATTCTTTATAAGAACCATCTAAAAAAAAAAGGGAAGATTGTTTCTGAGTTCAAATTAAAGTTCTTTGACTGTATTTAGGGATACCTACCTACTATCTAAATGTGCTCCTATAATATAAGAGTTAAAGTTATTGTAATATAAAATAGGACACACATTGTTACCGCACACAAGAGATTTGATTAAAATCATTGTGACCTCTGCAATTCCTACCCTAAACTACTGAAAGCCATTGTTGGCTTTTCAGCCATTTCAAATGCATAGTGCATTCGAGTTGTAAAGCTCATGTGCTACAGTTGTTACTTCTATTATATTATTCTGGTTTTTTACTTCTAAAACAAGAAGAATAGCATATTTTATTGAAAATGGAGGCAATCTATAATGAAGATAGTACAAGAGATCATTACAATTTTTTTAAAATTCAGTTTGACTGTAAAGGAGGCAGTTGACTTGCATTTTATCTGGCACTGAGGACTAAACAATTCATTTACATTTTCTGAAGAAAACTGGGCATAGATAAAGTCTAGTTGGTTGAAGATCAGTCCTGAAAGAAATAAAATAATGTTGGTATGATGGCAAAGCTAATAAAAAAATTTAATCATTCAGATGCTCTTTGCAAATAAGCTTTAGCATTTGGACATCTGATAATTATTTAGATGACCAATTGATGAGTGCTGCTTATTTCAATGGCAAATTAAAGACACAAGGTACACGTTCTGCAGAATGCACAATGTTGAGAAAAGATGTACAAATATGTGATGGGAGACGGGATAAAACAGGATGGAAAAGTAAACCAAATCAATCAGTAGCTCTATCATGTTGCCCAAATTATATCAATATATGGCCTGACAGTTTATTTAAAAAAAATAAAAAAGAAGAAAACATTAGTTAGTTAAATCCATATATAGTAACGTTATGTTACATGTGACGTCCTAAATTCATGTCAAGTCTTTCAGCTGTTTTTCAGTGGCTTTCTTGACTACTCTGTCAATTTTCTCCTTCAGAAACAGTTGAAACTTGCAGCAGATAAAACTTTATTATCTCTGGTTGATTGAGATCTGGCAATTTCTTCAGTTTAGAAAAGACTTTAAAACATTTAGAACTTTTTTTACACAAAATAATCAAAATAATAGAAAACAAGGTTTAGAATGGTTCCTAAGCTGTGTCTAGTTCAAACTCTTGTTCCAAGGCAAAATGAACTACTCATCCTTATTTTTAAAGGACTCTGTTTAATATAAAATGCAATAAACCCATAAAAACTGCTAAAATATTAATCTGTTGTCTGAAATATACCTTATTGTTCCTCTCCATATAAAATATTGATATTGAATCAGATGAGCTATAGTAACTGTTCCACACCTGTACTCTGCTTTGCTACATAGCTCACGGTAAACACTCTGATGATGATCTAATGAAGCTGCTGACAAAAAAGTAATGGCTGATTATATAACAATACCAGCTACTACTTACCATTGTTCCAAAAAGCAACATAACCAGTTGCAAAACCTTCTTCTCAGTATTAGCAAATGGACAGATATCTGCCTTCCAAAGCACTGAATTACAGAATATATAGTAATAATTAAATTTTCTTCTTACCTAAACATATCAGAAATACTGGTATGAGTAAATAAGACACAGATGACTGGAAAGATGATGACAGATAAAGAAAAAAGTTATTTGATAAATGAGATAGGCTAGTTAGGAAGAGTTTGAATATCTTTGATGCTTAGCCTGAGCCAAATCTAAATGTCTCTTTTTGATATTTCATGGTATAAGGATTACCACTTCCTTCCTTATAGGGCAAAGAAGTAAAAGGAATAGTGCAGTAAAATGTGATCATTTTTATACCAGCACAATGAGATAAAGGATAGTTTGCAGTTAATCTTTCCCAAATGAATCAACAACTTTTTCAAATACCCTATTGAAATATTCATATAATCTAACATTATGCATTTAACTGGAGTAACAGATTCTTTAGAAACAAAAATGCAGCTCAGACTTTCATGATTCACACAGAAATAGTTAAAAATATGATCTTTTGGCATGTTGTTATCCCTGCTTTGAGCAGGCAGTTGACTAGATGAGTCCAGATGCCTCTTTCAACCTAAATTATTTTGATTTCATCTTTTGAAATTTAGGGTTATACTTTAGGCACAATGAAGCAGCATGGAATTCATACAGCATTTCTGCAACACCATAGGTGATTTTTTGTAATCACTTAAAGCTGTGAAAGCAATGTGAAGAGGTTTTATTTCTTTTTTTTCCCCTTGAATTTTATACAGGATGAATACTATTTAATATATCTCAAAAGCTTTTAAGAAGTTAAATATTTACATCTTCCTATCAAAATTATATATAAAAAGAATGAAGGTGTAATGTCAGGTTTCACTGAAAAACGTATTTTGCTCCTGCATTGAGAAAACAACATATAGCCATCATTTACTGCCTCTTCTAAACTATATATATCTTTTTTCTGCAATGAGTTTCACAAGAAAGTTATGGTTATTGTTCATTTAATTACTTCCCATATTAAAAGGATGCATTAAATTTTCTCAAAGGCTTAGTGAGCTTGGCGAGTGGTGAGTTTGACCAAGAACTGTGTTTTCGGACATCTGATCACATCATAAAGTAAATTCACATTTCCAGGTATATCCATAGATTTCCAGATGCAAAATGAGTTTATTAAGCAGCATTTCAGATTAAATCTTTCTCATTTTACTGAGAATCTCCAATCAAATAAGAGGAAGCATTTGTATAAATGTGGTAAATATGATTTTCCTTCAGTGGATGGACTAAGACTTACCAGGAAGCATGATAATCTTGCATATGTGTGAGAAAAAGGGAAAAAAAACCCTGAAAAATGAACTTTATTGTCAATATTTAAATTTTTGATTTAATATAAGCATAATTATTTTTGTAATGTTGAAGGATTTAATGTCAAATACAACTTTATTAGCCAGATCAGTATCTGTTCAGAAGGTGGTCAAATACTGCAAAGGGTGGTCAAATATTGGAACAGGCTTCCTAGAGAGGTGGTCGATGTCCCAAGCCTGTCCATTTTTAAGAGACATTTGGACAATGAGCTTAACAACATGCTTTAACTTTTGGTCAGCCCTGAATTGGTCAGGCATTTGGACTAGGTGATCATTGCAGGTCCCTTCCAACTGAAATTCTGTTCTGTTCTATTCTATTCTATTCTATTCTATTCTATTCTATTCTATTCTATTCTATTCTATTCCATTCTATTCTATTTACGTAAAAGTAGAATACATTATTTCACCACATGAAATCTTTTTGGTAACTATTTCATTCTGTATTATGAATATCATTTTTATATATATTGTTTACTTTTTCTCCAAATAAGCTAGTTTCTGGTTAAAACTCTGTAAGTGTGAGTTAGTGTCTACCACCAATTTTACCAACATAGCGTCACTGAAAGTAGATTATTATTGTTCATTTCATAGATACATCTGTATCCTAAAGATCAGTTGAACAAAACCCTCAAATTGCCCGAAGAATTTGCTTTTTTCTCTTTGATTTTGTTTGTTACTCTCAGTCTGTGAGAAGTATTCCATGTCCTCAGAAACAGTTGTTTTGCCTTTCAAGTGACTCAGTTACTACTCCTTACTGCTGCACTAATAAATAAATATACTATGTGCTCCTTAGAATCACTTGTGAAAATTCAGTTCCAACATTAGTTTCCTGCTCCAACCAGAAGTAGCTTTCCATTGGAGAGAGAAAGACATCCCATAATTCAAGGCATTAATGCTATGTGCAAGTAAATATAAAACTATTAACATTTTTGCCCAGATTCTTATTAGATAGTTACATAGCAATGAAGTGTGTTATAACAAGGTATTATGTTAAAGTGTCGTGTATGTTTTAGTTTAATAGATTATATTACTGTATAGCCTGGTATAGAATATGTAATCAGAATCCACTTTAATTCATATATTTAATCAAATAGCTTTCACTACAGATCTTTAAAACTGGTTTTCACATACAAGGCACAAACACAAAACCACTGTATTTTTTAAAATATGTTTTGCTTAAGTTTCCTTCATACAGATAAATTTACTTCAGATTATTCTATTTTAACTTTTTGATGATTAGCTGGAGGTTAACTAGTTAGATTAGCTAACACCTCCTTAGCAGTTTAAAAGTCCCTTACAGAATTGTCTTTTATTTAGAATAGATTTATGTCCAGTGCCACTGGTGAGATAATTCTCTCCTTACAGAGATAAATATTTAACTATTTATGAGATAAGTTTTGAGGTAAGTTATTCTACTGAAAGAAATGTAAACTCTGTCATAGTGGGCTGTAAGAGACTGGTTTATATTCATACATTTTTCATGAAAAAAGAAATAAACTTCTTTACCAAAAGTTCAAATAGTTTCTAAGCAGTAGATGCAACAGATGTCACTAGTTATGAATTAATCAGACTTGAGTACTATTTCAACTAGAAAACCAGCCTAGGCCACTGTTTTTTTCGATATAATGACATGATACTAAGGAACACTGATGGTGTACTTTCATTTCATTTCATTTCATTTCATTTCATTTCATTTCATTTCATTTCATTTCATTTCATTATTTTTTATTAAGGTACTTTTGTAAGGGTGTCCTGGATTTTCTTGTCATTGTCGTCATACTACTACTATGTTTTGCAACTAGTAAAGTTAGTATATAACTAATTTTGATCTTACAGGAAAGAATTTCATAGCATCTTGATCCCTTCCAGATTTTTAGGCTTTTTTTTTTTTTTGAGGAAACCACCTACTCAAGCTGCATTCTTGAGGTTAACTGCTCCATTCCTCCAGCAGATGACAGATCCTATGGAGAGGTAGCACTTAGCCTCGTGCTTCCCCTCTTTGCCCCCATTACATTTAGTTAATTAGTTCTAATAATTCTCAGACTGATGAAAATAGAAAATTTCCTCTCACGGTAATTCACTTCCAGTCAGAGTCATGAGGCAGCAAAATTTCCTGAGAAACTGAAATTGTACAAGTTTTCAAGCCAAACTAATTCACACATCTTTAAAGATATTGTGACAGTAATTCCTGTTTTTATTCAAAGCAAGTGCATACTTAAAGTTTTCATTTAGTTTTAGTAAAACCTGAATGCTTCATACTTTGAGATTGTGCAGTGGCAATGTGTCCTGGTTTCAGCTGGAATAGAGTTAGTTTTCTTCTTAGTAGCTGGTAGAGTGCTGTGTTTTGGATTTAGGATGAGAATAGTGTTGATAACGCACTGATGTTTTGGTTCTTGCTGAGCAGAGTTTACACTAGTCAAGGACTTTTCAGCTTCTTGTGCTCTGCCAGGTGCACAAGAAGCTGGGAGGGAGCATAGCTAGGACAGCTGACCCAGACTGGCCAAAGGGCTATTCCATACCATATGATGTCATGCTCAGTATATAAGCTGGGGGAAGAAGAAGGAAGGGGGGGATGTTCCGCGTGATGGCGTTTGTCTTCCCAAGTAACCGTTACGCGTGATGGAGCCCTGCTTTCCTGAGGATGGCTGAACACCTGCCTGCCGATGGGAAGTCGTGAATGAATTCCTTGCTTTGCTTTGCTTGCGCGCGCGGCTTTTGCTTTACCCATTAAACTGGCTTTATCTCAACCCATGAGTTTTCTCACTTTCACTCTTCCGATTCTCTCCCCCATCCCACCGGGGGGGAGTGAGCGAGCGGCTGTGTGTTGCTTAGTTGCTGGCTGGGGTTAAACCATGACAGTCCTTTTTGGCGCCCAACGTGGGGCTCGAAGGGTTCGAGATAATCACAGATTTAATTGGAATGTGCTAGATCGAATTTATAGCTGTTAGTGCTGTTTAGGTATTAATCGGCAGGCTTCTGTACTTGCCATGGGGCTTGCTTGCCTTACTGTATATTAGAGTCTAGTGCTCGTTAGTGGCTGCTTTTTGCTTTTGCTGCTTGCTGAACTGCTTATCATCTTACTCTGCTGTGCCTGGGAACATTTTGATAACAGCAATGGCCATGCGCCTGGGCTGGCAGATGGCCAGGGCATCGCTGCTGTTTCTGTGCTGCTGTACTGGACAGGCTGGAACTCCAGTGTGAACTCGAGTCGAAGGGACTGTGACCTGTGGATGAGTCCATGCGGGAGCAGGACACCCCGAAGCGTCTGTGGACGTGGATAAACCCATGCCAGAGCAGGTATGTCTCGAAGCATCTGTGGCCATGGTTATGTCTGTGCCGCAGCAGATATACCTCTTGAAGGGATTGTGGCCCAAGGATAAGTCCACACTGGAGAAGGTACACCTCGAAGCATCTGTGGCTGTGGATAAGTCCATGCTGCAGCAGGTACAGCTTTAGGCATCAGTGGCTGTGCATGAGGTCATGCTGGAGCACCTCAAAGCGTGTGGCCATGGGTAAGGCCATGGTGGAACAAGCTTACTTCTGAAGAGACTGTGGCTGCGGGCAAGGCCACGCTGGAGCAGGTATATCTCCGAAAGCATTGTGGCCCATGGAGAAGGCCATGCGGGAACAGGTGCACCTCTAAGTGACTGTGGCTGTGGATAAATCCATGCCGCAGCAGGTATACCCCTGGAGAGACTGTGGCTCATAGACAAGGCTCCGCTTGGAGCAGGTAAACCCTTAAGGGACTGCAGTCTGTGGATAAGTCCAAGCCGGAGCAGGGGCAAGGGGAGGAGTCCATTGCAGTTTAAGCCCAATGGTCTGGTCCAAAGGGGCCAGGGGTGGAGACTGTAATGGAAATACCTTTAAATTGTTGTAACCTGGGATTTGAGTTGCATGTTATGGGAATTACTATAGCAAGAACCCCTTACTGCTAGCCAGGCTAGGAGCAAGGGGAGGAGTTCCTTGCAATGTTAATCCTGGCCCAAAGGGGTCAGGGGTGGAGATTGTAATGGAAATACCTTTAAATTGTTGTAACCCATGATCTGAGTTGCATGTTATAGGAATTACCATACCAGGAACCACCTGAACCAATGGAGAAGAAGCCTTACAAGAAGCAGTGCAAGTGCAGCAGTGACCCAACCTGAGCTGGCTTTGGTGCCCAATAACGCCATGCAACACACCAGCTCTCCTGTCCTGAGCGACCACCATCACAGATGGAGCCCAAAGTCACGGACTAAATGAACTCAATGGACATTATGTGGACATTTGTGGATGTTTATGGACATTTTACAGACATTTTACAGGGGTGGTCCATAAAATAAGTGGGGTGGTGGTTAATGAGGATGTATTGGATAATGTGGGACCTGAGCATGACATAAATGGTATGGAATAAGGGGTGGATACTGTCCTGGTTTCAGCTGGAATAGAGTTAGTTTTCTTCTTAGTAGCTGGTAGAGTGCTGTGTTTTGGATTTAGGATGAGAATAGTGTTGATAACGCACTGATGTTTTGGTTCTTGCTGAGCAGAGTTTACACTAGTCAAGGACTTTTCAGCTTCTTGTGCTCTGCCAGGTGCACAAGAAGCTGGGAGGGAGCATAGCTAGGACAGCTGACCCAGACTGGCCAAAGGGCTATTCCATACCATATGATGTCATGCTCAGTATATAAGCTGGGGGAAGAAGAAGGAAGGGGGGGATGTTCCGCGTGATGGCGTTTGTCTTCCCAAGTAACCGTTACGCGTGATGGAGCCCTGCTTTCCTGAGGATGGCTGAACACCTGCCTGCCGATGGGAAGTCGTGAATGAATTCCTTGCTTTGCTTTGCTTGCGCGCGCGGCTTTTGCTTTACCCATTAAACTGGCTTTGTCTCAACCCATGAGTTTTCTCACTTTCACTCTTCCGATTCTCTCCCCCATCCCACCGGGGGGGAGTGAGCGAGCGGCTGTGTGTTGCTTAGTTGCTGGCTGGGGTTAAACCATGACACAATGATAAGCTTACAAGGGTTAATTCTTTTTCCCCCCAGAGTACATGATATTATCAATTAGTTCCTAGGGAAGCCGTGCTAAATTGATATGATATGAAAAATGTTATAAACAATCTTTGGAAGCCACTACTAATTTGCAATTCAAGAGTGGATATAATTTTCAGACTTATTTACAGTAAGTGGTATTTTTTCATTTAATGTCAAACAGGAGAAAACAATGTTAAAACACGTTCTTGTGTCAGGACAATGTCACCCTTCTGCTGCACAAATGCTGAAGCAGAAAAGGCACATTCAGTTACAAAACAGGAGACATTGGTCTTGTAACTAAAGCAAATAGGTAGGCAACAACTGTCTTTTGCAAAGAAGCTACCTTATTTACTGCTCTCCTCTTTATCGAACTCTTAGGCTTTACTTACTGTGCACTATAATGAATTAGTGTTTCGTTTTCATATGATTGTTTCTGTTTAAAGAATTTTTCTCTTTTCCGTAATTTTGCTAGTTAAAATAATAAGGCATGGTATATATTTACAGAGCAATCATAGAATCATAGAATGTCCTGAGTTGGAAGGGACCCACAAGGATCATCAAGTCCAGCTCCTGTCCCTGCATAGGACAACCCCAAAATTCACACCATACGTCTGAGGGTGTTGTCCAAATGCTTCTTAAATGTTGTCAGCCTGTTCCAGTGCTCCACCACCCTCTGGGTGAAGAACCTTTTCCTAATATCCAGCGTAAAACACCCCTGGGATATCTTCCTGCCATTCCCTCGGGTCCTATCATTGGTCGTCAGGGAGAAGAGATCAGTGCCTGCCCCTCCTCTTCCCCTTGTGAGGAAGCTGTGGACTGTGATGAGTTCTCCCCTCAGTCTTATCTTCTCCAGGCTGAACAGACCAAGTGACTTCAGCCACTCCTCGTACGGCTTCCTCTCTAATCCCTTCACCATCTTCATGGCTCTCGTCTGGACACTCTCCAGTAGCTTTGTATCCTTTTTATACGGTGGCACCCAAAACTGCACAAAAGTGCAGAGTAGAGCAGGACAATCACGTCCCTTGACCAGCTAGCAATACAGTGCTTGATGCACCTCAGGACACGGTTGGCCCTCTTGGCTGCCAGGCACACTGTTGGTTCACGTTCAACTTGCTGTCAACCAGAACCCCCAGATCCCTCTCCACAGGGCTGCTCTCCAGCCTCTTGTTCCTCAGTCTGTATGTACATCCAGGGTTGCCATCTCCCAGGTGCAAAATCTGGCACTTGCCCTTGTTAAACTTCATATGGTTGGTCATTGCTCAGCTCTCTAATTTGTCCAGATATCTCTGCAGGGCCTCTCTGCCTTCAAGAGTGTCAACAGTTCCACCCAGTTTTGTGTCATCGGAAAATTTAGATAGTAATCCTTCAAGTCCTGCATCCAAGTCATTTATGAAGACATTGAAGAGCACTGGCCCTAAGATGGATCCCTGCAGAACCCTGCTCATGACTGGTTGCCAGCCTGATGTAACCCCGTTTGCTATAACCCTTTTAGCCTGACCCATCAGCCAATTGCTCACCCATTGCATTATGTGTTTATCCAGCTGTATGCTGGACATTTTGTCCAGGAGGATACTGTGAGAGACAGTATCGAAGGCTTTACTGAAGTCCAAAAAGATGACATTGACTGGCTTCCCTTGGTCAACTAGGTGGGTAACCTTGTCATAGAAAGAAATTAAGTTTGTTAAGCAGGACTTTCCCCTCAATGTGGGAATGTAATACAGGAATCCAGAACAGATCTGGTAGGAAGAATATAACATATGACGATATTTCCTGTCACTTCAGGTAGAGTTACAATGTTCAGTAGAAACTAGGCTGAATTGAAACAGTGGATACAAGCCTTCTCAAATTTTGCATCCATGTACTAGTGTGTCCTGGTTTCGGCTGGGATAGAATTAATTTTCTTCCTAGTAGCTGGTATAGTGCTGTGTTTTGGATTTAGTATGAGAATAATGTTGGTAACACACTGATGTTTTAGTTGTTGCTAAGCAGTCAAGGACTTTTCAGCTTCTCATACTGGCCTGCCAACAAGAAGGCTGGAGGTGCACAAGAAACCAGGAGGGGGCACAGCCAGGACCCAAACTGGCCAAAGGGCTATTCCATACCATATGGCATCATGTTCAGCATATAAACTGGGGGGGGCTGGCTGAGGTGCGGTCACTGCTCAGGAGCAGGTTGGACATTGGTCTATTGGTGGTGAGTAATTGTTTTTCATTTACATCACTTGTCTTTCAGGGTTTTATTTCTCTCTCTTTTTCTTGTTTTCCTTTTAATTACAATTTTAATTATTATTATTGATTATTATTTATTATCATTATAATTATATTTTATTTCAATAAATAAGCTGTTCTTATCTCAACCCACAAGTGTTCTCACTTTTACTCTTCTGGTTCTGTCCCCTATCCCACCAGAGGGGGCAGTGAGCAATCAGCTGTGTGGAGCTTAGTTGCCGGCTGGGGTTAAACCACAACATATTGTCTTGTCAATTTGTGCTTTGAAATAATGAGGTAAAGTTCAAGATTCTGAAATACCTCAAAAAACAAGCTTGATTCACAACAATGAAAAATGCAAGTTTATAATTTGCAGCACTGTCTAGTGCAAAACTAAGGAAACAAGTCTTGAAAAGTATGGAGTTGAACGACAGCTAAAATTCTGTAGACATTCCACAACATATTGCAATCTCGTATGAAGAATGGAGATCTAGCACTGAGTACAGCATTCAGACTTCAAACATATGTATACCACAACAGCAAAGATGAAGATCCCCAAATTAGCACAGAATAAAAATGTAGCTCTGTTTGCTGTCCAAGTAGCCCTAATCAGAGGCAATGCTGATTAAGACAGGTGAGATAAGATAAAACAAGTGTATTATTTTATTCTGGATGTCTTGAGGAATCTCTATCATGACCACGTATTGTGCTTCAAGAGATTTACCTCAAGCTGATCAGTCCTATTTTTTATTTACTTTTCAGTCAGAAAGCAGCAGAGTAAACACATCTTAGCAATAATGCAGGGAAAACAAACCAACAAAAGCCCAGAAGCATCATCACCTTTCTCTTCTGATTTTAGTATCAATTTAACATTATTTTCTTACACCCAAGCCCAGTACAAACAGAATACTGTATCTACAAAATACAGTGCTTTTATCATTGCCAGTCTGCAATCTATAATAGGGGAATAGGTTCCTATATTCCCAATATACATCAGCTTGCTTTTTTACTACGACATATTTTCTTGTATTTGCATTGGCTTGCTACTCCAGCTGCATATAGAATCATAGAATCATAGAATTGTCAAGGTTGGAAAAGACCCTTAAGATCATCGAGTCCAACCGTTAACCTATCACTGCCAAGTCCATCTATACCATGTCTTCAAGCACCGTATCTATCCATTCTTTAAATACCTCCAGGGACGGAGACTCAACCACTTCCCTGGGCAGCCTGTTCCAATGCTTGACCACCCTCTCAGTGAAGAAGTTTTTCCTAATGTCTAACCTAAACCTCCCCTGGTGCAGCTTGAGGCCGTTTCCTCTTGTTCTATCACTCGTTACTAGGGAGAAGATGTACCTGTTAAGTATTATGATGTTGAAAAACCTGTGAAATGAAATATATCTTGAATAAATTAGTCTATTTCACGTAATCATTTTTTTATGATTTCTGATAAAAAGTGATGAAACAAAAATGAACAAAGAAGTCAAAGTGAATAAAAAGAAAACAGAAGCACTCACAATCATCTAATGGGTTTAACAGCTTTGGTTATGATTATGTCAAGCTAGACTAATGATACTGTACTTAAAATAATTACAGAGAGAGAAATCCAGCATGTCTTTTGAGATGGTTATGATTTATTCCTAAGCATTGAAGAAAGGTAAATCAAGATACAATAGTGGTAAATATTTTAAGTAGTTCTCCTTTAATATATAAGACTCCAAAGAATGTTAAGAACATGTAAGTAGTGCTAATGTCAAAAGAGCAGGGGATAGAGTAACCCAGGAAATTACTGCAATAGCCATTCCAGATAAACATCTGTAACTTCAGCTACATACAGAGCTTGAGGGAAACCTTGGAACAGAAGTTCAGACATCAGTAAATTAACAAGACAAAACAGGTATAATGTAGATGGGACAGGATTTTTTTAATATATATTTTTAATATGCAAGCATTTAGGCTGTTATAAGCAAGCCAGGATGTAGAGATGCATGTGTTATTATTTATCAATATTTTCAAGAAAGGCTTGGAGGAATTATATGTGTGAAAACATGTAAAATATTTAAAAATAAACCAAAAGAAAGCAAAATGGCAAATTTCCTAAGGAGGAGCGTTTCTCAGTATATCTTTTTTAGGATCTATAGTATGTCTAACTTACAGGTAATGTACTAAGAAGGCTTTTATTCATTTAGAAAACATGTGGGTTTAAAACAAGGTTAACTGTAGTTTCTAATTTGTCTAGTAGCAGAGTCAATATTGGCAATTCAAAGAGAATGATGCCTTGGAATGCTTTCCGTAAGTCAGAAGGGAACTATTTTAGCTGGGTCAACAAAACGGTTAATCATCTACTTGATGCTGTTACCTAGTATAAGGAAGCACATGCACTTTTTTCTCCCCTGAGCCTGAAGAGGAGATTATTCCTGTGAGTCATTTGTCTAGATACACAGAATGCATAAAGACTTCCACTATTATTGGCGTACCCTGAATTTCTATTTCAGGACTGTTATACGTAGGTTTGCATATCACCTCCTTCCTTTAGTTACTTTTGATTAAGGGCTGGCTCTGTTGTACCTAAAGAGGAAATAACTTCATTCCATTGTCTTGGAACTAATTTAATTCAGTTTCAGTCTAATGCATTAAATTTATTTCTGTTATTTGTGCCTTATGTTTTGTGTAAATGTATAAAATACAGCCTCTTATTGAAGAAACATATACAGTAAGATCTGGTTCAAGATTAAGACATCTAAATGGTGGCATCTACATAAAAGTATATCAGCTAGATTTCCCAATTCCCATTTTACTCAATGGAAATCTAATCAACGCAGCAAATGGAAGCCAGAGTGAAATATAGCCAAGAAGATGTTAAAATAAGATTATTACATAGTTGTTTTGTTTCATTTAGGATATTATAGGGTAATAAGGTATCTATATAGGGTTGATGGATACAAATTATTATTTGCAGAAAACCCTCACAAAAGAATGGCAACTCTAGATGACACTAGATGAGTAACAGAATTTTGCCCTCAGTGGCTACTTTAGAGGATTCTATATCAGCATAAGAGTTTAACATTGGTGAAACCAAACTAGTATGAACCATTTTCAGCACAGCCTTAGAATCCAAACTTCCTATCCTTTCTGACTTTACAGGTTCTGAGAAGTCTCTGAGGTTATCACTAAAAAGTGTCAGAATGTTTACTCTAAAAAGATTAATAATAAAATTTAAAAAAAGAAATGCAGAAATTTGATCTGATTAATAAAAGCTTTATAATAGCTATAGCTGTGGCCTATCTGTTCTTATTAATTTCCATCAGTTCTATAACTAAAAAAAGTATGCAGTTTGCCTGAGTGTATTTGAGTCAGAGTACCAAATGCTAATGTTTCATATGAAATATTTGTGGGAATCTTTCAGACAAATTCGTATGTACAACAACATACTGAAATGAGAGTATTTTATGTAGGCTGTTCGTGTTCAGGGCAGTGGCATCTCAAATCATTATCACTAACGCAGGAAGTAGACACAAAAGGATTTCTGATTATATTGTAGGTAATGTAATCATGTTAACCCTGTTGCCTTCACAATTTAATCTAACATTTTCATAATCAGCAAAAATATGTGAGTTCACTTGGGGCTAGTGTTTCAGTCACAGCAGCATTCATATCTTTCAGCTATATTAGCTGTTTGCAAAATAATAGATCTTCCCTTCACAGTTTGTCTTCTTTGTGACCAGAATTGCTTTTATTCAGTACATCTCTTTCTGCATTCTGTATAATTAATATTCTTACATGTGATCGCTGTCTAAGATTCTATACAGATAATTTATGGATCAGGAGAAAAAGAAAATTTTCACAGCTTGTGGAGTGATATGAAATAATGCACATGCACTCTGAACACAAAATGTAAAACAAGTTGCAGTAAATACATTTAACTGCTAAAACATTTTGAATACAGTTCCACCAGAAGTCATCATCTGTAGGTCTTCTAGTCTGGGACTAATAAATCACCTAGACAGATTGATGGGAAGTATTTTAAAAGAAGTTACCAGTGATCAAGTTTGGGTGTTAAGAAATATTTCGAATAAGCAGCACGGAAAATCCAACAAGACTTTAATATATGTAATTGGGCTGGCACATGGCAAATGAAGTCTAATGTAGACAAATACGCAGCAATACATGATGACAGGAAAAACACTGGCCTCAAATGTAAATTACACAGAACTTTTTTTTTTTTTTTAAATATCCTAAAATAAATCTTAAACTGGGAGCACAGATTTCAGAAAAATAATAAGAATGTATGGAGAGAGAACTTTAAAAATGAGTTATCTTACAGACCCTGTGTTAAGAGTGACTAACAAAATATTTCTTGATTGTATGGAAACTAGTTCTAATTATTTCTTGAACAGCAAATAAATATATGTATTTCACAAAAGAAAATGTACCATAAAAGCATGTGTTAATAAGCTATATAGATGAAAACAAAAAAAAAAGGTGTTAATTTGTGAGCTGGCTTTCATATTAATTAGCCATATTTCTAGGAAGATTTATATTTTTGTAACCACTATTAAAATTTATGTATTGCATTCAGATTGAACAGTTATTTTGACTAGTATCTATTTTTCAGTTCATTAAGTAATCAAAATCACTGCAAGATATGCAAATATTTGATTCGTATTATTACAGTTAATAATGCATAATATCTATTCTAAAAAATTCTACACTTTCATTCCTCTTCAGTCCCTATTTGAAATGATGTAAGTTTTATTCTAGGAGATACTGAAAGAATTTTGCTTGGTAATTAGATGCATGTATCTGAGGTGTTACCTCTTTGGTTATTGTATGGATTTAGGTAGAATATCCTCCAAATTTTGCTTTGCTGTTTAAATGTTAGACTTATTCCCCTACTTGAACAAGGAATATCAGTGATTTTATGAGTACAAAAAGTTCTCACTGAATATTTCCTAAGGATAACATTTATTTTTGGATGAGGAAAAAAAAACCCAGAATGGCCAATATACTTAAGGGTTTGGGGGTTTGGGGGTTTTTTTGGTTGTTTCAGGGATAGTAAAAGGTCTATAACCCTTCTGAAGCATTTAAAAATGTTTGATGCCATATTGTGATCATCAAGAAGAAATAATAACCTACAACAAAACTTACAACAAAATTATATGATTCATTCATGTGTCCTGGAATGTTTCTTTTTGCTGGACTACTACAAAAACCGCAGCACTTTGAATTTCTGCTACTACATCTTATAGCTATTATTTCTGTGCAAAGATAAGTTGTTCCACATGTGATAGATGGGTGCATTCTGAGTTAGGGGCAGACAGAATTACACTTGCACAAATATTGAAGATATTCAAAGCCTGACTGGACACAGTCCTGGGAAACCTGCTCTAGCTGGCCCTGCTTGGGAGGTTGGAGTAGATGATCTTAAGAGGTCTTTTCCAACTTAAATGATTTTGTGATTCTGTGAAATGGATATAAATTGCCCAGCAGCAGTGGACAGTGACTTAAGTCACCATGTATTCCCAACAGAAAAGATTCCTGAAAGTCAGACTCATTTGGTTGTGCCAAAAGGATAAAATCCAGCAGTAGTAATAATATAGAAAGAAAGTTAAAAAGACAAAAAAGAATGTTAAAGCAAAGCAAATTTTCCTGCAGTTGTCTATACCTATGCTATTGTTATTTTTCAGTCATTTATTGTCTTCCTTTCTCCTGAAAGTATATGAAAGCCACTTTGAATGTAAAATGTACACACACATACAGTGGAGGTACAGTTGTTTAAAAAAGAAGTAAATGTAACATATTTTCAAAAAGATACACAAAGTTAAAGTCTAGTCTTGAGACAGTGCACTGCATGTAAGTGAATGGAATAATAAACATGTTATTAAGTGTATTCATCCTATTTGGATTAATTAAGGCTTGAGTTTTAACACCTGTTTAAGCTCATTTTTTTCACTTGTGTGTACACTTGCACTGAAAAGAAAAAAAAATAATAAAGAGAAAATGACAGTATTTACCATCTGTTCTTCCATATTCTCATCACTGATAGTCTTTTAAAATGCAGCTTTTCCATCTTTGTAGTCCAGCCATTTCAGAATTATTTGGCTCCCTCTTTCCCTACTGCTTTCGTGTAATCAGTGATTTATACCATACTGCATGCCCAGTATACAATTTTTTGGTGTCAGTCGAATTCTATGGACATTTGTTTCCCAGTCCTTTGACTAGTAGCCCCTTTCCAAACAAGCTTTTAAGCAATAATGTCTCTGATCAGGTCTCAAATTGGGTTATCTCAGGGTATCCTAATTAAAAATAGACCTAATCCTTAATGTCTTTAAGTTTGACTGGAAATAAACAAAGTGTCAGATATAATTTGAGATGCTGGATTGATCTGAGCCATGACTGGGGGAAGAAAAATACACATTCTTCTACACAGAAACAAAACTGAGTAAACCTGAGTGTCATTTTATGGGAAATTTATGATACTTACAATGCACCACAAAATGAGTCAAATGTTAGTCAAATGGACAAATGCTTGAACCATAAATCTTTATATATTCCTTAGCTATTGATTTAAAAAAGATTTTCTGTATTTCTTTAGGTGTTTTTCAATATTTCTAAGTATTTTTGAAATTGAAAAGTTTCAAGGAAATTAATTAAGACCCTATATTAAGAGAATGGTGTTTAGGTAAACACTTTTTACAGGAAATTTAAGTAATGTCAATTCAGAGAACAGACAGAATGAAAAATGGATGAATACAGGCTTTCTGGCTAGTTTGTGATTTAGATGTTTTCTGACAAGTTACTAAAACTAGACTATTGGATAAATTTGCTTTTTGGCAAATACATCCAAAATGAAATATTTTCATTAAAACTGCTAAATAAAATGAGCATTTTTTTCCATTTCAGTGCTCACAATATTTGCAGTATTAGGCAACACAAAGAGAGAACTGGTCCAAATTTGTAACCTGAAGGACTCTCTAGCAACAGTTGAAAGCCTTGATAGACATGGTGGAGAAGGTTGACTCTGAGAAAGCAGATTCCTGTCAGGGACTCGTGGCTTGTGTTCTTCCAAACTCAGAAGAGTCCTGAATCTGTTCAAGACGGGAACAAACAGATTTTATCCACACTGCGTTGTATTTGTCCATGGAGCACCTCTGAGCCCCACTAGATGCCCTCATGTCCCTAATCTGCAATTTCTGTTTTCTGCTCTTTCTTGTTTAAAGTCTCTGAAATGTAAAGGCAGTTTTTTAGCCTACTAGGCTAATGTTTTATTAGCTTGAAACTGCTGATATGTTACATGCAGTGAGAGTTGCTGAGGCTGTAAACCACTGTGAGATAATTTAAAAGCCTTTGGATGATAGAGGCAGTGAAAACTGTGTAGTAGCAGAGTATCAACCATATCACCTTTATTGTATTCTGTTAAGTGTTGTTTTCAATGAAGCACAAGAGACCCAAGAATGAGCTAATATTTATCCAATGTACAGGAGAAAGGAACCAGGACTCAGAAGTGAACTAGGAAACAGTTATTTTTCAATATAGATTTATTCTGTAAATTCCTAGACTTCTAATAGTAAGCTTCACTGTCCTCAACTTTGGAATGCAAATTCCAGGGTCCCCGAGATAATTTAGGAGAGCTAAATGACAATCAGATGTAGAACCCCTGGAATTTTTAAGTTCCAGGCTACATGGCAGACCGCTTAAAAACTACATTGCTGCATGACATATGGGCAAGTAGCATTCCAGATTAGCATTCTACTCTCTTTGCTCCCATTTTTACAGGCCAAAAAACAAGGGAGATTTCTTTGCAAATTTGCCTTTCATTTGAGAAGAGTTCAGTAAACTCACTATGACAGAGAAAGAGGAAAGAAAAAAAGAAAAGAAAAAAAAACAAACAGGAAAAAGGTTGACAGACACATTCTTTTTTTGAATGAAAACAACTGTGTCAAAAATACCCAGTTTAACTTTAAACATGGCAAAATCTGTATAGTTCTGTCAAAGTTCAGTAATTAGTGAACACACTGCTCAAGCAGGCTGTAATGCCTCGTATGGGAATCAATCTTGAGAAATTCAGGAAATGATTTTATTTCAGATATATAAAAGTCTTATCAACACATATCTATCACTCTACGTAAGTTTTAATCAAGAACAATAAACTTTGATTTTCTTCTTACTGAAGAACTGTGACAAATTCCATGCAAATTTCAATATGCAAATATCTCTTTATTTGATATTACATACAGCCAGAAGACTGACAAACTTTCAACTATTTGAAACAGTTTTGAATTATTTCTTGCCTTGTTACAAATCCTGTTTAAATGTCTGTCTTGTTGCTTGTTGGTGACTTTTTCAGAAGCAGTCTTGAAACTTGATTTCATCAGTTTGGGGTAAATTAAGAAAACCTGAATTTAGAGGCTGGACATGAAATACCTATGTTTTTACTAAATTACTGTTTAAAGGTGCAGCATCATGGATACTGAGAGAAGAAATAAAAGCATTAATAAAGTTATAATGTCAAAAGAGAAGATATGACTCTTTTTTCTTCTTCTTTTTATCATCACACTTGTGGACAGAAAGAGTATGAAGGCTGCCAAAAAACTTTCTTAGGCTTTTGAACCATGTTGTGCTGAATAATTACTCTGCAGGGGTTACGTAACAGGTATTGCATTTGCTGTTCTGGGAAGATAATTCAATTTTTTACATCTTTAAATAAATTACTCTTATGTCTCTTCTATTGCTTTTTGTTTTAAGGCTAGACTTACTAATGCAAAGCTTAGTTTTAGTAAACAAAAAAAAAAAGATTCCAGTGACTTATCTTCCAAATACTTATTTTATTATTAATTAAAAACGATGAATATATTTTGAAGGTTTTTTTGTATTCCTAACTGGTTGATATTCTGCTGTTCCTTTATTACAATATCATATGGTAAAGGTTTTTGTCCATTATAGGAAAGATTTATTATAGTATCTTGTTTACTAGTTTGGTTTTTAGCTACAATTTTTCAGGCAAGTTTTCGTGCATTGTCAAAGGCATTAAGTAACAGTGCTTATTAGTATGTATCTGTGGTCAGAAACTGTTTTTGTGTAATGCTGCAGTAAAGAAAAGGTATTTTAATGGAAAACTCCTGATATGGTATATGCCCTGGGATGTAGAATGAGGACATAATACCTAATTTCAGAATTCATTTGCCTTTTCTTATGACAGATGTGAAAATGCTGTTAGCTAAGAATGTGAGGAAAACATTAGCCCAATGTCAAAGAAATAGCAGGCACTTCTCAATGTCACCCATTTTCATTTTATGAAATTCAACAAATCAGTTGAGACAAAGTGCTTGACCATTCCCAAAGGGTAGCACTACATCAGTACTATGTTTTTAGCAGGCATACAAAGCAAAAACATTACAGGCAAATTTATGTATGAATACATACAATTAATTTTTCCATATCTTAGCTTCCCAAGCACACCTTTTAAATATCCATATGCTGTTTGTGAATAGTAAACTTTGTAAGTCACAGACAAAAAACCTACGCATAATGAAATAATTCATGCTTCATCCTATTTGCTACCTACCTTTTAATCACTTATGAAAATTAGCTTTAAAAAATCTGGTGTCTTAGACAGAACTTCTCAGAAATCTTCAGGATCTGTGGGAGGACACCTTCAGTTATATTTTAATTCTAAGCTCAGTGCAATTTTACAGTATAATGAGGCAAACAGTAGTAAATAATAACAGGGTCATATAAATGTTAAGTGCTGTAAATATTTTAGATCAAGTAAAGATAACAATTGTCTCGGGAGATTTTTTCCTTTACATTCTTTCCACCTACTTTAGTTGTTCAAATTGTCAAATACATTTCAACAATATACTTAATTATTAAAATAACATGACCAGCATAGTAATTACAAGAGTTCCCTATCCTTATACATGTGACTAAAATATTGATGCTCCTGCAGTGCTCTCTAAACTTTTCTTATTCCCTTTCTAATGCAGTTTCACAAATATAAGTACATTGTTTTCATCAGAAGAATATCAATACAGCTATTAAAATTCAGCTCCTATCAGGCCTAGCATCTTTCAGACTTTCTGCAATCCTAGGAACTAGTGGAAGTGTGGTGAAAAAACATTGTTCTCAATAACATCAGCTAACACAGCTCTCTAAGTCTTAGAGGCATGGGTTCTTACTTTTTCTTTATGTATATATGTGTGCGTGCATGTGTGTGTGTGTATACACATCTGATGAGTTCCTACATCTTTCTTATCTGTTTAACTAATTTCAAACAACATTGTGCTCTTCAGGTACCAAATTCATTTAAGCCAGTCACCCCTGGAAATCTGTAACAGTGGAAATGTTTAATTAACAGTGTAAGTTTCCTCTCTCTTTTTTTTGCTAGAATGTGTCAGGCCTGAGTCTCCATTATCTCAGTGCGGTTATTGATCTCATTGATCAGTCAATTCTCTCCTTCATTCCATTTCACAGCCACTAAGTAAAGAACGTGGGATCATAGCCTTTGTACTGATCCTGTTTCTTAACATTGGTTAGCACAAGATCAAAGAACTTGCCTCAAGTCTGAATTTGAAGCACACCAAGAAAATAACTGATGGAACCTATGTTCTACACTATCTCATAGAACTGAAGAGAAATACACAAATAGAATGCAAATACTGTGCTGGCTGTTTCATAGATAGCATTCAATCATCAATTTCTACCGAAATTTCTACATCAGTTGAAATTTAATTTATACATATGTATCGGGAAAAAAAATGGCTCTTCTACTAACCTTGCAATGTAATATATTTCATTTACAGTTTGTTATTTTCTTTTTCCCTCCTTTTTTTTTTTTTTTTCCAGTGAAGAAGCCACTGATACATGACTTTATATATGGTCCTTGAAGTTCCTGTATTAGCATGTTTTGTAACGTACATAAGCAACTAGGGAAACACTTTGATTTCACAGTTAAAGCTTTAGGAAGTGTCAGTTGCCTGTTTTTAACAGACTTTGAAAATGCTGCTAGCACTTCCTGACAATTTTAATTTAGGTGCTGCTGCTCTGACTAATGGTGACTTTGTGATAACTTTAGCAGTGTGCAGTCAGATACCCCCTAGCTGTTTTAGCCTTTTCATTAATAATTCTCCTTGGTCCTCCTCAACTTGGTGATGTTTCTCAGACACGGATTTATGAACCAGAAAATACCAATAGCACTACCATTCTATCATAGCTGAGGATCTGATTTTCCTAGTCCTGAGACTAGGTGTGTTGTGACTTCAACAATATTTTCATCTTGTCTTTCACTGAGGTCCAAGATCATTGCTTTATCCACCTGAACACTGTTGTGTTTTGGTCCACACACACACACACAATTTATATCCTAGCCCTGTCATTTGTGGTTTTCCTTTGGTTTGGTTTTCCTTTGCTTCTTCAGACTTTTTGTCTCCTGGAATCCTTATTCCTCTCTTCCTCTTACTGTTCCAAATTTCTAAATGGCTGTTTCCATCACTCATAGTGAATTCACTCATTCACTTCTGACTAGCCAGAAAGCCTTTTCATCAATCCCTGTAGCTCATGATGCAGCAGCTTTCAATAGACAGAAAGAATAGCTCCAATGACAATCCATTCTGGGCCATTATAACTATAGAAGAGAATCTAGTTTGTTACCCAGCAGGGTGATGCATTCACAGTCCACCCGCCCACAGAAGATCTGAGAGTTTAGACAGAGCTGCCTAGTTAATATTCAAACATAAGTCAGACAAATCAGTATATCTTTCACAGGAGCTGTAAATAACAACTCCTCACTAATAAGTAATCTTGAAAAATTTCAGGTCATGGTTGCAAGCTTTGTAAAATAAGAGCTTCTAAATAATATGCATATGTTTTCTACAAATTAATTTATAAATTTGTATCAGAAAAATAATGGCTCTGGACCATTCTGGCTAAAACATTTTTAGAACAATTTACAGTAAGGGACACAGCTAGGAAAATTAGTTAAGTTATAAGCAACTGAAAATGAAATCTGATAAGAAGAAGCATCAGGAATCTTACGCTTAGGCAATACTAAATATTCTCTCTAGCATCAACTAAACACTCATGAGAGATAACTATGAACTATGATGGTGCTCTAAAAATATCTTTGAAAACCTGGAGAAATCAATCACCAGCTTATAAAGAAAAGTACACACTGAAAAGTTATATGTGAATGAGAGATCACTTTGCCGGAATTCAGTACTTCTTATAAGTCACCGTCATTCACTAATTCTGTCCTTCCATTTTCTTTGTCATTGCACAATGCAGAATAATAAACCCCTTTTACTAAATTATTCCAGTCTGTATATTGGATCCTTTTTCAGCTGTGATTTTAGGAAATTCTTAGCATAATAGACAAATAAATAAACAGGTACCTTATTGTATCAATAGCTCTAGCATGTATGTATAAAGTACTCTGTGAAGTAGCATTTCTAATTAGTTAAGACAAAAAGATAATATGTAAATAAAGTAACCTAATTAGGGACTCATTACATTTACAGAACCACTTATAATGTCACTGAAATGTCAAAATATATTATGTTTATTTTTTCAAGAACATCTTTCTAGCTAAACCATGTCTAGATGGTTTCTGAATATCTCTAAAGACGGAGACTCCAAATTTCATGTGAACTCAAGTACATTTTATCCAAATTATCTCAATTTCGGTTTCTCAATATCAATATTTTTCATGTATGATTAGGTAAACTTTGATCTAGATCGTTTTATATATATATCAGTGTTAGTGTGTGTGTGTGTGTGTGTGTTTGCCACATGCATATATGTGTTAATTTCAGGGGATTTTGGTTGAAATTCAGATAAAGTTTTTCAGAGTTTTACAACAATAATTTATGTATCTCATATACAATTCAGGTAAAAGCCTTCAGTTAAAATTTATCAAAGTAAAAAGTCCATTAAAATTCCAAGTAATATCACTTTTATGCATATTGACTCTCACTCTATATCTACATGCATATATTTTTCATATATATGTACACTAAAAAAAAGTCTGCCACTTGAATGTCACTGATGTTTCTCAGCGATTAGGAAGTCAGGATATTATCTAGTAATTTGAACCCTTCAAAGCTAAAATTTAAAAGAGAAATAATACCCTACAGTTCCTGCAACAATTATTTTAAATATCCTGCCAATCTGTCCTGTCTCATATGTGAAGAGTCTTTTTTGCTATTTTGCTTTAGGAAGGTAAATCTTGCACATTTGGATCAGCAGCACAAAAGCACATATGTTGATCATCTGATTCAGAGTAAACCTGCATGAGCAACTGCCAAGAATATACTAGCCTCTAGCAAACAGGTACATAGAATACAGCTGGATGGGTTTCTGCCACATTTTAATTTCAAATACTATCATGTTTGCAGTTGAAGTTATTGTAGTTAAAATTACATATAGAGTTTGACTATTAACGCTCATGTTTTGCCTTGCATTTATTTTTCCTTTGGGGGATGCAATTTTCCTTATTTGCAGGTGTTTTTTCCTATATATAGAGGAGTACTTTGGGAAAAATACTTCAGCTGTTTATTTTATGAGAATGTAGGATATGAATCATGTAATTAACCTGAAGGACCATAAAGCATGTTTAATTATGAGAATGGAAATCCAATAGCAAAATCTAAAATCTCATTCATATGCCTACTCCTTCATTTGAATGCTATATGATTCAGATTAAAAGTCATAAACAAAAACTATGAATATATTAAGGAGGACACATAGCCTTTAGAGTTTTCTCATTAGGTCTCAGCTAAAATTTAGACTAATGAAGAAGTGTTGTTTCTATGTAAATACACCTAAGTGAAACATGCATTTTATGTCATAGTTTAAGAGGCCTAAGGCCTTAGATCTAGGGCAGTTTGCAAGAGCAGAGTGAGACACAAACACAAAAAGAGTAAAATCCATCCTTTATTCATCAAGGACAAATAGAAAATATTAGAGTGATAAGTGATTGCAGCTACCATTTTAAAAGTGTTCATTTTAACAATTTTCAATAAATTCCATTTTGAGATAAATATACTTTGAAGCCAGAATTTGCTCATAGCTATACCTGTGTACCACACCTCCAAGCTTGCAGTGAGATCCTAAAACAGATCCCCCCAATTAAATCTTTAATCTCTCTCACTGTTTTAGAAATGATAAGATTTATTAATGAAATTATTTATGAGTGTTGAAATCATACTTTTATTTACCTTTTTATTACAAAGTTACCATAATCCTTGATTACTTATTTATATTAACAATTTTGGTATAGCAGTGAACACTTTTGTTTGGAAAGTTTGACTATTTCTCACTATTTTCCTTCATTTTTTTCTTTCATCGTTACTAATATTGCCTCTTTCAAACATCAGAAAGTCAACTGAGAAGTCAGTCTTCAGCTAAATTTCAAACCCAGAGAAATTCCTAGGAATTACATTTTTTTTGAAGTAATCCAAAACATGTTGTAAAACATTTCTGTGAAATTTTCTTTATGAAGCTTTGACTGCTCATAGAAAAATTATTAAAGGTTTGGGTTTTTTTTTCCTACTCTTATCACCAGACTAAGTGATTAACTTCAAAGATTTTGATCCTTTAACACATGAGTGAGTCATAAGAACAATAATTAATTAATTGAATTGTCGTGGTTTAACCCCAGCCAGCAACTAAGCACCATACAGCCGCTCTCTCACTCCCCCCTGGTGGGATGGGGGAGAGAATCAGAAGAGTTAAAGTGAGAAAACTCATGGGTTGAGATAAAGACAGTTTAATAGGTAAAGCAAAAGCCACGCGCACAAGCAAAGCAAAACAAGGAATTCATTCCCTACTTCCCATCAGCAGGCAGGTGTTCAGCCATCCTCAGGAAAGCAGGGCTCCATCACACGTAACGGTTACTTGGGAAGACAAACGCCATCGCTCTGAATGTCCCCCCCTTCCTTCTTCTTCCCTCAGCTTTATATGCTGAGCATGATATCATATGGTATGGAGTAGCCCTTTGGCCACTCTGGGTCAGCTGTCCTGGCTCCGCTCCCTCGCACCTTCTTCTTATGCACCTGGCAGAGCACGAGAAGCTGAAAAGTCCTTGACTAGTGTAAACTCTATACACAGCAAGAACCACAGATAACACATCAGTGTGTTATCAACATTAGTCTCATCCTAAATCCAAAACACAGCACTCTACCAGCTACTAAGAAGAAAATTAACTCTGTCCCAGCTGAAACCAGGACATGAATAAAAAGCAGTTTTTTGAAATATCACATAGTAAAGAAACCATTTCCTTCTTTTTTAAGTGATGCTGGATAATCTTGTAGAAAACTGAGGATGAACATTTCTTGTTTTGCAGAAAACACTTACGTGAATTACTGTCACAGAAACTCCCAACTATTTGAATGTAAAGCTAAGGGACCTTTAATCAGAAAGAAAATGTAGTTCTTCCCTCCTGTTGTTCATGAAAACATTTCATCTATGAATTTACTTCAACATCAAGACAATTACAAAAACGTTAGCAAATTGCTTTTAATGCAGTGAAAAGTGGGAAATTTCTACTAAAAAAAGAGTTATATAATAGCATTTATTATCACTCAACTATGCAAGCTACACCAATAAAATTATGATGCAGAAGCTTAAAAGTGCCTTTAATAAGGGTGTTTGACAGCTATGTGAGTTAGGGAACACCCTTTCTTTATGTAACTGAATGACATAGCTGTATTGCTCAAAGTCAAACAGTATTTTGCTCAGATTTCTTGATCTCACTGAGAAAAATACTATTTTCTCCACCTATATAAGGATGGCCAGGTTCAGACCTTGGATAAATATTTAAATACTCAAAAAACAGAGTTTTCTGAGTTTAGGACTTTGGATGAATTCTGAATGCACATAATATTGGGTGAAGGATTTAACGTGTTGAGATGTAGATGAATTTAGCTCACAAGATTACAATCTTGCATTGACATGGTGTGACCACTCAACAAAGCCCTATAAGGGAAGAAGGATCAGAGATGGGTAAGGACAATGTGCTGATGGAGCTCAGGGAAGAATGTAGGGAGTGACTGACCGCTGCAAAGAAAGCTGAACTTACCTCAACATTAAGGGAACTAGAAGGTGGCCTTTGTTTTAGACAAATGACTCTATCAGTTGAGCAGATCAACTGGCTGTATCAGTCGAGTGAAGCAGCTGGTTGTGTAATGGTTTTCCCTGAATAAATCAAAAGAGCATACATGTCTTCCTGAGCCACCAGACCAGCATGGGACAAGTATACATGTGGATCTGCCCAAAATAAAGCATAAAAACTGAAAAAACAACAAAATGATCTTTGAAGAGAGAAATGGGCTTGAGCTGCCTTCAACCCATATATTCCTTTTTGGCAACAAAGGACACCCAGCATTTTGATGGTGAGCATGTAGAAACTGGTAATGGGAATCACGTTTGTATTGTGATACAGCGGTATGCTAGATGCAGCTGATATTGTGTTAGTATTGTGATTCCACTACATTGCTGCATCGCCCTGCTACATCAAATCCTGTGTAACACCAAAAATATTCAAAAAAGTGAATTTGGGATTAAACATTAAACTCTCCTCCTATGGGACAGCTAAAGAACCTGGTCAGAGGGTGCTGGACTCTGACACATAAACTATGAGAACTCAATATCTTTGCATTTAAACCCAAAGTATATAGGAAGAATCCTCAGATATATAGAATCATAGAACCATAGAATCATTAAGGTTGGAAAAGACCTTTAAGATCATCGAGTCCAACTGTTAACCTAACACTGCCAAGTCCAACACTAAACCACGTCCTCAAGCACAACATCTACCCTTCCTTTAAATACCTCCAGGGATGGAGACTCAACCACTTCCCTGGGCAGTCTCTTCCAGTGACTGACTACCCTTTTGGTGAAGAAGTTCTTCCTAATATCCAACCTAAACCTGCCCTGGTGCAGCTTGAGGCCGTTTCCTCTTGTCTTGTTACTTGGCAGAAGAGACCAACCCCCACCTCGCTACAACCTCCTTGCAGGTACTTGTAGAGAGCAATAAGGTCTCCCCTCAGCCTCCGCGTCTCCAGGCTAAACAACCCCAGCTCCCTCAGCCGCTCCTCATAAGACTTGTGCTCCAGACCCTTCACCAGCTTTGTTACTCTTCTTTGGACATGCTCCAGCACCTTAATGTCCTTCTTGTAGTGAGGGACCCAAAACTGAACACAGTACTCGAGGTGCAGCCTCACCAGTGCCGAGTACAGGGGCAGTATCACCTCCCTGGTCCTGCTGGCCACACTATTCTTGATACAGGCCAGCATGCCATTGGCCCTCTTGGCCACCTCAGCACACTGCTGGCTCATATTCAGGTGGCTATCAACCAACACCCCCAGGTCCTTTTCAGCCAGGCAGCTCTCCAGCCACTCCTCCCTCAGCCTGTAGCGTTGCATGGGGTTGTTGTGACCCAAGTGCAGGACCCAGCACTTAGCCTTGTTGAATCTCATAGAGTTGGCCCCGGCCCATTGGTCCAGCCTGTCCAGGTCCCTCTGCAGGGCCTTCCTACCCTCCAGCAGATCGACACTTCCACCCAACTTGGTGTCATCTGCAAACTTACTGAGGGTGCACTCCATCCCCTCCTCCAGATCATTGATAAAGATGTTGAACGGGACCGGTCCCAACACTGAGCCCTGGGGAACACCACTCATGACTGGCCGCCAACTGGATTTGACTCCATTCACCACCACTCTCTGGGCTCAGCCATCCAGCCAGTTTTTAACCCAGAGCAGAGTGCACTTATCCAAGCCGTGAGCAGCCAGCTTCTCCAGGAGAATGCTGTAGGAGACAGTGTCAAAGACCTTACGGAAGTCCAAGTAGACAACATCCACAGCCTTCCCCTCATCCACTAAGCAGGTCACCTTGTTGTAGAAGTAGATCAGGTTAGTGAAGCAGGACCTCCCTTTCATAAACCCATGCTGGCTGAGCCTGATCCCCTGGTTGTCCCACATGTGCTGCGTAATGGCACTCAAGATGATCTGCTCCATGACCTTCCCCAGCACCGAGGTCAGGCTGACAGGCCTGTAGTTCCCCGGATCCTCCTTCCGACCCTTCTTGTAGATGGATGTCACATTTGCTAACTTCCAGTCATCTGGGACCTCCCCGGTTGACCAGGACTGCTGATAAATGATGGAAAGTAGCTTGGCAAGCTCCTCTGCCAGCAAATTTATATACTTATTATGTGAGTATAAAAAAATATTTTATATACAAATATGTATAAATATATATTATATTATTATATATTATTATATTATATATACAAATTAAAAATATATATATAATATACTGATATTAAAATATACTTATTATATGGTTATGAGTTTGTGTACCTTCTTTATGTCCAGAAAATAATTCTAACAAAACAAAAGATTAAAATAATTTATAAAAAAATTTACTGCATTTGCAATGCAAAAATACAACAGTGTAACTTATAATCCTTGGAGTTCAAGTATATTTTCTACAAAAAAGCAGGATATTTAGGGTGAGGGAAAGAAAAGCCAGTTTTTAGTGTTTTTTTTTTATTTTTTTTGTTTTGTTTTTTAAAGCTCTTAAGAGCTTAAAGAGTTCTCAGGAAATTAAGAATTATTGTGAATACACATGTCTGGAAACAAAATTGAGGTATATGATCTAAACTAAAAACTGGCTTTTCAAAGTGGTCATTTAAACCCAAACTCTACAGACCCAAAATGTTTCTGAGAAATGTTTGGGTGTTGAGCGATACATATATTCTAATGAAACTCTATTCTCAAGTCAGCTATACTTCTAAACAATGCTTGATCGTATATTAAATTTGGAAAGAAAAAATTCTTTAAAATCTCCTTGCCTTGGACTTCAGATGTATTATAGATTGGAGTTTTCCTGTTTTTCATGATGGCTTGGTCCTGTTTGCCTGCTTCTTTCATTAATCTTCAGAAATATCTTGTTTTTCTTATTCAAAGTCATCAGTAGTGTATTATTTGCTGCTTGGCTTGGCACATTAAACATATATTCACTGTTATACTTCATGAATTCTTTTTACTGTAAGTGTGGGTAAACCACTTCTAACAGTGGACACATGATGTCTAGACAATTCTGGAAGTGTATTTGCAAAATCAGCTTTAAAAATACTGAAATTCTATTCTGAGAATGCATTTTATTTGCACTTTTTCTCTTTGGCACTCTTCTATACAAAGAATTTCCTCAAATTGTGATATAAAGCAATCTCGTACTGGCTGAGAATGAAACTTCCAAATTGAGTCTTCATCAGCTTTTGGTTTTGCTTTTGGATATCTTTTCCTAACTTCCCCTTTTATCTGAACAATATGAAAACTAAAGCCCAGGTTCTTACACTCACTTTGGTTTAAATAGTTCATACATGATTAGGAAGTTTTATTAGCAATTGAACGCTGAAAGCAAATTTGAAGTAGTTCACATTTGCCAATTTCTACTTATAACTACTACTGGGGAGCATCTTTACCAGCTTCTTCTCTTTCATTTTCCTCTTTTGGTAGTAAGGCCTTGAAATTAAGTAATCCATCATCCTTATATCTTTTGCAAAATACCATTTAGTTATTTTAATATGAATGAAGATGTGCTCTTCCTTGGGAGCTGAATGGTCTGTTTCTAAATTCTTGCCTCTGTTTACTGACTGTGAGATCTTAATGACTAAATGCAGTGATACCTCATACTAGAGTAGCTGTCTGTCCTGTCAACTAGCTAGCTTGTGCTGGGGATCTAATTTGTGACTGAAATAGAAAAAAGAAAACCAATTTACTCTGAAGTAAATGATAATGACAGTAAGAACTTTTAAGTATGGTTTTGAGATATGTGAAGTATTTAGTATGACATCTATGAAAATCCATTTTTTTTTTCTGAAAAAGTGTTCTGCATTTTAGATAAAAAGGGAGAAAAAACAATTCTAGAAAACAAACAAACAAACAAACAAATTCCCCAGAAAAAAAACAGAATCAGACTGTAAAAAAAAATGCAGAAAAAATGGCAAAATTTTATTTCCCAAATATAAAACTATTTTGCCTCTGTGTTTTCCAATTAACATGTCAGATTTTTATTTTTTTAGTTGTCAGTTCATTGTTTTCTAAAAATTAGTATTCTTCTTCAAAAAAAATGGACTAGAGTCCCTCCTTCATGAAAAGAGAACAGGGAAAAGCTTGGGTAGTAAAAGATGGTGAAACATCTAAAATGTTGATTCATTTCTCCTATATTAGCTGTAAGTGGAGACAGAAACTGTTTTTTCTAGTGTATCATCCCCCATTAGTACATCTTACACTCTCCCTTGGTAGCAGCAGCAGGCTGGCTGGTTAAGGCATAGCTAAAACAGGCAGGAAAGGCATCTGTACAGTTTGCTGTCATTTGTTTCTCTAGAAGTCCTCGTTTATACCATTCATCTGTACTGTCTGCATAGTAGATTGATTCCAGGATCTTTTCTGAAGCAGAAAAACTCTATGAACCTGATAAAGGGTCAGTAGTTAAGTCACTCCAGGACACTCAAAGGACATGTGTCAAATACCTTTATCTTGTCATATTCTGTTTTTCCAATATTAGCACAGGAGGTCTCATCCACGTATACCTTCAATGTCAGGTATGGCAGCACAAGTATTATAGGCTGCAATGCATTTCTTTTTCTTTTTTCTTTCTTCTTTCTTTCTTTCTTTCTTTCTTTCTTTCTTTCTTTCTTTCTTTCTTTCTTTCTTTCTCCCTTCTTTCCTTCCTTCCTTCCTTCCTTCCTTCCTTCCTTCCTTCCTTCCTTAGTATCTGTTGTTAAATTATAATTTGAAATATTGTTTACATGTAGTTCCAGGAGGAAATTATATCTGTTCCTGTAAAACTCTGTTTTAAAATGCTCAATAGGAACTAGAATTCTTCTTGTTTCAAATAGACATCAGGTTATTTTCTTTTTAGTCAGAGAATAGGTACAACATAAGTGTTTGCAATAGCATATATTTGAAGCAAGATCTAATTTAGGTAACTGTGCAGAAACATCTAACATTAAATATACTAAATCTCTTCTAACTTCTCTGTATGTTGAGTCACAATGGAAGAAAGCAGAAAATTGGTGAAATATACTGAGAAAACTCTGAGTAGTTTTTCTAATAAAGGAATGTTCCCACTATTGCATCATACATATTCTGTGGATTTCTTACCTTTTTTTTTTTTTTATATGGGGAGAAGGAGGCAAGTTTAAATTACAAAGAATTTCTTCTTTTCTTTGTGTCTACTTGGAGTCACTTCTGTGACATTAAGATGAGGTGTCCTGACAATGATCATGATGTCAGAGGACTATGACTTCAGCTGGAGGAATAAACAGAAGCAGCAGATGAATTCTTATGAAATAAACCTCTGCTTCCATAAAAATGTCTTTGTTAATGAGAAACTAGAAAAGAAAAAAACAAAAGAGAAGTGACATATGTAGGTTGATTTTTTTCCCTAAACAGAATATCCTTTAATATTCAAGATGTATCCCAAATGTGCTGATTTCTATAACCTTTTCTTGTAACACTTAACCCATTACAGACTTAATAATTTTTAAAGGAGCTTTCAGATGTTCATATTGATTCTTATGACTGTTACAACTTTCATATTCACTATGCCCACATAAAAGTCTTCTGTATAAAGTCAATTAGGAAGTAATACCATAGCCATGCTCTGTGATCTCATGATTCTTTCTTCCAGTTACTGTGTTGTGCAATGCCTAGGGCTATAGGTGTAATTAAATACCTAACTGGAAGGCAGCTGAAGTCATAACATGGAAATACAAAGATATAATTTCTCTGTATTTTTATTTGCATCTGCATTAGACTCACATTTCACATTTAGATATAAACACATTAAATATTCAACCTTAATTCAGCTTAAAATACTTATCAACTGTATGACTACAAATTATTATAATACAGTATAATATAATACATATAATACAATACTATACTATAATAAAATAAAATAAATGTAGAAAATCAGTTTGTGAAAAGATTGTATAAAATAACAGTTGGGGGGGGGGGGAGGAATCCAAACCAACCCCCTAAAAAAAACCAAAGCCCAAACCAGAAGAAACCCAGAAGAAACGTCACTGGCTGAACAGTGTAGTACCTATACAGCACTTCCCCCACTGTTAATACCATGATAAAATATGCATCATTTTCAATACAAGACTTATATCATCTCTGAGCTACTTTGGACAAAAATTAAATTCAAATAACATGAGGCAGACACACAAATTTTCAAATCAACAGTCCCTTCTCTTCATGAAACTTGAAGTCTCGTCACTGACCTCAACTGTAGCAGCAGGGTATCATAGAGAAAGAACTAATTTCTCAGGTAAGTAGGTTGGTAGCTATGGTGAGTTTGACCTTGGTTAGCTGCCAGATCTCCACCCAGTTGCTCTCTCTATCACTCTCCTTAATGGGAGAGAGAGAGAAAAATAAGATGGAAAAGCTTGTGGGTCAAGATAAGGACAGGGAGATCACTTACTAAGTACCATTATGGGCAAAACACACTCAACTTGGGAAACAGCAATATCATTTCTTGTTAATTAAAGTAGGTTGGTGAGAAACAAAGACAAAAATACTTTCTCCTGTCCCCATCCCCTTTCTCCCAGGCTCAGTTTCACTCCCTCATACCCAACTCCTCTACCTCCTCCCACCCCTCAAGTGGTGTAACGGGGATGGGGAATGGGGATTGCAGTCAAAAGAGTTTGTCACTGCCACTCCTTCCTCCTTACACTCTTCCCCAGATCCAGCGTGGGATTCCTCCCATGGGAGACAGTCCTTCACAAAGTTCTCCAACAGGCATCCTTCCCACAGGCTGCAGTTCTTCAAGAACTGCTCCAGCGTGGGTCCTTACTATGAGGTACGGTCCTTACTATGAGGTACAGTCCTTCAGGAATGGGCTGCCCCAGCGTGGGTTCCCCACGGGGTCACAGGTCCTGCCAGAAAACCTGCTCCTGCATGGGCTCCTCTCCTCCCTGCCAGGAGCCTGCTCTGGCGTGGGGTGGCAATGGGTGGCAACTTCCTTCAGAGCATATCCAATGTCTCCGGCATAGGGTCCTCCACAGGATATCTGCTCCAACATGGTCTTCTCCATGGGCTGCATGGGGACAACCTGCCTGGCCTCTCCTCACAGAGGCTACCCCTGTAATCCTCTCACTGACAAAACCTTGTTAAGTAAATCCAATATAGTAGCCTACCCGATAAGACAAGAAAACATAGTGTAGTTTCTTGGCAGTACAAAAATAACTTTACAGTGTTTTGTTTAATATTTATTGCTGTGAAATATTTCTATTATTGTCTCTACTTTTTTTTTTTTTGTAATGGATGTTTTCTTGCTACAAATAAAATGAAAAAGATTCACTGTTTCCCTTGGAGAGATGTGAACTCCTCTGTGTTACTTTGAAAAGTGTTTTTAATGTCCCTTGCTGATTTGAACAGGCTAATTATGGTAGCTTTGAATGTGGCAGTATCTTTTTCATAAGATTGACATCAGTGGGATGAAAGTAGTGAGCAATAAGGAGTTCAGATGAGGAGATGATACAAAAATGACTAGGATCATCAAAAGTTCTGTGTGTGAAAATCATGAATAAAAGGAAAAGTTATATCCAACAGGCAGAGGTAATACGCTTTGGCAGTATCTGAAATACGAAAGGAAAGGAAAAGCAACAGTGGCAATGGCGTTGGAGAAAGTCTGAAAGTGATGTTGTTTGAATAATTAAATATTCTGATCCACTTCCAAAGCTGAAAGATTAAATAAAAAATAATCCACGTCCATGTCTTATACACTAGGATGTGAGATAGTAAAGCCTATGGTTGAGGCCCTGTTCATTGCAATACGTCAATTATATATTTATATATAATCATATATATGATTATATCACTTTGGGCTCAGTAATGTTAAAAAGCAAGTTAAAAGATATTAGTTTCAAGTCAAATGAAACTTTCATTTCTGAATTCAGAATAAAAGGAAGGAAAAAACAGGTGCAACAAAGATTGAGCCAGGCTTTTTTCAGAGATGCACAGTGACAGGGCCAGAGGCAATAGGCGCAAACTGAAACACAGGAAGTTCCCTCTGAATATCAGGAAACACTTTTTTTACTGTCAGGATGACTGAGCACTGGGACACGTTGGAGATCCTGGAGATCTTCAAAAGCTGTCTGGGCATGGTGCAGGGCAACCTGCTACAGGTAAACTTGCTTGAGCAGGAGGTTGAACAAGATAACCTCCAGAGGTCCCTTCCAATCTCAACAAGTCTGTGATTCTGTGATTTCTGTCCTTGTCCAGACTCCCCCAGGACTCGCTCCTCCCTGCCCATAACCCAGGATCCCATTTCAGTTCCCCAGGTTCATCATCCGCTGCTCCAGCAATGCCACAATAGGGCCCATCTCCAGCTCCCCACAGCCCTGCCCTGCCCAGCCCACCTGTGGGTGCACATCCCAGCTTGGCTGCGCACCATCCCCGTCCCCAGGGAGGTGCCCAATACCCAGGGCTGAGGCTGCCTCAGTGCCCTTTGGCTAACCTGCTGGGTCAGTGGGACGGCTCCTGGCTTCCAGGCCCTGTCCTGCCCTGCCCAACCCTCCTGGGGAACCCCCACTGTTTCCTGGCCCCAGGGAGACACCAGCCCCTGCTGTGCCTGACAGCTCATGTCACTGAATTTTCTTTACAAGACATATCAATATTTCATCTCTGCCCCTAATGTTTGTCTGGTTTTTAATTCTATTTTTATTTATGAAATTTTGAAATCTACAAGCTATCAGAAAAGTCATAGGTATCATCCCAATTTTAATAACTCTCCTCCTTCTCACTATGATTTTTCAGTATTTTTGTTACATTTTTCATATGAAATTATCACTAACTGAAAAATTAAATGTATTACTTATGTATTATACTTAGCAATGCATACAACTTTTGGTTAAATATTTTTGTTTGTTTCACAGTGTAATCTAATGCATGCCCTGAAAACTCTAGCTTCACAGAGAATAAATTAAATTATTCCCTTGTATATAATAGGAGCCAAATGAATATGCTAGCATTGCAAATCTAAGAGATAACTTTTCATCAGTAACTGCAAACAAATAGTTTCTTTCATTTCAAGCCAGTTATAATCTGTGTTCCCACAGTGAGAATAAGGATAATCAAGAAATATTTTCTAAGTTAATTTCATGCAAAAAACAGTACTGTGATAAACATTTAATAAGACAGAACACAGAACTCTCTGAATTTCATGAAGCTGCCAGTAATTTTTATTGTAAGATTCTAAAATGTGTGACATGGACACGAACCTCCCTCATCTATCCACGATTTCTGTGGGAATACCAAACTGAGCACTGGAGTGTTAAACAATAAGTACTATTGTGGGGCCACCAAGCTTCTACAGAAAGGTTATTGTGTTCGTAGTAGTCAAAGAGCAGCATTTCTCAAAGATGTTGAATTTAGTCCAAACCATCACTTATCCTATAATGAGCTACAGAAAATTATCTCAGATCTTTTGTGATGGACCTTCTTGAGCCCAAATAAGTCATTTGTGGTATCCTCACTAATAAATGGGTAATTATAATGATGTTGCATAGTGACAAATCCTGCCCCAATCCTTGCTGCCCAAGAAGGCAAATGTCAACACAATCTAAACTGATTTGCATTTAGTTGTGTAAAGAAAACTGAACAAACTCAGAGTGGCAAGGTTCCTATTGCAGAATTTATAAACCTAGCCTGTCGAATTTTCAGGGCAGCACAAGAAGAAAAATTGTTGGCTCATTGCTTTGTCCTCATATGCGATTACCTCATCTGATTACCTCATAACACTATCTTATCTTGCTTGCACATCCTGAGATGTTAATGGTTTTCAAATGACACAAACTTTTATTTCAGTCATGCTTTATTTAAAAGGTCATTTTCAATGGTTTATGCTCTCCTCTGTTCTTTGTTATTTGTCATTTTCTCAGAAACCTAAATCAGCATTTCCTATAAATACCATTTTTTTTTCATATAGAAATTATTGATCTCAGCCTTCCAAACTTCATTTATATTCATATTTCACAATATGATTACTCTGGACAACACTGTAGTGCACAGCAAAGTAGACTGAGTTTTGGGAGGGGAAAAAAAAGGTACAAAGGCAGCCAATACAGTTCCAGTTTTGTGCATGACAATTTTTTTGTAATTGCAAGAGAAATGCCAAACCTTTACAAGATTTATAAGTCTGCTAATTAAGCATTATTCCTGTAGACATTAGGTGTCTTTAGAATGTCTTTTATTTTAGACTTGAATATCTTATTCTCTTAATTCATAGAACACTGACCAAAGTTAATGAAAATTATCATTTTCACTATTACCTATTTACAACAGATTTGTCAGTTAGCTATGGACTTTTAACACTGAAAGAAATGGTCTTGAGGCTTTCCACAGGATGACCAGTGTGCTACCTTGTGGTAGGTTAGCCTTGGTACACAGCTAAATGCTCACTCATTCCCCCTCCTCAGCAGGACAGGGGAAGAAAACAGGATGAAGCTTGTGGGTTGAGATGAAGACAGGGAAATCACTTACCAATTACCATCACAGGCAAAACAGAATCAACTTGGAGAAAATTAATTTAATTTATTGTCAATTAAAATATATTTGGCTAGTAAGAAACAAAGACAAACCTTAAAACACCATCTTTCACTCCCCTACCCACCCACCCTGCCCCGAGCAACATGGGGGGAGAGAGAGGGAGATGGGGGATTATTGTCAATACATAGCAGTTTCTTTCTGTTACTCGTTCCACCTCACACTTTTCCCCTGCTCCAGCATGGGTCCTCTCCATGAGCTGCAGTTCCTGAGCAAAAATTCTCTTCCAGCATGGGTCATCCACACACCAAAGTTCCCATCAGGAAAAGTTGCTCTAGCATGGGGTCTCCACCATCTTTGGTTCCTTCAGGAAATATCCATCTTCTCTAGCATCGCTCCTCCACAGGCTGCAATGGATATCTGCTCCAGCATGGTTGCTGCCATGGAGCACTTCCTTCCCTTCCTTCTTCTCTGACCTTGGCGTCTGCAGGATTGTTTCACCTTTTTTTCCCATTCCTCTCTCTCATAGCTTCTGTGCAGTGGTTTTTGCGCTTTTTCAAACATGTTTTCCCTGAGGTGTCACCAGCTTGGCTGATGAGCTCAGCTGTGTCCTGCAGTGGGTCCGTTCTAGCCAGCCAGAACCATTTGTATCTGGCATGGCGCAGCCCCTGGCCTCCTCTCACAGAGGCCACCCCCTGCAGCCCCCTACTACCAGCACCTTGACACCTACACGAAATGCATTCATGTGTCGAACCGGATGGCTATTATCAGCTTTATTTTCTCTCTGAGCACCTACAGAGTTCACGGGGACATGAAAGGTTCCCTGAGCTATTGTTGCCAGCCTCAGAAAATCTGAGAATGTGAGAAAGAAATATAGGACTGCTTTATTTTTCAGACATGAGATAATAAAAAAAGGATCGCTAACACTGACTCTTACATTAGCATACCATTTCTACATTCCTTGTATCCCCACAGCCATGACTCTTGCCTTTCATTGCTTATTCTTCCCATGCTATTTATCATCATCTCTAATACCTCACACTCCTTGCCACAGTCCACAGGAAGGCATATGTCCCAAGACAGAGCAAGTCTCCTTCCTGTATAGTAAGAAGCAACTCTGTTTTTCATGTAAGAATATGCCTGTAAATGTAGAGGGTCATAAAATCACTTTGGGATTCTACTTATGTCATAAGAGAGGAAAAACTACCATCTTTAGAGAGAAAATGGTGACAAAGATAAGGGAAGGGAAAGAAACGTGCTTTGAAAAAGAGGATTTAGAAGAACTATGGGGAAAAGAAAGTGAAGAAGCCTGACATCAGACAAAGGTATGAGCTATACATGGGAGAGTATGGAGGCATCCACATGAGAAACTGTTTTATACGCTAGCAATACCACAAATACAGTCAAACAACATTCACTGACAATACCTGGTCATTATAGGACAAGGCTGCCTTCCATTGTGGAGTTACAGAATATTCTTGAATAACAAGAAACACATCACACTCTCCTACACATGTTTTGGGCAGAGGTCTTTCAGCTGTGTGCTTGAAAATACAGACCAAGCTTTAACTGATGTGCCATGTATATGTGTCCTGATGTCAGATCTGACCTGGGGAAAGTGACTTTTGTTTGGTCTTTGTGTAGTCAATATCTCAGACCTGTGCTCCCTTCTATGATTCCCACTGCCCACAATCAAGTGAAACAGAACCAGCCTAACAGTCGCTGTTCCTGCTTCCAAGACAATGTCAAGGGAAAGAGGTGCTCCTTTAGGGATGTCCTGATTCACTCCAAAGGCAGTTTGCCAAGGAAGACCAGTTCCTTTCTCTGCTGGAAGAAATAAAATCCTGACAGCTAATTGCTACCTGCTCTAAGGGGAGGAGATAACTAAAAGAAGTGTTAGACTGTAGTAGGAGGAACAGCTACCTGATGCTAAGCTTGAATTAAGGCACCAAGATAAATCTGGTTTAAAAATCTCTTAACATTTACTACAGAAATTAAAAGCTACCTTCTCTGAAATATGATCCTTGTATTTATATGTGTATGTATTATGCAATAGGATTTATAATGTGGAATAGGGAACAGGTAGACTCATGGAAAAGTCATATTACAATGTTCACAAGAAATTTCTTGCTTTTTTGTCTGAAATACAAGCTTAATGCACTTTGAGGTGCTTTAGTGACCTGTTTTCCTTTCATATAATCATATAAGCAGCACTCATTTACTGCTCTCAGAACCACACCATGCTGTCTGAAATGATCAATATTTGATTTCAAGCCAAAGCCTTGATGGTTATTCAAATTTTTTAGTGGATCAAGACCTTCAATGCATGAAAATACATTACACTAATGATAATAAAAGGGTTTAACACTTTATATTCTGTAACAAACAATATGATTAAAACTAAAAAATAATTTAAAATTGAGTTAAAAAAATTAGGAAGGGATTTTAATATCTCTTAAATTAAGGAGTCTCATGTCTTACAAACTTTCAAAGACTTTAATGATCTTACATCATTATGGAGCTTTTTGAAATTTGCACCCTTAAAAATAATTTATACCATTTACATCTATACACATATATAGTAGCACTGGTTCAAAAAGGGCTAATTTTATTGATTGTATGGAAAGTAATCAAAGTTCATATTTGATAAAGGAAACAATTCATAAGCATTGGTGATACTGCTTGGTGATAACACTTAAGTTTTGTACAGTTACAGTGGCTCTTGATAGTTTACCATTTAAAACATTAGTTAAGTTTTAGCTGACCTAGTCTAAGCATGCTCCTTGGTAATTCCATGATAACATGCTGTATCATGCAGGCATGTTTTCCTTGCAATTGCTGACTGCATTTACGAAAAGAAAAACAGCTCTCAAGTAAGCAACCCTTCAGTAATATTGAGATATATGTATCTTTTGGAACAACCATTGTTGAAATGTGAGCAATCATATCACAGCTCTTGGTAAGGACAGGTAGCTTAAGCAAAATTCGGCAGAAAACTGAATTTAGTTTTAAAATACTGCAGATTGTGTTACAGTTAACTTACTGGCTCCAAAAATCAGGAGACTGCAGTTCAACCATCTCTATGAATTCTTGTCTGTCACTGGAACAAACTCAGACCTAAATCACATCCTTGCATCTCTAATGGCTTCACAAAGGCAATTATGAGAGACATTTAAAGACCTTGGCTGTATGTCCAACTTACAGCAAAATGAATGTTCCAAAACAATGTTGTCTAGGGACAAGACATGCAATATAACTCTGAGGTCTTCTCTCTGCATGGGAAAACATAAAGTATTTTCAGAGCACTATTAGAAAGATTCTGTAAAATGTATTCACAGAGCAACAAACCCAAGTCAGACAAAAGCATAGGGCTACATGTATTTCCTATGTCCTTGTTGCATCCTGGTAGACATAACTAATGGACTCTATCTGCTGTGACTTAAATGTCTGAAATAGAGACATCTGACTATGAACCTGTGTCTTTAATGAATAGTGAAGAACCTATAAATAAATAAATAAATAACAAATAACTTCTAAAAGGTGATTCACCTGATTTCTGTTAGGCACTTCGCTTAGGACGAGATTTATTTTTTAGGCACTTACCTCTTTACACAGAACAGAAAGGAAGACTAGACTGGCTAGATCCCAGTTAGATATTAAACTCAGAAACATATAAAGTTAGGTTAAATGATTCCTGCACAGTTTTTCTGCATAGATAATTTCAGTTTAACTGTAAATTAGTGAGAAGGGTTTTTTTCTTCTCAACTCCATGTACTTTCTGAAAATCCAGGATTCCTTATTCTGAACAGAATTAATTTTTTTTGAATGTGGCATTGTTTAGAAACAACTTACTTTTCAGAATGTCACAAGGAAGAAAAAGTCCACTGAGAGACCTACAACCAAGAAAATAAAGCCATTCTGAAAACTGTAGTGAGATCCCCCAGCCTTTAGAAAACCTCTGAAAACACCATGATGATAAAGATATTGCATCATTCATTTGATATCATTCCATATTTGTAAACATTGACATATATTTAGCTGAAAATGGAAAATATTTAATTTTAAGGTATTTCTGGCAGTATTAATTTATGTCTGAGTGTGAAGGAAATCTTCCCTGCCATTCTTCCCCTCTGATTTCCTATATACACTCTGTTATCTTTAGCTGAAAACCTCAATAATAATAATAACTGTCCCTTAATTATGAAATTATGATATGAAGTGCACATAATGCAGAGGAATTATTTTGCTCATTAACCACTGGCAGTCCCACAATGATTAGTAAGCATTGGCTTTACCAAAAGAAAGGTAGGTCATGAGGTGAATTTCTGCTTTAAGAGGATTTTCTTTTCTTTTTTTTTTTTTTTTAAAGGAAATTGGACTTTTGCATCTCTGAGTTTTATTCCAAAGCTTTCTCAGGTTTTGAACAAGTCATATCTTTTTTTTTTTTTGTCCCCTGGAAAGTAATAAAAAGATTTACATGCTTTGAAGGTAAAATAGAGTCTCTATGGATGAAAATGCAAATACCTGAAGGATCCCATGCATATTAATATAATTGTTTGACTAAAGAACAATTATTTGATATTTTTAGGTAGATTTTTAGAGAACAAGAACAGAAATATCACCCCATGTCCCTTGGAGGGGGCAGGAGTGTCTTTTATCATGTTTTTTTTCAGGGCATCAGTCTAAATAAGAGCCAGAAAAATGGTAAGATATTATTGTCAGAAATTAAGAACTGTAAACCTGAACAAAGAGGTTTGCTACATTTAGATCCAAAGGAAAAGGAGTTTACTTATGCACATATCTATATTACTATTTCTGTCTTCTCCTGTACTAAATATTTATTCAAGAGGTCTAAGAGGATGATCTAAGTGATCTAAGAGGAAGACAAAACAGGCAGTTTTATCAATACTTTTGTAGATATAAGAAAAAAATCTTCTTGGAAATTAACACCATGATTAATATATTTTTGTTTGAGTTTTGTTTTAGTCTGTTCTATATTTCTCTTCTGAAGCATGCAATAGTTCAGCCGTAGAATTACACTGATGAGAGAATATGAATTCACTGTCAATGTGTCTTTATGTTGGAACATGCTCAGAATGTGAATCCATGACCTGATGAATGCTTACCCTGCAGTGTATTTTTTAGTTCTGTTTTTTTTTTTTGTTTGTTTGGCTGGATTAGTTTGGTTTTGTTTTTAATAGAAAAGCTTAGTAGACAATCTGATTTAAATGGCTCAAGGCATTGTGCACCGTATGGCATACTGGTTGTGTGTGTCATGCTATGGCCTGACACCCATTTTAATGTCACAACTACACTCAAACTGTAGAAGGCATAGTGAATAAAAAAAAGTGCAAGAACTTAGACACCTACCTTAGAAATGCATGCCTACTTTTATTTATATATATGAATCACTATACATTTGGCATTGTGCCAAGCATAGATCTCTACAGCTTAATTATACTCAAAATCTTGGTTGTTACTTCAAATCAGAAATATGAGGTAACTCATAGCAGTGTATGTTGCGTATCCGCACTACTGCAGGCCGGTTACTGGTGACCTACAGCCAGGCAGTGATTTACTTGGTCAAACATATATCCAGGGTCATTTGAAGTACTCTTATGATTTTCTTCCAAGCCTTCTGTTGATGCTCCATAATGACATGGGTGTCCTGTAGGCCCCATCTCATGTCTGCCAGCCACATGTGCATATCTTGAATCCTTTAGGGCATGTGATGTGATCAAATAGAACCAGATGGCTATGTTTAGGCAATTAATTCCCACACTCATTTTCTCTATATAATCCTAACTTGAGGCTGTTGTCAATGTAATAATAATAGTGCAAAGTATTTAATGAATATGTATCACCTATTTTGTCACAAATTATCATGTCTGCATTGGTTATCACACAGAGCTTGATGAGGTTTCTTCTTCATTTTTGAAATTGTAAATAAACATAATCCTGAGAATCAAACAACAAACAGAAGTTCTCAAACTGCATCACACACAGACACAAAAAAGTGCAATACCACAGTGAAAATGACACCTCAATTAAAACAAACAAACTACTTACATTGGTAATGCAAAATCTGATTGGAAAAGTTCCTTCTAGATATAAATGTTATCTATACATATATGTTTGTATTATGCATATATGTGTGTACAATATATCTCTCTATATATAAGCAAAGAAAAGGATATAGATGTAAACATAAGGCAAAAAAGGTAAAAGTCTTGAAGATAAAGATCAAAGAAACTCAGTTCATTCATAGCTATTTTTTTATGGCTGAAGGATCACTGTTATACCCTTTGCATGCTTACTAGTCCTTTAGAAATGTTATTTACTTTAGAAAATATTTTTTTATTTTTTATTCATTCATGATTTCTCTTCACTGTAATACCCTCAGTTCTGTTGTTCAGTTTTTTTTTTAGATTTCTAATTCAAATGTTTGTTTCTCTAAGAAAAGCAAGGGGTCAAGAGAAATTAAGCATATTTTCACATCTCCATAATAGACATTCAATATTATATATAGAACACTTAATATCTCTGTGCTATATTTTGGAGTGGTTACCAGCATCATTTTTTAAGCAATTTTCTTCAATTAAAGCTTTCACAACTTAGACAGATACTTAGAAATTATACATACACCTATATAAGCTAATGTTTCAATATACTTCAATTATTGCTTCTCATTAGATTCTTATAACGTACCCGTATCACTTTAAACTAGACCCTCTGCTACCTTTATATTTACAGAAATCATTCAACCACACTCATTCTTCCAATCAGACTCTCGCTATGACTTCTTATTCTCCTACGCATAAATTTCAAGTTTAATTACTTTAACCAGAGTTCCATGCTGAGGAGCAAAATCAGCATATTTTGCAGCTGCAAGAACAACCCACTGGCCCTACAGCCTGCTGATATTTATTGTGTGTTGACAGTGATGGCACCTGATCTAATTTGAAATAAGTTATTCTTTTCTTTTAGCAAAAACTTCAAGTGCCTGCATGCAGCATGAGTCTAGTGACTGTCTGTAATAGAGCTGGGCTTTGATAATAAGATTAATTCTTCAAATGTTACTTTAAAGAAGTGAGCATCTGATCAGCAACTACTGAAGTGGATCAGTTTACTTTCATTCAACAGATTCTCTTTGCAGAATTACAAGATCGTGTTCAAGGGTACCATATGGATCATTACCTGCAACTTATATATTTTTAGTAAGTGAATCAATGTATTAACCACTAATGTGCCCAGAATTCCAACTGATCTGGAGACTATACATGTACTTTTATAATCTTTGTCATGGTTTCATGACAAGATAGACTTTAAAGAGCAGAAAAATTGATTATCTTTACCAACATTCAAAATTTTAAATTTGAAAGCAAAATAATTGCTATGCAGATCACTAGAATGAAGTAGTAGTGCTGACAGTTTATTCTAAAACATTTTTTTAAACTGAGACAAGACATTGAATAACAATATTATAGTATCAAAGTATTTAAATTACTATTTGAAAAGATCATCCTTTCAATTTCAATTGTACTCCCACCTACTAGAATGCTGAATTTAAGGACCTGAAAATGTTTGCAATAAAAAGGTACTCAAACCCTTTCTTATAATAAAGGAAAAGAAAAAAGGATTTATGCAAAAAAGTTAGCTCTGGGCTCAAATTAGGTGTGTGAATTACATGAGCCACAAGAAATTTTTCTTTATAAATTCTAATTTATGTTATCTCACTAATTTTTCATAAAAATAAAGGAAAAATAAATAATATTTTTTTTTGCAGTAAAGACACTACTTCTTATGGTTTTCCTTAGCTGGCTTGCAGATGTTGGAATTCAGCAGCCTCCAATAGTCAGGGGAAGGCAATTTTATTGAGTTTGGGTTGGTAACATGAGCCGTTCTATCTGTATCCCCAGATATTAGGATTCCAACTTAACACGTATTTTGAGGTCTATATCCCACATGCAGCTTTCCCACAGAAGAAGCTACTTAGATGACAGTAAGGAACTAACAGTACGAGAGTCATGTACAAATAAATAGCTATGGGTTTTTTTTCACCTAATAATGTGGCAACACATCTCTCCTTTCATTCTTTCATTACCTGCTCATAGTCATTTTGAAAACAAGGAAGCCGTGGCATGGTTATTAACTGCAAAGTGAATCTGAATATTTACATGCATGGCATGCAGAATATATTCCTAAAAGTTAAATGTGTCAAAGAAATACTGCTTCTGCTTTTCCTAAGATGCTGATATAATTGTGCTTCTGGCCCTAACAGTGCTGTATCAGTGGTGTACCATGTCAAATAAAAAGGAAATACTGCTGAACGAAAAGAAAGAAACATGTTCTGAGCATGAATCTGAACCCTCCCCATGGCATCATTGTATTTATTTTTTTCCTTAAAGAATTTCTTGTTTTCTTGATGGGGAAGAAAGTGCATTATAGGTAAAAGGAAACAAAATCTGACATTCAGTGATTAAGGAAAAAAAGAGCTTTTATTTCTTTTGTTGTTGTTTTCTCATTTTGTTATTTAAACCATTTGCATATTTACCATTTTAAAAAAATACCGAAAGGCAAACGTTCACATATACAATACACGTACTTTTGCTCTCTTTTAATTCCTTTTGTTTGTCATGGACTCCATTTGCTATGCAAGTTATTTTAACTATAAGAACAATAGACTTTCTTTTTTTTTCATTTGAACTCAATGCTATCAAAGACACTTTGCAGCCAGAGGCATAAATGAAAGAAAGGCAGCAAAAACATTTGTCTAAGAGACCCAGAACTGTTCTGCCTCTTTTGTTTGCAATTCTTTCTGCAGCTAAAGAGGAACTCACTTCTGAGCTGTGGTATATGATGCAAAGACCTCTTCAGCTAGAGAGATTTATTGTTGGTGAATAAACAAAGCAATACCTGTCCTCAGTCTACATAATTTTGTGCTTGTGCCCTTGATGATCCTTTCATGCTTGTTCAGCTACTTTTCTATTCCTCCTTCATTTTTCTTCGAATTTAGCAATCTTTCATCTTACATTAAATCTAGGAAATAACAGAGAATGCTATGGTGTGTGTTAAAATTAACATAACAGAAATGCTTTTTTATTTTAGTGTTTATATAATATATATTTCTCTCTTTCAGTAGGTAGGATCTTAACACAGATGAGACAGTCTTCACTGCACCCAAGAATGTCTATATTAAGCTGAATCTTTTGATTTCTCCTAAAATGTGGTACTTAACATTTTCTGTATCTTAACCAGTAGACTTCCTCCTATGAGTGATAAACAACATCTTGGAGCACTGAAAGAATTTATTTTCTAGTAATATTATTAAGGAATTATTTTATAATGTTCAGTGGGATTTACAGGTGTAAGTAAGGAATAAAGGTAATGCAATGCACTTAAACAGTTCTCCATGGACCACCCTCATATGCTCCGTACACCACACCTCTGAAACAGCTCTTAGCAGACATTTTCAGAACAATTACATCCATAATACTGATGTTAAATACTTTAACAGTAGGCTAAGAATTCACTTCTACTTCTGTAATTTCCCCTCAGAAGGAAAGAGATTGTGCCCACAATTTTAATTTCACAGAAGCAGAACACTGCACTGCAAAGTGAACATTGCCTGTTTATCTATAACATATGCTCCATGTACAGCCTCATGGATATATACCCTGTATTTCACAGAACTGCTAATTCTGCTGAAAACAAAGTATACTATATTTGTATGGGACTATAATTTCAGGCAGTTATAAATGAAATACACCTGCTTAAAATTTGTGCCAAGTAATAAAAATAATTCAGAACTGGCAAATCTAATTTATAGATTGTGGAGCATGCCTACATTTACATGCAACAGGCTCTGGATATTTGAAGTTTTTATAATAAGGTAGGTACACGTGTTTTTAATTGAAATGCAAAGAACATAATCACCTGTTTTAAACATCAGCCAGCCTTCATGTTAAATATTAAACAATTCTGAATCTGGTTCAAAACCATTCCCAGCAGCAATTAACTCCCCCTTGCACACTTAAATATTTCTTATGCTATCTGCAAGCCACACACCTGGAAAAAGGCCAAAGCAACATCTTTTCTTATAAAGTGTATTTTAAAATGAGAAATACCTTTTAACAGTGAGATTCACTGGGATTTATTTTAAATATCTCATTGATGTCTACTGCCTGAAGTCAAATGACTTCTTCACTGTGTTTAAAACAATAATAAATACCAGTTAAGAAGAAAGCAATGTTGCACTGACTTTTGATCTTTTTGCCAAGAGAAAAATTAAACCTAGTGGTAAGTAGTACAGTATTTCTACTGAATGCATTTCAGTACAGGAATCTGAGCTCAATTGAAGTTAGAAGTGATATCAAAGAACTTGTGTCCACATAAATGAAGATGGTGTAAAATAGAGAGGGTTACATCCTCCATGGCCACTTTTATGCCATGTGACTGAGAACATACATGCTGCACTGCATAGTACTAATAGTTTATTTAATTTTCATGGGACATCCTGGCCTGTTGCAATTTTCAGGCATTAATCCAACCAGGAACATGATTTTCTCTATACCTCCCCCGAAAATAAATTAATGCCATTTGGTGGGAGTTTTAAAATACACAGTGACATACCCTTCCACTAAATATGTGGAGCAGGCAAGGCCCTTTACAGTCTGGGGACTATTCTTAAGATTTTATTGAAATTTTGTTACTTACATGGGCTGTAAATCAAACAGACTTTGAAATGCAGTGTATAGATGCTCTGTGTGTTTCATGCATAGGGTAATAATTACACAATCTATAATTTTTTCATCATTTTGTAACACATAAATGGAAGTCATGTCTCCAACTTCACTTTTTCCAAAGTTTAAAAAAACCAAAAATCTCTCACACAATGTATAGTCTTCCTGAAATAAGAATCCAAACCTAAAGAATATGATTGATATGAGTAAATATATGAAATATGAACTTTTACCGGTATAAAAATATATTTAACTTATGTATATATAATACATTTATTTTATATATATAAAAATATAAAAAACATATATAATTACTTTATATTAAATTTGAAATAAAAAATTACAATGGTTTTGAAATCATAATCTAGCTTTCATTTTTTTTCCATGAATAATGATCTTTTTAAGAGCTAATCTATTTCTGTTCTCCATAAAATTTAGGACTTATAATACGTAAAGAAATTAAATAAGTGGGAAAAATAGTTGAAAAAAGGTAACAAACAAAATAAATAGTATCAGTCTCAAAAGGATTTTCTTTCCTTTTAAGAATCAAGATTAAAATTAAGGGTATTGTAAAATTTTGCTAGAAGCAATAGAAAAAAAGGCACAAGGGGCAGAACAGGGACTGCAAAATGGACGCCAAAACAAGTGCACAGTTTCAGAAGATGAAATAAACCTTCCCCCTGACTCATCCAACTAGATTTTGCAAAGAGCTTTTGCAAAGGTTTAAAATCCACTTATGTACTTATTTCACATAGTGAAAGTGTTACTAGATTGATTCTGAGGGCTTGATTCACAAACACTTCTTGCTATATTACATCAGATTTCAGAATCATCATCCTATTATTAATTAATCAGTCTTCAAAAAGCTGTTGCTCTTGCTGACCTTTACTCAGTAACTCAGTGGAAATAGGACACATGGCTTTAGATCTGTCCTAAGCTTGAAGAGATCGGAGTGAATTTCATCATCACAAGCTGAACATAACTGCTAGGTCAGGAAGAGTTTGAATGAAGATACCTCCTACTGGCACTGAAAGAGTTACATGAGTCCATATGAAGACCATCCTCAGTTTCTTCCACAGGTATAGACAGCTCCCTGCTCAACCTATTAGTTGCTTCCCATGCCAATTTATGGAACGTAACTCTTCTCAGGCAGCATGTTGAAATCCTACATGCACATTTGAGGCTTGTTCTTTGTCTGGAGAGAAAAAAGGCACTAGCAGCTTGTTCTTTCAGGCCAAAAAACCTGCAGGTCCTAGCTCCCTTCTGATTATAGGCTTAATTCCTTTTGCGTATTCATTTATGACGTAATTGCATAGCCCAGTCATACGGTATTGTCATTGCTAGTAACAGGTCATAAGCTTTGTATTATACTTGCAAGGCCTCAGGGCTGAGGCTTGCCAGGTTTGCTCTGTCCGAATATTTCTTTACCTGCCTGCAGCTTTGTTTTACCTGGTTTAGCTGTGACAGTCATTTCCCTAATTAACCAGGTAGCAATGGCTAATTTTATCCTTGAACAGTACAACCATAGTTTTATAGAGATAGTAATAATAAAAAAAAATTCCACATAGAATGAGGTATTTACAGCTCTAACACAGTGGCGTAGTGTAGAGGAATATGGGTCTGGTACAGTAGCAAAGACTCTGAGAAGTGGAGACACAGGACATGGTGCAGAGGAGCTCAGGCATGGGATGATAAGAGATGGGGCACAGGCTTGGCACTGGAGATACCACAGCTATAAACGACTTACCTGTGGTCAGTTAAAGAAATAAAGACCTGGAGATGGACAAAACTTGTTTTCGGGGTAATGAACAGCACAAAAAATAATACCTAACATATATATAAAAGGCACCATATATAGTAAACTTGAAGTAACATGACACTGCAGACCAATAAGGAAAGAGAAAGGTGTAGAAACTCATTAACAAACACATAAAAATGACCCCAACTAGATACGGGAGGAGAAAGAAAAAGCTATAAATAGCATATTCCTCCCAGTAAAGGACTCCAGAGGCTGACAACTTAGAGTTTTACCTGTAAGTGTTTGTGGAAGCAAAGTGCTTCCTTTAAGGGTATCTGGCCAAGGACCTTTTTCAATGTAACAAGGGATGATAAGAAAGGGAAGAAACCATAAACAGGAACATAGAGGTACACAAACCTGACTGTTGCATTTTTAATTATCTTATGAGTATTATTGTGACTTTTTCCACTTGTAAATAAAATGGAAACTTTTTTTTCTCTGATAATTAGATCTAGAATAATAGCGATTCTTGAACTAGACTGTTAACATTTCCATTATGGTAACAATAACATCTTGGCTTTACTTTCACAAATAAATGTATTTTGCTTCCTTTTTGCCCATAAACAACATTTTGAGCATAGTGCTAACTTGTTTTTAATTATTCTTTGCCATAAAGAGTTTGTTCCCACAGTGGAAGCCTGGTTTCAAGTTACTTACTTATGCCCAGATTCGTCCCACTGAACTTCAGGCATTTAGTTAATACATCTGAATAACGGTATACTCTATCAAGTGCCTGTTATAGTCAGTGGAGAGCCACTGGCATGCCCAGAGTGTAAATCTGCTCTTAGTGACACTGCACAAGCAAAGTTGTTCACTTTATGAAAATTAAAGAGAAGAAACAGGACTGATTCCCAATTTAAGCACCTTAAAGAAGTACCAAGTCAAGCAGAATGAATCTGACCTTGAATTGATAACCTTGTTTAAGGATGAACATAGGGTGTACTGCTATTTAAAACCCTTTCCCATTATCAATCAATAAATCCTTTGGGTAATGGCACAACACATATATGATATACACATATATAACATACATAAAAGGAAAGTCTTTTTACTACAAGGGGGAAGTATGAACGGAATAACAGACAGGATCCGAAAATCTTTTCCACTGTGTTTTAAGTGAAGATTATGTGCAGAAGGAATCAATGCAGAATGATATCATAAATTAATTTCACTATAAGCAAAAACCTCAATTGTCCAGTAACCTGAGGTAGTGCAAATTGTATGAAGTGAAACTGGAGTTCTACAGCATCAGGCTATGTTGAATTACCATTATTCTACTTCGCAAGAGACAAGGAACATAGATACTAGAGTGGAAGAAAATAGAAAGGACATACAAGAATTACCTGGGGAAGAAATAGTTTCTGAAAAGAAATAATAATCAATCAGTATTGAGTACTTGCTCCTGCATTTTATTACCTTGACAACTTTTTTCTGCTTCTCTGTCTAATCAAGATATTAAAGACATTTTTAGATGTCTTCAGTTCATAATAAACTGGCCTGGGACCTGCAGATAACAGATAATTCAGAAGCTAGTCAGTATCCAAAGGTCCCAAATTTTAAGTCACAGAGAACAATCCATCAGGAACCTAAAATTCTTAAGTGTCAACATTACACGCTGTATTCAACCTTGCCCAGAGCTTCCACAGGGGCTGTATTTATTACAAGCTGTTTCTTTCAGTCTGCAAGCTGAAGAGCTAGGGAGAGCATGCAATCCCTCTCCTTCGCTTTTTCTCTTGACTTCTGTAACTGCATGTATCACTGTCAGATGAAATATTATGATTTTTCATGGTAAAAAAGTTGAATTGTTATAATAAAATGTATGAGTTAGAGTACATCAAGAGCAGTACTCTATACGTTGCATTCTTAGCCTCCAGAAACACGTATGTTAATTAATGCCAATCTGAAAGATACTTATTGCCTTTGTCTACAAACAACAACAAAAAAAATTATCAAAAGAACATGCTCTATCACGTTTTCAAAGAATTTGATGTTTTCATTTAGATAGGTTGAAAATAAAAGACTGTGTACAAATGAAGTTTTCTAAATGGTGAATGTTGAAGAAGTGAATAGACTAAATCTGCTGGGTTCATATTTAACATAAAGACAGGGTTTTTAAAATATAAACATCTCAAGCCTTATTTATATATTAACTACAAATCATTACTGCTTAAAGCCTTGACTAGTGCAATTCAATCAGATAACTGAATACTGGTTCAAATTCTTAAATGAAGCATAGCTGTATACAATAAGAATGGATTAAAATAACGTATACTTATTTACCATAAGTTCAATTCTGGATCCGTCAGATTCTGGATAAAAATAAGGCATTTGTTTCCTGGAGGAAAATTATAATTTGATTTGAAAATACATATTCTTGATTATAGGGTTATTCAAGTCGGGACAGATATGCATGAATGCAATAGTTGCATTTGGAACAGAGGATTTTTTTTTTTTTTTTTAATTCTAAACTAAGTATTTACCAAAGATTCTCATTCTATCCTGTCATGTTTCCTGTATCTCAGCCTTCACATTTGTTAGATAGAAAAACTGGATGGGTAAAATTGAAGCTTTTCTAACGGAAAGTTTTTAATTTTTCTCCTGTACTTTATAAATAATATTGACAAGTATGTAGGTGTTTAGTTCCCCACAGCACATGATTTAAAACATTTAAATGATAGATGTTTAAAATTCTACTCAGAGGGATCATGCTGGTTTGGAAATCCTACTGGTGTGTTATACATTTACATTTAATTTACAAAATTCATAAATCAGGCACCCAGTATTTATATTTAAACACATATTTCTTTCTAATTAATTAATCACATTAAAAATGAAACTATGTGTATAACATGATTTATAATACCAATCAACACAATTTATAATGGCTATAATAAGAAACAATTTATTCTCAAATATTTTTTATCACATAGATGAATCATAGGGAGAAATTTCTCAACTTTTATTTAAATTTTCTCTGAGTCATCCAAACTGAAAAAAAGAAAAAGAGACAGGAATAATTTATTAAAAAAAAAAATTAATAACATCCATCTAAAACTTCATATTAGCTAATCACTAGTTATACTTCCACAGACAACCATATACCCAAATTATAAGAAACTGGTGCTTAGTCTAAATAAGTCTAAAACTAATCTGCTAGCTCCACATATTTATCTTTTTTATTTTAATTTTTTTTAGAAAAAACAATCAATGGCAAATCTCACTATTTAACCTGTGCAACATACAAAAGAGAAGACGACTCCTCAAGTAACATGACTCTTACGGAGGGAATGGACAGATATAAGAAACTGTTGTAATGTATATACAGTTATATATATAATTATAATCTATATAATTATAATTATAATACAGTTATATATTATAATTATAAACATAATGACCATCAGAATCAACTCACTTGAGGTTACTCTGAAAAAGATTGCTCTCAGTTTCTTCATGCAACTTAGATATTTTACAGTGTGCAATAACACTGAAACCTGTTACAGCTCAGTTTTACAGTTTTCTCAGAAATTCCAAATTGAAGCATAGTGTTTCAGCCTTTCTGAAAAGGCATATAACTAAAGAGCAGAGAAGATCCTTTAATGAAACTACTGTTCACAAATGCATTCCAGTGTTTCAAGGTTACCTTGCACTGAGAACATATCTTCTAGAAAGTTACATAAATATTACTGGTGTCACAGACACACTATGATTTCCCTTGGTGATTTTTTATGGTGATTAATTGCCACAACATTAAATGTGTTTCCTACTTTATATTTAACTTTATATCATTTCAATATTGACCACTGTTGGTTTTGTGCCTTTTTTGATAGATTAAAAATGTCTTTGGTACTCTCTCTCTTCAGTATTTAAAACTCAACCACATGTGGAGCAACACAGAACAAAAGGGCTGAATGTCATAGATTCAATATACATGTAATCTATTATTTCCAATAGTTTTCTGTAATTATTTTAGAACAATGTTTCATAGAACCTAAATTTCAAGATCTACAATTCCACAGTACCTTTGCTGGTAGATAGCACAGAAATTAAAAGAAAAGGGAAAACAAAAAATTACCCTGTATATTTTTGTGTTTCTACAAACACATATAATGTAAAAATTAATTATTTGTAATATAAAAAGCAGCACCAACCTCTGGCAACCATGATCCATCAACTCTGTGTTTACATGGGGATAAAAATGGTGTGGTCTTCATTTTTAGGTAAAAATCTCTATGTATTGAATTTTTTGAACTGGTCAAAAACCTGAAAAAAATCATTGGGAATCTAGAAAACTCCCTACTCTGTAGCAACAGGATCCAAGTGCCAGTATTCATTCAACTTGATGAATTCTAAGCCGGGTAATAATATTGTCACATTGAAGCAATTTTCCTATCAGAACTATCTGACTGTACTATTTCTTGTGACATTCCCTTTTTACTCTTTTCTTTTGTGACACCTTTCTTTTTAATTTTCTTTCAAATATAAAGAGCAGTCTACAATATGAACCTAAAACAATGGTTAAAAAAAGGACATCAGGGGAATAAGTCTGTTCATTGTTAAATAGCTGTTTTCTTTCAAAAGATGACTAATAAAAATGGCATTAAGTATTCCTATGTGCGTGTGTTTTTAGAAGGGTTTCTGTTTTTTCAAAAGTACAATTGAAACGTCAAATGATGCAAGGAATGTCATGGGAATAAACTGCTGAATTCTTCAGCCCACACCATTCTTAAAATTGCACACACAATGAAACAGTTGAATGTCAGTTACAGTGGCACCTCAGCAAGTCTCATTTGTGCTGTTTGGTATGTTTTTTCTATTTATCTTTAAAAAAAAGTTCATGCTTTTAAAATAATGTTGTTTATGTCCTTGAATCTTGGTACACTGAACAAAAATCAGCTCAACACTCTGAAATGTAGAATTTCTACCTATAACACCAATTAGTTTTGCTAAAAATCTTAATTGTTATGAAAAGAACAATGTTTGCACTTTTTTCTTTTTTCAGGATAAGAATGTTAGATATTAGAGATAAAATTGAAGCCTATTCCATTGCTATAAGTGGAATATTGACTATATTCATCTACCCTAGTTCCATCATATGTTTTTTATGATGCAAACAGATAATGTGTTCATGTTTGTGAAAGCATGAAAATGAAATTAGGCCTAAATTATTTTGGGTGTTAAGTGAATCAGTCCTCCTGAAATAACAACCTATTAAAGTAATTTCTCTTAAAGTAGGTGTTCTATATAGTAGGTGAAGAAAAGGTTAATATGTTCAAATACTTCCAGAGAGAGACGAATGTGGAGTAAAGTTGGAAAGACAGGCTCTTCACAGGATAAAGAGGTATGTTCATTTATAGTATTTTAAAGTTAGTAAAATTAGTTTTTAATAGCAAACTATACATGATGACAGGAAGCTATGTAAACATAGGAAGAAATATGTATTCATGAAACATGAACTCAATTCATAAAGCCTAAGCCATTCTGCTACATTTTTTTTTCTATGCTAAAGTACTGAACGAGAACTCAAGAATATTTGTGGACTCTCATCACCATTCTTGATTGTAGTTTAAACTTCCTTAAGTGATGTTTGGAAAAGACAACCCCATGTAAGCCTAGATCAAACTAGAAAGAACACAAAAGCTGAACCTCAGAATTAGTTAGTCCTTTCCCATTACTTGAAACTAGAGACATTCAGAGACAGTGATGAGAACTGCAAGTCCAGTATTTATTTCTAGATAATGTCTTTACATACATTTTCTCTTTTGATTATTTTGCTGTTCTTACTATGACCACAGCCCATCTCAGCAACAGAGCATGGACTCTGCTTGTATCTCCTGCTTAATCACTGAAGAGCTGTAACCAGCTGTAAATATACATTTTGATCTCTGCTTTCTAGTTAAAAGACGCTTCTACTGGCAAGTATTTAAAAAAACCCACAATACAATAACCCCCTTCTGCTGCTGATTCTTTTTTTTATCATAAAGTACATATTGCTAATAATAATAGTGTTTTGTTTTGCTTCACAGTATCATAATGAATTCAGTATTTTTAAACAAAACAAGAGATTATTCCACTCCTACACTCAACAGAAGCAAAGGTCCACATAAGAAATTACAATAATCATTCCATATTTGATTTGGTGTGTGGTGGGTGTTGTTTGTTTGTTTAATTTTCTATTTAGATTTTTAACTATTTGTTTCCATAATTCAGAGTAGCAAGTTACCTAGATGAAATTCTCATAAAAATGCAACTCTTATAACATGGCACTTCTAATAAAAAATTAACAGCTTTCACTGTTAGTAATGATGACCAAAAAATTATTGTCCATATTAATTTTATCTACAAATTTTCATATGGCTATCCAGTCTAAATTTTGTGAACACTTTTTTTTCTATATTAACAACAAGTTTTAGAGTTACCTAAAAGTTGTTATTTTCTACATTTATTTTAGGCTTTCCTTTTTCTACCTTGTGCAGCTGAGCATCAGGCATCCTGTAAAAGTGACTGTGACAACACCCTGACTTATTCAGAGCTTTGAGGTAAATTTATTTGCACCTTTTCCATGAAGTAAAAGACTAAGTTTAACAAAATTACTTTGAGTCTTGAAATCTAGATTTCATTACTTGACAGAAAATGATATTCAATGAACAATGAATCACAAAAATAATAAATAATTTTCATTACAGTATCCAGTCCATCTCCACAGTCTCCTTACTATCATCACAGTGGAATTTTTGTTTATTTCCTTTATGAGGATGACAGCAGGTATTTTATGTCACCAGTAAATTTCTACAGTATTCCTGAGATTGATGGAAGAGACTGTGTTTCCTCCCAAAATGACTCGCTAAACAATCCAGCTATCCCATGCATATTTTAAACTCTTCCTTCATTGTCAATTTATTTATCACAAATTTAATATTCATTGTTATTCAATCCTATAAACAGCCTTCAGTAAGAAACACTTTCTTTAGAAAATATATGATGATTTAGAAAGATCATGCAAAAGATTGTTTAGAAGTTCTCCACACTGGGGACCAGTTGGATCAAAAGCAGCTTTCCAGAGAAGTACCTTGGAGGGCTAGTGGGCCACAAGTTGAACGTGAACCAGCAACGTGTCCGTGTTGCAAAGGTCAACAGCATCCCAGCTGCATTACAGAGTGTTGACAGCAGGTTGAGACAGGTGATCCTTCCCCTTTTCTCATCCCTGGTGAGGTTACTTCTGGAGTGCTGTTTCCAGGTTTGGGCTCCCCAGGACAAGAGAGAGGTGGACGTATTGAAGTGAGTCCAACAAAGGGCTACAAATTAAGGGACTGGATCATCTTTCATATAAGGAGAGGCTGAGATAGTGGAGTTTGTTTAGCTTGGAGAAAAGAAGACTAAAGGGGACCTAACAGCAGCCCCGCAATACTTACAGGATGTTTTTTGAGAAGATGGAGCCAAGCTCTTTACAAAGGTGTGTGATGGGAGGACAAGAGAGATGACTGCATATAGAAACAAGGGAGCTCCAAACTGGATATCAAGAGAAACAGTTACACCATGAGGTCAGCCATGCAGTGGATCAGGTTGCCCAGAGAGACTATGCAGACTCCATCCTCAGAGGTTTTCAAGACCCGACTGGACAAAGCCCTGAACAACCTAGTCTAACATCAGGGCTGGCTCTGCTTTGAACAGGAGGTTGGGCTAAAGAACTCCTTATGTCCTTGCAGCCTGAATTATCCTGTGGTCCTATCCTACCTGGCCTCTGTGTGTCCCTTCCAAAGACCATGAGTCTCCCTTAGGTCCTGCACATTATCTACTGACTCTAGTCAGATGTCTTGAATACTGTAGGGCACCTCAAATGGCATTAAATCACTATGTATAAGTAACTAAAGCAAAGCCAAGGTCTCACTATTTGAAATAGATATCTAAGCTCCCATTACAGTCAACTCATATCTAGTGTGGGATTCAACTACCCACATTTAGTTATTCAGTGAAATTTGATAAGTTGGACAACTGTAGATTATCCAAGACACATAGAACATGTTTTCAGTTATAATAGAGGACATGTAGGAGGACCAGAGCCTCAGAGGAACAGTTGATGGCCCGGTGTGATACCTCACAGCTCCAACTTTTAGCCTTAGTCATGAAGCCAATAGAATGTGTGCTGCAGCTTACCTCAAACTAGACATCTAAGGCTTGCTCCAATTGTGTAAACATGTCACCAAGCATAAAAATCAAATGCTCAGAGGTATCTGATATAACACTGTGGCCTTGCAGATATAACAGGATTTATGGCAGAGCCATGGGCTTTTTGGAGTAGCAGCTGGACACCAGGACAAATACCTTAGGGCATCTAGAATGATAACAGCAGTCTATATGTAGCCAACTGATTAATCTGAATAAGCTCTCTGTAGTCTGCTGATATACTGAACAGAGTCTTAATTCAGCTGCCATGTACATAGGTTTCTAATGTCATTTCAAACACCCTCAGCTGTCATGAGTGTCTGCTAGCACCATACTCATGTTTCAAATTCGCCAGTGTATCTTAAATGTTAATAGAAGTCTTTGCAAATGACAATTGAAGAGAGAATCAAATATCCATAAGAAAGTTTTATATATATATATATATACAGACACACATCATATTTAGCCAGCTATATTTGCATATCTAAGTTTAGAAATTGACCATCTGGGACTACATTTTACCCAAGGAAACATTAACTGTGTTGTATAATAACTAAAAGTCCTTTCCAAACTGCTGACTCCTCAGGCAAGGAATAGATTCTGAGAGTCAATGCTGACATGCTAATTTGGACAACATCACTTCCTTTGGTTACAGTTTTTCATTGATGATATAACAACATAAGGATAAGATTTGAACTGGAATTTCATTTTAGTTGAGAGGTAGCTAAAAACTAAATTATTCTCTCCAGAGTTTCAAATTTCTAACTAAAACAATTTTCTCATTTAGACAATGTTATTGGCCACATATCTGGACAGCTGCTCAAGAACCAACATTGAAATTACCTAAACACCAGATATTATTAATGAGAAAACCAATCCAGCAGTAAATAAGAAAAAAATCTCTCAGTGTTCTTTTTTGATTAGTATCAGAGGTGTAATTCAAGCTTTGATATATGTGCATGCATACCACCCTAGACACACATTGTTTTATTAAGCATTCATTCCTCTAAAATGTGTATTCATAAAGGTTTATTTGAATTTCCTTAATCAAAGCTATTCTTACTTAAGCAAATAGAATTAAAAGTTTGTTGGCAGTTGCCAACAGAAATCTGGAGACCATCTGTGACTAGGGACCACAGCACATACCTAGACAATCCCTGGTCTCAGCAAAACACTAGCCCACTTGACTCTTAAATGACTGCCTGGAAGGCATGTTTCCTTCTGGGACAAAGAAATTGGGAGGTCTGACATGTTCTTCTTAGTACAGACGATGTTGCACCCTTGTTTTAATTACCTATCGTAAGAAAATAACATGAACACTGTGGGGCTTTTATGTATTTTTTTTTCTAATTTTCTTTTCAATGTAAATATCTTTTACTTTTAGTCTGGAAAGGTTTTGGTTTGTTTGTGTCTCTATTTTAACAATGCCAGAAACTTCTGAAACATCTGCTGCTTCATGAACTACCGTAGCAAAAATTATTCTAAACAACTGCAGAAGAATCCACCAGGAATCAATATACAGTTTTGAAAAAACAATTTACATAAATCTTTTTTAGCTGGAAATGTAAAAAAAAAAAAGAAAAAAAAAGAGAAAAAGAAACAACAACAAAAAAAACCACAAAGAAAACCAAAAACGAGAAAACCCCCCACCCAAACTCCTAAAAAACCCCAAAAAACTCAAACCAAACAAAAGCAGTCAGTGAGAATAATCAAAAAAGAATAAAAGTTTCAACTTCAACAGCCAGGATGAGTAGGAAAAAATACCTGTAACAATTAAAAGGTGTGTACATCCAGAGTGATGCAATGAATACAGTTTTGCTTCAAATCAAAAAAAGAAGAGAAATACAAGAATCAAAATATGGAAAACGTAACCCAAACACTATTTAGATGCTGTTGTAATTCAAGGAACAATGAGAATTACGTAAGACCTTTTCAGACAATGTGCAATATAAATATGACAACACTTGTGTACCTAATCTGTTTTTTCTTTGTTCATCTGATGGTTAACATTATTGAAAAGTCTTAGTAAATACATACAGTGCTTTTTTTTCTGGCAACAGAATTTTTTCAAAGGAATATTTATTTGCTGCTTTCAAAATCATCACTTTATAGCTGTGTCTGAAAAGCATATACCCCTAATCTTTACAGTCTTCAGAGACATGGAATTTAAAGGCAATTAAATTGTGCTTATAATTTAGGTCATATTATGGCTTCTGAAGGGGATACAAATTATTGGCATTAATTATGTATTAACTTTAAATAGGTCTTGCCTTTTAATATAAAACCAATTTCCTGATAGCTGTGGATTTTTTTCATTTTTTCTTGGCTTGTAAAACCATTTGTTTACTCTATGCACATGTGTTAAAATAATGGATTCCTGCTGAAATCTGGTGCAAATGAATGTTCTGTTCTTTCACTTCAAAGCTGAGTGACTTTTGGACTTCTGACAGAATTGGTTTGAGACTCATATTTATAGAAGACATTGTAATAAATACATGTAGACCTACAATATAGCAGGTCCCAAACGTCCGATCATTATTAATTTCTCATTAAATCATTATGTTTTACTTTATGATGTCCAAATAGATATTTTACACTGATAAAAAAGCCCTTGCAGTTTTAAATGTGTTTTATTTTTCCACACAGATCTAGACTTAGTACTGAATACAGAAGTTTACTGAAAACAAGATGAGGTCAACCAGTTACGTACACAATGTATGCCAGGTTGTATGAGCCTTCACACTTTTTCTGGGAGTTCTGCCAAGTAGGTGACTGTTTTATAAAGTTGTCCTTCTTATGCTTTGGGCTGAAAACCCAACCCAGAGTCTCTGACATGGTATTTAAGTTTACATTGCTGATATGCACAAAACTTACAAGAGATCTTGGGATTTGTGAAAAGCGTGCCATTCCTAAGACTGGAAGAGCTTTTAATACCAATTCTGTAATACGTCAGGAACAACTATGAGCACAGGCGGTTGGCAGGTTTTTCCATAGCCCCACCCTATGCTCCATTAGCTCCAATGCTCACCAAAAATTGGTTAATGGCTCTGTTTTACTCCTCACTGTTTGATACAATACTTTTATCACTGTGACTGATAGCTCATTTGATACTGTTTGGCTCAGAGAAATAGAATGACACTTTTTAATTCTGGGTTTTGACAATTTTTATTTAAAATTTGTATAATGGCCTGATGGGATGTCCAGCTGCCAAGTAATGCTTTATGATACAAAGAGACACTTTACCATTAAACAATATTTTCTTTGCATTTCTGTTCCTTTAAGCTATTTTTTTGCTGTTGTTTTCACAGACATAGAGAGTTTGCATTAATAGCAGCTTTAAAATCTTGATGATGTAATCAAAACACTTGATAAAATATTCCAAGATAAATCATTTAACAGAAAGATTAAATTTTAGAAACTTTTAGTATACTATTTATTTTCCCAAAGAAAAAATATAATTGACAATGATGTGTGCGCTCTTGAGGTAATAGGAGCCAACAGGGCAATATCAGAGAAATTCCTCAAATGAACCAAGGGGTGTTTCTCCAGGAAGGTGACATGGCCGACAGCCCAGCTGAAGTGCCTCTATACCAATGCATGCAGCATGGGCAACAAACAGGAGGAGCTGGAAGCCACCGTGCTGCTAGAAAGCTACAACCTAGTTGCCATTGCTGAAACTTGGAGGGACGAATCCCATGACTGGAGTTCAGCTATCAAAGGCTACAGGCTGTTCAGAAGGGACAGACGAGGTAGGAGGGGCCCAGGCATTGCCCTCTACGTCTAGAAATGGATAGAGTGTGAAGAAGTGTCCCTGAAGAATAACAGTGAGCAGGTTGAAAGTTTATGGGTAAGAATTAGAGACCAAGGCAACAAAGGGAACCTCGTGGCTGGGGTCTACTACAGGCCGCCTGATCAAGGGGAGCCTATTGACAAATCCTTTTTTCTTCAGCTACAGGAAGCTTCATGCTCACAGGATCTTGTCCTGATGGGGGATTTCAACCACCCTGACACCTGCTGGGAAAGTAACACGGCAGGTGGTAGGCAATCTAGGAGACTCCTGAGGTGCATGGAAGACAATTTCCTAAGCCAGGTAATAGATAGCCCTACCAGAGGGGATGCAGTAGTGGACCTGGTGGTCACCAATGCAAGGGACCTCATCAGTGATGTCAGGATTGGAGGCAGCCTCGGCTGTAGTGATCCCACACTGGTAAAGATCACAGTCCAGAGAGGTAAGGGTCGGGTGAAGAGTGTAGTCAGGACCCTGAATTTTAGGAAAGCAAACTTGCATCTCTTGAAGGAGTTTATCAACAGGACTCCCTGGGAAATGGCCCTCAGGGACAAGGGAGCAGAACAGAGCTGGCAGGTCTTCAAGGATGCTTTCCATAGCACATAGGAGCTCTTGATCCCTAGGTGCAGGAAATTGGGCAAGGAAGGGAAGAGGCCGGCATGGCTGGGTCATGACCTGTGGGTCAAACTAAAGGGCAAGAAGAGATTGCACAGGCAGTGGAAGAAGGGACTGGTATCTTGGGAAGAGTACAGGGACACTGCTTGGTTGTGTAAGGATGGGATCAGGAAGGCCAAGGCTCAGCTGGAGCTGAACCTGGCGAGGGATGCGAAGAATAATAAGAAGGGCTTCTATAGGTACGTTAATCAGAAAAGAAAGGTTAAGGAAAGCGTAATACTGCAGCCATTTTTAAAAAGGCTAGAAAGAAGGACCCTGGGAACTACCGACCTGTCAGCCTCACCTCTGTGCCTGGGAAGATCATGGAACAGATCCTCCTGGAATCTATGCTAAGGCACATGGAGGACAGGGAGGTGATTTGGGACAGTCAGCATGGCTTCACCAAGGGCAAGTCCTGCCTGACCAACCTAGTGGCCTTCTATGATGGAGTGTTTACATCAGTGGACAAAGGAAGAGCTACAGATATCATCTATCTGGACTTCTGTAAGGCTTTTGACACAGTCCCCCACAATATCCTCCTCTCTAAATTGGAAGGACTTGGATTTGATGGGCGGACTGTTCGGTGGATAGCTAATCGGCTGGATGGTCGCATCCAGAGGGTAATGGTCAATGGCTTGATGTCCAGCTGGAGAACAGTGATGAGGGGTGACCCTCAGGGGTCCGTCCTGGGGCCAGTGAAGGTAAATATCTTCATCAATGACATAGACAGTGGGATCGAGTGCACCCTCAGCAAGTTTTCAGATGACACCAAGCTGAGTGGTGCAGTTGACACGCTTGAGGGACAGGTTGCCATTCAGAGGGATCTGGACAGGCTGGAGAGTTGGGCCTGTGTGAACCTAATGAGGTTCAACAAGGACAAGTGCAGGGTCCTGCGCTTGGGTCGGGGCAATCCTCGGTATCAGTACAGGCTGGGCGATGAAGGGATTGTGTGCAGCCCTGCCGAGAAGGACTTGGGGATACTGACAGATGAAAAGCTGGACATGAGCCAGCACTGTGCTCTCGCAGCCCAGAAGGCCAACTGTATCCTGGGCTGCATCAAAAGAAGCATGGCCAGCAGGTCGAGGGAGGTGATTCTGCCCCTCTACTCTGCTCTGGTGAGACCCCACCTACAGTACTGCATCCAGCTCTGGGGTCCTCAGTACAAGAAGGACATGGAACTGTTGGAAAGGGTCCAGAGGAGGGCCACAAAAATTATCAGAGGGATGGAGCACCTCTCATGAGAAAAGGCTGAAAGAGCTGGGGTTGTTCAGCCTGGAGAAGAGAAGGCTGTGGGGAGACCTTATTGCAGCCTTTCAGTACTTAAAGGGGGCTTATAAGAAAGACGGTGACAGACTTTTTAACAGGGCCAGTAGTGATAAGACAAGTGGTAATGATTTTAAACTAAAAAAGGGTAGATTCAGACTGGATATAAGGAAGAAATTTTTTACAATGAGGGTAGTGAGACACTGGAACAGGTTGCCCAGAGAGGTGGTAGATGCCTCATCCTCGGAAACATTCAAGGACAGGCTGGATGGGGCTCTGAGAAACCTGATCTAGTTGAAGATGTCCCTGCCAATTGCAGGGGGGATGGACTAGATGACCTTTAAAGGTTCCTGCCATCCAAAAACATTCTATGATTCTATGAAATTGAGAAAATGTGGCAGAAAAATGGAAAAAGAGGGATTTAAAAGAACGTAAAAGTAACTGATTTTGTGATAGATTTTTTTCCATTCCTTTTTTTTTTTTTTTTTAAACAGAGCATTAAGGGACTGCTCAGGTATATTACATTTGTGTCAGTTAGGAAGCCATAAGTCCTTTACTTCACTTTGACAAAAAGTCAAAACACTGAATCAGATTTAAAAATCAAAAAAAAGAGAGAGAGAAGAAATAGTGACATAGGGTAGAAAAACAGGCTGAAAATGTAGGCTGAAAAAGTATCTACAGATATTTTCCCATTTAATGAAGCTTGTAGCTTCAGGTTGGCATTATTTGCAAACAGGAGGATCTTTTTGGAGAGAAGTGATTGTTGAAGTATATTTCAGATTGTCCTTCAGTCTTTGGATAGGGCTAATTCGTGAAAGAATGGATTGAGAGCAGAGCTGAGGAGAAGGACTTGGAGGTGTTGGTTGATGAGAAGCTCAACATGACCCAGCAATGTGCACCTGCAGCCCAGAAAGCCAACCGTATCCTGGGCTGCATCAAAAGAAGCATGACCAGCAGGTCGAGGGAGGTGATTCTTCCCTTCTACTCCGCTTTCATAAGACCCCACCTAGAGTACCACATTCAGCTCTGGGGCCCCCAACAAAAGAAGGACATGGGCCTGTTGAAGCGAGTCCAGAGGAAAGCCACTAAAACCATGAAAAAAACTGTTATGTACTTCATGTTTGAATTTTACAGGCTCTAGTCCAGAAACACTATCACAGCAAGTTGTGGGCAGTTTTTTGAAAAGTACACGCTATTATTAATCAATTTAAATAATTAAGCTTTGGAAAGAATAATCCAATAGGTAGCAGTCTAACTATTTCTGGGGCCTCTAAATGAAGTTTACTGATTAAGAAATATCATAAGAAATAAACATATATTATAAGGATTTTTAATCTCAAGACAGTTCAAAGACAACTGAAGTCAATACAAGTTATTCTGTTTTACTCAACAAAGCTTTGGTCATATCAAAAGTTAATGCTGAATGAATCAAATTTTCAGGATTAGCCATGCTTAATAATAAATAATAAGAGCATTAATATCCAGATATCATTTCTAAATGAATAAAAAGAAGACCTGATAATGAGAAGCTTCCTATTCTCATGTTACCCCTGAAAAAAGAGGAAGTAAATGAAATTTTAAAAGAAAGAAAATTACAATAAGGAAATAATTAAGAATTATACCATCTTTCAATTAACATTGCAGGATATTGTTACAATCAAAACCAAGATTCAAACACAGACAATGCATGAACATGTATAATGTCCAGAGTAATAACGAATTGTGCATAAGCAGTAGTTTTCAACATAATGCATTACTTATGTGAAACAGAAACTGGAAACTTTAATACTGAAATATATACATATATATATACACACAAAGAGAGAGGCAGAGAAGCAAGATATCTGTGTGTATATATATCTATGTATGCACAGCATATGGTTTTTATTGCTTTATTAAACTAGGAAATTATATTAATCTTAGAAATTGAAATCTTTCCCTTATGCCTTCGTTATTTAGCTGGTACAAAATTCTAAAGCTCAAACACAACCAGTTGCACTGCAAAAAAAAAAAAAAATTCTTCTTCTTTTCTTTCCCACTTCTCCTTTCTTTCCCTCTAACACATGTGAAGTTTTAAGGAAAAAAGAAGTGAAGTGGCTCATAAAAAAGTCTAATACTCATGCTCCCCATCTTTTCACAGTATGTATCTTTATTTTAATATTTTTTTCCAGACATAAATAAATGAAATAAGGCTATAATATAGTTCAAATCATGTAGGTCACATCATCACATAATGCATAGTGACATTATGCCACCTGAAATATTCAATGAACAAAGACCCTTGTCTCTCAGCCTCAGTGTCATTTTTAACTATAATTTAGTCTTTTTTTTTCTTGATGTTGGAACTCAAAAGATCTGAAAAGCTCCTACAATAACAACAGAAACAATGAAAAGCTTCTGTATTTAGTGGTCAAGAAAGATGATCTAAGCTCAATAAGCTGCTCTTTGGGTGAAGTTTTTAGGTGGTACAATTACAGTTCAACAAACATTATTGGAGTAAGAAAGATTTGATGATCCAGTCTCATGATTTCTTTTTTTTTCCTACTTTTCTTTCGCAGATACTTGTGGAACAGAATATTTCATTGTGAGTTAGCCTGAGAATCTTGGTATTTCTGACTGTGTAAAGAGATTTGATTCTAAATGCCAGCATAATGCATAAAAAAAGCATAATATATTTAGTGAAGGTAACTATTTCTGGGTGTCAATTTTGTTCAGCAAAATAACTCACTGTCCCCTATGACCTGCTATAAGGGAAGGATTTCCCTTCTCAAAGACCTTGCTCAGACCTAAGTAAGATGTGAGATATAGAAAAAAACAAGTGCTAGAGGACTAGACAGATATAGTCTCTCCAAATTCTGCCCTAAATTACTCTGGTAACTAAGAACAGGAAGCTATTCCTAGAGTAAAAAGCTGTTCCTTAGAGCTTGAATTTCAGAGAGAGCATGCACATGCTTCGTTATTACTAATGCAGGGGAAAAGAGCATAAACTATTGCAATAAGATACTTTTTAATCACCCTTCATTTCTACTAATTACAATATGGTACCCACTTACTGTGTAGCATGATAGTCAAGAAGTGAAGTTTTGCGAGAGAGCTGGATAATGTGTGTCAGCACCCATATCAAGAATGATGTGAATTCAGTAAAGCAAGCAAAATGAAAACGTAAGTTAACAGCAGGCCTCCTGAGCTTAAGAAGGGCCTTCTTCACTTCGTTAGGGAAGCACTTCTTATGAGGATGCAGAGTAAAAAGATGTAAGAGCTACTCTAGTAAAACATTTGTTTTCCTTAATTAGGAGTTTGCAGCTCTGTGCTCAAAAGCAAGTGTGTTTCATAGTAGCATAGGACAGAAAATTTATAACTAGAGTTTACGTAAAGATGTTCTAATTGTCTGAGCAAAACCAAAACAAGACCATAAGGCTTACATCATTTTATTTCAGTGAGAGTTTTTATATATACTCAGCTGGAGGTAGAGTGGTTTTTTTGTTTATTTTGTTTTGTCTTTAGCTTTGTATCCGTTCACAGGAGAAAATAGTACTGGGAGACTGCATTGAGTACACAAGAGAAAACATACCATATTTATGTTCTATCAAGTCTTGCTTTTCTAATTAAGCATATTTTTGTCACAGACACTAGGATTCAAGCTAACTTTACAAGCATTGTTTTTTAATAACCAGATCGTTGTTTATAATGCATGTCTTAATTTGTTTCTCCACAGTTGGCAACTTACAGTTTATTCCCACTGCTGATATCTGCATTTGTCATTGCATTGATACTTAGGTCACTTTATAATGACCACTTCGATAATGTTATCTCTCTAAAGACTAGTCTAAACATATCTAATACCCTTTAAACAAACAGCACGTTCATTCAGCATCTTATTGACAGCTATGCTGGGAAGTTGAGTAGGTGTAAAAGGTTCTGTTTCCAGGAAATAGGTGAAAAGTCCATTTTTCCAGGAGAATTATGCTTTGAAAAACATTGCATTTTGCATATAATATGTTACGTTTCAGTGCTGAAACAGAAAATTTTAAGCCAAAAAAAAAAGGTGAATCAACAATATTGATTGTATAAGGTGAAATAATCTCATGATACACTGTAATAAATCAAGATTTTATAAAAATGAATTTGGTGTACTATTTATTCATAAATATCTTTTGGGAGGATAGATTTTAAATAGACTTTTATTAAAACAGGTTTCCTGTAAAGGTCTACAAATAATGGACTTTCTCAGTGATAGTAAAATAGTAACTTTAACTTGGAAGGACTTCAGCATCCTACATTTCCATTTAAAACAAATGTCCCCGCAAAAGTCTTCTCTTACTCTGGTATTCTAAGTAAAATAGAAAAAGAAAATTTTAAAGTTAGCCATCCACTACAAAGACAGCTCTTATGCCTTAAATTATGGGCAGTGTTTGCCTACCAAGTTATTTACCAAGCTTTCAGCTAGTATATATCAAAGTAGTTTTGGATGTTACTAGGTCCTTAATGTAGCTGAACACTGGCAAAACTTCCTTTAAGTTAAAGTAAAGTTTCATTATCTACTCATGATACACCATGGGAGTTCCTGTATCTTGTCCTCCTGGGGATAAAGGATCTATAGATTTACACGTTTTCCTCTCTAGCACTGTAGAGCTGCAGTGCTATTGCATTTCTGACTGCTGGGTTTCCTGCTACCAACAGCAGTTTCTCTCTTCCTCCCCGTCTCCCTCTTGTCACTTACAGACAGTTCTTTGTCTTCTTTTCCTTCCCAATTTTCTGTTTCAAATCTCTGCCCTCCTTATAGTTCTTGATTTTTAACCCATTAACCTCATTTCTGTTAGCAGTTGCCAAATTCAGTTGTCCAATGGAGGCAAGGCAGCCACAGTTCACTGTCCCTAGGTACAACCAGCAGAAAGGCATGTATTACGAGCAGGCAGGCAAACCCATGTACATACCACATGTATACATATATGCACAACCAGCCACACGGATCAACACAAACAGAAAACACTCAGCACTCACATGGACACAGACAGCGCCAACAGCTTTATCCTGTTCCACTCTCTGACTGATCAGGATAAAAGTTCGTAAGTGGAAAATATATATACATATATACAATGCATACAATACAGATCCCTCCAACATCTGGGCTCAGACCTTGATCTGCCCAGTAGCTGGCCCTGGATCTCAGTCTGCCCACTTACAGGCACCTGATACAAGCCCCACCAAGTCCCCAGCCCCACACTCCCTTTCACACACCAACATATATGCGTGGACATACACACACTCTCACACTACAAACCTCTCTAGTAACTGCCCTCAGACACACAGCTTACCCAGCAGGTGGGCCCTGGATCCCCTCATCTCTCAATTGCCTCATACACAGACACACACACATGCAAATGGGTATCTCCTGAGAGCTGATCCAGACTTATGATCTGACCAGTAGCTAACCCCTAAACTCCACGGTAGTTGTCTTGGACCTCCTGGTCCTTCCAACAGCTAACTCACAGTCCCTCTGTTCTCTCCAGTATCTCCCCCAGACTTATGGCCACTTCAGTAGTTGGTTCCCAAGCTGCTTATCCTACTCATCAGCTATTCTGGCTTGATATTCTTTAGTGATCACACATCAGCACATGTACCCACACAATATTCATGCACTATGGCATCTCCAGTTGCTGGCATGATTGACATATGGTCCCTCTGACCCGTGGTGTAGTGTCTGGCAGTCAAACCCCCATACACACCAATGCACATGGAATAGAGAGTCCCTTACCCACACAAAGTTAGAAATAGAGTTTAATAAGAAGATAGGAGAGACTGTGCTGATCAGGTGCAGGGAATGGCCAGAGAAGTGTACAGACTAGCAACCTGTTTGTACATGACCAGCCCTTTTTATGCCTTTCTCCTTCTATCTCCCCATACTTGTTCTTCCCCAAACCTCTTTGATCTGTTTGTTTCCCTGTCTTTGGCTTCTCCACTAAACATCCAATAATATATCTTGCACAATCCCCAAATGTTTTTTGTGGCATCCTATCATGAGTCTTGTACATTCCCACAATCCACTTAGGTCACCCCATAATAAGTTCTGTTCCATTCCCAAATCCTCTCTGCTTCGTCCCATAATAAGGACCATAGGCTGTTCTTTGTTTGCAAGGCCTCCTGGTGTAAGTTGCCCTGTTTCTTATTGCAGATTACCAATGCACTAATTGATCTTTCCGGATGGACCTAAGGAGCAGCCAATTCCATGTGCTCCCTGTTCACTGAATAGCTTACTAGGTTCCTCCACCAGTTATTATTCTCGTCTTTGCTGGGGTCCCTGTGTTCATGGTATTAGACCTTAAATAGATAGCCTAATTTCTTTATTTGTCTTTTTTCCTACATAAGTCCTGTTCTCTCGACACTTCTTATTTCCATATCTGTTACCCTCTATTGCGTTCCACCTCTTAATTTTATACCTTTACTGTCCACTTCTGCCATCTTTTTCCCTGTTTTATAATTTAATGAGTACAGGGAAATGAACTACCTCATCTGCATTAGGATTTAATTAGAAATTCTACTTTAGAAAAATGGGAGAATCCATGCTGAGCACTGGCACACAAGTAGTGCTTACTATCTGTTCTGCTTGGATAGCATATTAGATAGTTTCATACCTTTACCGTATCCTTCTAATTACAAAAGCCTGTTACATGCCCATTTCTGTCCAGTAAGTCTTAGTTCCCTCTCATATCACTTGCCAGACACTTGAATCTTCTCCAAATTCTTCTTGTGATCTGGCAATATTTAATACACATATTGCTCATTCGCTACTGAAAACCCCTCTCTTATCTGTTCCCTGTATGAGACAGGAGGATCACACAAGATGCAGCATAAGGAATACTCCCACACAACCAGGCAACATCAAAGAAAGACCAGGTATTCAGCATGAAGAATTTCTCATTAAATTGAGAAAATGTCATGGAAACCAAGGAACAGGTATCTATGGAAAAAAACACACACAAAAAAATCACTCATGCTGACGTCATTTCCAATGAAATATCATTCTAGCACAGCAGAATATGGTCTTATTGCTTTCTCTTAATGATTTGTGTTCATTCCATAATTAAAATATGTAAATAATATTATCTTAATAATATAACCTATGTTTTGGCAGCCAAGTTTCTCTCTTGTTCTCACCCAGGTGCAGCCTACACTCACATGGAACACATACAGGCCAAATATCAGAGCAACGATAATCTCACAAATTGCATTTTCTTTAGAAAGTCTGTTGAAAAAACAATGAAGAAAAGAGAAATCTAGACTCAGACTTCTGTAAGTGCTGTATCTGTGGTACCAGCAGTAGTTATGATGCTGAAAAAGTACTTTTTTCTCTGAAGTGGTTACCATCAATGAACTGACCAGACAGAAGCAGTGGTATCTTCATGTTCTGGAATAAACTGAAAATAATGAGTTGCACTGATTTTTTCAACCAAGGATGAATAAACATATTGCGTTTTCTGACAATGTTAATTGGTCAAACTCCATAGGAAGTTACTCCATGTTAGCTTAACTTTTCAGTAAATTCAAGATCACAGATGACCCTACCTTTATAAAATTTAGACATCTTCTTACTTCTGTTAGGAGTGAATTGTTATATAGCTGTGGAAAACTGGTGCTATCTTCAGTCATGTCTTACAGATGTCAAGGATATTTCAGTTCTTTTAGTTGAAGTTAGATTAAAAAAAAAAAAAAGTTTCTAGTTTAAGCTTATCACATGGCACCTGGGAAATAAGTCCATTCCTGAACTATGCAGATGACTCCATTTTTCTTCTAGGAGTCATTTTAGATTTTTATGTCTGTCTTTCACCAATACCTCCAGTGATTCACCACCCTCCATATTTTTTTGGTTTGTGATTACATCAGCTGTCATTGGCCAACTTCAGACCATTCTTCTCTATGTGTTAAGGAGGCTGAATACCTGACAGAACTGAAATGTTTGATTCAAACTTTTCATAACGTTGAATTTAAAATGAACAAACAAAGAAGTCTAAAACCTAAGTGTTAGATGTCTACTCCTAAGCTAGCTTCATCCAAAGGTCCCTTTATAGTCAAAGGGCAGAAAGAGACATTTTTAAGCCATGATTACTTTCATCTTAAAGGAAAAAACTAAAGATGGTCAAATGCCCCTTTCCCAGAACATATCAGTAGTGAATATCCAACATAACCTGAAAAACCAGTTTGAAATTCATCAGACTACTGATTCATTGAAATCATGGAATAGGCCACATTTGAATATCTATGGCTTACTAGTAAGTTACTTTTCTTATTCATTATAACTGTATGTTTCTTCTTCAGTATTAGCTGAAACAAGGTCTTCTTTAGTGACTTATGAAATGCCTTTTTTTTCTTTTTTTTTTTTTTTCCAAAATAAGTAGGAATGCTTACTTTTCTTACTTTAAAATGAAGTTAAAAGGTATTCTAAACCAAGATGGCAAACACTGATTAACTGTTCTCCTATAACTCATGAGCACATAGCAGATACACCAATTTGCCAACAGCTTTTCCACTGTTGTGGTTGATAAGAAGTGAACAGAAAGAAGGAACGAGTTCCTTCTGAAACAAAAAGATTTTGTGTCTACTCATTACTGATATATCTGTTAGTGGTATTAATAATAATTTCATAAAATTTATCTACTTAGGAAGGCATGACACATAAATACAATACAGCGTGGCTTCTTTGACTTAATGAGAGAAAGCATTTGTGAAGTCTGAGAACTGGCATGAAAAAAAATACACAAAGTACCAGTATGTAAGAGTGAAAGACATAGCACAATGAAAGAATTACCGAAATTTTTATTTCACTTGAACAAAAGTGTGTGAAGCTAGAATATGAAAAATTAAAATCGTGTTTTAATTGTTTCAAGTTCATTAAACATTATTTTGTATAATGAATGATAGTCAAACACAGAAGAGTCAATCTTTCAATGTCAAATAACACCATAGATCATGGTATGAAAATTTAAAGAAATTAAGATTGGAGTGTAGAGTTTAGCGCAAGGAGTTTGATTAAGAATTCTGAAATAAGGGAGGGTGGGAAATAGAAGAGGCAGCTTGGAAATAAATGGACTCTCAAGATTGTTCTCACACATAGCCAAAGGCCAGAAGTTCCAGAATAAAATGCAACAATCAGAATCTAGTTTTCAATAATCCAATCTTAAGAACTGTATGGAAAGTCTGAAGTATTATTTATATTTCCTGTTCCTTTCTATTCTCCAAAAGTAATGTTTTCTTAAATCTGTGCATTGTCACTTGAAATAGAACATGCATGTTTATTTCTGTCCTTCAAAATAATACTGGCAGGACTTCAGGCACTTTTTCCCCTAAAAAGCAGTGTTTCTCAGTACATGTAAGTAGATTCCAATTTTTTTCCTCTTTTTTACAGTTGTTTGTATATTCCCATACATACTATAAGCAAGAATTTATACTCAGGCTTAAGAGAAGTGACAGTCTGTTATGATCCATGTGAACATACAGCTCAGTATGACATTCAGAATGCCCCAAGGGGGAAAAAAAAAATCAAACCAAACCCAATGATTTTAATATTAAAAAGACAAATAGCTTCAGAAAGAGAATGTCACTTATACTTTATTATTTCATCCTCAAAATAAAATAAAACACAATTTTGTGTTAGATAATCTGATGGATAACTTTCTGTAGATATACTTGTAATTTAAATAGTAGAATGCACAGTATGTCTTTTAGAGATCTAACCACACATACTGTAGAGGCTTGATTGAAGATATTTCATCACTTTATCTAACACTGCTAAAATTTTATACCTCAGTTATGTCTTTCAGAAATCTTTCAGAGCTATTTCAGGGTCTATATATGTAAATATATACATGTGTATATGAGTATATTATGTATTATATATATAGTACATATGATACAGTTATATTTATATCATGCATATTATAAAATAGGTATTTTTTTCTTAATGTGATTTTTTTCTAAATGAAACTATTAATTTACTTATTATGTAGAAAAAAACTGTGTCCATAAGAGCTCTTAAACTCTCTTAAAGTGTTTTGTATGTTTCTAAATTGAAATTAATTTAATTTTATTCTTATTCTAATATTCATGAATTTCTTTGAAAAGCCAAACAATTATTACCACAGAAGTCTTGAATCAGTTAATGCTGGTGCTAGAAGAAAACTGCAGCCAAAAATTTCCTCTTTCAAGTTTTCAGGCCAGCTCTATTCTTTAAAATGAAATCTTCCATGAACAAGCATTGTCGTTTGTCACACCATAAGCACGTCTTCTTTGACATCCAAAGCTTATTTAAAAGGGATCTCTTTCAAATGTCTCCAACCCATACTCCACACTTCTTTTGTTGCAGGCCATTCAAAAAACACTTGAAAAGATGGAGGAGGAAGTGAAATGAAGTTACAACATATGAGGTGCAAGTACTGCACACATGCATAACCATCTGTAGGCCAAGCTTTGAAGTCCCTGTTCGGCAAAACTGAAGCTTCTTATCCTTGTTTCCTCAAATACTCGGGAGAAAACCACTGCTTTCAAGCCAGTCCTGGCAGCAAAAAATGTTTTGTCCAAAACAACCACACAGCAAGTGATTTAACATGTGCCAAGGAAGAATTTGAAAAGAGGAAAGCATGGTTTTAACAGAAATTTTGTAGTGGGGGAGCACTTTTGAAAAGATTATTGATGTACTCTTTTTACAAATATACTTTTATCTTGGTAATCCCACTTCATCATGAAGGCAGATTTTTTTTTCGGTACAGGATCCCTTATCCAGTTTTCACAGCACAAGTCCAGCAGGAACAACATGAGTTAAATTACCTCTTTAAATGTATACTTACTATTTGAAAACGAATCCTTTTTCTCCCCAGCAAGATTTTGGTGTTGTTTTTTGTGGTGTGTGTTTTTTGTTTGTTTGTTTGTTTGTTTTTCCAAAAGCATTAACATATAGTAACATTAGCAGATAATGAAAAATATGATACATGAAATGAAACTTGTTTCATAATTGGCAGATAAAAAATGAAATCAAGTACTGTATGCACACATATAAGTAAAACTTCTTTCCACCTTGTTTTCTTCACTAAAAGAAGGTTGTTGGCAATTTTTCCCCCTTTATTTCCCTAAATCAGTGTTGCACCAGGAATAATCAAGCATGTCTACAGTCTGAGTGACTGCCAGTGAGACTGAACAGAGCCCTTTCAGATCAGTATATGTCTTTCATTGGGTTCAGTTGTCAGATGTGAGAGAGAACTATGCTTGGAGCATAACTGTCTTCTCTGCATACTGAGCCATTTGATGAAAACTAGTCAAAAGTACCAATAAGTTATATCAGATATATACTGATGTATTTAGAACTCATCCTGTGTATAGTAAACAGCTACTGCTATTCTCACTTCCCAGACTGATGAAGGTACACGAAGAGATATACATTAGCAACCTTCAGTAAGGAACTGTGATGCAAAATATGGCAAATAAAAGTGATTTTATTGTACATTTCTATAAGGTTTAGTTACCAGAAACTTAGGAGGAAGGCAAACAAGGTAAACTTTGATAATCCTTCATTTCATTTATCCTTTTCACTCTTCATCTTTTCTGGTTACTTCATTTCTATCCTATTATTTGAAAGTGACAGTCCACATCTCAGGTTCAACCAATATTCTGTAGATAAAAGTGCATGTCTGCCACTAACAGTTTTGCAACAATGAAAATTACGACCCTTAACCCTGTAACGAAGTTTGCAAAAGTATAAAAAAACTGTATTAAATTAATTCATTTTCTGAAGAAACCCTTGCTCTATAAGAAAATGAGACACTCCCTAGCTCTTGGTGCTTTAGGTCATAGTTCATCAGTTCAGTACCAATCTTTCCTCTGAACATCCAGAACTTATTACATGACTGTTCTCTTTCATCTTCAGTGAATCATGCATTTACACCTCACATGAACTTTTGGGAAACAGGACTTCTAAATTTTGCAAACTAAATGCTGTTCATTTATTATGCTCCTTTTTTCCTCTTGCTCAGTTTTATTCAGAGCAAAGAATGAGTTTTAATTGTCTGCCTTGATCAAAACCGACCAATATTAAAGCACAGCTGTTTGGAGTCAACACAGTGGGGGAACAATTTTTTTATGAACATGCTTTTGTCCTACCTAAATACTGAAGCCTATATTACAATTAGATAAATAAAAAAGATGTAGGGCAAATGAGATACATCAAGGTGAGAAGTGCAAAAAAGGGAATTAAGTGGAATGGAAATATGTTTAAAATATCTATATTTTAATGTGTTCTGGTTCATACTGTATCTCTCCCTCTAAAGAGCTGAGAAAAAAAATCTAGTTTACGTTGGTTAAATTTGTTGCTTCAATAAGAAAAATAGGCACAATGTAGTTAATTGACACTGGTGTAGCTTTGCACTGCTAGTGGTTTGAAATTAAAAAGTCTCTAGAGACTGTAAAAAGAATTTAAGCCGAGTTGGCTAACTTGTGAAAACTTGTCAGAAACCTAAATTATGGAAGATAGCTCCAAATTATATTACCTTTCTGGAGCTTGCTTTGTCATGTTTTGTTCTGAAACGCTGACTTGTATTTCTTATGATATGGTAGGTACTTGCATTAGAAAAGAAAAAAAGAAAAAAAAAAACTCTTACCATTAGGAACAAGATGGGAAATTAGGTGTTATAAAAGAGAAAGAGGAAGGAGGAAAAATAAAAAAATGAATGGGCTATTTAGATATAAAATTAAAGAATGAGGAGCGTGTCCAAAGAAGGGCAGAGAAGCTGGTGAAGGGTCTAGAGAACAAGTCCTATGAGGAGTGGTTGAGGGAGCTGGGGTTGTTTAGCCTAGAGGAAAGGAGGCTCAGGGGAGACCTTATCACTCTCTACAACTACCTGAAAGAAGGGTGTAGCGAGATGGGGTTCGGTCTCTTCTCCCAAGTAACAAGCAATAGGAGAAGAGGAAATGGCCTGCTGTGGAGGTTTGGATTGGATATTAGGAAAAACTTCTTCACTGAAAGGGTTGTAAGGCACTGGAACCGGCTTCCCAGGTAAGTGGTTGAGTCCCCACCCCTGGAGGTATTTAAAAGACATGTAGTTGTGGCACTTAGGGACATGGTTTAGTGGTGGACTTGGCAGTGCTAGCTTAACAGTTGGACTTGATGTTCTTAAAAGTCTTTTCCAACCTTAATAACTCTATGATTCTAACATTTCCTAGGGAATTAATAGTAGGGAGGGTGCATCTACCTACCAGTCCTATAAAAATACTCTTGAGATTTCATTCCAAGATGGAATTCTCTGATTTCTTTTGTAACACTAAGGTGATGTCTACACTAGCATCTAGTGAGGACCAATAGGGGTAGATCTACAGAACAGAAGAGATGGTGCTGAGGCCCTGATGTCCACACTATATATATTTCAGTGTTTTTTTTTTTTTTTTCCAAACTGGTTCCACTCTGATGTCATGAACTGCATGCATGTATGGCATTTTGGTATAGCCCTGAATCACATTTTTCACCTTTATCTGAAGGGAATTCAGTTCAAGCACTTGGGTACTACTACGTGATGCAAACTAAAGCACAGTAGCAGGGATAACTGGGAGATTCATTCCAAAAGCTCACTTCTGATCCAGACTGAGACAGTAGTGTAGATGAACCTTGGGAGGACTCTGCTGACACATTATGGAAATAAAACATCCAGGGTGCTTTATCTGCTCCTGTATGCAGTCTTCGTGACCCCTGATCTGGACCACTTTGATTCTGCGAAAGTATTTCTCAAAAGGCCATCATAGAATCATAGAATCGTCAAGGTTGGAAAAGACCCTTAAGATCATCGAGTCCAACCGCCAACCTATCACTGCCAAGTTCATCTATACCATGTCTTCAAGCACCGTATCTATCCATTCTTTAAATACCTCCAGGGATGGAGACTCAACCACTTCCCTGGGCAGCCTGTTCCAATGTTTGACCACCCTCTCGGTGAAGAAGTTTTTCCTAATATCCAACCTAAACCTCCCCTGGTGCAGCTTGAGGCCGTTTCCTCTCGTTCTATCACTCGTTACTAGGGAGAAGAGACCGACCCCCACCTCGCTACAACCTCCTTTCAGGTAGTTGTAGAGAGCAATAAGGTCTGCCCTCAGACTCCTCTTCTCCAGGGTAAACAACCCCAGCTCCCTCAGTCTCTCCTCATAAGACTTGTGCTCCAGACCCTTCACCAACTTCGTTGCCCTCCTCTGGACACGCTCCAGCACCTCGATGTCCTTCTTGTAGTGAGGCGCCCAAAACTGAACACAGTACTCGAGGTGCAGCCTCACCAGTGCCGAGTACAGGGGCGCTATCACCTCCCTGGTCCTGCTGGCCACAGTATTCCTGATACAGGCCAGCATGCCATTGGCCCTCTTGGCCACCTCAGCACACTGCTGGCTCATGTTCAGGTGGCTGTCAACCAACACCCCCAGGTCCTTTTCAGCCAGGCAGCTCTCCAGCCACACCTCCCCCAGCCTGTAGCGTTGCATGGGGTTGTTGTGACCCAAGTGCAGGACCCAGCACTTAGCCTTGTTGAATCTCATAGAGTTGGCCCCGGCCCATTGGTCCAGCCTGTCCAGGTCCCTCTGCAGGGCCTTCCTACCCTCCAGCAGATCGACACTTCCACCCAACTTGGTGTCATCTGCAAACTTACTGAGGGTGCACTCCATCCCCTTGTCCAGAGCATCAATGAAGATATTGAACAGGACTGGCCCCAGTACTGAGCTCTGGGGAACACCACTCGTGACTGGCCGCCAACTGGATTTGACTCCATTCACCACCACTCTCTGGGCTTGGCCGTCCCGCCAGTTTTTAACCCAACACAGAGTGCGCTTATCCAAGCCATGTGCAGCCATGAATCTTCTTTGTTTCATTTGCACTTGAAAAAATGTCTAGCCACATAGGCAAATGATATTAGCAGTCAGTATTGCAGTGTTTCTACCCTGCAGTTCAGATGCATTCATGAAGAACCAGAAGAACTTTTTCCAATGGGTGGTGGAAAGTTTTGATATTAACATTTGACCATTATGGGGAAAAAAATGGACAACACCAAATTTTGGTCTCTACCATCAGTCTACTTTTTTATAGGTGGTATAGCTAAAGAATTTGAAAGAGAGATTTAGAAAAAGGTAGAAACTTAACTAGCTCAGAATTTCATAGATTTCCTTCCCCTTTCTTCCCGTATTTCACTCCTCAAAAAAATTAGGCAGACACAGCCCCAGGCTTTGTTCACTAAAAGTTGGATTTACTTAGAATAAAGTTTAACATTAGCATTGCATAAATTATTTTTGAAATATAACCATGGGAAGAGAAATTGGCAAAATAGTCTAATTCATAGACAACATTCTTCTAAAGAACTTTGAATACCTTCTCAACATACCTCTTCTTATTCAGGCACTGCACCAAGAAGTGGTTGCATTTCACAACGAGTGACATGATTTGTTTGTCTATAAAAGTTGTATGGATAAAGAGGCAAAGTGTCTGGACTTACCAACATTGTAAGCTTATTTTCCTACCTTGTCTTTTCTCCTGAAAGAGGAAAATGTGACAACAACAATTTTGTATTCTTTCCCTTCTGAACTGTTATAAAGATCTATGGTGTCACCAATACTTTCTTTTCTTCTCACTAGAATCACCTGTCACAGCAAATTAGTTTTAGGCAATATTAAAGTCAGGGTGTCAGGAATTAGTTTGTGAACTCTTCTTATCTATCTCAAGAACCTGTAAAATCCTTGCAAAGGAGGAGTGGCTTTGCCAGAAGCTGAATTCAGAATTTGGATTATTCTAGCTGAACCAGTTCTGTCAATGGGTGAGCAAAAAAGAGGCAAGAGTAGCGGTAAGCTAAGGCTATGAATATCACCTGTTACTTATTCAGTTGCTGTAGACTACCAGACAAATTTAGCATAGATACTGTTACTTGAGTGTTCCAAAATTTCAGTGAGAAAACCGTATTTTGTCAAAGGAGTCTGTTGGAAAGCCATTGCTAATAAAAGCATAGATGAAATACAACATTAAAAAAATCTTTAATAAATAGGCTTATTAGGAAAAGCAAAAATTCAGAAAAAAGAAAGAGATTTAGAATCCAAGGACATTTTATTAATTGAGACAGTTTATTAATCATGTCACAACATCCTTATCATTATACAAAAATTTCAGTTTCAACCTTAGAGCACTGCACAGAGACAATACTAAAATTGTCGTGAGGATCCTACCATTTATGTGGACAATACACATATTTAAGAAAAAATAAGTAAAAAGCAATGAGAATTAAAAGGGAAATGAGTGATATTCATATACCTTCCCCTTTTCTTTTTCATGTAGTCCATGAAAAGAAAACATGATCCTCCATAGTAGATACAATGCTTAGGGGTAAAGTGTACGTGTTGCTTTTATTCTACTGCATTAATTTTTTGAGAAAGGTTTTAAACACAGACTAGGAAATGCTACCATTTAATGAGGGAAAAAAATCTGTAAGAAACTCTATAATGTCACTGTCATCTAACCATATGTACAAGTATATTGCAAATCAATCTATGTTCAGCTAAATATGAAAAAGTTGACATTTTTCTGTGTATATTTACTATGCATGCAGTTTTCTGTCCTTGTAGGCTTTCCTTCCTTCATCACTTGGAGGCAAAATCCACCTCAGCTAACTTTAGTTTGATATTACTGATCAAATGTAAGTTTTATACACAATATGTAGATCATCATCATCATCTCCTATTCTTCTTTCATGTTGGGTTCTTTAATGAGGGCACTAATCCTACCCTCTAATATAATTTTAGTGCTTTTTCATGCAGGACCCCAAACACATACTTGGTCTGTGTAGGCATAATAAGGTTACTTGCCATTCATTCAGAGGACTACAGAGCATGAAAATGTAGTACTGTCAGCTTACAACAGTTTAACGCAGGACTTGCATGTGTTTAGGAATTTCAATAGGCTTCTGACAAGTTATAAAACTATAGTTGAAATGCATGAAATTACATTTGTACCTGAAAAACCTTACCAGAGAAAAAAACAATTGATGAGAAAGAAATGAACCTGTAATGTGAATTTTGATGACACTGAGGATAACAATTAAAATTTTCTAGATGAACAACATGGGATTTGATTTTCTGAATACAATACATATGGGCAGTTTTCTGTGCTATCTTATCATTATTTATAATCCTCTTATTTATTTTCTTGACTTATTTCATCACCCATAACCCCTAAACTTTTACTGCTGTGACTAGAAATAGATTGACTACCTTCTGGTTCTTTTTGCAAGTTCTGTTCACAAGTGACTTTTTGTCTGTTCTTCCAAATACTTCTGAATTGTTTTTCTGACATTTTTTGTGAAGATAAATTACTTTTCTTTAATATCAAAATGAAGCACAATATCTACAGTATAAGCCATACGAAATTAATGGTGTAATTACAAGGCTTTTTAAATTTATTTTGGATAATTAAAAATAAGAATTAATTGGGACAACTGAGATTGAGAAACAAAATCAGACAAAAATCTTCTCTGATAATTCTCAATATACCTAAGTCCTCCCAGGGGATGTGAGAAAGGCAAGTTGCAGACCCTGGATTTCAGGAAGGCAGACTTCAAATTGTTCAGGGTAGGCAGGTTCTCACGTGAGGCTGCCCTGAAGGACAGAAGAACTTGGGAAAACTGGTCTTTTGTCAGGGACAACCTCTCTAAGGAACAGGACTGTCCATCCATTTGCAGAACAAATTAGGCAGGCATAGCTGGAGGTCAGTTTGCTTGAGCAGGAAACTCTTGACTGGGCTCAAATACAGAAAGGAAGTGTGCGGCAGGTGGCTTCCTTCAAGGAATGTTATAGCATTGCCTGGGCATGCAGGGATCAATTTAGGAAAGTCAAAGCCCAGCTTAACTTGAAAATGGCACTTATGTGAAGTTGTTTAAATCTATTTGACAGCACTATAATTTCCTGTCTTCCAGAAGACTTGCATTTACAGTCATTTTAATTCATGGATCTCAGGGTCATGAATAAGTCATGTTATACTCCAACATTTTGATTTAAAAAAAAAAAAAGTTTTTCCAATAACTGATTAGTGTTTTAAGCTTGCTGTTTAGTGCCATGGCAATGACAGACCCATGCTTGTGATAGCTGAGTTTAATTGTAAACTTTCAAGATAGCATATGACTTACTTTATAAAATATATTTTCTGCCACATAAGAAACTAATTATGTTGATTTCCCTTTTTGGTCCTTTCCACAGAAAATAGAAAGCTAATGCTCATGAGTTGTTAGCACAGTTCTAGTGCTAACAGCATTACTTCTGTGATGATCCTCTTTCCATAACTGATAGGGTCTCAGTCACAAGTGTACAATTAGGAGAACAATTCACTTCATAGAAACCCAGTACAAAGTTTGCATCATTTTGTATAGAACTAGAATTACTCCTTTTCTCACCTTTGCTGGTAGAACATAATGGAGTCCTATAATATTTTCCTTTTCATTATTCCTCTGTTGTCTCTATGAGAAACTGTTATTAATTTTGAGTCGAGGTGATTTACTGACAGAAGCAGGCTGAAAAAAGTTTCAGGAGGAGGTAGATAGATTAAGAATTATCAGGGAACTTCTGCCCTCTGCCATGTGTCTGTCTACCGTATATGCTCTTCTAGTTCTGGCCTCATCTCAAGCTCATTTCATCTGCTTTTGTATGAAATGGATCTACATGTTTATAAGGCAGTATTCATCCAGAGTATACTAATTTTCACACAAGCAAATAAAATACTATTCTAGCAGCTGGAAGAATATATTCATGCTCCTTTCTGATTTTTATTTCACTGTCTTCCTAAATTAAAAATTTAGATAACTGGAAACACTTTTAGGAAAAAAAAGAAAAAGGTCAATAAAGGAAGAAAGAAATGAAGCCATCCCTTAACTGCGAAAAATCAAACTTCAGTCTAGGAGAGAGGTTGATATTATTTGTATTTTTTGAATGTTTTATTTTGTCACATTATTGTAATTAGTTCTGCCTTCTAAACAAGGGATAAAAGCTATCAAAACAAGACATATATTTAATAAGAAAAAGAGCAGGGTCACTTCCATGCTTCACCAATAATCCCCAAAAAAATATTCCAGGTGCAACAGAACTACTTTACCATCAACTCTCTCAAATGCCCCTTGAGTTATCATAACTAAATATCAGCCTTATGACTGACTGTAAATCTTCCACCAAGACAATGGAAATATAGCTTTACTATAATGTTAAAATTCACACTCTGATTCCAGCAATTTCTCTATTGTAAAAAAAAAAAAAAAAAAAAAAAAAGTGAAAGCTGCTACCTAGAAAAAAATATTATTACAGCAACTTCTTGAAAAAAAAGTCCGGGACGAGTCACAGAAGTATGAATGTCAAACGGCTTCATGATTGTTTCACGTATGTTTTCTATAATGATACACTCATTAATTTCCCTTATTTTGCCATCACTCTAAATTTACTTTCACATCTATTTTTGAAAAAATAGAACTGTGCTTTTACTTTAGGCAGATGAAACTCAAGTCAGATCCAAGGAAAAATTTTAAGCACAGCATAGACTTTCCATATAGGTAATTGTTTCAGTATTTACTAATTGGATGCACTTAGAGACTGCAAAAAAAGCAGAAGACTGCATAGTAGGTAATTGTAAAATTATACTTACCTACTTTAAACCTCCTCTCAAATCATCTTTTTGATAAGTTATTTCTTCTCAAATACATAGATAAGGAGAGAAGCTTCTCTAAACTGATTAATTTAAAGTTTTTGGTTACTTTTCAGTTTCATTTGATAAAATATTTTGGATAAAGTGGGAAAACCCTGCAGTTGTGTCAGTCATTAGAAACACTGTAATGACTTCAATTAGTTCCACTAGGCATGAGATTGGCCTCTGTTTTGTGCTTCTTATGCTTTGGAAACTTTTCATTTGTCAAATTGATTTTTAAGTGAACTACATGTTAGATGTCTTTCTAGTTACAGTGGTTGAATTAGGAAAGTTGTGTGGGTTGACCTTAAAGTTGTTTGTCAAGAGCAGCCCAATCCAGATGCCTCTTATGAGAAGAAACTTTAAACAAAAGGCTACATTGGAGAGCTTACTTTTTTTGATGGTGAGATATGGCTCTGGGTCTAACACACCTTAAACCACATTGCAGAATTTTTCCATTCCTGGAAACATCAACCAACTCAAAATTCTCCAAAATTGGCACAAAAAGATAGCAAAAGAGATATAATCTTGAAACAGCTACTCTAACACAAAATACATTTCCCCATTTCTTCTCTCAGAGGAATTTTTTGATATACAAGACTGAGGTGTTATCAAAGGCAAGCAGAAGTGTAGTGTGTTTTTGGTTTTGTAACATGAAATTTAAACATGTAAATCCTTTTGTGGGTCTTGTGCATTGACAGATATTTCTCAGTATTGCATCTGCATTTAAATTCTCTTTCTGTGGTTTTATGGAACAAACTAATTCCATAGATTCTAAGCATTCTATAGATATACTAAAAACAAAATCCAGGCAATACACTAAGCAGGTATAATTCAGAGAAAATTTGCTAACAGTTTTATCCAGTTAATTGAAGTGAAACAATGCAAGATTCAAAGAATAGGTCAGTAGGCTCAGATGATGAAACATCTCAATTAATATGAGTGGCTAATTCATTTGAATGATGAGATTGCACATTAAAATAAATTACTTTTTTTGGCTTATTTTGAAAGAAATTAAGAATAAATATATTTTGGTTTGTGTTTTTAATTTAAGAACTCAGTGTTTGTCGTAGATGACACAATCTTATACAAGGTAATGAAACTTCAGGTGCCAACCCTCACTCAGCCTTTTAGAGGTACATCTTCAGAAATACTGTGCACAGAGCAATATGACCCATTTCCTAATGCAGGAGTGTAAGTAATGCATAGCTCAGAACCAGCACAGGCTTTGAGTTTTCCTTATTTAACAGTTAAGTTTCTAACTTGCAGTCAAATGAACTGAGGCTATTTAAATTTAAAAGCATTTTAATCTTTCTGGATTTCTCACCATAACAGAAGACACAGGCACACCAGAGACACAAAAAAGGGTCTTTATTTTATATGTATATTTAAGAATGGAGGAGGATGAGAAGGGGCAGGAAGACAGAGGTGTTGCATTAACCCCAGTGCAAGTGAACTGGTCTTGAAGAAATACACATTTTGTGCAAAGACAAAGATTTATTATGGGTTTAATTAAAGTCTTCGTAGTGTAACTGAACAGTTACTATTAGTCCAGTCATAATGGCATTAACCTTTAGAGTCTAAATTATCTAGTTACTTCAAAGAAAGAAAACAAAACTTCACTTATAATAAGGTTTTAAATTATTGCACAGACACATACACACACACATACTCTTTCTTCTTAACATCCTCACTTTTTCTCCAACATTAGGCTCACCCTTCCTTGCCCCTCTGGATCTTAGGGTCAAAAGCATTAATCTTTATTAAGAAGGAGGTAGGGAGTATGGGTTTCAGAGGGTCATCAGAACACCAACTCCTCCACAGAGGGAAGTATGATTTTGATAGGGGTGTTTATTTCTCCTCATTCTAGGGTCTCATTTTATACATTTTCTAATATTTTCTAAACTTTGTTCTTTCTTCACTTGTCTTCATTTCCACTTAACATCCAAATTTATGACCACTAAAGACAGTTTAGCTCTGCTCCCGGTGTTATGGAATCATAGAATCATTTAGGTGGGAAAAGACCTTTGATCGTCAAGTCCAGCCATAAACCTAACACTGCCAAGTCCACCACTAAACCATGTCCCTAAGTGCCACAACTACATGTCTTTTAAATACCTCCAGGGGTGGGGACTCAACCACTTCCCTGGGCAGACGCTTCCAGTGCCTTACAGCCCTTTCAGTGAAGAAATTTTTCCTAACATCCAATCTAAACCTCCCCGGCACAACCTGAGGGCATTTCCTCTCGTCCTCTCACTTGTTACTTGGGAGAAGAGACACACCCCCGCTTCACAGCCCTTTCAGTGAAGAAATTTTTCCTAACATCCAATCTAAACCTCCCCGGCACAACCTGAGGGCATTTCCTCTCGTCCTCTCACTTGTTACTTGGGAGAAGAGACACACCCCCGCTTCGCTACAACCTCCTTTCAGGTAGTTGTAGAGAGCAATAAGGTCTCCCCTGAGCCTCCTTTTCTCTAGCCTAAACAACCCCAGTTCCTTCAGCTGCTCCTCATAAGACTTGTTGTCTAACATATTCTTAAATATTCCTTTGATGACTAATCAATTATTGATGAGTTGTTCACAGCCCTGGAGCCTCTGTCATCATCCCATCCACACACTTTCAAGGCCTCTGTTATGCTTTCACTTGTCTACACTATGTTTTATTCTAGGGTCACAGTTTATTCTACATACACTCATTTGGTTTTAGCATTTAATAGTTACAGACAACTATCAAAATTATTATAAGAACAGGTGTTATGTCATACTGTTGTAAAAATGTAAGCTAAATATGAAACAAATTAAGTAATAATCACGTGGATGTTTGACAACTTCTGTTACAGCTAAGCCAGATTAATAAAGCTCCAGACAGGCCAAGACAAGTGCAGACACAGCAGTCCTGCAAACTCATTGTCCTGAGGCTGTGGAGATTTTGGACAAAGTCTTTGGCTTTTCAATAGCAATAACAATACCACATTTGCTCAGCTACAGAGCTATACAAAGAGAGGAATTAAGTCTGTTAATGTCTAAAATTGGTATTTCGTACTTCAGGTGCTTAGAATAGGGTAGAATGTGATAGGTTTTGTTCACCATTCTAAGAATTATTTGTATGTTTTAGCAAATATATACTTAATGTTAAGGTACAGAAATATTCTTCAGTGAATACAAGCTGCAGCTCCTTGCAAATGCAAAAACCTGTAGAATCATGCTACCAGTTGTTGATCTAGTCAAGCCTCATAATTTCCACACATTAAAAAAAAAAAAGTAGGAATAGGCAACTGCAAAATAAGAATAGAAACTGCTATGACTGCCTGTAGCTGTTTGATTTTTATTTTGTTCTGGGCAGGTGTATCTTGCTGCTGAGAGGAAAATGAATTTAGACAAGTGCTTTATCTCCTAAATTACTGTTTAATAAGGGAGCAGAATCACACAGATGGAAATATTTTTTTTCTTTGTTTGTGAAAGAAAGGACATCAGAGAATGTCTTCAGGAGAAGTCTGAAATTCACAGTGGTATTTCCAAGTATCTGCTAAAGGAGCAGATTATGCTGTTCTTCCATTGTTCTCCCCAAACATTTCCTGTGTAGTTAACACCAAACAACTTCTCATACTGTGCATATGAGTTGTTTGGGATCTACGTGTGCAGGAAGAGCAGGTGCATGGCCCAGGGGTCTGGAACCCAGGTTCCTAAATGCTAGTCATTGCAGCACTTAATGTTATGTCACCTACATCCCCTATGGCTCTTTTCCCAAATTCCTCACATTTCATGTAAAATGAAGGCAGGAAAAAGTGTCTTAATATTTTCACTCAGAAGTTTAGAGAGAAATGAGATCTTTAGCTCAGTTTTATCACCCCTGAGCTGGCCTTAATCTTTTAGTCTGCAAGACCTGCACACTGCCCTGGAACTATGTTTCCTTGTATTCAATTTGTGTTTTTTATCAGTAGGTTTACTACAGTGAATAAAACTATAATTGTGCTTATCCATTAAGCAGGAGAGTCTAACTAGATGTGCAGTGGGTGGCATCACTTAGGGTGGCATCACTAAGAATCCATGAGAGAACGACAAATTTAAATTCAGATTCTTATTTCTGATAATCTTTCTCCCATGATGTATGTGGGCAACAAAATGTCACTGGTCATCCCTGCTGTAATTTGACGGGAACAAAAGAGTTATATTAGGAAATAGTATGTTATATGTAGTTAAAATACGGAAAAAAATATTTATCAATCAGAAAACATTTTTTCTTTGTGATTTATGAGTCCATTTAATGGTATCTACTAAAAGTGAATATTTGCTCAGGCTGTCTGTGAGAAGTTTTCATGAGGTTTTAATAACATAACATACTTCTTTATAAGACTGAAGACAAAACAACCATGTACAACATGTAGAATGCCTAGAGAAACCCCAAGCTCATATGTATATACAAACTTACAGATCCATTTAATTCATATTTTTACATATGGCCTGATCCAAAGCCAACTGAAATTCGGAATTGCTTTCCATTGACTTCAGTGAGCCTCAAAGTGTGTTTCTCACTTAGGAACTTTATTGTATTTGAGTCCAAATGCATGAAATTATACACTGCTTCAGTGTTTGCAGACTAAAGTCCAAGGTTTTAAAACAGCTACTCTACAGTCCATAGTGTGAAAGTTTGAGATTTGTAGTAATGCCAATTCAACACAGAAATTATATTTCCTATGGAAATATTTTGTTTCTATCTGAAAGCTTTCTATTTTTTGTAGTCATCATACTATATGCTTTGATATAACTTGAGCAATTTTTGCAATGTTTAAATTAAAGTAAATTTCAAAGAAGTTATCACAAATACTGTAAATGGACTGGAAGCTTGAACTTATACTGACAGATCATGCTAGAAGACATTCTGTGGTTTTCTTTTCATTTTACTGCACATTGTGTAAACTTGTTTTGGCTAAAGTTTGTTATTGGGAGTAGGGGAGGAAAGTATCAGAATTATACCTAAAGAAACCCAGTTCATTTGAAAATTCTTGTCTTCTATCCAAATATACATTCAGATTAAAGTATGTCTTCTATAAAAATAGCTTTGTATTTACGATAATTAAAATATTCCCAGACATTTCTGTGCTATGTATTCTTATAGAAAAAATATGTTTGTGGTAGCAAAGAGATAAGAATCATCTGGATTCAGTTTATAACTGTGGGATAGTAAGTCATATTAACAATGAGAACTTTTTTAGATTTAGCTAAATCTAAAGTGTTTATCCTTCCACGAGACATTGTTGAATTACTGCATAACCATTTCAACGTCTCAATTTTTTATAAATCAAAGTACAGTGGCAAAAGAGTAACAGAATTACTTCAGTGCTTTAAACGTAAACAAACGTTTTTTTTAAATATAAATTGCGTCTTAAAATCAGGCCTCCATTCAGTATTTTACCTTTTTTTTTGTGAAACAATTAATGAAACTTCATCTTATTTAATATATGAAAGTAACTAAGGGGAAGTGAAATGCTTAAGGTCACAAGATTCTTATTAGCAAAGGTGAGAATCAAGATTTCTAAGTCCCATTTCAATGTTTTACTGTTAAATCATGCTGCCTTATAGGAACAGAGAGGAAATGGAGAATCAATTATGAACTCTTTTAATGAAAAACTTATTTTTTAAAAATTCCCTATATGTAACATTTCCAGAAATAGCAATGAATGCCACACTGAATATCTAGTAAATGTCAGACTGAATCCCAACTCTTTCCTTTTTCAGTCCTTTTGATTCTCACAGTGGCAGAATACTGGATGACAGGAATATAATTAAAAAAATATTAATCCTTAATTTTTTCTCTAAACATCTTTATAGGCCACAGCTGGAGGTGATGATTATGATGGACATTTAAGAAGTGCTGCCCCTTCCACTACCTGTTCTGTAGAGTCTTCAGAAACAGTAGTGAGGATGGTATGGTGATGACAGGCATAGCAACAGTGGTCAGTTGTGGCATCATGGTCATGTCAGTCCCTGCCATGGTGGTCTCTACCTTCTCCTTTGATGGGAAGAGGCTCAGGAATGGCTTTAAGAGAATGAACAGCTGTATTTGCTACTGCTGAGGCCAGCAGTTCTTCCCTGCAGGGCAGGAAATGGGTGGGTTGACCTTTTTTCCTCTGGCCATAATTCCTGTTGGTTTTCCCCTTAGAAATGAGTGTAAACCATCAGTACAAGAATCTGGAGAGAAATCAAATTATTATGGGAGACAAATGATGAAAAAAAAAGGTAGAGGGAGGGGATGGTGTTAAAATGTAAAAATGAGGAACAACAGGGTGACACTGAGTAGAGAACCCTTGACAGGTCTAATGGTGTTCTACCTGGAGATTAGATAAGGAAAAAGTAAGTAAGTGAATCTCACAGTTAGCAGGATCCCTTTCTTTAGTCTTCCTGATGGAACATAGTAGTTGTCTAGGACTATAACAAGGCCAGTGAGAAATTCATTGAAATGAGATCTTTTAAAACTTCAGAGTGGCTTTCCACCTGAATTCCTATTTTCTGTCAGAATACAAACTGAAATAACATATTTTTTTGAAATGGGAAACACTCAAATCAGCTGAGTCAGAAAGATCTGAAAACAAATCTTTTGTTGCACAAGTAGGAGTTCAGCAATTATCAGTGGATTTCCCAGTTGTAACAAACACAATATGGTCTCCTTTTGGAACCTGCTTCTTCCAATCTCCAAGGTTTGTTCTATATTTCTCCTTACGAAGGAGCCTTCCTTTCTTTACCTACATTGCAGGCTGCCTACTTTTTATTCTTCATTGCGTACCTGCCCCATTTTGCACTCCAGGATATACTACCAACAGAGTTATCCTTAGTTACTCCAAAAACAGAACAACCTTTTACTCTGCCTTACTTAGTCACCACTTAATTGTAAGGCAAGACAAGCAGGTGATTTTCCTTTCTGCTTCCCCAAGTTATATTAAAAAAAAATAATAATATTCATTATACATATAGCAAACAGACTACTCTACATCAGGCTACAAAAAACACAGCCTATGCCTTATATGAAATAGAAATAGATGAAAGAGTGGTTTTCAGAGAATTTCTAAAGGAAATTTCAGTATGATTCAGTGGGTTCTTGCATACAAAGACAAGAAGAGCTCCTACGTAGGAGAAATCAAGCAAATAATACAAATACAATCTAAGCTTCTTGTTGCAAGCTGATCTTTCTACATGAGTATCTACTTTCCTGTCAGATAAAACAGATTTTGAACAGTTTAAAACAATATTAAAGTGTACTGATTTGAAGGAATGTAAAGAAGGAAGGACATCAACTGCAAGTTCTTGTTCTTAAGATTATAGCAGGGAGATTCTAATGAATTGATTTACTGCAGCAAATTATTACCTAGACTTGTTAGCCTTGTTCATTACTTATCAGTTTAACAATGACATAGTATTATCCTCTTCAAGAAACAAACATGATTATTTAAAATCTCCTAGTACAATACTTCCAAATTCCCATGCTGGGAAGGAACTGCTTTTGCAAACAGAATGATCCCATTTAACCCAATCAAACTGTTTATGTCCTAGAATAGGAAAGAATTCTCTATGAAGTAGCTTACCTCTCTTCAGTATTAGGATTATTCAGTTTTGTTCTGATGAAGAAGTTAAGCCAATAAGACCTGCTGCAAATACTCACACCCCCCCAATATTTTCTCTGAGAGGCATTCATTTAAAGTGTAAAAAATCAATTTTTGATCTTTACAGACCACCAAGCCTCATCATTAATGTATAGAAAATTTATAAAACTGAATTGCAAGCTTCCGAAAAAAGTACAGACATGAGTTTAGTTCCTGAGGGGACATTTAGCAGTATACCAATAAGTGCCCAAATGTAATACTGAAATGTAATATAAATGTAGCTTAAGATAACAGCTGTGTGCATCATAACATTAAACTTCTCTGAGCATGCACTAGCAATGAATTCTGAAGTTGTGTTAGAAGGGAGAGACACATAAATGGCCTGAGTCTAGTAGCTTAAAGAATGAACCAAATGAAATGGACCTGCTGTTCACGAACAGAGAGGGCCTCGTGGGCGATGTGGTGGTCGGAGGTTGTCTTGGGCTCAGCAACCATGAAATGATAGAGTTTTCAATTCTAGGAGAGGTAAGGAAGGGGGTCAGCAAGACCGCTACCCTGAACTTTAGAAGGGCGGACTTTGGGTTGTTCGGGAGTCTGGTTAACAGAGTCCCTTGGGAAGCAGTCCTGAAGGGCAAAGGAGTCCAGGAAGGCTGGACGTTATTCAAGGAGGAAATCTTAAAGCTGCAGGAGCAGGCCGTCCCCATGTGCCGCAAGTCGAGCAGGCGGGGGAGAAGACCGGCCTGGCTGGACAGAGAGCTTTGGCTAGAACTCAGAAAAAAAAGGAGAGATTACTGCCTTCGGAAGAAGGGGCAGGTGACTCAGGGGGACTACAAGGATGTTGTGAGGATATGCAGGGAGAAGATCAGAAAGGCGAAGGCGCAGCTGGAACTTAAACTGGCCGCCGCCATTAAAGACAACAAAAAAAGTTTTTATAAATATGGTAGTGACAAAAGGAGGGCCAGGGAGAATCTCCCTCCTTTGTTGGATACAGAAGGTAACCTTGCCACGAAGGACGAGGAGAAGGCAGAGGTACTTAATGCCTTCTTTGCCTCAGTCTTTAATAGTCAAGCTAGTCATCCTCAGGTTTTTCAGGCCCCTGAGCTGGGAGACAGAGATAGGACGCAGAGTGAAGTCCCAGTTATTGAAGAGGTGACAGTCAGTGACTTGCTCCTCCACCTGGAAGCGCACAAGTCCATGGGCCCAGATGGGATCCACCCAAGGATACTGAGGGAGCTGGCAGAGGAGCTGGCCAAGCCACTCTCCATTATTTATCAGCAGTCCTGGTCAACCGGGGAGGTCCCGGATGACTGGAAATGAGCAAACGTGACACCCCTCTACAAGAAGGGTTGGAAGGAGGATCCGGGGAACTACAGGCCTGTCAGCCTGACCTCAGTGCTGGGGAAGGTCATGGAGCAGGTCATCTTGAGTGCAGCAAGTGCGGGACAACTGAGGGATCGGGCCCAGCCAGCATGGGTTTATGAAGGGGAGATCCTGTTTCACTAACCTGGTCTCCTTCTATGATAAGGTGACTCACTTAGTGGATGAGGGGAAGGCTGTGGATGTTGTCTACTTGGACTTTCGTAAGGCCTTTGACACTGTCTCCCACAGCATTCTCCTGGAGAAGCTGGCTGCTCATGGCTTGGATAAGTGCACTCTGTGTTGGGTTAAAAACTGGCGGGACGGCCAAGCCCAGAGAGTGGTGGTGAATGGAGTCAAATCCAGTTGGCGGCCAGTCATGAGTGGTGTTCCCCAGAGCTCAGTACTGGGGCCAGTCCTGTTCAATATCTTCATTGATGCTCTGGACAAGGGGATGGAGTGCACCCTCAGTAAGTTTGCAGATGACACCAAGTTGGGTGGAAGTGTCGATCTGCTGGAGGGTAGGAAGGCCCTGCAGAGGGACCTGGACAGGCTGGATTGCTGGGCTGGGGCCAACTGTATGAGGTTCAACAAGGCTAAGTGCTGGGTCCTGCACTTGGGTCACAACAACCCCATGCAACGCTACAGGCTGAGGGAGGAGTGGCTGGAGAGCTGCCTGGCTGAAAAGGACCTGGGGGTGTTGGTTGACAGCCACCTGAACATGAGCCAGCAGTGTGCTGAGGTGGCCAAGAGGGCCAATGGCATGCTGGCCTGTATCAGGAATACTGTGGCCAGCAGGACCAGGGAGGTGATAGCGCCCCTGTACTCGGCACTGGTGAGGCTGCACCTCGAGTACTGTGTTCAGTTTTGGGCGCCTCACTACAAGAAGGACATCGAGGTGCTGGAGCGTGTCCAGAGGAGGGCAACGAAGTTGGTGAAGGGTCTGGAGCACAAGTCTTATGAGGAGAGGCTGAGGGAGCTGGGGTTGTTTACCCTGGAGAAGAGGAGTCTGAGGGCAGACCTTATTGCTCTCTACAACTACCTGAAAGGAGGTTGTAGCGAGGTGGGGGTCGGTCTCTTCTCCCTAGTAACGAGTGATAGAACGAGAGGAAACGGCCTCAAGCTGCACCAGGGCAGGTTTAGGTTGGATATTAGGAAAAACTTCTTCACCGAGAGGGTGGTCAAGCATTGGAACAGGCTGCCCAGGGAAGTGGTTGAGTCTCCATCCCTGGAGGTATTTAAAGAATGGATAGATACGGTGCTTGAAGACATGGTATAGATGAACTTGGCAGTGATAGGTTGGCGGTTGGACTCGATGATCTTAAGGGTCTTTTCCAACCTTGACGATTCTATGATTCTATGATTCTATGAAATTTCTGACAAAATAAATGTAGCTTATGAGTAGTGCTGCTGCAGCCAGTAGGTGAATACAAGTTTGTAAATATATATATAATGTTCGTTATTCCAAATCTTTCACATATTTAAATTAATTAATGTGACACTTCCTTTTCCCATAATAGTTAATTGTCTTTTCCACAATATATCCCCAAAAGAGATGCAGAATTTTTTCACCAAACCAAATTAATTATCAAAACATGATTCCTCCTATAACCAGTCACCTCAAAGTCAGAAATAGAATAAATATTATTTCATGGATAATAAAGCTAATCTTACAGTTAGCAGTCTGAAATTCTTGGTCAGTATGAAATGTTGTGTAAAGCCTCATTTGTTTAAGGGATAAGTTAAGACCTTCTGGAGTATATGGGAATTTTAATTTCATCCAACTTTGGAACAGACTCTGACTTGTTGAAATTAAATGACTGCTGCTAAACTCCTCTGTCACACAAAATATTCTGGCTGTCCTTTATGACTTTCAGTGTTTTCTTGCATGTTCACAATACAGAAGACTAAGAGAAACATTTTATTCTTGGGAATCCAATTAATCCTATCTTTATAAATAAATCTTCCTTCCTTTCTCAGCTCCAGATCTTTCTCTCCTGGGGTTTTCACATCACTTTTGGTCCAAGATTTCAGTTTACAATTTCTCCAGTTCCTCTCTGATCCAGGAAACTTTTTCCAATCTCACAGAAGCTCATGAATTCTCTAACAACTTTTTTTTCCCCACAGCTTTCTTTCCATTGTAGTCCCTTAATTCATAAGCTATGTTTGTACTAGTAATTAAAATTAACCAGGGACCACTTTCTGGTCCTGAGGTAAATGGCAGAGCACAGTTAGTGTCAAGATTGCTAAATTCTTTTTTTTTCCCCTCACCCTATGCCTCTGAAACAATGTATATATTGCCAAACTAGAACTGTCCTTGGTCCATGCTGTCCTCTAACAGTGGAACAGCAGATGGCACATGCCAAAACCATGCCTGGGAACCTCCTGACAATTAAGCCTGGCTGAATAATGACAGGACTGTCCCTATGCCCATAACTTAGCTGAGTTTTCACCTTGCTGTCATGACTTCTCTTGTATGGACCTACACAGGGATTTAGACAGAATTTCCTAGGTTACTAGTCTTTCTTATTGTTATTGTCCTCACAGAGTCTCTCTTACTCAGTGTTGCCAAAGTTACATTTTCTTCCTCTTTCAAGCTGTATCATATTCTGAAGAATTCTATCTGATTGGTACCTGCCCCTGGTTTCACAGCATGGGCTCTGCTCCCATTTAGTGCATGTTTCCCTCAAAGTTTAATGTCACAAAGTAAAGGCTGGCATTTGGTTCTGTTAGTTCTTCTGCAGGAAGACAGCCCCTAAGCTGCATTGCAGCTCACCATTTTTTGCAACAGTAAAACATTGAGCTCAGAGCAAGTACTATAAAAGAATGTTATTTTTATTTTGGCAACAGACACTATAGTAAATCAAGTGATGCTGTATACACATGGGGAGTGTGCAGTGGAGTGCTATGAAGCTTACTAACTTGTGAGGCTCAAAAGAGAGGAAATATCCATTACTTTTCAACAGTTTATTTTAAAAATATGGGAGAAGAAACTGTATAAAATTAGAGCCACTGTCTAGCACTGCATGTGATTTAAGAAGCAAAATGAAAGAGCTCTTACTGAAATGAGTTACTGTACTCTTTGTCAGTGTAGACATGGAATGAACATCTTGACCTGTAGTTTGGCAAGGTGTTTGAAAACAAGTTTGGGTTTTTTTTGTTATGACTTTGACAGATATGTGCATACCATTTAATATCTATCATGCACTTTTAAGTAGCAGCAATTTTCTGGTACTTAAAAAGAGCTATAGCCATTAAGTTAACAGAACTAATAACCTCTGCTTAGAAAGTATATTTCTCAGTATTCGCAACTAAATTAAATAATTCAGAAGTAAATTTGCAAATAATTTGTAAACAGAAGAACTGAAAACAACGGCTTTAATTAAAGAAAATACAGCATACTTTATTAAACCGGGGAAAACCAAAAATACATCAAGTTACAGAAAAAAAAACAGTTAAGCCTCGCAAGATGTCTACACAGTCATCTTACCTGCTAGAGCACTTTAAAGAATTCTTTGAAGCACTGTTTAAAATGGTAACCTGTACAACCAGGCAAGCACGAAATTAAACTATGTTTCCTCTTGGAGTCAAACTAGCACTGCATCTTGACTTGCCCTTCTTTCAACATCATTCCAGTGTTACATGAAAAGAGTGAAAGGTCTGAAAGACAAACAATTTTGCCAAGTAACAGGCACACCTATATTAAGTGTAAGTGGAAATATTGCTTGAAGAATCTCATCTTCATATTGTTAGTGCTATCTGTAGCCATAGGGTTTTTTTTTTTAATTTTTACTTTTTATGAATATTAGTTTTTATTGTTTCATTTATGAAGAAGTCAATGAGGTCTCCTTGAAAGCACACACAATTCTTTTGAAGCTTAGCAACAGGGCTGATATGCTAAATAGTTGTTCATAATGCTGGCATGAGTTGAGCAATATGTCATTTCAATTATTTCTTCAAAATTGTTTCCCAGTTATTATTTAAGACCACAACAGCAGCTGTGACAGAATGTTTCTGAACCAATTTTCTACAGTGAGGTAACAGCCCAGATAGCAAAACATAAGTGCTGAATTAAAAGCAGTGAACCAGTAAAGAACAAATTAATAAAGTTTAACTGAGTAACAGTATAGTGCAATTTATGAAGTGAAAAGAAATATTGATAGAGGAAAATAAATGGTGAAAATATTCCAATATTCTAGAGCAGAGCCAACTATGTTTTATTTTGTCATTTGTAGTACTTTGTGCACTGTAGTAATATTTCGATTGATTAATTAACAGTAGTAGTAAAAAATATTTGTGAGATTATAACCTAATAAATGGCTATCTTCAAACCACTTGTTGTGGTTTAATCCCAGCCGGCAACTGAGCACCACACATCCATTCGCTCACTGCCCCCGCAGTGGGATGGGGGAGAGAATCTGAAGAGTAAAAGGGAGAAAACTCATGGGTTGAGATAAGAACAGTTTACTACATGAAATAAAATAATAACAACAACAACAACAACAACAACATACAAAGCAAGTGATGCATGATGCAATTGCTCACCACCCACAGACCAATGCCCAGCCAGTCCCCAAGCAACAATTCCTGCTCCCCGACCAACTCCCCCAGTTTATATACTGAGCATGATGTCATATGGTATGGAATAGCCCTTTGGCCAGTCTGGGGTAGCTGTCCTGGCTGTGCCCTCTCCCAGCTTCTTGTATGTCTCCAGCATTCTCAGTTGGTAGAGTATGAGAAGCTGAAAAGCCCTTGACAATTAAGAAACAATTAAATGGAAATAAGAGGTACAAAATGTTGATATGGCTCCTTAAATGGAGAAATGCATGTTGTCACTGAGGCTGGAACAAGTGTGGAATGAACACTCATCAGCTTATGAGAGAAAGGGACTGTCACTTAGGAAATCACTGCCCTAGCAGTGTCTTCTTACTGTTACATGTTATTCCTTAAAGCTGGTGATTATTTCATTGTAGACAACATCACAAAAACAAAAACAAAAACAAAAACAAAAACAAAAACAAAAACAAAGAATACCACCCCACAAAAACAAGCAAACAAACAAACAAACAAGCAGGAAATAATGCACAGAAAGAGGAATATTAAATAGGCAACAGAACACTAAGGTGTTGGAATTTAATGCTTAAGAAAATAGCTCAATTTGGAAAGCTCTAAAGTGTGTTAGGTTTAGATCCAACCCTAGCTACATTTAAAAAGTTGGAAATCTCATGACATATAAAACAACATTTTTTGTCTTTAAGCTTAAAACAAAACTAATATTTGCAACCTGATCCTGTTCTTGCTTATCTTCCATGTTTATTCCAAAGGAGTCAACCCTCATCTCTCTCAAATCATTTTCTGCCATTTTGGCAATGTAAATGTGCCAAACTGTGGCAAAATGTTCTTTTTAAGATCATTCTTTATACAAAAGATTTTGCTACAGTAATACTGTACCAGAGATGTGGACAGACTCTGCCGCTGAAATGTTCTCTTTAATGAACTTATGGCAGCAAAGGTGATACTAATCAAAACACGAGTGGCATTTGTTTTAAACTACCTGGACAGTCTGGAATAAAATAATATAAATTTGCTCCAAGTACAAGACTGATGCGATGGAAACTGATTCTCAATTTTTTCAATTTTTCCACTTTTTTATCTTACCTCTCCCTTCTTCTTAGGTGTTTTAATAATTAACAACTTTACCTAAATCAGGGATACACATATAATAGCCAGACGTACATGCCAAAAAAAAGTATTTACTAGAAAATGCAGTTTTTCTACAAAATCTCTGTCCATATTTTTCTGATTCTTTTAATAAAAAAATTTCAGAAAGATTAGTGGCAGTAGTAATGAGATTTGAAATGTAAGCTTATAGATATTATAATTCCACTTTATCTTTTTATGACATCTTAGTGCTGTAGTTCAGAGCTGTTTGCAAATAAGCAGACTTCTGATTTGCCTCACAAGAAAAGAAAACCACCAAGTATTGCTGGGGAAATAGCTTAAGTAAGACATTTTATTTATGTCAGCATTGTAAGGTGTTGCATTCTCCTGAAGCCTTGTTTAAAGATTAGTATTACATGCCAGGTGTGATCTTTCATTTTAATTTCTTTTTTTTTTTCTTTTAAAAAGTTGTTATTTAAATGTAAAATTAAAAGCAGGCAGTATTTTTTTCCTTGTTAACTTTCAGTGTTGAAATAAGAACTGCATAAAATAAAAATGTAAAATGGCTTACTAGGTTTTGATATACTATACAAAAATGCAGGATTCTATTGGATTAAGGACTGGTTCTTTAAACAGCCACTCAACCTTCAGCTTTAAACTGTGACTTAAGAATGAGAAGTATCACTATTCACTAGCAAACACAGATGTCCAGAAAATTTCATGAGCTATTTGAGTCAGGAAAAACATCTCTCACATAGGATGATACGAAGTTGATCTGAGTTACAGCATTTGCATTGAACGGATACTATAAGGTTCAGTGTAATCACCCAGCCAACAACTCTTTCAATAAGTCTCTGGTTTCCTCTTATTGGCGAAGATCCAAGAAGGAACATTGCTGCTGTTGGACCTGTTTCTCATTTCTTAGGAGGAACAGGATAATACAGTAATACTACTTCATCTGACAAGCAATTTTGGTAAATTTACAGGTAATGTTCTTTTTTTTTCCTTCATCCTCACTTTCCCAGAATTAAAAATTAGTGATATAGTTTCAGAGTTCCAGAAAGAGCAGTATTCAGTGCTTCAAAGAAGGGAGAAAAGTCAATAGCTGGTATTCCTAATATCTTGAAAAATAGTTCTTTGTTTCACTTATTCACATGTACAAAATAATTAACAATATGAGAGCTTGTATAGCCTAATTAAAGCTCTGAATTATATTTTAATTTTTACTACATATAATAACTTAACAAATTAAAAAAAACATGAATGGTTATGGTGTTATTTGATTTTGTTTTCTTTAATGACTCTCACATTTTCTGTCAAATACATTTTGCAATATATGACTAAAATTACTACTATTGAGATTAAAACCATATTACTAAACCCCCTCTGGAATACATACTCAGCCTCTTGTTTTCTGCTTTCAGTGACTTATTCTGTTCAAACTACATAAGCATCTTTCAAACTTCTTTGAAAATTTATTTTTACGAGTTCTTTTACGGAGAAAAATAAAGATATTTTATAGAAAAAGTAGGACAGTCCAAAACAATATTACATGTCTGCATGCACACTTCAGTGTCATCATTTATATGTAAGTTTCATATATTTTATTCATGAGACCTCTGCTTCCTTCTCCATTACATGTTAATTCTGCTTCATCCTGTTTGACAGCAAAGACAACCTGTTTCAGATTCAGAGTAATGTGTAAGTCAGAGGGAAATCTAAGAAACAAACTCTGGAAAAAATAGTTTCAACTTTTACAGTTTTGTCCATGTCAGTTTAAATGGGCAAGACTTTGAGATGTTGACATGAATTAGAATTTTGCATACTTAGGGAAAGTTCGCCACAGAAGATGAGCTAGACATTGAAATACACATCAGCTTATTATGTTCCACACCAACATCTTTTAGATAGGAAAAATGTCAAATACTTCGAGCTACAGCAGTGTTAAACTGATGAAGACATTTCAAATAAAATCCAGCTTTGCACAATTCTTCCTGTAATTTCCTTCTAATAGACACTGTTGGGGAGTTAAAAAGAATAGGGATACCCCAGTGTCACAGCAAAGAAGAAGGAACTGGAGAGGTGAAGTCCCTTTACACTTTTCCTCATATTCCTTTGTGTATACCCTTATCTTGGCCTACAATGATCTAAAAAAAAAAAAAATTGAAAATTAAGGGGGGAGGGGGGCCATACAACCCAAAACAACAAGACAGGGAGCATTTTGGAAAATTAAGAACAAAAAGAAAATTGAAAAAAATAAATTATATTAAAAAGCTAACAGGTCTGAAAACCCCATGGATATATCCCTGTGAAGTAAATTGCGGAGAAATCTTTCCTTCCATGGGAAGAAAAAAAAAACATTTTCACTAATAAATAACTTGGATATGTATAATAAATATACAACAATATAAATATATGAACTACTACTTTTGGGAGTTTTCACTTGATTCTGTAAAAGATGTGCCACTAGTGCATATTATTTATATATACAAGGCTTTGAATATTATAACCTTTACCCTTCACTGAATTCTTTCATGTCTTTCTTCTGGTCATGTGCTTTTTACTTTTAAAGCCATGTTTATTCCAAGCCATTATTATCTCTTCAAATCTTTGCTTCACATATGGTATATCACATTTCTTAGGCTCTCTTGTGCATGGATCTATGTGCCAGATGTTCTGGGGCACCTTTCCATTGTCTCTATTGATGCATTCTGTACATTCATTTCAACAGACAGCTGATGTCTGGGAGTGCATATTATATGCGAGAATCATTAAACATATCTTCTTACTCACAGATTCAGAAGAATATTTGAGTATTTAATGCACTAATTAAGAACTGGAAACAATAAATGCACTTAGAATTTCCCATTGCTAAGTTATACCATTTAACCAAACTTCACAAGAAATTCTTTTCCTTAAGCTTATTCAATAGAGTTTGCACCCTCTGTGCTTCACCTTGAGCTACAGGTTGAAATAAAACATGCCTGCTGATATTGCTCAGTTTCACATGGTTTAATACAACTACAGAACACTCTAAGATATTTGAACGTCATGGGAATATTGGAGGAGTTTGGACAATTATTTTTTATATATAAATTAGGGAAATTTTCATCATATTTAATAGGTGATATCCACACTGCATACTGTGGAGGACTCCATGTCGCAGTAGGTGGATATGCCCTGAAGGAAGCTGGAGCCCACGGAGAGCCCACACTGGAGCAAGAAGGAACTGTGGTCCGTGGAGAGGAGCCCACACAGGAGCAGGTTTTCTGGCAGGACCTGTGAACCCATGGGGATCCATGCTGGAGTGGTCCATTCCTGAAGGACTGTACCCTGTGGAAAGGACCCATGCTAGAGCAGTTCTGCAGCCTGTGGGAAGGATCCATGTTGGAGAAGTTCATGAAGGACTGTCTCCTCTGGGAGCAACCCCATGCTGGAGCAGGGAAAGAGCATGAGGAGGAAGGAGTGGCAGAGACAAAGTGTTATGAACTGACCACAACCCCCATTCCCCAACCCCCTGCACCACTCAGGGGGGAGGAGGTAGAGAAATTGTGAGCGAAGTTGAGCCTGGGAAGAAGGGGGGGGAGGGGGGAAGGTGTTGTTTGTTTTAATTTTTGTTGTTGTTTCTCGCCATCCTATTCTATTTTTAATGGGCAATAAAATAAATTAATTTTCCCCAAGTCGAGTCTGTTTTTTCCTATGAGGTTCTTGGTGAGTGATCTCCTTTATCTCAACACACAAGCTTTTCCATCTTATTTTCTCTTCCTGTCCTGTTGAGGAAGGAAGAGTGAGGGAGTGACAAGACAGGGGGATTGGCAGCCAGCCAAGGTCAAACAAACCACAAGGTATTATACCTTTTATAACAATTCTTCTGGTCTTATTCTTTAAAAAAGTTTTAATTTCTCAAAGGGAAAAAGTATTTCTTTATATACTGAAGATCACATGCCCCATTTCAGGCTCGTTTTTCAACATTAATAGTAGCACAAAACATTCAGATTATTCTTGCACAAATAGGACCAATTACACATCTTATTTATGAGTAATTCTATGTTTTTAATTTCACAGCCTTATGAGTTGTTACTGGCACAGGAAAAAGAGATCAGCTAAAGAACTTCAGTAGAGGAAATATTGCATTGTCAGTGCATTACTACTATCATGGTATGAGTCCAATAGGGTTGCTGCAAAAATAGAGTCTATGTCAGGTTGACACCATATACTGAAATTAGCCAAAGAATACTTTACTTTTTTTGATCATGGGGATACAGAGAATCACTAGGCCTAAATGAGTGATATTCTCTTTCAGTGCATTCCTGAACTATCATGGAACTGGCTCCCACTCCAGCTTACCTCTGCCTTCACGGAGTAGCACCAATTGTGTTCTGCTACAGAGGAACATAACACTGATAATGAAACAATGACCAGTGAGAAACTGTTTGGGTCTTATTTAATCAAGTTTAAAAAGAAGATGTAGTGAAAGGACATGTATTCTATATAGAGGTAGTTACTCACCGAGTTGTGTGGAGATTAAATTGAGCTACTGCAGAAAATAAGAAAACAAAATCCTTATTTGAAGGGGATTGCAGTTTGTAGAAGTGGCAGTCATTCTGTCGTAATTTAAATCCAAGGAACTGACAAATTGAAGATCGTTTTTAGGGTACTTTTATACCCACACACCACATTTTCCCTGCCAGATTGAAATTTCAATAGCAACTTCAGTCTGCTTCTACCAGATAAGGAAACACAGTATGTATATCCAGTCTCTTTCACTGTGTAAAACAATTCCTTAGTTATGCTCCCATGCTTCCTCTCCAGTCCCAAATGTGTATTGCATTGTTTCCTTAAGCTATGCCTATATAATAATTATGAACACAAATTCTTAATTGTGTAGAGGTAGATTTAAAATTATGTTTATGTTTTGTGGGGGTTTGGTTGTTGCTTTTTTTTTTAATTTGGAGATGGGTATGGTTTGCAGTACTACAGAAAGCTGGAAATTTAAAATTTGAATGGTAATGCATTTTTACTTGTATATGTAATTAACACTATAAGCCTACAATTAATCCAAATTTTTTTTTTTTAAAAAAAAGAAGAAAACTTTACATCCCTTAGCAAGTTATATAAAAAAGTTTAGATCTGGACTAGTTTCTTGTATCTGATGTAAAAGTAATAGAAAGTAGGTTTCTGACTGCTATCAGAACCTACTGTATTTTAAAAATTACAGAGTAATTTTACAAACCACCTTTCATTGCCCTGTGTAATTTCATTTGGCAGTCCCTGCAAAAGAAAGTTTTTGGTGGAACTTTAAGAACAGTAAAAGAAACATAACAGCTGTTAAGTATATGTTTGCTACAGAGAAATATTTGCAGTTACTGATTCATACAATATTTAATTACTTTTTGTTGTAAGTAGCAATAAAAGGAAAATTTATCCTAGTATACACAATACTCCCATGAATAAAACTTTGTATTATCTGTTTAGAATAACAGCTTCATTACTGCTTGATTAATCAAATTTTCTCAAGTGAATTTCAGATGTTTAATAATAATAATCATGTATTTCTCGCAGGCTGCAGTTTGTAAAAAGAGGCTTTTAGTAATCTGAGGGTGACTGTGTGGGTATTAGTGTAAGAAATCCTCCAAATAAAAGTCAGATTATTGAGGCAGCAGGGCTGGTATACAAAGTTATGTGAAATAAACAGTGAAGAGGAAGCACATGAGGGAGAAGCCAAATTCACACCCACCTCTCGAAACCCAGGTGAATGCCCTGACTAGTGAAAAGGTGTTTCTGAAGTGAGACCATACTACTTAGGAAAAAAGATCTTTCCCTTGATAAAGGAAAAAACTTGACTTCTGGTCCATGCTTCTAGGACAGTTCATACATTAAATGGAGTGGCTGCTTAATATAAGATTGATAAGCGGTCTTAAGAACACAGAAAGCAGATATTTTCCCTTCTACATCAGTAGTGCAAATCATCAAACTGCAAAATGAAGCTTTCACTGGCTGGTAATTAAAACAAAAAAGTGTCCATTATCTGGACTGCAGAGCAAGTAACTAAACGAAGTTTGTATTTGTATTGTGAAACTTTTCCCTCCCTCAAGGACAGAATGATCTAATCTATACAAGCCACTGATAAAAGCCTCTGGACACATAAAGTTCCCTTAGCCTTCCTGGTCTTCTGCTGGGAGAGTATATGATACAGGCCAAAACTGTGATAGGAATCATCATACAAATAAATGGTAAGAATAATGGCAGGACAATGCTAAAGCCCTGTTTATTTTCTCTCTTTTCCTCTGTCTTTCTGTACTTATTTTCTTTTCAAGAATACCTTATTTGAAGACAGCCCATAATTAAAATTTAAAGTCCCTTTTTGAGGCAATAGTGTGTGAACTAAAACTTTTATCTGAGAAGTACACTTCTAATTGAATGGTTAATTAGTATTTATCAGAAAATACTAATCCTCCAGTGATTTTGAAACACAAGATTTACCTTAAATTACTTTTTCTTTAATGAATGATCAATAGTTGAGAATATTCTGGAATGTTAGTCATGGTTTGATTTATGTCCTTAACACTGAGCATCTTGAGCTCATCTCATAGGAAGACTGCAAAGAATCCCACAGCAAAGTTATAGAACCATGGAATCATAGAATCATTTAGGTTGGAAAAGACCTTTAAGATCATCGAGTCCAACTGTAAACCTAACACTGCCAAGTCCACTACTGAACCATGTCCCTAACCACCACATCTACAAGTCTTTTAAATACCTCCAGGGGTGGAGACTCAACCACTTCCCTGGGCAGCCTGTTCCAATGTTTGACAACCCTCTCAGTGAAGAAGTTTTTCCTAATATCCAATCTAAACCTCCCCTGGTGCAACTTGAGGCCATTTCCTCTCATCCTATCTCTTGTTACTTGGGAGAAGAGATCAATACCCATCTCACTACAACCTCCTTTCAGGTAGTTGTAGAGAGTGATAAGGTCTCCCCTGAGCCTCCTTGTCTCCAATCTAAACAATACCAGTTCCCTCAGCCGCTCCTCATAGGACTTGTTCTCTAGACCCTTCACCAGCTTCGTTGCGCTTCGTTGACCACTCTACAGCACCTCAATGTCTTTCTTGTAGTGAGGGGCCCAAAACTGAATACAGTACTCGAGGTGAGGCCTCACCAGTGCTGAGTACAGGGGCACTATCACCTCCCTAGCCCTGCTGGCCACACTATTTCTGATACAACCCAGGATGCTATTGGCCTTCTTGGCCACCTGGACACCCCCAGGTCCCTTTCCTGTGGGCAGTTTTCCAGCCACTCTTCCCCAGGCCTGTAGAATTGCATGGGGTTGTTGTGACCCAAGTGCGGGACCCAGCACTTAGCCTTGTTGAACCTCATACAGTTGGCCCTGGCCCATCAATTCAGCCTGTCCAGGTCCCTCTGTAGGGCCTTCCTACCCTCCAGCAGGTCGACACTTCCGCCCAACTTGGTATCATCTGCAGACTTACTGAGGGTGCACTCAATCCCCTCATCCAGATCATTGATAAAGATATTGAACAGAACTGGCCCCAATACTGAGCCCTGGGGAACACCACTTGTGACTGGCCGCCAACTGGATTTAACTCTGTTCGCCAGAACTGTTTGGGCCCGGCCATCCAGCCAGTTTTTAACCCAGAAAAGAGTACACCTGTCCAAGCCATGAGCAGCCAGCTTCTCCAGGAGAATGCTGTGGGAAACGGTGTCAAAGGCCTTACTAAAGTCCAGGTAGACAACATCCACAGCCTTCCCCTCATCCACTAAGTGTGTCACCTTGTCGTAGAAGGACATCATGTTAGTCAATCAGGACCTGCCTTTCATAAACCCATGCTGACTGGGCCTGATCCCCTGGTTGTCCTGTACGTGCCACGTGATGGCACTCAGGATGATCTGGTCCATAACCTTCCCTGGCACCGAGATCAGACTGACAGGCCTGTAGTTCCCCAGATCCCCCTTCCAACCCTTCTTGTAGTTGGGTGTCACATTTGCTAACCTCCAGACAACTGGGACCTCCAGTCAAGGTCTCTGAAGTTCTGAGTTAGCAAAGTAGTTAATCTGAGCCAGATTAGTCCTCTGAGTCTACTGAAGCATGCAAAATGTTTTCAGTACTTGCTGATACAGGTTACATTATAGTGAGGAAGAATATATAAGATTACTGATGCAATTTACAGGTAATTAATCAGATTATGTAACAGGAATGCAAACGCAAGTTTTCATAAATTCATTCCATCAAACTTACAGATCCATATAATCATCACTGTGCAAATTTCCCTAATGCACATATAACATTAAGACCATTATCATAGTATAACAGGCATTAAAGTCTTTAAAAACTAGAAAAAAAATTAGATTCACTTTAACAAAATTAAATTAATAATTCATTCCATAATTTTCCTCCTTTTTAACCACATAAATCACTGTACTGTGTTCTAAAATATGTTATCATAATCATGGATGCTATTTTTTTGTTTTGTTTCTTGGTTTTGCCTCTATAATTCTAAAGTAAAAAAATTCAGAAAGATTTGTTTAGATACACATAGTTGCATAAGTAGCCTTGCTTTCTTAACCAAAATAGATCAAGTCTAGAGCTACTATATACATTAATATGCCAATATGCCAAATTAAATCATAGAACTATTAAAAAATGAAAAGCATAATGACTAAGAGATGCATTTGAAAAAAACAAAACAAAGCAAAACAAAAAAAAATGTTTTGAATTCACAAGGGTTTTGTTTGCCTGTTCATTTTAAAGTCTGATGCTCTCTATTGATTGTGGATAAGTCAAACAGAATATGGATAAGTCAAACAAATCTAATATGACTAAGCAAGTAACATTCAGCCTTTTCACATATCTGCTCTTGTCTTCATTGTATTGTAACCAACTGGATATTCACCAAGATGACCCAACAAACAGATCAGATAGTAAAAACTGTAGTATATATAGTGGAAAACAGAATGTGATTTATTTGGTCTCAATGTCAAATCATTTTATGTCACACTACTTTGCAATATTTTTTAACAAGATTTAGCTGACTGATTAAAAACATAGTAAAATAAAACAGGCTAACACACATGGATGAGGCAAAGTATCTGATTAATATGTGTTATATCTTACAGGTACCTATGCCACAGAAATATTGATATATTATTCTGTCCCGAGACACTGTAATTACTATTCATTTACTATATATACCCTATATGTGTCCTTGAGAGCAATATTATTAGCATGGAAACTGTTTATAAGTTCAGACATAAAAATTCACAACTCATGTAGAAGTGGTAACAGTTAAATAGAGGCACGAAATAGAAGTTTAAGATAATGTTTTCTTAAATCATTGATCACACTCATATGTGATGCAGTAGTCTCACCAACACTGAAAAAAACATTTTACAAACAGTCAAGAACAGAATTTGTCCCTAACAATTTCATGTCAGAAATACATAAACTATTCTGTGGATAGTTCAGCAAACAGCTCTGGTTTATGCAGATTTCAGTAATAAGTAATCATTCTTCCAAGTTATTTTTCATTTTTTTATTTATATTCACTGTCAGCATTATACACAGCATTTCACTTGTGTTCATGCTTTACCTAGTGAACTATATTAATACTGCAACATGTAGTCCAGTTTTATTTCATGCAGTTATTGCTTTCAATTTAGATAAGTAAAAAAGTACTGTTCGCTTAAACACCATCCAACCAGGGTCTATAAAGAAAATTGTTGGGAAGCCAACTGGAAAATATGCTGTTCACTGAAGTCTTAAATGTTTGGATTTTTTTTTTTAAATGAGAGCCATTAAAATAAAAGAGTTTATCTAGGACATTACTTATTCCCATTTTGTCCATACTTTTTGCAGGCATCAGAAAGATAACAGCTGAATGAATACTTACAAATTTAATGGTACAACTTCTCAGTGAAAAGGTCTCATTATCTCGAATGAAATCAAATTAAAATGAAATAAAATGTGAAGAGCAGCAGCATACCAGTTATAACAATTTAAAAAATGGGCTCAGAAAATGTGAAGACACTTATCCCTGCTATTATTTCATTGTATAGAGTTATCAAAGAAACCAGTATAGAATTCAAATGGTGACACATCCCCTGTTGTTTTTGCAATGTATTTCAAATTCATCCTCAACAATTTTGTAACTTATATAGTAATGTATATGAAGAACACTCATAAAGGACTGTAGATTTTGTTTCCTGCTATCTCCATGCCACAATGGACAAAATTTTGGAAGAGAAAAGTTAACTTTAGTAGTCTTTTTGACCATATATGATATGCATAGCATGGACTGGAAGTGACAGAGAAACTTGCCAAATGTAGTTAGGGAGGCATATCAAAGAAGTGTTTCTAGGGGAATGACTACATGTGTTATCAGTCAAGAGTGACTATTAGGATACAATATCTAAAATTCCTGTTTTATTCTCATGAACACGAGGAGACTAGTTAGCTGTGGATTTAAAAGAGGGCTGTAGTGCATTGCCACCATGAATGTGGTACCCCCATTTAGGCTGGGGATGTATTGATCCATGAGGCAGTTTATGTTTCCTGCTAGTGTTAAGACAGGCTCTTGGCATGCAGGTCTACAAGAACGAGACATCCTCTTAGCACATCTTTAAATGAATCCACTCAAATATATTCTGATTATCCTTTAATTTATATCTTAAACATAAATAATTAAATTAATATATTTTTCCTAGTCCTTTAGGAGCCAGCCAAGGTAGCTGAAAATCTTAGAAGCCTTTGAAAGTGACTCTCAGAGAGCAACTGATGTTCATATACTCCAGATTAAAGGAAGAGAAATAAGCAGAATAGTCCACTTTCTCTTCTCCCTTGATAACAACTCTCATAAAATTATTATTTCTATTTAAATAACTTTGAATTAAGTTTTCAATAGCTATATTGATAAGTGTTTTTCTACTTTAAAATTTATTCACAAGAAACAATTTGAAAATCAATGCATCTATGCTGTGCTGTTATATCGGTTTAAATGACATCCTATCACATAAGCATTTTAAGTTTGTTTTGACTTTTGAAAAGCAGTATGGCAAATATTGCACAGAAATATTTACTATAGTTTTAGTTATGCTGCATGTATAAAGACTGGATTTTTTATTATTGTCATTTTAATCTCTGGTACAAACCTTTGTCAATTATGATAAGCCTGGAGCTCTTGTTATTAAACTTCCATTGCCTTTAAACTATGCTTGTTTCATTTTTTCTCATTCATGTTAACATTCCAGTGACTGCCATAAAGTAGCAGTGAATTGCCTCCCAGTACCCAGAGACCAGGGAAGCCTAGGGCATTAGCAAAGAATATTATGGATTTGTAAGACATGGCTGCTACAATCCGTATGTGTCTCCAGATGTGCAAACTTCCATTAACTGGAGTCATAGAGGGACACATGTAGCTGCATGTGCCATCCCTGAGATAAAGGGACAAGACAATTCCTAGAACCATAAAAAGCTCACAGACAGGCAAGCAAACGGACAGATTTTCTGAGCTTTGCAGCATTAGATAAGCAGTATTATCAAGAAAAGAAAAAAAAAATCATTCAAAGAGAGTCTGTGGAGCCATTCTGTAAAAATCTGGGTTATTACACTTGCAAAATGGGTTAAATCATGCTACATAAATAAGCAAGTACATAAATAAACAAGCAAAACATTTATGTATGTAAGGAGAGAGGCAAACTAATCCAAAAGTACTTACAATTACAAATAGTCCATGTTGTCACTCCATGGCATTGCAGCTTTAAGGCACCTGAGTTAAGTGGATGTCTTTCCCTCAGGGATGGTTTACTTTGTGGATTCAAGAGGGACAAAAAAAAAGTGGTTTCTTAAAGGGGGAAAAATGACGAAAAGGAAAAAACAATGGCAAATGAGCAAGTGTGGACAAAAGCCACTAGCTTTACCGCCATCCCACCAACATATCAGTTTTAGGGTAACAGAAGTCCTACATGATGGTATGGTTTGCTGGAAGGTGTCAGAGAGTTGGAAATTGCCCCTTTGCTTTCTTGGGAGGGGGTAATATGCATGGAACACATCAAAGCACTCCAGAACTATCAATTACAACAGATTTTTGAGGCCATGTTTTAATAAAAGAGTAGCTCCAGCTTTAGGAATCCTGCTTCCACATGAAAAACCTCACTGCCAGATGAGAATACATTGGTCTCATATAAAAAAACACCTTGGCTGCTCAAACTGGGTTTAATACTTTTAGCAGCTGAACTTTTTGCCAGCTGGCTTTATAAAGAGTGATGCATCATCTGTCCTCTAGAGATAGGATAAATCTCATATAACCATACAGTCAACAGGATCAACCTTACGTTGTTTGCCCTGGCTATCTTAACAGTACCACATTTCTATACATGCAGAATCAGGATTGAATTTGTCCAGTTGAATAATCCTGTCACAGACACATATGGCATAAATATTGTGGCATCATGGTCTGAGCTGCATTCTTGAGTTCATTCATGAAGTAGGCATAGCACAATCCTCTTTGTCATTGCTTCTGTTCCCTTTTGGACATAAAATTGCAAGAGAGGTGACTAGGAAGTACTCTTCTCTGCCCATCTCCTTTTTAAAGTGACAGAAGAATTTCTCTTGGAGGTCCCCTCACATGTGTTTTATTAGAGATAACAGGAGTTGCAAGGGAGTGTATAAGATGGGAAGAATGTGTCTTAGTTTGTCTGTTTGATGTCTTCATCACTTGAAGTAGAGGCCAAATTTTTTTCTCACAATCAATTTTGGCAATTTTTCAACAGTACTTCATTCTTCTACAACGCATTTATTCATCTGGGGTGCTAGTCTCACCTGGTCTTTCTAGTTTTCTCTACCTGCAAGTTAAATATTACACTAACATGTGAGATTTTAATTTGTGCTAGCAGAATACCAGGTCACAGTAGACAGACTTGTCAGTAATCATCGCAGTGTAGAGCAGACAGGAATCTGCCAAAGTCATAAATGCCAAGACTTCTCTCATACCAACACTATTCCATTGACTGGAACAGAGATACTTAAAATTAACACATGTGTTATAGTAAAATGAGAATTAGAATTATTATCCCCAGAGCAGAACTAAAGTTACATATTAAGGAAATGAATAACTAGAGCTAATGCAGAAAAAGTCATAGTTAGAATGGCATTGTACAAGTCACTCATATGACTGTCTAAAATAAAGCAGATGTTTCTGGTAGTTCACTTCAAGAATAATGAATTTATACTAGAATAAATGCACGCAAGGGTTACTAGAATAATGACATGAGAGGCTAATAGATCTTTGACTGTTTATGAGATATAACTGCAATCTATACATCTACAAATGATGGAAGACAGCTATCCAAACTAAGAACAATCTTGACACAAGAGTAAATGGATATAAACTGCCCATGAATACATTCAGACTGGAAAGGACATTTTCCATCCATCATATAGTGATATCCTACAGCAGCTTCACTCTCAGAGAAGTACATGCAAAAAAAAATGTAGCTACATTTAAGCAAATGTTTGATATATCATGAAAAGGATTACATACTGTGATTGTCTCCAAGAGCATGGAAATGGCTCAGTGATCCAAAAGTAATATTAGTACTATATTTCTATATACCAATTTTAAGATTTAACTGAGATTCCTGAAGCACAGAAGAAGCATTTTCATGAAAACTGCAAGAAGAGAAGAAAAAGGAGAAAGATCAGTTCCACTGAGAAAGAAAGTGAGTATCTGTATAAAATCACATAGGCAAAGTAATTATGAAAATAGCCTCTCTCAAGCACCTGGCTGAAAACTCAACTCAAGACAATCTTCACTGTACCATGGGAACATCTGTGAACTAAAAAAATTGTCCATCTAGAGAGACTGGAAGTTATATTTGTATTTGCATATGTGTTTGTATTTGTATTTGTACATGTATATGTATATAATTGCAAGCAATATGATATGCTTGATATATCTTCATCACAGAAGTAATTATCCACAATAAACTGTTGAAATTTTGGTTAGCTGTAATATGCTGATCTTTGTTTCATATTAATAATCAAATAGGTTAACACAACGAGAAATTTGTTTTCTCAAACAGAACTGTTGTGTAAACGAATGAGACAGTAATGATACCCTTTAGGGATTCCAAAATTAAGAAAGTGCTGTTGAAGGAAGCTGTTAAATATGGATAAAAATATTTATATGTCTATATAGTCTATCAGTTTGCAACTTTGTAGGGTAAAATGTCATACTTAGGAAAAAAATAGATGTTAGCTATACAAACCTTTATTTCCATAGGTGTAACAGATTATTACCACTGCTAAATGCTTTTAAAATATATATATATATGTATGTATTTAAGGTTTTTGCCTCTTTCTGCAGTATATTGGTTGATTCCACAAATTACATTGTATTGGGAGTATGGTGAAAGACACTGTATTTGAGGAATTGGTGATCTCAGGCAAGCCATATCACTCTTATCAGGCCTAGTAACCCCTATGTTAGCATGAGTGACCACTGTATAGCCTTACCTATGTAACAATGCCCGAGAACATGCTGGGATGACCTGAACATATGCTGTTCCTGGATCTAGTTGCTGGATACGTGTAGCTGGATATGGTCTGGTGGACAGGAAGAAACAAGACTCCTATGTGTCAAGACAAGAAATATAGTTTTGTTTGTTACATTAAATAAAGGGCACCGTGGTATGGGAGGGAGACTGAACTTCTCCATGGATGGGAATTCTGTGTAGTGTACTTTGGTTGTCCACTGGGCATCTGTCCAAAGCTGCATGAAAGTGGGGTGCCCAACATCTGAAGGGGTGTAAGATTTACTCACTGTCTGTATTTCCCTTCTTATTTCTATCTTCTTATGAAAGGAATTTTACTATGCTGTTGTACCTTCTTTATTGAGATCTGGAAAGAAAGCTGTACCTCCTCCAGTGCAGAGCAGATACCCTTCATTTTTATAGGAATTTCTCCTACATTCATATAAACTATTTTCTTTGATATATTTATATTTTTATTTCTTCAATGTGATATTGAATCAGATACTTAGAGTTCTTTTTCTGTAATAAGTAAGTTGCTCACACTCTGCTTTATACATATTATTCACTATTGTAAATTGGAAACCTCACAGGAAATGAAGCATGAACTGCAGAATGAAAATGTATTGTGAAGGAAATAATGCAAAGTTCCATGCCAGATAGGTAGACCAAATTCATAGTTGGTTTGTTTTTTTTCTCTTTCAGATGCTTTTCTTGCTTTTTTAAAATCACTGCTTATTCTATACCTGTGCTTCTCCTGCATCCTTACATTTGTCCTTTCTTCAAGCTGGTCTTGCTCAATTCTCTTTTATCACCTCAGAAGGTTTCTTTCTTACTCTTACTCCATTCAACCAGATAAAATCAGCATCAATTATTTGTGCACCAACTGATGCACATGAATGCATGTGTTTGATAGCTTTATTTTACCATAAGGAGTCTGAGATTCTCCACTTTGCTATTTAAACAGCAATTTTCTCTTTTGCAATGTTAATGGAAAATACTATTCTGGTGGCCAAGTTTTGCACGCATACACCACCTTTTCCCCCCTTTATTACAAATATAAAAATAATTATTCTAAATACAAGAAGATTAAAATCCGGGTATTTAAACATTTCTCACTTAAATCTAGAAAATCGCTCTCTATGTCAAGGGAAAAAAATGCTGTCAAACTGACGATTCACATGAATCATCTGTCTTCTGTAGTGTTAGAGCAATGCAAAAGAGTGAACTAATTAGTCCTGCAGCTCACTGCCTATTAGGAGCAGGACAGGTTAGGATCTGTGTTGTGAGGTATTGTTTTAGTGACAGACTCAAGTGTAATGCTCTGTTTTTTCATGCTGCCTGACTGAATAGGACACAAATGGACTTCCAAGCCCATGAGACATCTCCTGCCGTGGTTATTGTTTATAATGTATAAGCATAGTATTCAGAATTATGGCAGCATTTTTTGTCTGAAATCTTTTCAGTTCAAAACTACGCAAAACTATTTTCTTTAATGCACTTCTTTAGCACAGTTCTTTGAATTCAATAGTAAATTGAGATTCAAATACTAATGTAGGTTCATCATACTAAGTATATCAGTTTGTAGCATGAAAATATTCATCATAGAAGCATGTAGATTCTATATGCTCCTTTCTGTTCATGGTGTATAACCTCACTTTAGCAAGACCTTTGACGCAGTCTCCAATGGTCTCATCACCAGGTTGGTGAGATATGAGCTGGATAAGTGGATGATGTGGATAGCTGGACTGCTGGACTCAAAACATTGTGATCAGAGGAGCAAGGTCCGGCAGGTGACAAGTAACTAGCCCTTCAGGGATCAGTGCTGGGATAAGTATTGTCTATTATCTTCATTAACAAGCTAGACAATGGGACGGAGTGCATTCTCAGCAAGTTTGCAGACAACATCAAATTGGGAGGAGTGGTCAGTACACTGGAGGTCAGGGCTGATATTCAGAAGGACTTGAACAGGATGGAGAAATGGGCTGACAGCAACTTTATGAAGTTTGGCAAAAGTGAATGTGAAGTCGTGCACTTGGAGAGGGATAACTCCATGCATCAGTACAGATTGGGGGCCAACTGACTGGATAGCAGCTTTGCAGAGAAGAACCTGATTGTCCTGGTGGGCAGTAAGGTTACCAGGCACCAGCAATGTGCCCTTGAGGCAAAGATGGCCAACAGCATCCTAGCTGCATTATGAAGAGTGTTACCAGCAGATTGAGGGAGATCATCCTTTTCCTCTCCTCAGCCCTTGTGAGGCCACATCTGGAGTGCTGTGTCCTGGTCCGAGTTCCCCAGTACAAGAGAGACATGGACATAACGGAGGAGGTCCAGCAAAAGGCCATGAAGACAATTAAGATATTGGAGTATGTGTCATATAAGAGGAAGCTGTGAGACCTGGGACTGTTCAGCCTGGAGAAGAAAAGGCTACAGGAACATGTTATTACTGTCTGCTGATCAGAAGATACAGAGAAGGTAGATAGCACCAGACTTTTATCAAAAGTTCAATGAGAAGCAATGGACACAGGTTGGAACATGGAAAATTCCAATTAAATATGATGAAGAATATATTTCTATAAGGGCAATCGAACACTGGAACATTGCTCAGAGTTTGTGGGATCTCTGCCCTTAGAGATGTTCAAGACTGGACAGGACACAGCCCTGAGCAACCTGACCTGATTAGACCTGTTTTGAGCAGGTTTGGACTAGAGAACTCTAAAGGTCCTTTTTGATTGACAGTATTCTATAACTAACACACTGCATTCTGTATTTCCAGAAATACACCCCCAGAGCTCTGAGTAGGGCCCTAGCTGAGGGGGTCACACCTGATATAGACACCCCACTTGTCAAGGCAGTGATACCCACCTCCCCAGACTGAAGTAGACTGTCACAGTCAGCTTGGGGACCTCAGGTACATGGGCAGGGACATGTAACACCAGAGAGGAGGGACCGGTGTTAGGTGCTTTTCTTGTATAACAATCTTAAAGATAGCAATAATGAGCTATTCTGTATGAATTCGGGGTGTGAATATTAGTATTATTATAACAGTACTAATGTTTGCTCTATTTTTGGGGGGGCTTGTTAAGATTTTAACTGGGCTAACAAGATATCCCAGTTTCCAGGTAAAAATTGTGTTCCATTTTTGACAATAACAAGATTTTAGGGTAACAATATAGGGTTTTGATTAGTTCCCTCTGTATTTCCTATCTATGAAGAAACTAGGACTACAATGAATGCCTTATTTCTGACTAAGTTACAGTCATACAGTTTAATTTTAGTCATGAATTACCCAAGAGAGTTCTTTATGAACACTGAAACCATGTGCTGGCCTGCTAGCAGCTCATTTGATCTGGTGGTGCTGATATCCCCAATTACCACACAGGAGACGGAAGTTGACTTTTAGAAGCTCCTTGGATTGTCAGGTAATGAAACAGTCCATGCTGTAATCACCCAACTGTTAATGGAAGCAGAATGATACCCAAACTGAGTAAGTGAAGGTTTTGGAAGGTAGCAGGAACTCTGTATGCAATAATACAGAAGCTACTATTGGAATACTAAATTCACCTCAAGAAAGAGCACTGAAAAGTATTATAATAATGATCTGAGTTCTAGGAAGCTTGTACATGAGAAGGTGATGAAACTTCTTAAACCATGACTTATTCATAGCTTAAAATTAAGCATATCATAAAAAAAAATCTGCAAATAGGTGTTATCTCAAATTTGTAATTATTGGTTGGAAACAAAAGTGAAACAAAGCAGGCAACGTAGATATAACGCATAACTTATTGTAGTGAAGATGATTAATCATTGGACAAGTCTATCTAGGGATACAATATGTCAAGGAATTCCCACTACATGAAGTCCTTCATATGACATCCAGGCCTGGATGACTTTCTGAAAATTGCACAATAGCTCACATAGAAATTTAAGGCTTGACAAAGGGAATTTTCTGGAAGGGATTGTTTGGTCTCTGTCATGAATGTGGTTGGGGAGGGCAATCAGAGTGGTCCCCATTCATATTAAGATGTTTTAAATGTGAAGGTATGTTATTGATCTTAAGCATTAAAATTTTAATCAAGTTATTAGGTCAAATGTCACCTAAAAAAAGAAAATTATTTCAATGTAAAATAGCATTCCATTTCAAAATAACAGAATTCTCACATTCACATGTACATTGCCTAGTGTCCTCTTCCAAAAAAGGTACCTTTTACATATTTTGCTAATAAACTGAAGATACTGATTTTTTTTCTTTTAATGAGATATCCTCATACTGAATAGCTGCACATATAACATTAGACATGTACTAACTGGTAGCTGAAATCAGCAAAATGTACCCTTTTTATCCTGTGATGTCTTCGGCTTTTTTACTCTCTTGATTGTCTTTCCCTAGTTGCTTGCAAACTACTTTAAAAAACAAAAAAAACCTAAAAAAGTTTAAGATTTGCAAGGCTACCCTAGTAAATGTCTTATAGCCAGGTACTGCTTTTTGTTACTGTAAACATAGACAATAGGCATGAATTGTACAGATATTCTGTAATTAAAATACAGCAAAATATAGTAGTCAAGTTTTGACTCTACAAATGTTGCATAGGAACATGTATTATTCAATTGTAGCAGCAGTTAAAAAATCAGTAAAACCAGAGCATATACAATACTATCTACATTCATATCATTCTTTTTGGAATAAAGTAATATAATGTGCATTCACATTTTTTACCAACTGCAGAGTAATAAGAGTATTTTAAAAAGTTAATAGAACCATTTACGGAACTAGTAAGAATCATCCTAGCATTTAATGTGTTGTGATATATTCCTCCATGTGAAGAAATACGAGTAACGTTCCTGTATTTTAAGTGGTTCTGTTGAATCACAGAGCAGAAAGCATCTTTTCTATTTTGACAAATATATTTAATTAGAAATGGATTATGTTGCACTATCTATTCTACTTTTTCTGAAAAGCCTTTATTAAATATTGCTACTAGAGAAGGATTATGTCACGTATTACCACAAACTGGACCATATCTGTCCTTGTCAGCTTAGTTTATTAAATCCTGCCAGATTGAGACAGTTTTAGATCACTGGGGAATCATTTCACAGTAATAAAAAAAAAAGTACTTAAAAATATTTTTTTTCCCCTTCACTCACAAGCTTACAGTTTCCAAAACAGTTCCAATAGAGTTCAGACAGAATTTTTATCATTGTTGGGTGCATTATGCATTCTCTCTAACTAACTTATTCACTGGAATTGTATAGCTAGTGTTTTGGTCAAGAGAAAAAAACACTTTGAAAATCTTAAACAGTATAAAAACTACAAAGCTTAATTTTGGTAGAATGCTTTTAAGTGGTAGATTTACATCACAAGTATGCATTCAAACAAAAAAGGTGCAGTGATAGAGAATAAGATGAATTGTTTTTCTTTGCAATTCCTACTCATGTATCATTGGCAGACAATTTTCACATGTCCTAAGACTAAGTACTCACAAATATTCAGCCACTCACTATATGGTATCTTGAAAATGCTGGATGAATTTAGATTGTTGTGTAAAATTTGCACTATCCTATTTGGCTATTTATAAAGAAACCAGTATGTAAAGAATAGCAGGATTTTCAGAGTTCATTCTGCTCATCTCTTAAAGATTTCTTATTATCAGAATTTCTTATTCTTGGATTTACATTTACCTTTGCCTTTTTTTTTTTTTTTTAAACCAGAAAAATTCATCATGTGTCCCAATGCATAAGTAATAAGTATTATTTGGAACAGTTTCAGTGGGAAGAAAACATCACTTCATTGTGAGAATTCAATTAAAATGGTTCATTTTTTAAAAAAATATTTTAATGGTTTTCAGCTATGACATAAATCAGCCATTTATTCAATAAAAATCTAAGCTCCATTGAATTCTTTTTTTTTTTTTAAAGTTCTGTTTATTTCCTCTCACCCTCTCTTTTAAGAAGCTCTAGTGCTTCTTCATTAAAACCTCTGACAGGGGCCCAGAAAAGAAGCTTCTGAAGTGACCACACAGGCAATTGTCCATTTTTATACTTCCAGGCTTCAAGGCAAGCAAACTAGTAAACTCAGAGGTTTCAATATTAACCTTAATGTGGTAAAAACAAGGATATTGCATCAGTCATCCCATAACATATGTCTTCATATATGCCAAAAAAATCTATACATGCCGAACCAGAAATTCCAGAAAGGCCTGTGGCTTTACACAAGTCACAAACTTCCTAAGGCATCTATTATTAAGCGTCAAGTTTTATCATGACCCCCCAACAAACTAGATTTATAGATGCTGTAATATTGAGCTTGATTTGTGAACTGAGAGGGTACAGTGTAAGCACATAAGTGAAACATTGAACGCTGTTATCCAAAATTATGATTCTTATAATGATAGTGCATAAATTCTCCAGCTACTTACAATTTTACAGTAAAGCCCATTGTAGACCTGTTGTTCCTTTTTAGAATAATAATGCAAGTGTATCTGGATCATGCGCTGGTCCTTGGCATTTTACTACCAAACTTATCTGCAGGATCTAATCCAGAGGAAAACTCCAAGAACACCTTCACTCACCAGGGAAATCCTATTTATGAAAACATACACTTGTCCTCTCTTTTCTTCTTACTCCCTTTATCTACAAGTAAAACATTTGCTTGATATATAGATGACATGATTCAAGGCTTTTGCTGCCTAACAGGATTTACTTCAAGGATTTTTCTGCATATGTGTTTTCCCTCCGTTTTGATGCTCTTGACTGCAGGTTCTGGATTAAGTTTTTACTTTGGTTATATTTTTAGTGAGTAACCTTCAGCTATCTTCATGTTTACTCCTCAGTAAATCATTCTTCTGGTTAGGCTACCCAAGAGGAGAAATGTTGTTCTTTCTTTTCTTCCTTTTATTCAGACTGAAAGAACCCTACAGAAATTATCAATATAGAGTATACACTATTCTTGATCTGTGGGATTTATTTTTGTATTACTGTACTCATGTATAACTTAAATCACATTATAAAATGTTTAGTATCTTTTGGTTTTTTGTTTGTTTTATAGGAAAGTAAGTGACAAAACTGTTCTCTAAACAGAGGAATTACACTTTCCCTTAGTGTTTGTCTTTCTCTCTCCTTGATAGATTGTGAATGGTAAAGAGCACTCGGAATAAGTATACTTACCTGAAATATGAAAACATCTAACATCAAAGATCTAGAAATAATCAAGTCCACTGAACATCTTATGTAGATGAGAAAATGATGAGTTAAAATGTAAATATTTTTAAATTATAATAAATTATCATTTCCAAACTTAAGCAGAAAAATAAAACTCTTGCGAGGAAACACTTCTAAGTCACTGGATGAAGAGAACTGGGAAAAATGGGGGGGAGTCTATCAAGACCATTCAGTCTTCCAGATGCACAGCAGTCATCAGCAGTTCTTTTAACTCCTTCCACTCCTACCTGCCCCTCACTCCCACTGTATGCCTGTCCCACTTCTGGATGATTTTCTCTGCTTTTTTTCCTGTGCTTTTATTTTTTAAAAATCAGAATTAGAAATTTCAGGCAGTTTCTCCTTTTTCCTGCTAGTATAACAGACTATTTCATAGTGTATGAGCAAGTTCTCCAAGCAAAATTCACGGTGTTCATCAGCCTGCTTCTTTGAAGCTTGCTTTTATTACATTTGGTTCCTTGCCCATTCTGAAGATCAAGATAGAGAATTCTCTGTATATTATATTATATGACCTTGTCTTATACTCAGTTCCCTTCTTTCTCAAAATGACCTGCATTTGGCAATCATAAGAGCACCTCGCTATAACATGCATTGGCCTGTTGCCAGAGCTGGAGGGAAGGTACAATGCCTGTCAATTATAATTTCCTCTGCATTTTGTTGATGAAGCAACTCTCCAAACACTTTCTGAATAAATCTACTGGGTTTATCTTTTTTGAATTTTTTGTTTATTCTTTAAGTCCTATCTCCCCTCTGTGTAAATTTTCAATTGATACTAAAGCCTGGGTTCTTCTGACACCTCTTGATAAATACAATTCCCTTTTCTATGTAGAACAGTTGTTATGATGTCTGAATGGATATAGGTTGTAAATTCTGGCTTGCAATGCTAATATTCAGAAAAGGATGATTATGAAAATTCATTGGCTCCAGAGATGTTGGGCTTGACAGCAAGACTTACGCAGCTAGAACCTTTTTAATTAACTTGAACAAGGAAAAATGCTTTCACTGAGCAGCAAGGATAAAACATTGCTTTCTGAGAAATTATTGATTTTTCAGATATAAAGTGAATGTGTGATTGTTACTTTGAACCTACGAAGCTGTCCTAAGTAATTTGTGGAAGAACTGTATTAAAATCATGCAGATATATATATATACACACACACACATACGTGGAGCTGGACTGAAATTATTAGGAAAAAACGTTCAATACTGTCTGCATTTTGTATAAAGAATTTGTTATGAGGTGAAAGGTACCCAAAGCCACTGCTCAGGTAAGATGTTGACTAGAGCTGCCCAGCTCAAAATGGCTAAACAAACAAGGCACAGAAAATTGTTATGGAGAGGCTTACCAAAAACCTTGGTATGCATCTATGTACAGGAAAGAAAAAAAGAAGCACAAAGGAATTCTTAACATATTTACATTCTTAAAACATGTTTGGGGTGGGAGACTAGAAGGTAAGAGTAAACCAGGCAACAACAGCTAATTTGCTTTAGATTGTTCTGGCGTGATGTGACCAACAAGGCCACTGTCAGCATATGGCTACCATCTGAGTTAGAAAGCAAAAAATTATGAAAACAACAGCTCCTTGGTGGGTATAAATCTACAGACAACCAACATCTTGAAGGAGGCTGAGCCTAGGGTTGAGCTGCTGTGTGTGATGGCCAGGCCACTAGCCAAATCACAGACACGTTGATGGGTTGGAGAGAGTGTCCTTTTTCTCCAAATCTATGGTATCTGCCTGTCACAGATGGACCACAGTGTTTTGTATGAGTTTGTATTCTGTGCAGAAAGTGTATGTGTTGTAGGACAGAGACCTTGGAATAGAAATCATAATCTACTCACTATACCCATGTTCCTTCATAAACAAATTTTAAATCTTATGCAATTGAGTGTTGTGATTATGTTCTTGTGGCCACCTCACCCCTAAATTTCTCCATGGCACCTCTGCTTCATGACTTTCTAGTCAACAAAAAAGGAATATCTGAGCAGTACAGTCTGCAATTATGTAGCACTGTAATACAGTATTGCCATTGCTGGTAACGAGGTACATTGCTGGTACATTTAGCTTTGTACTGAGTCTGCAAGGCCTCAGGAATGAGGCTTGTCAGGCCTGCTCTGTCTGAACTTTTCCTGACCTGCCCGCAGATTTGATTTGCTTGGTTTAGCTGTGACAGCAATTTTCCTAATTGATCAGGTGCCTACAGCCAATTCGCTCTACTTTTAGAGCAGTACAACCATAGTTGTAATAAACAGTCATTCTACATAGAATGAGATATGTACAGCCCTAACACAGTGACATAGTGTGGGGAAATACAGAGATGGTAGGACAGCAGAGGCCTTAAGAAGTAGGAATGCAGGACGTGGTGCAGAGGAGCTCAGGGATAGGGTGGTAAAAGGCAGGGCACAGGCTTGGCACTGGAGACACCAGAACTATAAACAATTCACCCATGTTCAGTTAAAGACGTGCAGACCTGGAGCTGGACAAAAGTGGTTTTAGGGGTAACAAAGAAAAAAATTTATATGTCTAATATATGTAAAGGACACCATATGTAGTGAATTTGGATGTAATATGGAGCTACAGATCAATGAAGAAAGAGCAAGTGTGTGAAAGTGTGTTAGCAAACATGTCAAAATGACCCCAATTGGACCCTTAGAGAGACCCATCAATATGAACGTCATAGTCTTCCCAGTAAAGGACTCCAGAGGCTGACAACTCACCATCCATCCCCTTGCCACCAACACACACACACATAGCAGAATGAAACCACCAATCTCAGGGCCCAGAGGAGCACTGGGAGGGTGAGCATAACACTGGGAACAGGGGCCGAATCTGAGAAGTGTGTGCACAATGATTTTAACTGCATTCTTTCATTTTTGGTAACAGTTAGATCTAGACTAATAATGATTAGACTCTCAATATTTCATTTATACTAACAATGAATTCTTGGCTTTCCTTATATATAATGTGCTCTTACTGTTTGACCTTCAGCAAGATTTTGAGTGTAGCATATTTAAATATCCTGTAATGATGTCACATTACTTGATAACCATTGTGCCATCACATCATTTTAGCAGTAAAATGTGCACTTTACTGTCACCAGTTCTAAAGAATTTATGTTGAGTTATTTCATGTGGTTAGGGGGAAAAAAAATGAACATCATAAGCCTGTAAAAACAGTTTAATCAATAATCACCTTCAAGCAATGTTCAAGAAGAAGTTTTCTTCTGAGATCTACATAGACGCTACTTGAAATAAGATAGTAAAAAGAAAAAAGAAAAAAAAAAAGTTGTTCAGTAGAACCAGTAAAACAAACCAAGGTTAATGGAATTAGTTGATGCATTAAATTCTTAAAGAGTGAGGTTGGTATTGACATTGAAATATGTAGAGCTTGAGTTTTTAAAAACTCCTCTGTATTCAGAGCAATTAAGATCAGTGTAGATATGAATATTACATTAGATGTCACAAAAGACAATGGAGCCACAAATATTTTTTAAGAGAAATTTTGAGGAAAATGTATTTGGAAGGGAAAATGTTTAGATTAAATTAAATATGTTATGGCCTCAGACAATTTTGGGTACTTCAATGTGTAATTTACTAAATGATAGTAAAATAGTATTTTATTATTTTGATTGCATTAAAATACATTATTAACAGCAGTATTTCTTTTATAGAAATCTAAGAATATTGAAGAGTAGTTCACACTCTTCCTTTTATGTGTATTTTTTTGATGTTCCAGAAAAGTTTGGCTACTGTGAACCAAATGATGTCCTCTGTTTCACACGAAGCATCAAGAGTCACTATGAATACTCCAGAAAGTAGAATTAAGTTACATTGTATAAGAATGAGCAGCACAAGCTGTAATGATGATAAATCCACCTTCCTTAAAAATAATGGATGCATGCTAGGTATGCAATTATTTACAATATATGATTTATAAAGAGATATTAAAAAAAAGAAGTTTCTCAGTTCCTCTTAATCTTCAATAGGTTATAAGCACCAGTTCCCTGAAACTTACTTCAGAAAAACAGAGAAAAGAACTTTAAATCATAGCAGTTGTTTATTTTTAATGTAAACAAGGCTACACAAAATATTCTTAAAATTTTACAACTCACATTTCACTATGATGCCTAATAGATACTCAGATTTGTCAGTCTTTTTCCTACACCTACAGAATGTTTACATTAGTTAGCATGTGTTCTACTTTTCACTGAATAAGTCAACATGAGAAAAAGATTAGACTTGTTATACTTCAATGACAAAAAAAAATCACACCACCATATCAATATATGATAACATCTAGATTAATGGGGATGAAAATTGTAACAGAAATGTAAAAAAAATAAATATTTACAGTCTAAATAGTAATTTATCTGATTTTCTTATTTTCACACGGATATATTAATCTCCATGTCCAGGATTAATAGGAGAAGAAATAATAGGCTTAAGTGCAGAAATGGAGATTTTGATTGGACTTTAGGAAAACTGGAATAGTTTGCCCAAGGATATTATGAGTCTCCAAAACTGAAGGCTTTTGAAAGCAGCCTAAAAATATATTTGACAGGCATGAAAAAGGTAAGTCTGATCATGCTATGAAGCAGAAGTGGACACTCTACAGTTCTTTTCCAGCTGGACTGTATAATGCCGTGTCATTTACCTTTGATCTGCCCTATGCTGGCCTGGGAATGCCAGTTTCATGGGACAGCTGCAGATCAGTCCATGAGAAATGCTGGGTTTCTTTGTTTGCTTGCTATTTAACTTCAGCCTTTTTTTTGGAATAAACCCAAATTTTAGAAAGCTTCCCATGAAGTTCAAACCCTAGTATTGAGTCAGATTTAGTGCAGAGTTTGTATCTGACACCTTCTAGGGCAATGACATCCCACAGTCTCATTACTTTTAGGCTTCAGAAACACTTCAGAAATCTTCCCAAGCCCACAGTTGCCTTGACATTATTTTCTCAGCAGTTACACAGCAAAGAGAGCTCTTGTTTCTATTTAAGAACTTCAGGGACACTGTGACAGGAAATCAAGAAGTTTATGATTAACAAAAGGTCATCTTAGCCACAAAAAAGACAAAACAAAACAAATCAACAACAACAGCAAACCTTTGGTTGCTTGGAGAAGCAGTCTGCAGAGTTACATTCTTTTAAAAAAGAGCAAAATACAGGACAATGGCACTCCAAATATAAATTTATCCTACTTTTTTATTCTGTGAGTTAATGATGGCCTTAGGTCTGGAATCCCATTCTACAGTCTTGATTCTAGTAGTGATGCATGTGTCACTGAACTGCTACTTTGCTAAGAAAAGTATCTTTTTTTTGCCTTTTTTTTAAAGGCTGTCATTCTTAATTTCAGTCAGAAACAATCAAATTTTCAAGATTCTTTTTCTAAAATCCATCAATAAAGATATTACAGAATTGATCAAAGAAAACATCAATAGTACTGTGAAGAGACCTTTTTTTTGCCCAATTCAAGGTGCCAGTGTAGTTGCTCAGTTGTAAGGGTCATTTCGTTCTTTTGTTGTTGTTTATTTGTATACTTCTTGGTATTCATGTTTGCTTTGACATTTGAACAGTTCTGCCACATGGCATTTTGATAGATATGATAAAATGAAGATTACAAAGTGAATCTCTGAGAAATCCACACAAAATTAATTAGTTACTCTGAAGGCTTCACTTTGCTTTACTTCACTTGTACAAAATAAATTGAAAGACTGTTATATAGATTATTTATACAGTTCTCAGACTTCACAAGAGAGATGAAGAAGAGTGCAGAGAGTAAACCTTGATGCATGAAGTTCATATAGTTTGCAGGTATGCTACTACCTGATCCATATCTCTTTTCACAGAGGTAAGATTTGTAAATTGATTATATGCTATTTCTGTGTATATAGATACATGTAGGCACAGAGATGTATAATGAGTCAAGAGCTTTTCTAAGAAAACAGTAATACAGCATCTTTTTAAGACTGATAATGAACACTCACGTCTAATTATAGCAACGTGCAACCTGCATCAAGATGGCATTTGTATACTTGGCTGTTCAATTTATCTTATTAGTCTTACGTATTTTTATCTTGGGGGCACTAATACAAACGTGTAAATAAATATAAGCAATGCTTAAATACAGTCTCCCATTCTAGAATACTATTTGTGAATTCGAAATGTTTAGCTCTACTAAATAAGATATGTAGCACATGCAGTGAATATTAGGGACAGAATGGTATTAAAAGCCTGTATCAAAGAATGCAGTGGTAAAAATGGTTTCTCTCTTCTTTAGTTTTGACTTCTGGTGGTTGGATAAGGGCAGATACCATTCTGATCCTGTATAGGAAAACAAAGAACGAATTGTAAGGGACAGAGTGAAAAGGCTGGTGGGTTTTCCACCATTACGGGATTTCCACTGTTATACCACTTCAGTCATCACAAGCAGGGTGTTCAGAAGCCAATAAGGAAATCTACTTCACTAGAAGCAGTTATTGTATTAGGGGATGTTACGACATGAAGGGTTATCCAGCCTGTGATGTGTAGAGATCTCAGCTGTGGGTTCACAGAATTCCATAATACACAAGGACATGGAGGCCTTATCATCTAAAAGGGACCCAATCATCCCAAAAGTGGGAGGACAAACCAAACTGACCTCAGAAATGGGCCCAGAAGGGGACTGGTAAAATAATAGACAGTCTCACTTCAAAGATTACCCACGTCAGGGAGTTTGGAGTCAGCCAGGTGTGCCCTGCAAGGGTCCAAGATTTGTAGAAAGTTCATGCAGAGAGTTCAGCCTGTTTAGGAAAGGAAAAGTATGTGCAGCACAGGAAGTTCTCAGAGAGAGAAGCTCCATTTTGGATAAAAATTAATTCCTTTTTATATGATAGAGACATAAGAGGGCATAGAACATCACTAATTCGAGCAGCCAATAGATGCTGTTAATTTCTGTTTTTCACATGGGGCAGCCAAGAGATGATGATGTTTTCTGTTCTTTCAGAGCAATTTTTTTTTCCCAGACTGTTTTCCTGTTCTTGCAGTTAGAACAGCCAGTGACAGTTACTTTCTTAGGATGTTTTACCCTTTTTTACAGACTTTTTTTCACCTTTTCAGATGATAAATTGTCGTTACAGTTCCTAGATTTTGCAATTATCGATGGTATCTCAGGATGTCTCTGGTTTCTAGGTACCCAGCTGCACTTCAAAGATGCCAGCTGCACTGTTCAAGGATGCTTCTGGTTCACAGCCCTAGTTCCCAGGCTCACAGCTCCCAGGCTGGCAGACAATTTCTCTGTCAGTATTTCAGCAGGCATTTTCTTCAGTTCAGTAATTTTCCCTTTCTAACCAGGTTGCCTTTCTGGCTGCTCACATCAGAGGAAGCGAGGGAAAGGAGTTCTAATTTCAAGATGCACATTATCTGTCTTATCTGTGTTATAGAACTATCCTACTCCTTTCTATAAGTGCCTCAATTCAGACAGCATTTATGACCCATGACACTGGGAAGAATACATAAAAAACACTTACCAAAATAAACAAGGCTGAACCTGGACTTTATGTATTATTGTTTCATGATGTTTGAATGCCCTTACAGGAAAGGCTTAAAATTTCAGCCCAACTGTAATTCATTATTCAGTAGTTAAGCATATTAAAATTGTATTGGAATGAGAAGAAAAAAAAAGTTTCTTTTTTTCTTTTTGTTATCTCAGGCTTGCTCCTGAGGCAAGAAAAATAGCATTAAGGAAAGAGAAGGATTGGGCTGTGCACAGCATAATACAAAGCCTTGTGCATATAACTGTAGAGTAAAAAAAGGTATATGGGAAAGAGAGTGCAGCAGCACCCACGGTTTTGCATTACTGAAAGTGGTCCTGTAAAGTTGCCAATAAATTCCCATCAAGTAGGAGGAATATGGTAAGGTAGAGGGTATGGTTAAGCACACCACTAGTATACTAACAATGACAATTAGATTCTCAATTATGTACTTATGCTAAATATATGTCGATATTCCATTTTCTGTAAACTGAGTCAAAGGGCTTTCCAGAACACTTTTGCTTAAGAATGTGTTTATGTCTGAAATCTGCAATGTCTTTTCCTCAAATGGAAATGCCAGGCTGTTAAATTGTGCAAGTAAAGTTAAAAAGACTCTGCATGGCCACTGGCTGTCTTCCGAAAAGGGAATACTACAAAAGGGAATAGTTAGTGATTAACACTGCAGGTGTGATCTTTAAGAGAAAAATATTTTTCTGTTTTTCTCTTTTGACTCAAACACCATCACCAAGTCCTATGACTGGTAGCTGCAGTAATATTTCTTTAAAAGACAAAACTATAATGAGAAGAAATTCAAATGATTATCACTGGTGTGCGGAGGGAGTTAGGCCTTTTTACTCTCTGGAGAATGGTGGATGGTACCATTGATGGTATCTACTCAAAAAGAAGTAATGATGTCTAGCCAGTAATGTAGTGTTGCAGTCAAATTACTGTTATTAGGGTTTTTTTCAGCCAATATTACACTTGAAGAATTGTTTTTAATTGCATGCTAATTAGTGGGTGGGACAAAATGTGAATATATTTGACAAATTCCCAAATTGTCTGACAAGCTTTGTTACACCTGAGCTGCTAAGATGAACTAGTAAGATGCGTGTTATTCTCCTGTTTAATGCAGAGTTCACCTATCATGCACCAGTGTGTGGAGGTTCACTACAAGCTTATTTGTATCACTGATTCTCCAAGGATTAGAGGATATATTTTTGGCAGCAATATTATTTATATCAATGTTCTCTGAAGGTTAATTATTTCTGGATATGGCAATGATATCATAATTCATTCTGGGCCTGGTTCCACCACTTTCCTACAGAGCTGAAGCGTGAGAGAAGACCCAATAAATCAGTGAAGTCACTCATAAATAACATAGTATTCACCTTGAATGAGAATGGAAAAATCAAGTCCTCTGCTGCCAAATTCCCTTATGACTTTTGTGATTTCATCCTTACATTTTGCCTACTTGTTTAATAGTGGCATTTTCCATTGAATATTCTGCCAAAACATTCACAGCACAGTCAAATGTGATTCTTCATGAATGCTACAAATCAGAAATACTAAAGCTACTTCTTGCCTTTCTTATCAGAAAGAGCAATTTCAGCAGTACAAAGGAAGGCATTGTGAAGCATGTTGTTTTCAGTTCCTTTGAAATGCTTGCATCTTATTCCGAGTCTCTTTAAGAAAATCTCATGTCAAAAAAGCAAGGAAAAGGCAACAACTGGCTGTTGTGTTCCTGTTAACATAGCATCAGCCTTAAGTAGAAGTGAAAAGGGCACAGACAGTTCTGGATAGAAGCAGAGAAGATGAACAGCAGAAAATTTGCAAGGAGAAATGACTATAAGCTTTGTGGGTTTTGTTTGTTTGTTTGTTTGTTTTTTAAAGCTAAATATTTCATATTTATTTTCTCATTCCTTTAGATTCAACTGAAAGAAGTAAGTAGCTGTCTTAATGGTATTATTATATTCTGCAAATCTAACCCATTATCAGGAAGCACTGGGCAACAAGAGACATTTTGGGGTCTTAACACATCTACTGAAGCCTGTCAGCTGGAAGCTCAGGTTAGAATTTTAGGCTTCACTAATCATTTTTATAGCAATAATGTCACGTTTTGAAAAAGAGAATCAATGTACAGAACAGGAAATCATATATTAGGAAAGATATATATATTTGCAATGTGAATTCAAAGACAGAAAAGTATCTATTATGTACATATTTTGAATAACAGTTTATATATATGTGTATATATGCATATATATCTACTCTTGCATATATACCTAAATAATGATAAAATTCCCATTTCCATGCTTTCACAGTAGTCTCTTAATTTAATTGTTTATATGCTGATGTAAATTTCCAGCAGGCACCTTTGTTGTATCATTGTTATTGTCCATATCTGTTAAACCTCATCAGAGTCTGGTGCTAATGGTTAGCATAGTCTTAGTTTTCTCTGGTAAGTCTTCCTCTAAATCACTGTGCAGAATCAACTGAGTAGTAAAGCTTCACCATCTCATGAAGCTCTAGTGATTTAAGTTTCATCTAATTATTAGTAGGACAGATAGACAGCAAAGGTATTTATTTCATTTCCAGTCTTTTCATTTTAACATGAGCCTTTTGTGTATGCTTCTATTTGAACTAGCTGTTTCTTACCAAAAAGTTCTTTTCATAGCAAAAGAACTTTCATGCTCAGAAATAACAATCATGAGAGAAAGCATTATCCCCTGTGATCCACTTACAAGCTCTTTCTCCCAGTTTCTCAGATAAGTTCAGCTATTTTTAACAAGATGCATAATGCTTAATGTCTGTACTGGTATCATAAAGTTAGCAGATAAATAGTGTACTGAAAGTTTAAGCAGAAGATCTCTGAAATTATATCTCCATGGTACTTCAACAACAGAAGAAAGCAGAAAGATCCTTCCTTTTCTGAAAATTCTGCCTTTCTGGATCCTGGATAAATAAGATATGCATATGAGAAATTCTAGTTCTGTTCTCCTTCCAAACTTTCATTGACATATGAGAATGGAGAGCTACCTCTAAACCTCAAGACATAGTGTTTATATGAAGAATAAGTGCTAAGAATCCAAACTGAGTGAGAGGAACTCTTCTGTCTTAGGAGTGACATATTCTCATCACATAGCACATTTGCTTCTGATACAGCCACATCCATTGTCATAGCAACCAAAACAAACAGGCAAAAGTCCTACAGGTAGTACCACAAGAAGAACAAATGTAACTTGCTTAGTAAGTTAAAGAGCTTGGAATGAAGTCCTAAATCAGAGTCTCACTTTAAGAGGGGACAGTCCATTACTTGAAACGAAGAAAACTTTTTTACTACAGAGATCAACAGAACTTGAAAAAAATTATGAACTTGAAATTTAAATGTCAAATTCAAGTGCCTACCATGTAGACATTGACAAGTGGAAAATCATCCTAGTGCCCATCACAGTCAATGGAAAGCAGCAGACATTTCTACAGCAAATATGACTTCTGTTAGTAGCTTAATTCTGTTATTTCAGCACTGATGTCAAGTACCTTTTGAGATCTCCTAGGATATTTTTGACATCCACACAGGATTTGCAGGTAAAAAAAAAAGGTCAAATGACTTCTAAACTGGCAGCTAAAGCTCAGGTGAGATATCAGAGTGCATTTATTTTCATTGGACACCTATACAGAACTAACTGAATTATCTTGAGGTGTCTATATGAGGATGAGATTAACTAACCCTTACAGCAGCAGTTCTTCTTAGGGACTGTAAAGGGAGTCTGTAGTGATCAGCTCAAGTAAAGATGTTTGCCATGTAGATGTCTACGTCTGATTGGTAAATTACATCCTGGTTTACTCTGAAGGGAGAAGATAGTGATTACTATGAAAATAATGCATAAAATGAAGAAGTAACTGAAAGAAGGAAACATACAAATCTGAGGGTGGAATAAGTCTGACAGTAAAAGAATTACGTTTAGGTGTCTATAGGTTTGTTAGGTACCTAAGCTTTCTATATAGTTGATGAATACCTAGTTAATGAATTAAGTGAAGTCCAGACAGTCAACTGAATTATTTGGTTCACTTTGAAGTACACACCTAAAACATTACCCAGTTCCCTAAATATCTGCACCTAGAGCTGTTTAAGTGTAATTCTAGACATCTGCATGGGTCTGACAGATACAACACAGGTCTTACAGAAGACTGCCATGCTTCTGGAGCTGGAGTTGAAGGCCAGAATGTATATCCTTCCCATCTAAATTCTAACACGAAATGCTTACACTTACATAATTGAATTCTGCCTACAGCTGACTATAGTGGCAGGTACAGAATTTTGTTAGGAACAGACTGCTACTGCAAGATAGTTGTAATTCGCCACTTAATTCTTTGCAAATTTAACTCATTTATATCTATATGTCACTACAAAAATGTGATGAAACATTATGAAGCCCTGTAGAATACTTTCACGTAAGTTGAATAGCATGCTAAATTCCTGTCTGTAATTGTAACTTTTATGTTGGTGTCTGCACATATACAAGTAATTAATTATTAAAGAAGGTGTTGGCTGATAAATTTCAAAAATATACAACTTAATTCCTCAGTGAGCAAAGCCCAAAATACATGCTCTGAAGACTCCACATAGCTTCATTTTGTTCTTGATATCAGCTGTTGACAACAACTGGCATTAACATGACTGTGATGAAATACTGTTTTTATCCTTCACATGTGCCCTCTTTATTACTTTCATCTTCTCAACATTTTCACAATGTATATGCAGCCTAGCTTCTAAATTTATTTCACATTTAATAACTAAGGCTTTTATAAATATGGTGACATCAGAATATAAAACTAATGATGTTAAAGGCTTCAAAGTTTCATTAAAACTTTAATTACAAATTAAGGCATGATAACTTGATTAATAATAATAATAATAATAATAATAATAATAATAATAATAATAATAATAATAATAATACCCTAAATCTGTTCTTGAGCTGGATTAAATAAAAAGGCTGAAAAACATCTTTCTCATGTTCTTGAAGGCCATGTCCTTTGCACCTATCTTTTTTTGCAGTGGATAGTTTTTCTTGCCTTTCTGAATTGAACAAACTGCTGCTCCTTGACTAGCTTTATCGCTCATTCTCCTTGCCTGTTTCATCTGGAAATTACTTTAAGATGTGCATGCACTTAATGAAGAATCAACATCCCTGTCTTCAGTAAATTTATCCTTTTAGGAAAGGCCTATAAGCTTGTAGGCATCCATCCTCCCTGCTTTCCAGCCACTGAGTTTTCATACACTAAATTATAAGCAACTAAATAAAACATTTACATCTTTCACACTGACTGTAAAACAAAGTTTTAAAGTAATAGCACTGCAAATAATCGTTTAATATGAATACCCTTTTGATTTAAATGCAGTTTATATCTTTTGGTCTGATTACTTTCATTGTAAACAAACTAAAACATGCAAAATGGTTAACTACTTTTTATCTACAGACTTACTGGAGACCTGGCAGATGATGACAGGTGAATTTCATGCAAGTAGATAGATAGATAACATGATTCTAGCATAATCAACTACTTTTTGTGGGCACAGTAGGTACAACTTTTTGTTATTTTTATTTAGCTTTATTTAATTTATTTGGTTTTGTGTTGTGTTTTTTTTGTTGGTGTTTTTTTTTGTTTTGTTTTTTTAATGTACCCATGACAAAACTGGCAGGTCTTTTTGCTGGCTTGTAATTAAAATGCTCAAAGTAGTCTGAAACTTAAGAACTTATAAACACTCCTTGAACAAAATTTCTGTTAATTTCAGTGCTTTTCTGATTCTTGGAGAGTCTTTTGTTAGCTATTAGTGAAGTAGATGAAGAGTGTTACTTATTTTCATTTGGTGATTATTTTAGCTGACGTGTCTTGTCAGGCATGGCCAGGAGTCAAAGGAAACAGGTCAAAATGCACTTTTTCTCATTAGGCTAATCCTTGCCTGTGCTAGGTTTAGAGCTTTTTAAATCATTGTATTAGGGACTTTGGCACAGAATGGACATCTCAAGAAGAATACTCTACTGCAAGTGTCGGAAGTGAAAAAAATGTTGAGATGTTACTTGAAAGTGTATAGAGCACAATCTTACAATGGCATGCTTACAAATTATGTCAACCTCATATCAGCTATCATCATCATGATTTCTCTGACTTTGTGAAAGACATTCGACAGACTAAATACTGTGGTTAAAACCCAAAAGAGTCAGCTTTGCCACATTCATCACCATGCACTCTGTCTGATGAAATCAGTCAGTCTGCCTGCTGCAGGGCCTTAGGAGATCTGTCAACAAATAGGATCACAAAGACAAATAGTACAACAAATAAAAATAAATGCATGTTTGTGACTTCAGGAGTTGTATCTGGTATTATGAAGTAAAACAATCTTGTCTGATAGCACACATATCTGTTTAAAGAAATAGACTATAAGCAACCATGTAAAATTGCCAAATGTTTTAAAGTAGCGGGGGAAGAACTGTCCAAAGCACTGTTTACTAGAACAAAATGTTTGTAAAGATGAGTCCAGCCTGTTGTAACATAGCTAATTTTTGTGACAGTGTTTTGAACTTAATTCAGTTGCATCCGTAGTATGGCTTCTTTGCATAGTATACATCTTTCATCTTTTCCATTTTTCTACTGAAAGAGTTCACCTTCAGTTATCAAATAACTATAGACAGAGAATAGATTCTCATCCAGAGATGATGTTAGGTTTGTTAAATTGAAAAGATTCTGTCTAGGATACCATATATTCACAAAACTCTTCAGTGAGCGTGGGATTAATTTCACTTCTCTTTACATGTCTAAACTTGAACTGGTTGCCCAAACCAGCTATAATAGATAAGGCAAGTCTAGTTATGAAGTCATGGAGTCTGAACAAATGTAGTCATCTGCTTTAGGAGCTGATGAATTGCACTGTGAACTTTACTAGCTATATTAACAGACTGATCACTACAGAGCAATTGTAGTGGCCATTCAGAGATACTTCACCACATCACAGTTAGTGTAGGACCTATTTCCATATAATTTCTGATGTATCTATCTCTTCCCTAATAGATGTCATGTCTTGATGATGTACAGCTTTTAGAAAATCATTTTTCAGCTTGCACACAAGCTTAGCCTGGGCCTCTTCTGCTATATTGTTTGTGCAGTTATCAACCATATGTCACTAAATTATGCATTTTTACTTTCGGAGCAAACTGGTCATGATGTCAAAAGCATGCAGATGCACTGATGAGAAGTACTGTTATAAAAACTGCAAGGAAAATAGCCAGTTTGTAAGAAGTAATTAGGGCAATACTGCAAAGAAGAGGCAGAAGACTGAGCATGCAATCGAGACTGTCATGTTAGACAACAATTACTGCAAAACCAGCAAGACTCAGGCTTTGGGACACAGACTACAGTCTTAGAGATCACAGCTTCTGCAGAAAGGGCAAGTGGATTAGTAAGAGAAGTGGCGGTCTTGCAAAGCTAAAACACCATGATTATTTTCAGGCGCAGAGGAGCAGCAGCAGGATGGTGATGATAAAAAGGCTTGGTGGGGCTGTTAGTTCTGGGGTCTTCGCTTACAGGCTGGCAAAAGAGAAAAAAGTATTACAACCAAGACTGTTAATTAGGAAAGCTAGACTAATTTTGCATTGCTGCAAGTGTCTGTTGGCAAAGTTTTATGGGGAACACAAGGGCCCTTAAATACAAACTGCTTTTCTGAACCTTGTGAACCAGTGCATGTGTCTCCCATTAGGGTAGAAGATAACACCTTGGAAAGGACTTCTCTGTTACTGTAGCCCCTTGCAGAGAACGAGGTTGTTGAACACAATGAGGATGTTTCTCAGGGGGTGTGTCCTCCTGCTGCATTTCCAAGTTCTGATGACTAATTTGAAAGCCCAGCTTTACCCTCTACCCTCCAATGTAGTAGGAGTGGTGAAGGAGACCACCCCATGGCTTCCAGGGAGCATGTGCAGCAGTGGGAATGGCCAGTCCAGAGGTTTGGGTCTAGGCAATATGTAGAAGAGTACAGATCTGTTAGTTTAGATCAGGTAGCACTGCATGAAGCTTAAGAAATACTTGTTCAGGTTGTAGAGCAAATTTGTGATCTTTTACACCAGCTATTTGAACCTCATGACTATCTCAGCTCCATCTTGAAGCTGTCAGCATGCATGGCTCTTCATATTCCTTCACTATTAACTGAAACAATATTAACACTGCAAAATGTTTAGACTGGGACAGTACCCTCCTACAAGTAGCTGTGTTTTGTTCAGACTTTCTGACTTGCTATCATTATTGTAAAAGATATTGGGGGTGGGGTATGCAGACCCTGAGGTCTGTCCCCCATTCCAAAATAATAAACAAAAAGCAATACTATTCAATTTATCTAAATAACAGCAACAATAACCTCTCTTTTGCTGGTAGTCTCACAGAGCTTACAGCAGTGAGGGATCTGACAAACGCAGAAATGTTAAGCAGAGCAAAACAGCTACCTGACAAACTGGGATGGTCTGTGCACAGGAAGGTCACACTGAGTGGCATCCCCTTGTTTGAGGATCTTCTACATGTTAATATATGCATAATTCTCCTATCTGAAGGGAAAAGGGTTTGGGGGATTTTTAAGCCAAACAACAGTTTTAGATATCCTAAGACTCGTTTCATCCTTTTACATGATGAACATTATTATGATGTTAAGGATGTCAGCAATGTTTTTGAGGCAGGAAACTTTTGTGAGCTTTGTTATATACTGTATAGCCATGGTCATAACTTCATCAACAAAACAATATCCTCTTGGACACCCCAAAGTTATTTTTGAATATTGTGATACCCTGACAGCCTACTCGGGGATAGTCAAAGCAAAGGTATATCTGCCCCATGGGCCCTTTTTCCCTGTGCTTCCTGTGACAGTAAATGGCAAACTATTGTTTCCCTTGTGCTGCTCTTGTGCTGCAACCTGCCAGGTCCTCTGTGCCCGCAATGATGAAGAAAGAGCCCTCATGGGTACCTGGTGTCCTTGGGAACTAAACAAGGCTCTGGGGAAGGGTTACAGGGCTGATGAAATCTGTGAGGTTCACCATCCACACATGGGACCACAAGATTTGTGTCATAATGTTTAAAGGTGAATGAGTTCTTTTAGCATAATTTCCACAAAAAGCATCATTATCTATGAACCAAATAACAGCAAGCTTGGGCAGCTGTCCCAGAAACAAGTTTTCCTGCTTGCTGACATTGCTGCTAGCTGGTATGCTGAACACACTTCTAATGTGTGGCTAAACAATTTCCAAATACCTTTTCAAAAGGGGGATGGCCTTTCTATGCAGGCTACAGAATATACCTCCAACACCTTCACCATACATCACAGGAACATCTTGATATCCAGGAAGATCATTGCCAGCTTGGGCTCTGTAATAATTTACATACAAGTACATGTACTCATAATTTTTTACCACTACCATTTTAGCATGGTTTCTTAAAATATCAGAAGCTTCCAGGGCCCAAGATGCAGCTTCACAATCGCCTTCCCAAAGCAAAATTAGATGATTGTTCTGGTCTGTCTTTATTTCAATGCTGATTGTGTCAATGTGTTAGCAGTTTATCAGCATGTTGTGTGGCTTATCATATGTCAGTTATGATCTCATTGTTGTTGCTGCTGGCTGGAACACAGCACAGTAAAGGAACCACAAAGACCTCAACAAACTGGTGGTCTACAAGATCCGTGTAAAGGTAGAGCGAGTTAAACCCTCCCATGATGTCTGCCACAAAGGGAAATTTCTTAGCAGCAACACTCAGAGAAGCACCTAAAATATGTGTCAGATCCCAAGTGGTAGAAAAAGTGTAAGGTTTTACATCCATTTTGCACTTTGTTTTCCTTATGATTGGGTCATGGACCAGGCCCACTGCTGAAGAGTCAATAGCTGAAGCTTTGTTGTGAGGGTTAAGAAGATGGTTCATACATCCCATGAACATGGAGAGGGATGGATAATAGCCTTTCCACAAAGTATACTGCTGCATCTTACCCTGCAGTGTTATTTCAGATATAGCATCTTTGCTGATGCTATTCCAGCTGTGTGGGCACCACATCCCACTTCATGGAGAGCTCCAGAGGCCTCACCAGCTGTGCAGTAAAGTTTGAGCTGGTGTTTTGTGGGTGGATTCTGGCACTGCTCAGTAGCATGATGTAGAAACCCTCAGTCACCCCCCTTCTTTTTCCCCTCTCTCAGCTGCCAGGCACTAGATGCCCTGAGCTTGGGAGGCTGCCAGCCACACCATTTCAATAGCAGCTGTTTCTTTCTTCCTTTCCGTTTTGCATCAATGATCATCTCAATTTTGTAGATTCAGTCCTCATCAGGACTGACTTTTTGAAGTTCTTCAGGGTAAAAAGTTCCTTCGACTGCTTCATAATAGACGATAGTCTAAAAAGTGACACATAGGTGCCTGTCCCCTTCTCACAACTTCAGGTACTATGAAAATTTCATCTGTGAACATCTGTTCATAACTTTTCTCAAATCCCTCTGTTGTTCTATACATCCAGACATTGTCTCCCTTTTTGAGCAGAGGTGCAGATTCTTCAATTTTAAACACATTTCCTTATAGAGTTTTCCAAATGCTTGCAGAGTTTAAAAGTTTCATGTCCACAGGCCTGGCTCTGGTAGATCTGTGGAAGCTGTGGTGATAGCTTTTTATAGACTCCAACAACACATCAGTGTTGTGTGCTGTTGCACTGCTTTTGGCTAGGACAGGGTTATTCTTCATAGTAGCTTGCATGGTGGTATGTTTTGGATTTGTGACCAAACTGTGTTGACAACACACCCATGTTTTAGCTATTGCTGAGCTGTACTTACACAGTGTCAGGGCCTTTTCTGCTTCTCACACCGCCCCACCAGTGAGTGGTCTACAAGACGCTGGGAGAGGACACAGCTGTGACAACTGACCCCAACTGACCAAAGGGATATCCCATACCATATGATGTCGTGCTCGGCAATAAAAACTGGTGGAAGAAGGAGGAAGCTGGGATGTTTGGAGTGATGGCATTTGTCTTCCCAAGCAACTGTTACGTGTGATGGAGCCCTGCTATCCTGGAGATGGCTGAACACCTGCCTGCCAATGGGAAGTGAATGAATTCCTTGTTTTGCTTTGCTTGTGTGCAGAGCTTTTGCTTTACCCATTAAACTGCCTTTACCTCAACTCATGAGTTTTCTCACTTTTACACTTTCCATTCTCTCCCCCATCCCGCTAGGGGAAGAGAATGAGCAGCTGTGTGGTGCTCAGCTGCCTATCAGGGTTAAACCGTAACAGCTGTAAAATATCTCCACATCTTAGTTCTAAGCGTCCTGTGACAGAGGTTTTAACTTCATTATTTATTAGCAACAAAATGGTGAACATTGCACTGCTTTAACAATTTTTATAAAGTACAATCAGTCTGTAATATTTAAGAATTGCTCCCCTTGCTAAAAGTTGCTTTAAACGCACAAGTTGTTTCAGAACCTGTTTTACCTTTTAGACCAATGGCCCAGGAATGCTTGGTTAATATGGCTATCACCTTTAAGATGTACTTAACGCTATCATTGTATTTGCAGAGCTGTTGCACATCGGCCAAGTCTGCCTGCCATTGTTCATCCACTACTGCTACAATCACCTTGCTTCTATTAAAGTGCTTTCTTACAGCCTTGTGTAAGATGTAATCATCCTGGATTGCCAGCTAGGCTGACACTTGGCTTCAGTTCAGATCAGCAAGTTGCCTTTCAGCAGCTTCAAAAGGGGATTCATGCCCCCAAAGCTTCACACCTTTATATTTTTTTTTTTCTGTCTGATGTGTAATCACCATCCCCTTACTCCAACTGTCTTTCAGTCTTATGTGCAGTACCTATTTGCTATCATTTTCATTGAATAAAATAGTCTCCTCTTCCTTTTTATCAGTCATCTTCCTTGTTCACATTTTATGTCAACAGCCAACTGTAAACTTCACAATAAAATCGGAATTTATCCAAAGTTCAGGGACAGTCAAATCCAAAATCTGGGGGTTATATTAAAGTTCTAAGAAAATTTATGGTATGATAAATGAAATCTGAATATTGTTTCTAAGTGAATTCCAGAGAGTTTTGCCACTGGCAGCACAGAAGTTACTTAGAGACAAATTCTGAAGTGATATAAATTTCTGTAGTCATGAATGTAATAATTATGTTCTCAGCAAAGATTATGGTCCTGTGAGTTTAAAGAACGTACTTCTGCAAAGGTGTAAGGATCTGTCTGCAAGAAAATGTTTGGTGAAAGTTGGTGTTAAGTCCTGGTCTGATTGTCAGGCTCGGGAAAGGTTTGTAATGAACCCAAGGGTGAAATTAAGACACAAACGAGGTTATATGCCACCAATCAGACGTTTTATTGGGTAAATATAAAAGAGTAAAGTGATAGGAAAGGCAGGAAATATTAGGAGGAAATTAAGCAAGCATTCAGAGAGATAAGCAAAGGATAGTCACCACCATGGATCCAGCGGCGTCTCATTGGTCCTCAGTCTTCAGTTTTTGGTGGTGGATGGCCACACTCAGGTTTCGTTGTGCCGTCTTTTATCTGGTGTTGGAGAGGGAGTTTGCCCTCTCGTTTCTGTTTGGTTACCTAGGGCAACATCACATACCCAACACATGCACATCTACCGGTGGGGCAAGCGGCCTGACCAGATACCAGTTGGTGTCCTATTCTTGGTGGTGCCTGATAAGCCAAAGAATGGCCTGCTGCTTCAGCAAGTTTGCACAGGTTTCCTTGCAAGACGGTGCTACCTGATAAGCCAAAGAATGGCCTGCTGCTTCAGCAAGTTTGCACAAGTTTCCTTGCCAGATGGTGGTACTTGATAAGCCAAAGAGTGGTCTGCCCTCGGGTCTTGTCAGACAAAAGAGTGGTCTACTGTCCGGTCTTATCAGATAAACACACACAAGCAAGCTTTGAGACAATTGTTCTTAACACTTCAGTCTCTTACAGTTGGGAATATTCAATTCATAGTAACAGAGGGAGATGTCCCTTTCAGTGGCAGGTGCTGGAATGTACAAAATGTGTAGTGCTGTTTTGTTTGCTTACTATACTTCTTTCCAAACATAATGTTGAATTCAGAGCATTAGAGTAGACTAGAGTAGACTAGGGTAGACTAGGGTAGGGTAGAGTAGAGTAGAATAGAATAGAATAGAATAGAATAGAATAGAATAGAATAGAATAGAATAGAATAGAATAGAATAGAATAGAATAGAATAGAATAGAATAGTTCTTTTGGAAAGGACCTACAATGGTCATCTAGTCCAACCACCTGACCAATTTGGGGCTGACCAAAAATTAAAGCATGTTAAAAAGGGCATTGTCCAAATGCCTCTTAAACACTGACAGGCTTGGGGCATCAACCACCTCTCTAGGAAGCCTGTTCCAGTGTTTGACCTCCCTCTTGGTAAAGAAATGTTTCCTAATGTCCAGTCTAAACCTCCCCTGGTGCAGCTTTGAACCATTCCCATGTATCCTGTCACTAGATACCAGGGAGAAGAGATCAGCACCTCCCTCTCCACTTCCCCTCCCCAGGAAACTGTAGAGAGCAATGAGGTCACCCCTCAGCCTCCTTTTCTCCAGCCTAGAAAAACCCACAGTCCGGTCCTCATAGGACATTACTTCCAGTCTTTCCACCAGCTTTTTTGCCCTCCTCTAGGATGCATTCAAGAACCTTAACATCCTTTTCAAACTGGGGGGCCCAGAACTGCACATAGTATTCAACATGATGCTGCACCAGTGCTAAACACAGCGAGATAATCACCTCTTTTGACCAGCTGTTTACATTTTACATTGTGTTTAATGCATCCCAGGTTGCAGTTTGCTCTCTTGGCTGCCAGGGCACACTGCTGACTCATATTGAGCCTGCTGTCTTGTTTAGGTTTGTATTTCAAAATGTTTAAGAAAAAATGGAGTAAGATCACGCATCAACAAATAAAAAAAAATTATTTAACCTAATGATAATGAAGACTATAATAATATAAATGTAATACAATTTTCTGCATTATTCTGGTGTATGAGTGGGTACATATGTCTATGCATGCATACTTGTATTTATACAACACACATATATAGTATGTTTTTACACACACACATTGTGAATGTGTATTTATATGAATGTATATGTACGTCTACACACATAGTTGTATGTCTTCTGTCTTCTGTTATTCATATGCAGGAACAGCTTATGAATGTTGAATTATCTCTTTGAAAGTAAAAGAAGATGATTTTGCTACATATGAATTAATCTTTTTATCTGTTCATACTGCAAAATTAGTAGGAAAAGCACTGGCAAATATTCGAGAACTGATATTTTAACATTTGCATGTAATTCCCTTCATAAATGTACAGAAAATGCTTAAGATAAAACTCTCATGTGAATAATAACTCTGTAAGATGCCTGGATAACTAACTGGGAGGATTAAATATCACAATATTGGAAATACTTTCAGACACTTTGACTTATTTTTGTAAAAAAAATGTTAAAAAAAAAATTGCACTTAAATTAGTTGGTGGCTGCAAAACCAGAAAATATAATATTTTATGCCTACCACATTTAGCTTTCAATGACAATGCAAGTTCATCATCTGTATTCATGGAGCACTTAGTATACTTTCTGCCTTCCTCCTTCTTTGGCATGCTAATCAGTTTCCATAAAATAGAAATGTGGCCAGAAACTCAAATTCAAGGTCTCACACAGGTTCACTTCTCTTTCAAAGGAAAACTCAGAATACATGTGACATTTGTATATGGCTAGAAATATAAAATAAATTCTATGATTAGATATGGTATGTGCTTCCAAACAAATAAAATAAATCTGAAGTCTTGTAGAAAAGATAAAAAGATGAATAAATTATGCAGCCTGAAATCTAAGCTGTTAAGTGGTTACATTAGATCATAACATAATTTTATTCTTTTATTTATAGGTGTGCCCAAGTATTTTAGTTTTTCTAATTAACACATAACACGTATTTGCTGGTGACATAGTAGAAAAAGCCAGACTCTGGAGAGGACTTGGAGAAAAGGCAATGACTCCAAAGGGCATGCCACACTAGCATGCTGCAGCGACTATAGACAGTGTGCTTGACTTGGCTGTCCTTATCCACCAGTCTTAAGAGCTTGGCAGGGATAAGTGGCCCTGACCTGAGGGGAACGATGCATTAATCGTAGTCCCAGTGGCTGAACAAGCCACTGCTGACTAGCCATCTTGCTTGTGACTATGCTGGAAAAATCTGCAACATGCAGTTGCATATCAGAAAAGGCATGCCATAATATAAAAAAAAAATTGAAAGGTGGTGGGCTTAGGCAGTAATGTGGGAAGTTTTATGAAATGTTTTCAGAAGAAAAGGGACATCAGACTGGAAAATTGCTGTAATTTCATTTTTAGAGCACCTATTTCTCTTACTACTTTTCATCAGTAAGAAAAAAGGGTTTAGAAATGGACAGTCCAGTGATAATCTATTTAAGATCTTTGCATGTTATTAGAGTGCTCTATTTCCAGAAGACATGTTATTCACTAATAGTCTCAGGTTACTGATGTGATTCTGAGAGAAATCTTGTTAGTTCTACTGGGAATAACATATAAATTTATCGCTTGCTCTTATTGACAGAAAACTACAAAGCATAAGGAAGATTGTCCATGGAGAAACTTCATTTGACTTCAACAGTAACAGCTACAAGATGAATTAATTTTCATCATTTTGTGTGCTTTTCAAGGTAATTTGAAAGGTAAATTAAAAGAAACCAAAAACAGTTTTTGTGAGCCAGTGTGTCTAGCTTTAGGCATCCTTCTCGTGTCTAAAAGATTAGATTCCTGCAGCAGTACTTTATTCTCTGTATAGACGATAAAGACAGGCTGGCATAGGGAAATTCTCTCAAACTAAGCTAGGCGTAGCTCTTGACAGATATCTGCTGCACTTCATAGGCTGAGCAGGAACCACAAACTCTGCAGTACTAAGTAAAATAGGGCAAGGATTAATTCCTGTCCAAGAAGTCAAGAGAAATAAGCTGTCATTGCTTTTGCCTATTTCCCCCTAGAGGAAGTTGTATTTACCAGTGCTATGTCGTTTGGTGTCTTATCTGGTCAAGTAGTGCTCCTGTGCCCCCAGTTATCATTTTGTGTGGTTTTTTTTTCAGCTCAGAGCATCTGAAATAATTTAGAATTTTAGTGCAATTTATTACTACATTGACCTTATGCCATGAAGTTCTGGAAATGAAATAATCCTAGGACTCTCCCTGAATATTGTTCTGGAGAAAGCTGGTTGGAGCTGTTCAAAATAGAGTCAGACTTGAGCTAACAGCTAAGATCAGGCACTCAGAGATTAATTTCTCTTCCTGGCCCTCTTTCAATAGGAGTACAGCTAATAGTATGCACTTTCTTGCTACAACTTTTTCTCCGTACAAGTAAGTACACAGACAGAAATTCGGTGTTTAAATCAGCTGAAGTGGATCCAAGCTCTTAAATTTAAAAGTGAAACCCCTTGTTATTTTGTCTTATTCTTATACAGCTTTTGAATTGATCCCTGTTCTTAAAGATACAATTTTCTGAAAACATCAAGTATTTGTGAATACAGATTTTAAACAGAGCTGTGCCATATATTTAAATTCCATTTTGTTGTCCTTTGCTGAGCTTTGCTTGTGGCAAACTGCAGAATTTAATTTAGTGGCAAAATAATCTAACAATCCATTTGGGGAATGAACATGGCTTAGGATAAACTATGACATTGATGTCAATGTCCCTTAGAAGGGATATTGAACAGCTGCATAATCAGAAAAGAAATAATTGGAGGAGTGCACCACACACATGATATTTCCTGGGATTGATTTAGAGCTTGTGGATCTACTCAAACACCCATCCATGCACACACATCAAGTTTAATGTGCATGTGTGCATGAGCAGGTCTTCTGCAGTGCATTTTATCAATACAGATTGCTTCATCAGTGAAGAACATCTGTGCTGCTGGAGGTGAAATGGAAAATAAGGAAGTATGCCATGTCCAGTACCTGTTCTTTTGCTTTGAAGTTTTTAGGAATCTTTTTCCCCCAGAGAAAAGCACAGTATTCAAGAGTCCCTGAACTCTCCAGAATAGCCCAAGAGTAACCAATTCACTTATGCAGCTGGTAAAAAATTCTTGCATGGTCTAGTAAAGTATATTGCAATTTCTGGCATTTGTGTTTAGTAATCATGAAGAAGCTATATCGTTGCTCTAAATGAAGGCTTAAAAAAGTAAATTCATTTTGCTGTGCATTGTCTGTGGACACTAAAAAAACCTAAATGGCACATAAAAATCTTTATAGTTCAAACTTCTTCTATGTTACATGTTCTAAAAATTTTAGTGTTTTATTTGGTGTGCCATCCTAAAGAGGCAGGGAATTGAATTAATATACTGTCAACTTAGAGGTCAGCATATAATTATTCAGAGAAATTTAAACTTCCCTTTCAGATATTATGTTGTTGAACACATCAGCAAAATAATGCCATGGGGAAAACCCCTCTTTGCAAAGCTATTTAAATGTTTGTTCATGCTTCAGTGACACAAGAAATCTATTTAAATGTAAATAATGAAAGGCTAGAAGGCATGGCTGTTGGCATTAAACCCACAACAAATAACGGCAATAAAATTTTGAATGCCTGTCTTCCATCTGAGATAAGAATTGTGCTAAACGTCCATCTTACATTATATACTTATTTCTGTTGTCTGTTATGTATACATGAGTATACGTGTTCATTTATAAAAACACAAAACCACATACATACATATATTTCATACATCTCTTTGGTAGTGATGTTTGTGTTTTTTTGTTTGAGTTTTTTTTTTTTAAATAATTGCTTCTACATATTGTCCACCCAAAATTCCTCAAGAATTAATTTAATTGGTGACAACATTAAACTGCATCAAAATCATTAATTTTTTTTTTTTGCTAAGTACTTATTTTTCATAGTGAACTTGAACTAGGAAATTAGAGCAGTTATGTTTCTAAGTAAGGTAAAACACTCGTAAGGCCTTTAAACAGCAATAAGAGAGTCAGGGTTAAATTCCCAAACACTCAGGAAGGACATTTTCTGATATTGTCTCTCTTATAAATAAATAAATTCTCTTGTTGCCACATAATGAACTCTTACAAGCATCAGTGACTAGAGCATTAATTACATTAACTCTTGTAGGCATTCAAATTCAAAGCTTTATTCCCTCATTTGAGACTGTCAGGAAGAATATTAGAGTCAGTTTGTTAAACGTTCCGTTTAGGCCTGTCTCTGCCATCTTCTCTCTATTCAGCCATTTCTGTTCTTACCCAGTAATCTTTCTGAATTGGAGACAGGCCAGCAAAGACATTATTCATCACCATCTTTTAATGTACCAGTGGAACTGCAGTACAAGGACAGATCATTATTTCATATTTCATCAGTGAAGTGACAGATTTTTTTTCCTTATTGTCAATATGCAGGATCAAGCCTAAAAATAAGGGGGAATAGTTTGTGAGGAAAGAATACATAATAGTCTAGGAGAGATTGTAGATAAGGAGATAAGCAGGGGGAAAGAGATGATTAGAAGGACTTGATAGAAAGCTAGAAAAGTAGTCAGAAAAAGATGAAAGAAAGGCTGATAGACTTGATGTACCTAATGAGAAAGACAACTCTGATGGCTGTGATGCAAAATAAGCAAGAGATAAAGGAAGGTTTAACAGGGAGGAATAAATATCTTGAAAAGGAATTTAAATGAAGATTTCCTGAAACGAAAGAATTCAACTCAGTAAATGTGATCTGAAAGACTATGCTTTTATTTCTAAATAAGACAGCCAAGCACTGACTCCTCGTCTGAGGTAAATGCCACCAACTGGCTCACTTGTATGCTGCTTAGGGCTAGTCCACTTTCTATCAGATTCTCTCAGAGAGGGATTTTTGGACAGGTTCAAAATGGAGCCACTTAAGCAGCATGGGCAACTAAGTCTGCACTGTTCAGTCCCACTCTATTATTTAACAAGACAGACTTCCTGAAAAGATGTGAAGGAAAATAAAACATGCCACAGAAGAAAAGAAAAAACAAGGAAAAAAGAAAATGGCAGCAGTAAAATGAAAAGCCAAATCAACAACAATAAACTTCAAAGGAAGCATATGAAGGCTTTCTAAAATACTTTAGAAGTACACTGGGAAGTTTGCTGCCATATGGTGAAAGACATTGTACATTTGTCTCTGTTCTGACATTTGAATGTAACTGGAATGTAACTGGAAAGGATGAAGCAGAGTTTCAGCCAGTTTAGATTATGGTACTGGTATCTCTTCACAATATCTGACTATTGGCTGACACAGCTTTACTCTGTTGTCTGTCACCTCTTATCATGCAGGGAGCTGAGGAAGAATGAGATATTCTGTTTTTTTCTGTATTTCTGTCTCCCTCTGATGCATTTTCTTCTGAAGATGCACTTAGCCCATGTAGCTCCATTTCTGGCTGTAATCTGTAATGGAAAATTGAACAGATAAAAAGCAAGACACCTGAACATCAGCCCTTCTATGGACTAAGACCACTGATACCCAAAAAAGCTATGTGGAGCTGTGACATGCTAGCAAGGATGAGGCACAATATCCAGAAACAAAGAGCAAGATATGCTGACTTTGAACATAAAAAAAACCCCGACTATCAAAACAAACAAACAAGCAAACAAAAAACCTCATTACATCTTTTGGGCTTTCACTTGAACAGTTTGGAAGTATAAAAATGACTGAATAACAGCTTATTTTTATACCTATCAAAGCCTCTTGGAGGCCATTTGTTAGGGTTTCAACACCTTACTCAAATACTGGAAGGATCTGATACAGACACTGAACTCTTTTTATTATTGGGCAAGATTGCTGAAGAGGATCACCCTGATTCTGAACAAATCTTCACTTTATGAAACTGAGGAACAAGAATAAAACAAGACAGTTGTATAAGAAGTAGCTACAGTCTAGCTGACTGCTGTCACTATTTCAGATATACAGGTTGCTTCTTCTCCTGAAGGCAAAGCTACTGTCTCCTCTTCCTTGTCTGCTGCTGCAGATAGATACTCAAAAGAAGCAGATGGGTCAAAATAGTTCCATATGTTTTACTGTCATAAACTTAAAAAGATGTTCTGATTTTAGTATAAGACTCATGACATTAACTCAAGAAGTAAGGAAGACTAGAAAAAAAATATTTCTTTAAAAAATTGTATTTTACTTTTGCAATTCATCTTGTCTCTTTAAGAGGTTCTTCGTGCACCTCTAAATGCATTTGAGAAAGTTTTAATTAGGTAAGCAAAGTTGTGAGTTTATAGAATACACATTACATAGTATTGTTACTTATTGCTGTTATTTTTTGAAGTTGCAGCAGTGATATCATATGCTTTGTTCCTATAAAAAACAGAAATATTATGGCTTAAAATTAGGCACAAAGGAAAATATTTGTGTAAATTCTAGAAAAGTGAATATTTAGTATAAAAGTTTAAAATTAAGAAAGGCAACAAGTAAGCTGTATTTTTTTCTCCTCTCTAAAGAACTGGATATGCCAAAAATACCTGATCATTTCACAGAGGTATTAAAAATTAAGTATCACATACTATTATGGCATTTTGGCACTTTGTACTTCTCTGTGCTTTCCAAGCAACAGATTCCCATGTGCTGAATCCTTAATTAAGTCTCACTAAAGGACTTAGACTTAATTTCAAGCATTTTTCTGTCTTCTGCAAAACATGCCTGTCAACTAGGTCTTCGCCTCACTCTTAATTGTAGAGGAGGGAATTAAACAGCTAAACTGGCTTTCACAGAAATGAATCCACAAAATCATGAGGTTGAACTGAGCTGCTTTCAATGAAAATATGTTTGAAGCTCCTCCTCCCTCAAATACTTATGACCTGGCTTCATGGCAAGTGCTGGGAGATCTGAATGGACTGTCCCCACAACTTTCAAACCAGAAGTACACAGAATTGTACTGAGATTTTTCCACATGCAAACTAAAAGGAGAATATCACATACTTTATTCACACTGTGCAAAGAAAGGAGCTCAGACTGACTCCATGAAAGCCAAATTTGAAAAGAAAAGCAGAATGGAGCATAGCTTAAACACAGCCAGGTGACCTGTGCATGCACTGGGAGACTGCAGACTGGAACAAGAGAACCAGTTTGGGTGCACATTTATACTCGGCCTCCTCTTCCTTATGCATTTGCATCTGAGCCCTAGTCATATCCTTGCAAAGATCTGGAAGCCTAAAAACTTGTTTTAAGCAGCCATAATTCCCTTATCCTTTCCTGCCAAAAAACCTCGAAACCTAGACTCAGGACAGCACACTCAGGAAGCCAGGCTGCATAAAATGAAAAGGGAGTCCCAGAGATGCGCAAATCCTTGTCCTACTGGAGTCAAACAGAATTTCATGACCCATTTCAGTGACACTAAGATTTCATCTAAGGATCACTCCCACAGGTGGGTACAAAGTGTCCCTGAACTCCCTAAGAAGCTGGTAAATGCAGCTTACGTTATCTGAAGAAGCTATGATTGCTTATAACAGCACACAGTTGGGTCTAGTAGGAAAACTATGGTGTTTGTACCACAGTTACCTGTGTGAGAAGAAAGATCCTGAACTTCAACTGGATAACAAGGATGCTTCTTTCTTTCTTTACAGTGTATCTATTTTACAATTTGTTTTTTCACTCTATTCTAATTATGAATTCTTCTTTGGATTAAGTATACTCAGGTTGATTTCATTAAGGTATAGAATCTAAAGATCCTTAGTAATTTTGAAATTTTTTTTTATTGCTCTTATGACAGCTTTTTATACCTTTGTCTTTTAAAGATATTTCAAGTAACATCTCAGCTAAATTGGACCAAAATGTCATGGAACAGCTGGCAACCTTGTTTCGTAGATGACTGACACTAAGGAACTCCACAGATGTGGGAAATGCCATTCTCCCATTAAGAAAGCTATTGCTGTCATATCATTGAAGCTTTTATAATGCCAAACCCCAGCATGTCATTACTTTTGAACAAGCAAGATTTAATTGCCCTACCATTTTACATTATTTTTTCATGTGTTGTATCATGCCATTGTTCTTAAAAAAAGTTAAAGTACTTTCTGTTGGATATTGTAGATGACTTTTTAAAAATCACAGAAATTAAATATATCCAGCACAATACTGCCAAAATATCTTTCTAATGGATAACTGAGACAATTGCAAATTCAGAAGGGGCAGCACAGTTGCCCTAAACTCCTTTACAAGGATGGATGCAACTGAATAGGGTCTACATTTTCTGAGCAGAATTGAGAAGGCATTTCCAGATCTCCGCTGTAGTAGTTCTCCAAAGAACATCCTGCTTTGTGAGTGTGAGGTCAAAACTGAGCAAAGTCCTGATGTTCAGCTCCTCCTGCTAAGTAATCCAAGGAACAGAGACCTCATTCAACATGCTACAAAAAAACCAGGAAATATAAACCTTTCAGGAGTGAGACGTAGCCAGCCAATAATTTTTAGAAGTGATTATACCAGGTCTTTCTTTAAGATGCAGAATTTTCACTGCTCATAGCTTTTGATAAGGCTTCCTTCCAGCCTAAATTTTCCATGCTTAATATGATTTGTTAATTAATATTACTGACCTTCCTTCCTTCTTTCCTTCCTTCCTTCCTTCCTTCCATGGAATACTTTGATTAAAAAAAAAAAAAATTGAAAAAAAATTGAAATTCTGCTTTAAAAAGCCTTTCAGTGTCACTACTACTACTACAATAGCAGTAGGAATACAACTACTGAATCCATAGCAGAAGAAATGTCTTCTTCATATTCATGGATTTTCTTCATGTGATAAAACAAGTTTTCCATTTTCAGTTTGCATATAAATTTCACAACTGGTTTGGATTTCCTTGGCATAATGTTTCATACCTTTGTACTTTGAAGGTCGATACAATATTTTATTACTGGCGTCCAGTATATTTCAGACTTTTGGGCTGGCATTTTGAAAGACATTTTTCTATACATTTTTAGACAAGTAACAGTAGCTGTATATGCTATTAAAAGAAAACTGAGTTATGGCAAAGGAAAAAAAAAAAATAAGTAAATCTTTCTGATCTTCTGTCAACTCTTCAAAGTAAGTTTATAACTTCCTTGCAGACCATCACGTATAGAGCTGTCTGTGTCAGTTTTTATGGATTCTTCTGATAGTCTGCACAGTGGTTGACCCAAACCTTGTTCCCACTCAGTTTTTGTTAAAACTAAAATCACCTGTGAGTCAGGTTCTTTTTATAATCTTGAAAGATCTGGATCATAAATCATGTGGCAGTCAAAGGAAGTACAGCAATTCTATAGCCTCCAGTATAAAGCAGTGCAACATGAAAAACTTATCACCAGATTTAAAGAGAAATAGTGCATTTCAGTCTGGTTTTGGCAGCTTTTTGATATCGTCTTTATGCTCTTCTGTCAAATTATAAATATCATCATCTTGGAAAGTACTAATGTGATGGCATTTTAAGAGAGTTTGACACAATGAATGTTTGCGACAACATCATGATGAAAAAAAATGTGTGCAAAGGTAACTCAAGCTGACAAAACATTAAAAAAAATGACATTACATTTGCTAAACTTAAAAGTTACAGCTACTGTCTGGAAACCAAGCAGTAAAGACTAGGTAATGGACCTGATTTTCCATGTAGAATAGCCTATGAAATAATTTTTCATCATGTTTCTAGTATTCTTACTCTTCTGCTGCTGTGTTTTATTACATTATTACATTTAATTTCTATATGCATCTACCTTCTCCAAAGTTTCTTAGACACCATGTTGTGTTGAAGTAGTGGAGTGCATTACAGTGACTTATGGGACTTACAGGAAAAGTAAAGCTCAATCATAGGCCTGCTTCTGTATTAATATGATCATGAAAGGTCCTTAGTGACCACCTCAGCTTTATCCATACAGTAATGTTAAAAATGGCCTTAAGTGCAATTAGACTTACGACTCATACCCTTTATGTTATGTTTCAGGCTGTTTGTGCTTCAGTAGCTCTGGTTCAAGACACCTACACTGTGCTCATTTTATGACTTCTGCTGGTGTACAGAGGTGGTGCGCTGGGCTTTTTTGGGCTTATTGTTCCAAAAGAAAAAAAATGACAGTTAGGCTGTATACTAAAGAAATAACAGTGACTGAGTTTTCCCACTGTGATAGTGTTCTGGAGCACTTCCAGTTTAAATTTAAAGTACATGAGTAGTAGATTAGCCTGGATTTATATGTGATCTTTGGCTCACACTTAGTTGGCATACCTTTGCATTATCCACATGGAAACTTAGTGTAGCATACACAGTACAGTTCTAAATCACCCTACCCTCTTCATATAAGCTTGTGCCTAGTTAAACAAAACTGTCTTCTTTGCAACGTTATGACACTGCTGAGCAAGTTAAATAAAATACTATGTGAATGAAAGAGATTTTGATGCAGAACACTGATTTAAAAAAAAAAATAAAGAAATAGGATGGTAGGTTTGTAAAAGGTAGATATTGGTAAATATTGGTCTGAACTGTCACCCTTAGAACTCACTTTTTTTTTTGCGTTTCTCTACAATGGGAACAGAGTCCTGGCAGCATGAAACATTCCTAAGTTTTGTGGTGTTTTTTTTCCTTTGAAGCATTTTTAATACTATATACCAATTGAGAGAAAGAGTTATAAATTATATAACAATCAAGTTTCTGTAGTCTTGCAACTATAAGCAATTATGATCTATCCTGGAAAAAGATGCACAAGAAAATTAAAGTAAGATCTTACTACATATAAGAAATGTGCTTTGTCTTTCTGAACATTTTTAATTCTATTTTCTAATATAAAAATTAATGTTAAAGCTTTGATTTTCAGCAATTATTTTTACACTATGCATATTCCTTTTTCAGATAAGGCATAATATTAATTTTCTCTATTTTTGGTATATTTGCAATAACAGAGCCTTCTAGTACTTCAGAGGATCATTATCTATCTACCTACACATTACAATACAGCTGAAATCTTCAGAGTTGACAAAGTTTAAGGTGAGTATAAAAAACCCCCTGATTATGCCTATTGTACTTTCCATGAGACAAATTGGTTTGTTGGCTAATTAATGTCCCTTAGATTAATATTTTGATTCTGTCTCTGATTAGCAGAAAATGCAAAGAGAATCTGATGCCCATATTTGTGTTAGAATAATTTGCTGATCAAGACGGGGGGGGGAATCTTTTAATCATATTTAATTAGGCTCATTCCACAATTTTAGCTGACGTAGATACCAATTAGCTATTTGGGAGCTGACAGCTATCTTTATTACATTTAATTTCTCTATGAATCTACCTTCTCTGAAGTTTCTTAGACACCATCAGTGAGTGACTGCAAGGCAGCTGTCTTGAGTGTTGAAATCATTATAGGTATATTAAACCAATATTTCCTCAACCAGTATATTCACATACGACTTCATAGTGTAAACACTACATCAGACTAGTTTGGAACACAGTATACAGTGTCTATGTGAATTTACGCTGCATTAATGTTAAAAGTGCTGTACAAAAGTGAAAAACAAAAGTATGGAAGATATAAACTGCTCATCAGTTTCTGTTGCAGTTTCCCAAATCATCACAAAATGTTCCATTGTGGTAGGACAGAACCATCCTGTTCATAGAATGAACAGAAGAACTGATAGCAACTTAACTGCTCAGGATCTTCCTATGCAATTATTCTATTATTTGTCAATAGAAATGGTGTTCCTAGATTATTTAGTTATTTTGAAAATTTCACTCTTAGAGGATTCTCTCACTGAAGAGCTTACCTTTAGATTTCCTTTTAGATTGACCTAATAAAGACACTTCATTGAGTAACATGATTACGAATAACATGATAAAGTACGTCATTTTGATCTGATGCCCCTGACTGTGGTTAAGTCTGTGGGATGTTCCCTTTGATTGTAAAACCTCAGAGATCATAGGCCTAGCATAGATGTTATGCTTTACTTCTTCTTTTCTGTACTGTGAACAGAAGATACGCCTAAGCAAAAAATAATGTTGCCACAAAATTCCTTCATCCATGATTATTATGGCAGAACTGGATAAATATGGCTGATCAAAACTGTAAATCAAATAACTGCTTTAAAAAAAAATGGAATCTCAAAAATATTATTTGAAGACTGTCTCTGCTGATGGTTGGTCTCAGCAATGGTGAGAAGGTGGCTTAAAACCACTCTCTGCCTTCCTATTTTTAGAACTTTATTGATTCTATATGTTATATTCAGAAAGTCCAAACACAGAATTTTGCATTTCTCAAGATATATTTTTAATTTCATCAATAATGAGGTATCCTTGATATAAATATGCCTCCGATTGTAATACATTTCACTCAGAAACATGGCATGTTAGTCTGTTTATTTAAGCTAGAGTGCTACAAGAGCTGGAAAACTGGATTTGAGAAGAGTTTTGTGTATTAGCAAACAGTGTGTGAGGGGCTTTAATATTAATATTATTATTATTTTCCCAAAGACAATGTACTTTAGAGGACATAAAGCCAGTCACAATAAAAATGTGAGTATAATAGAAAATATGGATCTGGAGTCTTTTTCTGAATGATGCCTCACATAGCAAGTTGTTATTAATATTTTGTGACTTGACACTACTTCTCCTTCCTGATTTTAAACATCTGATGCAAGTTTATTTTCATTTCATTTCGTTGCCCCAAGGCAAACTGAAATCTTGCTTATAAAGAGAGAAAGAGAACCTGTCCAACAGACTACTGCTAACATGCTATGAAATCCATAGAGACTCCTGCTCTCTGAGGAATAGGTGTGGTGTAAGTATCATGTTGCTGAAATCCTTTTTCTTGAATAAAATTGACAGATATGGTTTGAGCCTTACAAGTCACTGTGAATGGATAGAGGCAATATTAGGCTTGTTGGTGTTAGGAATGATGAAACACTGGAATGGCCTTTGTCTGGGTAGATCTCAGCACTGCAGTAAAAATAAATGAATAAAGGGCAAGCAACTTCCTCAATTAAAACAGTATTTTCATGTAGAATTTTTTTCCTACCTGCTATTCATTTTCTTGATTAAATTCCCACCAAACTCCTCTGGAAGACTGTTTTTGCTTTGGCTGTAGTTAGTACACATTTTGTTCTCTGTATTTTCAAGCTAGAGTAAAAGTCTTGAGTAAAATCTGAGCCTATAAATTCTTTCAACCCTTTTGAATCAGTATTCTACCTAGGTTTTATTTTTCAGTAACTGCCATTTAATTACTCTTCATATTTTTATTTTTTGCATTCCAAGGCTCAGATGATTTGTTTTATAACACTGAAGTTGAGATACTCATTCAGAAACTGAAAGAAACAGAGCACAGGGAGTAGAATTTGGGCTAGAAAATGTTGTTTATGTTAATAGTTCTATAAACCTTCAGTTCAACAGTTCAATCAAAGCAGCCAAGAGAGAATAGAGAATGCCTTCAGTCAGGTAGTTAGGACATGCATGTGGTTGATGCAGTACAGACTGAAGGGAAAACCGAAGCTAGATACCACATATGGGTATCTTATTGTATTAGATCTGTGCAGCATTAGCACCATTTTAAGTGAAATTGCTATTACCTGTTACTGGCAGGTATTAAGCATCCTTTTAATTACTGTGTGAAAAGAGTGAAAGAGCATCTATCTAGACCTGTGATGTGTTGAATTCAATACTGTGATTCTGTGCATGCTGAGAACCAGAATCCTAGGGAGTCCCTCTAGCACTTCAGTTTTCAGATGCCTAAACACCTAACAGGTTTTGAGAATATGACTTTTCAGGATAGCAGAATAACACAAATGCCACTTAAACCCTCTGCTACATCTCAGCATAAGCCACTGTACTGGGCAGTTATTGACTGTTGCAGTAACTGGCACTGGAAGGAAAATGACTAGATACTGAAACTTAATATCACTTTAAGATCCGACATGAAATAGGAAATTGGCTATCAGATTTTTACATAATAGAAAGTCCTGCAAGTAGTAAAATCCTATTTAAGTAGCATAAGAAATTGCATTACCAAAATAAAACAGAAAATTAAATGATGTCTAAATGTTTCTCTCATTTAATGATATTTTATAGACAGCTGCAGCAGACATGGTTTTGTGGTAAGACTTGCTGTTTGGATTTTATGTTACAGAAGCTGTAATACACTTTAGGATAAATTTAACATAAAGTATTTTCTAAACTGAGAAACTAAAAGAGAAGGCTTTTGTGATCTGATTATGAATGTGCTTGCACCAAGAAAACAGCTATTACAACTGTTTTAAATTAGTTGTGTGACATAAGCTAGACCAGGATTTGACATTAAAATATATATTTTTTAAAAACATAACTTCACTATTATTACTTTTCTACAGCAGCAGATCAGCATTTCCTAAATGTTTTTGCTAACAGAGGTCACTTTAAAGTTCTTCTGTTTTTGAGGACAAATCCTCCAGATGAAATATCTTCCTCCTTTCCCTTTCAAAACATAGGGCTGCTGCTTAGGTGCTCTGAGAAGCTGCTCTAATTATTGTCTACAAGTGTACCATTAGCCTGGGAACAGCTAACTGCCTTTAATTGCTGGAAACAGCTGGGTAATTAATGCTACCGAGACAGCATAAACACTTTGTAATCTTCTTTGAATCCTCTTGTGACCCTCTTGGGTATCATAACTCACAGTTTGAAAACATAGGACTGGAGAAGAAGTTGTGACATTTACTATTAAAGGTAGAAAATTCAATTCCTTGTTGACAAATTTATATATCCTTTATCATAGTCACTCCCAGTGCTTATTATTATTATTTATCTAGCTGTAGTTATTGTCCATCATGTCATGTTTGTACATGGCTGAGAAGAAGTAGTTTGTGTCCAGAAATGCTTAGAATATGACTTCAGTGATTAGTCCATAAATCTGTTTTCCTGTCTGTAGCAAACCTCTGTGGAGAAATCTCCAGAAGAGATACAGGCAGTTCAGGCTGCAGCAGGCAAAAGAACAGTGACATGGCATGGGGAAGGCTTGAGGAAAATGTCTTACTTTCTTTTGCTACCCTAACTATGAAGGAAAGGAAACAAAGAAAATACAACGGTGTCCAAAAAGTTAGGGTTTCGTTTGTAGTCTAGATTTCTACCTATGCTCTCCTAACTTTTTCAGCTGATTCCTTCAGGGATGTCTGCACTGTATAGTATGGTAACAGAGTAAAGTTACCTAAGCTTTTTGTAAATAAGGTAAGATAGTGACTACTGTCCAGTTACAACAGTAGGTCAGGCTGTGATAACCTGAGAAACTGCCCAAACTGGTCTGCTTCTTTCCTAAGACTAGTTCATGCTCAGCTAACTCAGTTACACCTAAAATACACTGTAGTCTAAATTGCAGGCACAGTTAGGCCATATGATTACATGTGCTCATGGACAAAACACTGAACTAGAAATAAGAAAAACATAGTCCTTTCCTGTACATGTCATATGCTCCTTCATAAACATAAGGAAATCACTGAATCTTTCATTGAACCTCACTCAGTTCAGCATTTTCTAGGGATAACAATGTACATACGTAAATACCTGAAAACTGTTCAGTTATTATGGGACTGTCTATATCTAATTAAATACTGATATGGTTCTTTGTATGTGTCCAATGGGAATGAGGTACACCGATGACACTGCACTAGCAGGTGAAAATGAAAGGGATTTTAAAATTATTAAAATAACATTATGCATTTTTGGAATTTATATATTAGAACTAAAATTAATGATATTCATGATAACTCATTAGAAATAAAATCAGGAAGCAAAACTAACTTCCATAATTAGTAACTGATTAAATGATTAGTGACTTATAGAATAATCTTTTCTTATTTGTTCAGTGGGAAACTTTGTTCAAAGAGGAAGCTTTTAATAGAATGTGAAACAGGAATTTTCAGAGCCTTACAAACTTTAAAAAGCTTAGAAATTTTGTAAACAGGATGTTGCTGACTTTCAGTTTGGTTGTTTTTTTAAATAAATTCCTCTGAAATTTCAGTCATCTGCATAATAAGTACCTGAGGATAAAATAACTTTGAAGTGTGTCAAGCTTATTTCTAAAACCTTTGTTACCTTTTTTATACTCTTACAGTACTGCTAACCTTTTTTATCTTTCTTTAACCTACCTTGACTTGTAAATCCAAGACTGTATTACGTGAAAGTCTTGAGTTGAGAGTCTAAATACATAAAATGCTCAGAGCCAACCATATACAACATTGTATTAATTCATCAAGAATGTTTGACATCACAAATCATCTGCTCAATTTGGGAAAAAAAAAAAAAATCATTATAACATGTAATTTAGGTATTGAAGCAAAAAGTAAAATCAAGGAAAAAATAAATGTTGCCATTCTGAGATTTAAAAAGCAGCTGAAGTGGCAGAAAGTGCTAAAACTGTGTAAGTAAAGTCTACTCAGAAAGAGACAGATATAAAGTAGTTGTTTACAAACCTGTAAATTTTACTACATCGTATTTTTCAGCAATGTGAACAGGTAAGATTTATGAACAGTCCTAATTTCTCAGACTAATGAAAAATTTCTGTAATGATATCCTAAACCAACATGAAGAACAAAGTTATGAAAACCTACTACCTGTAAGACAACTTCTCAAGTGAATTTAGCAATAAAAAGGAGAGCAAGCACCTCTTAAAAATTTACTAAATGTAATTATTGAGTCTAATATATGGAATATAGAGTAGAAAAATGTTTTGGTGATTTAAAATTCTTTATGACTATCATAATTAAAATGACTAACATTAACTCTGAACTTTGTTGCTTTACTTTATATTGAAAAAGAAAGAGGTATTACTCAGATGAATTTACTGAAAGTTAGGTAACTCCGCATTTCATATGACTACTTACCATCATGCAAGAACAAGTTTTGTGGTGAACAAGGCACATGTACTGAACCAATGCAAATCTAACCTTTAACAAAATATTGTATGTTTCCAAGAAGACTGATCACCTGTGTCTGGTTTGTAATGTCATTACATGTTGTATGCTTATGCTCTACAAGAATCTTATCAAGGACAAACTTCTATTTTGATTGACAGGTGGAAAACAAATTTATACCGTGTACTGCAGCTGAAAAAAAAAAAAAAAAAAAAAGAAACAAACCTATGTGTCTGATTAATGAATATCTAAATTTCCCCTGCAAGTTGTGTTTTGATTTGTAATAAAATTTCGGCCACTGTAGTTTAGTCACCTGATATCTTTTAACTCTATTGAACTGGGATGCCAGACCATGTGCAAAGATTCAGATAACAATAAAAAAAGAATAGATTGCCTTTCATTCAAATTGGAATAACTTAAAACCAATAAACTTGCTATAGCTAAGAAACCAGCTTTCACGGTCTAGGCACCAGAATCAAGTTCCTGATACTTGCCTTAGTGCGAACTGAATTGTTGTCCTTGCTGCTTTAACTATACTGAAATGAGCATGTTTCAGCTGCCTTCAAGCCAGTCAGTGCCTATGTTTATCTTACTGTATCCTTGTACAGTGTATCCTATGCTCGGGTATTTGAGATGTACATGTAGGCTTAGATATGACAGAATACTGACATAGCTAATATCTGGACAGTGGATCAAACCCTAGATTTCCACGAATGATGATGGGAGCTTTAACATACAGATCATCTAAGGGAGACACCTACATTTAGTTGTCTTAATCTGTCCTAATCTGTATCTGGAATCCATCCTTTTTGGGTTTTTTTTTGTCCTTTGTTTTTTCTGTTGTCTTGGTTCATTGAAGGAAATACATGCCACTTACTCTCCCATTCTTTCGCTTGATTTCCTTCCAAAGCACTAATATGCTAACAAGATACCTTGGCTAACAGAGACAACCCATAGATGTAGCAATTTGCGCTGAAACTGGGGCAGTGGGAAGTAGGTTCCTTGCCTGCAGGAGCTGGGTGCTGGTGGAGGATCTGTGTCCCCAAGTGAAGGAGCTACTGAAGGAGATCAGCAGCCTGCACAGCATTAGAGATCACCAGAAACAAGATTGACTGGATCTTCTCTTGAGACCCTGCAGCTACAAGAAGAGTCTCAACCCCCCACCTCTGCTGAAGGTCTGGGCAGACTCTGGATTTATCAGGTTGGGAAATGGAGACTTCCTGTAATGGTGAAGGCTGGAAGTGCGTGACTTCTGACACCAGAAGGTCCTTCACCTGAAGATTTGCATCTACAGAAGAAGTTCAGCACCCCAGTAGCAGATGGCAGGCTGAGACCTGTGTCTAGAAAAGCATCTCAGCCCAGTGAGTCTAATCCTTGCAGCAGCAGGAGGAAGAGGAGAATGCTAGTAGTGGGTGACTCCCTGCTACCAGGGACAGAGGCCCTCATCTGCTGTCCCAACCAGTCATCTCAGGAGGCTGCTGCTTGCTAGGTTTTGGATACAGAACATTGTGAAGAGGCTGCAGAGGGTTGTCTGGCCTTTGGACTGTTACTCATTGCTGCTCTTCCACATGGGCACCAGAGGTGCAGCAAGGGGAGACCTGGAACATATTGAGAGTGACTACATGGCTCTGCAGGTGAGGACCAAGGATATGGACTCCTTGCCAATAAAGGGGAAGGGCTTGCAGGGGAGTGAATGAGTCCTGAGGGTCAACAACTGGTTGTACAGATGGTGTCAAAAACAGGGATTCGGCTTTTAGGATCATGGAACACTCTTTGAGGGCTGAGGACTGCTAGGAAGAGACGGTATCCACCTTATCAAGTCGGGCAAAAGCATTGACATGGTGAGGAGAACTTTAAACTAGGAATGACAGGAGAGGGAGGTGTTGACCCATAATCATCTGAGGCAGTTGATCAGTTGTGGCATCTTGCAAAGTGGAGGGTGCAAGTTGCAAGGATGAGAGAGCCCCTGAAAACAACAAACCAAGGCTAAAGGGGGCCCACCTCAATGCACACAAATAAGGAAGTGCCTATAGGACAGCATTTTGGGCAAAATTCTAACACCTTTTCTGGGAAATCAGTGTGGCCGTGTGTCTCTGTGAAATGACCATATACTAAGGCACACACCATGGGAAATAAACAGAGGAAATCAAAGTTGTCTGTGTGCAGATGTAGGCGTATGATGTCATTGGGCTAACAGAGATGTGGTGGGATAGCTCACGTGGCTGCAGTGCTGTGACGGATGGAGACAGGCTGAGAAGGCAAGGAGAGTGAGTGCACTTTTTGTGGGACAGCAGTGGAAATGCATGGAGCACTGCCTGGAGACAGGTGATGAGCCAGCTGAGAGTTTATGGCTCAGGATTAACAGGCAGACCAATGTGGGTAATGTTGCAATGGGAGTCTGCTACAGACTGCTTGATATGGAAGAAGGCCTTTTTCAGACAACTGGGACTTTAATCAACCTGATATCTGCTGGAAAGGCAACACAGAAGATCACACGCAATCCAGGAGGTTTCTGGAACGTGTTGGTGCACTTTCTGATACATATGGTGGAGGAGCCAGCAAATGGAGAGGTGCTGCTGGAGTTGATTAACTCTTATCTACAAGGAAGAACTGGTTGGGGAATTGAAAGTCAGAGGCAGCCTTAGCAGTAATGACCATGATATGGTGGAGTTCAGGATTCTGAAGGGTGGGGACAAGGAAAATAGCAGGATCCCAGCCCTGAACTTGAGGACAGGGTATGTTCCCATTCAGAGGCACCTCAATAGGCTGGTGAAATGGGTTGACAGACACGTCATGAAGTTCAACAAAGGCAAATGTAAAGCCCTGCACCTGGGGAGGAATAATGCCATGACCCAGTACAGACTGAGGACTGACTGGCTGGAAAGCAGTTTTGCAGAAAAGGACCTGGGTGTACTAGTGGACAAGTTGAACAAAAGCCGTCTTGCAGCAAAGAAGGCCAACAGCCTGCTGGGTTGCATTAGGAAGAACATTGCTAGCCAGTCAAGGGAGGCAACCATTCTCTACTCAGCCCTGGTGAGACACATCCAGTTCTGGGCTCCCTGGTACAAGGCAGACACGGAGATACTGGAGCAAGTCCAGCAAAAAGCAATGGAGCATCTGTCATATGAGGAGGCTGAGACAGCTGGGACTGTTAAGGCTGGAGAAGAAAAGGCTCAAGGGAGATCTTATCAGGGGAGATTATAAATACCTGATGGGCGGAATAAAGAAGATGAAGCCAGACTCTTCTCAGTAGTATCCAGTGACAGGATGAGAGACAATGAGTACAAATATAAAGAAAGGAAATTCCACCTAAACATAAGAATAAACTTCTTTACTGTGAAAGTTATTGAAAACTGGAATAGGTTGCAATGGGAGTTTATGGAGTTTCCATTCTTAGAAATATTCAAAACCCAACTGGACATGGCCTGGAGAAACCTGTTCTATGTCACCTTGCTTTGAGCCGGAGGATTGGGCTAGATGACCTCCAGAGATCCCTTTGGACCTCAACTGTTCTGTGATTGAAAATAGTACACTATTTTAGCAGAAATGAAAGACATAGTTTGCTAAACCTCATGTTGATTTTGAACTGTCCTTTAGGAAGGACAAATATCTTTAACTGCTATGAATCACAGAATGTTAACTGAATTACCAATTATAGTTGCTTTGTATTTTGTTTTGGGGTTTTGTGGCCTCTTTTTTTGATTGATTGATTTCATTTGGTTCAAATATATGTCAGACAATCCAAAGAAATGCTATGTTGGTTAACTATAGCTACTTAAGTACTAACACAAATGCTCCTCTTGTGAAACAAAGATGTTTTATAAAGGGGGGGGGGGGAGGGAGAAAGAAAAAAACATCTACTACATAAGCAGCGTTATAAAACCTGTCTTGTCTTAATATGAATGCACATTTACTTATGCATTCAATTATTCAATTTGAAGACTGAGAAATTATAAACAACCCTTAGACTGTTATTTCTTTGTGGGAGTTTCTATGTTGGAATCCTAATATACAGATTTGAAAGGGTATCTGAATAAGCAGGATAGTTTAAGATAAGTCTGCATATAAGAAAATGTGGGTAACTATTGCCTTATGACATACTTAGTTCCTAACCTTTCATAGGCAGTAGAAAGGTTTACAGAATTGGAGGTTTAAAACAGATGCCCTCATACACTCTTACTACCACATTTGCCATTCAGTTTAAAAACTGATTGGAAAACTTACATCCTTACTTTTGAAACTGATTTTTCTTTCAGTGTGATTAATTTTGAAGTTGTCCATTTCACAGTCCATCCAAATATCAGTATCTCAGTGATGAGCAAATAGCAATTCCCTCCTGTATCCAATCAATTATTGTCATTGTCCTTTGGGTCAGACAGATGCTAGCAAAATGCTAATCTATGTTTAGCAGCACAAGCCTGGCGGGGGCGGATCTCAACCTAGGCTTCTAATTTTATACTTAGGCAGCTGACCAATAGTCCATTTAAAAAGTTGTGATCATATTTTTGTTCCTCCATGCCAAATATATATATGTGCTATTAGGCATTATATGCAAGTTCAAATCTTCAGAATATGAGTCAGAAAATTGTCTGTCTCTGTATATCGTACAGATTTTCATTAATCCTGATACCATTCAGTCTGTCTGGCCAGTGGTTAGAGGGAGCACATTAGGGAGAATTTCACCTTGGAACCCACATCTGGCATTTCATCTGTGTTTCATTTTGCTTGAGAAGAACAGTGTTATTGGACATCCAGCTGCAAATCACCTCCCATGCAAACTTTTATAACAGTGGTAAAAAGACAAACAGAGAAAAGAATTGTGATTTGGCTGCAAAGCTACATTTCAAACACACAGATGAATCTTCAGCCCATCAAAGTCAGCACAATAAAATCTCATCTGTGAATAGGACAAATGTAAATCTACTGCTTACTGATGGTTTAAAGTGTGTGCATGTTTTTTGTTATTGTTTTTGTTCCTCTGAAGTGTCTCTATCCTTGCATGGCAGCCACTTATTGAATTTTGTAGGTGGTGTCCCAGCTGGGTGGGACTCTACTATGTGCTTAATTCATGTGGTTTTGTACCTGAGAAGACAAGTTGAATCCCAACCAGAGCTTTGTGATTTTTATTAGAGAGGTGCTCTTAAAGGAGAAAAAAATTGCATGTCGAGTACTCATTAATCTATAGGAGACAAGGTAAAAAAATTTCAGCTGCTCTTGTTTTAGATGTTTTTATCTATCACAGATGTATTTTTTCAAGCTATGCTTTCATTTTCTTCACCTGTTCTCACTTCCTCTAGTGACTTAATTACTAAGGGCCTTGTTTGGTTTACAATGCCAAACAACACTTGATTTCACTTCCAAAACAGTATAATTTAATTCAGAAAATGAGTTCCTTTCTTTCTCTGATTAATAGAAGGGAATTGAAAAGTTTCTGTGTGTTGTCAATTCTCTGATCACAGGTAGCGCACAATCAAAAAATGAAGCTTAAACCAAAAATTTCAATAAAATTTTAATCCTACATTCTTTGTATACTCTTTGCAACCTGAGTCTCAAACAAAAAGTTGGGAAATAAAGATCAATGTTTTTTGGTGTCTGACAGCATTCAAATCCTCTTCTTTTAACTTAGTGCTGAACTGCCAGCTCATAGCACTCATGCTTGAGAAGGCTACTTTCCACTGGCCCTGGTAAAGTTGTGATACTGCATGGAAGAAGTCAAGATTCATAGGAGCAGAGGACAAACATGCCTTCACACCCTAGTGACTAAGACATTCACCTGAGAATAAGGACTCCTGTGTTCATAAGCGTGTCCCCACTAGGCTTTCTGAATTTACTGTGTGTAGGTATAGTTTTTATTAGTTTATATTTGCTATTATACTTTCAGTCTTGGGAAATAATCAGTAGGAGATATGAAGAAAGAGCTTACCATCCAGAACAAAACACGATAGGTGAAGTATTTAAGCCTTTTAGTAAGATTTACTATTTTGGGCAGTTGTGTAATTCTTCTGGGACTTGAACTCATCATGTTACTGTTGTCCATATTGGACCAGGAGTTTCTGCATAACTCCTCCTTGTGCCAATTTTTCCAGGCAGCACTAGTACCTGAGGATCCATTGTGAGCTCTGGAGCACTCAGCTCTGAGGGTTAAAGCAATGCAATGCACTGCTCTTGACCTGCTTAAAGCAAAACTGAAAAAAACAACGAACACTGTCTCCCCTGCTTTTTGTTGGGTTGGTTTTTCTGGTTGTTTTTTTGTTTGTTTGTTTGTTTGTTTTGGTTTTGTCCTATTTGATTTTTTTAAAAAAATGAAGTATAAAGGCATGAAGTACTTACAAACTTCAGCACTCATGGTTTGTTCAGACCTCAATCACATTTCTCATCATCTTCTTCCTGGTATTTGTCTCTTAATACCATACAGTACTGCAGAAATATTGTGCTGACAATCCTGTTGTTTTCTCTAACAGCATTCAGCAGTGTCTTGTTTACATAGTTTCATCTCTAAGCATGTATGCCACCATGTCTAGCTAGCAAATGAAATTCACTTGTTCTTTATTGTTTCACTTGGTCCAGTGAAGTGCTAACCACCTTTGTCATTAGTAAATTATTTTATTAGATTTTTCAGTTATTCTGTCAGCACTAGCGAAGTTTTACTTCCTTAAAAATATCTCCACACATTAATTTTTACTATAGATTTGAACACCTGTATGAACAAAGGAAGAATAAAGGTCAACTGATTTTTTTTTTCTATTTTTCCTCCAAGATTATACAGTAAAAGCCAAGAGGCACCATCACAGTGCAAGAAGTACTTGTTTAGGGATGTTCATGGTTTTCCATAAACAAGGCTCCAGAGGACAAGAATGAAGGATGAGGTTATTTGCAGAAAAATGCAAACTTATTCCACCTTTGTTGTCAGCTGACTAGAAGCCAAATAACTACATTAACACATGGCTGATCTTGATCTAATATATCCAGCCTCTCACTAAAGCACGCAAGCGTAGTGCTGTGCTTGTGCTAACAGGTTGCATGGCTTATGTCCATCTAGCTTAGAGTATGCAAAACAAACACACCTGTCTTCAAAATATCTGTAGGTATAACTGATTTTTTTAATTATTATTTTTCCTTTTCTCCCAGCTATTACAATTGTGCACCAAAAATGTCACCTGGTTGAACAGGCAGATAGTAGAAACCACGGAGACTTGATTCTTTCACCCTTTTCCTCCTATGCCCACCCATATATGGACATGCATGTCCTTTAGTACAATGCATTCTTCACAGGAGAGAAAAGTTGGGAGGAGACATTAAAAAGAACTAATTTCTGTATGGTAGAGTGATTCTTATTACTTTGCAAAGAGGTCGTGTTCAGGAATATAGTAATAAGTTACTTTTTTATTTCTAAGGCTTCGTGTGGCAGGAGAACACTATGTAACAGTTAGGCTAAGGACTCAGCAAGGACTCAATTTTACATGGTAGTGAAACCATTATTTTATAAAGAAAAGTGATTTTCGTTCTCTCTTGGTTTCCCTCATCTTTCAGAGACAACAAAAGAAGCAAAGACAAAAGATCCAGCAAGTGCATTTACCTAATAGCCTGACCCAAAAAGTTAGGGAAGGAGGTTGTTTTAAGAAGCCAAATTTCAAGAACCAACTAATGAAAGGACAGCATTCACAGGGGAAAATGTAAGCTAATAGTTGTGGACATTTGCTGATATTCCTGCACCATGGATAATACAATACTGCCCTTCATTTTTTTTCTTCTCTCTTCTCTCCGGTGAAGCAGAGTGTTTGGAAGATTTTTGTTTCAGTGGTAGCTGGATATCCCTGATAATATTATTTTCCTTTGCACTGTTGTTACAGAAACTTTCCAATAATGGAATTCTGAATGCAGAACAAGTTCATAGTTGTGTTAACTACCATAAGAAAGATACAGAATGATAACTTTTTTATTTTTCATTTTTAGGCTCTAGGGGCTCTCCATGGAACAAAACAAAACCCTCCAAAATCAGTAGCATTCCTAAAACTGGGAGCTTTCTAAACTTTAATAGAAAGTTGCTATTAAACCAAGCATTTCTTTTGGAGGAGAAAACAAACAAATCAACAAACAAGCAAACACTGTGAAGATGTATCTCTGGGTTTCGGTTGCTTGATTTATGACTATTATTTTGGGGAATTATACATTTGAAAAGATTTTGATGGTCTTGGACTTTTCTGAAAAAACACTGCATGCCATTTTGTATGCATATGCTAACTAAAAAATTTCATGTGACATTTGGAATCTGTATTCTTTTTATGGTCTATCAGGTCATCTGTTATGCACAATTAAGGCAGATCAATAATTTGAATATGTCTTGAAGAACTGAATTTTTATGAACTTTGTGAATTATTATTTAATAAGCCATCAGTGCAGAAGAATTATAGCACAGATAAGAAAAACGCAAACCATGACAAATCTGATATGTCTGCATATGCCATTAAATTGCAGCAACAGTCCTTTTAGGTTGACAGCTTCTGTGATTTTCTATTTAATCTTCTCATGATTCACAACAATTATGCTTTTACATAAACAGTGAATATAAAGTGACAAAAAAATAAAGTCAATGCAGTTTCTGCACCTCATTTTATAGCAACAGATGTGGTGAACTGAGGATATTAAAACAGATCTCCTAAATTAGCACGATGAAGTAGTCAAGGTAAATGCAAGGATGTTTGACCTAGAGCTCCACCTAGTGAAACTTTCATGAAGAAATAACAGAAACACGTGTTCACTTGCTTGAATTGCAGTCTTTAAAGTTAAGCTTTATGGGGTTTCTGTCGGCCACAGGTAATCTCATTTAGGAGCCCAAGCTGCTATAAAGTGACAGTTTATTTGCATTTCAGAATGAATTTATTTTAATTAGCATAGAACATTCCTTCACTTCTTTCCCCTGATGATTTAGGAAGGTGAATAGTCATGTTTAGAATGTTCCAATTTTGAGATTGCTAAAGAATATGTTAACTTTTTTTTTTTTTTTAAGAAATCCCGAATACTGAATACCCAAAAAAAGAATATCTTTACTTCTTTATCCTACCCTCATCTTTAACACTACTCAGTGATATTTTCCAACCATACAAGAGGCTCTTCTCCAATCAGTATTACATGTCAGTCTGAATCACAATGTCATGTTTGCTGGGTTCTGAAGATGAGTAAGACATTAATTTAGAGCTGAGCCCATATTAAATTAGTGATATTGTGATGGTGAACGTGTCAGAAGTTGTAGTGAATTTCAGTAACAGCGCAAATATGTTGGGAAAGAAAGTGACAAAGAAGAGACTAAGAGGAGTGAAAGAAAGAAGAAAATGCTTTCTATATTTTGCACCTTTACCCTTATTGGTGCTGTATGGAAAAAGAAGAGCAAATACTGCACAGCCGCATGACACTTACTGTCCTACGGAAGGCTATATTTCACAGCAGTGGAAGAAAGTGCTTTATGCTAATCTGCAAGCAAAAAAGTTGACTGAGACAAGCATACTGGGGCAAGTAAGACAAATACTAGGAGAATACTGCCTTCAAGATAAAGTCATGTTATAATTTTAACAGCATTTCACCACTTGCAGATTTTTTTTTAAATGGGCAGCAGACCACATATTAAAGAAACAAGTTATATCATAATGATCATCATTAACTCTTCCCTTTCCAGATCCAGAGTTCAGATATGTACAAACCAAATATTTAAACTCTAAAATAAGTTTCTAGAATGTGGGGAAATGGCAGACTTCTGGTTGTTTGAGCACTGAATGAGAGATTGTCCTTGTGAGAGGGTAGGTTGGTGAGAATAATTTGTGAATATACAATTAAGAGCTTTAGGATTGTATCTATACAGATGAGGAAAGTGCTAAGATTTCTCAAGCCAACATAAATTTGATTTTCTAACTTTCTAGGACTATGCAACTTTAAGAGTATGCAACAGTTTTTATTTTGTGAATAATTTCCTATATTTTTATTTCTTTTCCTTATTTTCTTTAAAATAAAAGATCCAGCGATATGTACCTTTCAGTAGTCCCATTTTCTGAATCATTATAGCTGTAACAGAGATTGGTGCAACTTGAGAGAGCTAGTAGCTGAAGAAGCTTTCTCTTATGCTTCAGATTGAGGACTCAGGGCATTGAGTGCTGAAAAGGTGTGTGGGGCTGGGACTTCCTCTTACTGAGAATTCCCAAGTGTTGGAGGGAAGATGATAGCGCGTTTGTTAATGCTCTATTTTGTTTCTCCATATCTTTTTCATTGAATAAAAGATTTATTTGTATGGGTACATATATTTGGGTTATTAAGAATGTGACTGCAGCTGAAGGGCTTCCTGAAATTGGGATAACTGAACTGAAGGGACAAGCATCTCAGTAAATCATCTATATAATTTTCACCCAGTACTGTGAGCCATAGATTTTGTTTTCCAGGTTCTGTATTTGCCAAGAATACATTTTACTGGAGGGAGAGGGTAATAAGTTGGAAAAAAACCCAAACAACATATAGCATAACTCCCATAGGTAAAGTCTGCTAATGCATGGAACATTGTTGACCAGGGTGTATGGAGGGAATTGTTATGCATATTTACGTGTTTTAATCCTTGTGCCTTGCCAAAGCTATCATTCATAGTTAACATCAAATGGTCACTATAATCTCTAGCAGAAAATCACCTGCAGTTTTAGGGAAGGAGCACATTCAGTAAAATGGCAAATTCACCAACTCTAGCAAAAAAAATAGCTTCCTTCAAGCTATAACCTTGGATGCTTGACATGCCCTACCCCTTGCAGCGAGGTTTTTACACTTTGGAATACTGTTTGCAATTCAGAAGGTTTGTCTGAAGTGGTGGCTTGATGAATGTGATTATGTGGCATGTGTTGCAGATGACCTGTTTGTGCTGTGGGAGTCTGATTCATTTAATTAATGTGTCCTGGGGAAAGGCAAGCTGTTTCCTGGGGGAGTGGGGTGAGGATAGGCAATAAATAATGGAAAATAAATTTGGAAATTATGTTAGAGGTCATCTAATTAATCCCCTTCCTCACAGTAAAGTGTCTAAATGTATTGCTCCTAGTTCTCATTTGAGAAAGTTTTGCTGTTACCAGTGCAGAAGAATTACAATCTTGTATGCTGTCCCTAAATTCTTCTCTGAAAAACACAGGAATTTTCACTATTAAGGCATGGGTAGTTGTCTGTAGTATAGCAACACATTGGCATTATGCTGAAGTTTCTGGAGTTACTGTTTCTGCAAAGAGAATATTGAGCCTACTGTCCAAGGGAGCTGGGGGAGGGGGTTGGAGGGGAAGGGAACAGAGGTGTAAAGATGATGTCAAATGGGCTAGGCTGGTCAATAGCAATGAAAAATACTGCATAGATGGAGCTGTGGAGCTGGCTTTTCAGCTGAAATCACAATGAATTCTAGTAGGCTTTTTTCTCTCTCCTCTTTGCATCTGCTTCTATCTATATAGGGAATTATATGATCATGGTGAACTCAGGGGTAACGTTATCTTTGCTTTCTGAAAGTGGGATATGCACTTGGTACTGCCACTAGGTATTCTGAACATAACTGAAAAGGAATGTGAGACAGAGGTGAGAAATAAATTTCTAGATATTACTGGTGGTCCCTATGCCTTAGTGCTTTTCTTCGCCTCTTTCCTTTTTCTGAAACAGTATATAGGTTGGGTCTCTGCAATCACTTGGGAGAGAACAAGGGAGCAGAGGGGGAGATGTTGTCTGAGTGTTTTCTCACTATGTTCCAAGTTAATAAAGCTTCTATCAGACCTGTCCTAAATCGTACTTGTGTTATTAGGCAGTTGGAGTCCCCAGATTTTCAAACACCTGGTCACACCAGGTATACTCCCAGTTGTCTGGATCCTGAAGTTAACAGCACTTCAATTACTCCATAGGGGTACAGAAAAAGTTACATCATGTCCATGCTTTGGATTCAGAAAACATCTGACAAACTTAACCTTTCTAGAGTTATGGTGAACAAATACATGAGTCCCCCTCATAAGAAAGTTTCAAAGTAGGTCAGGTATCTAGTCTGAAAAGAACCCACATATATTCATGAGACAGATAATTTCTAACGATCCAGATATGCTATTATTAATTGCCACTGAATATTCTATATTTACCATTTTCTTCTTTAGACCTGCATATCCTAATAACTCTTATGAATGCAGCAAGTGGAAAGCATTCATACAGAAAAAAATTACCCTTAGGAGGATAACCAGAAATATTCCTGATTCCAAAAACCCATAGTAAGAACCAGTGTCTTTACTGGAAAGAGAAAATTTGTCTATCCTGAAGTTAGACATGCAACAAAATGCAATGAGATGCATGTTATTTCCCTTACAAAACTAGTTTCATATATGAGTTAATTCATTACAGGTACCATCACTATTAAAATTTCTACAGATAATCCTGACCTAAATGGTACTTTCTAAGAAATATGCTAAGTATTGGGTTTATGCTTTTCTGCATAAAATGTTATCTCTTTTTATTTCTAGACATGAATATCTGAAATCATGTCATACAGCATTCCTACATACAACATCAGCAAAATCTTATACAGATTAAGTTTTGGCTGATCTTAGACATTTTGTGAAATTCCCAGTGCTGATTCCAATACTATTCACAAGAACAAATGGTCTGAAATTTCTGCAACTGTTTTTCTTTTTAAATACAGTGAAAATAATACTCTGAAATCCTCCATTAATTCTCATGTAGTACTTTTGTTTACGTTACTGTTACACTAAATGTAATATCCAGACATCAAAGTATTGTAAATGTATCTGTTACACGAAAATAACATTGGGGAAAAGAATGCCTTGCAGCTAGTGTCAGGTAAGACATGCTGATGAGTTACTCAACAGACTGTTTTGTTGGGTCTCACTTTCTTGTTCTTTTATGCTGCAAATAATCTTTGATCTTTCTATTCTGCTGCACCGTTCCCTTTCTTGGACATATAGTCAAATGGACATATGTTCTCTCCTATTCTTCATAGTAATGTTCTTTTGTGAAACACATTGAACCTATAAGTTGGAGAACGGCAGAAAAAGGTTTGAACTTCCTCAGTCAGAAGAGAGAATTTAAAGCAAGACTCACACATTTGTGCAAAAGTAGAGTAAAATAATGTGCTACAATGTCTAGGCTAAGTGTAATGTCCTATCTAGCTTATTTAAAGCTAGCTAAAGCATCACTACTTTATTTTTGCAGTTTACATGTATTCATGGCTGCCTAACACAGGGATAATGTGAAATTTAGTTTCAAACGAGCCTACCCAGGCAGCACCTAATCTCTACATGTCTTAATTTTTGCCTGAGGTCCACAATCACTGAAAGGCTGTCTTTACACCTGCCGAGAAGCACTTCAATTTTGACAGCATCTTGGCACTTATCTCCCAAATATGCCTGACAATGATCTAGAAAAATGACGCATTCATCTGCCTAATTGTTCTACACAGCTTGATCTAATAGGCATATTCAGAAAATAATTAGAGATTCTGAGTCTACACAAATACAGTGGCAGCCAACATTACCTGTAAAACAAATGACTAAGTGAAAATGGGGGTGTCACATCTCGAGTAAGAAAAATTCAAACATCTGGATATTCTCTTGTATATATAGAACAATTAAGTCCTCTAGTTATTCAGCCAGCCACTGAGCCATTTTCTTGGATGTCAGGAGTTGTGGGTTCAAATGAAAGGGCAAAAAGAAGGAGGAAAAAAAAAGTGAAAAAAGAAAATGTCCACCCACCTCAACTATAGTTTCTTAATAAATATTAAAAGGTACTGAACAGCTGAATATTTTTATTTACTTAATCTAATATAGGAAAGAAATGCGTCTTCATTTTGAAATTCTTTTGGAATTATTGTCATTGCATCTAATTCAGATCTCCTGTCTCTGTGATATATGTAGACTGCAAGAGACCTTGAGTTCCCTTAGGGTTTTATTTTAAAATGTAAATATCCATCATTAGATATATGACATGATTGCCACATGGTCAAATACTATTTCTCAATTTGTTCTTCCTCAACCCCTTGGATTTTCACTTTAAACTTTGGCTATTGCAAACATTACAGCTGTTTAATAACTCTCTGACTGCTTTTGTCTGTTGGCTGCATATCAGCAAAAAAAGGATGAAACTAGGACTGCATATTTTTTTTTCCTTATTTTTTTTCTGAGCTAGGGAAAAATAATTTCCAGTGTACAGAAGAATGTGACACTGACGCACACTATTCAAACTGATGTCTTATCCACTACAAAATATTATTTCCTAAATGCTTGACTTGAAATTTGTCAGTGCAGAAAGCTGTTTGCATCTATACAACTCAGTTGCTTCTGACCTCTAATTTTTTTCAATTTCATTTTATCTTGTAATGCTACCATGACATAGAATCTGCATAGAAAGTACTGGGTTGCTGTTTCCAGTGTTGGCTGAAAGGTTACAGTGAACTTTTCAAGTTGTTTTAGGACACATTATTTAAGGTCAGAGCGACAATATTGGGGGACAGAAAACATTCTTATTGTGTCTTGTCCAACGGGGGTAAATTCTCCCTTACATTATTTCTTTATTGATATATTATAACAGTTTCCCATAAAACAAACAAACAAAAGACCAAACAACCCTAAGCTGTCTGAATTCTAGAAATAAGTAATTAAAAAATCCTTCCACCACGACTACTATCACTGTTTCCCAAAGCATTTTTTTCTGTGTAGTATCTGAGACAATTACTAGCTATGGGAATGCGATAGCATAATGACTTGTTAAAATGTGCTGCTCTAGCTTCATGACTGAAGTAATGAGTTTTGTCTGAATATTAGTTTTAAGCCCCTCTAATGCCTGAGATAAACTACATTCGTTTTGGTTTTTGTTTTGTTTTGGTTTTTTTAACTGTGGCAAGGCAACAAATATGAAGTTCTGGGGCTTTAGGAAGTAGATGACCTTCTATGCATAATTAAGCATTTGAAATAAAGGATGACAAAAAATTTTGTGGTAAAGTCCTGAAAGCCCCACAGGGAGACTATAAAGACTTTAAATTATTTCTGGAGACTAGAGCACATGCAGCTGAAAAAATCACCTTCACCCAAAAAGGTCGTCTAATCCAAAAAAGCTTCTTCATTCATGTAGATTATTATTACACACAATACTTTTTCTAAAGAAAATAAGACCCCTTTCTTCAAAATGTCCTGTGTTCGTGGTTTTAAATCTATAAGCAGTAGAATAAGATTTGAGGATTAAATTATTAAGTGATATTGTCTCTAACAGTGATTCATCCAATAGTAAACATATTTGGAGAAAAGACAACTGACAAGGAAGCCTAATGATAATTTTTTAAGTTTTTTAAAAACTGTTGTAAAGTCAAAAATGAACAAATGAGATATACCCTGCCCCCAATGACTAATCAAGAAGTGATGTATTTAATTTCTACCAAGGAAAATCTTTGTTGGGATATCAATAATAACTTTAAGTGTAGGAAAAAGTGAGATTTTTGAGACAGTGTTGGATAAGAAAGGCAGGAAAGATGTTCAGCTACAATACTATCAGTATCTAAGTCTTCTTTAATACTAACTCGGATAAGTGTACATATGTATAAGTTTGTGGGATTTTTTAATGAAAAATACCAAATATTTCAGGAAAGATTTCGGAAGGCATTATTTATGATACTTTTGTCTTTGTCTTGAAAAAGTCAATATAACTCTAAGTTATGCACTCCTATGGTAGTTTTCCAAACTGTCTTTTTTTTTTTTTTTTTTTTTCTCTCCCCAGTAATAAGCTTCTACTACATTGTTATAAAATAGTTCAGAATGCAATAGGCCTCTGTAGGTCATCCAGACTATTACCATAAGATGTAGTCAAATGCATATTTCCTTAATTCCTCCTGAGGAGTAAAACTTAACTTGGAATATATTTTGTGTTGAAAGGTAAAAAGATGAACTCATTTTTTGCTTTGTTCATTAATGAGGTCTATAACAGAATGAAATAATTGTTTACAATCTATGACATGACATAATGTGGCTTTTGAAGTTTTTATGTACTCTTCCCGGTACTTAAACACGAATGTATAGGGCACTGAAATGTAAACCACCAGAATATTTAAACTAAAATTGATCTAAGCTTTTTGCTAACATAAAATTCTTAAATTGTTTTAGTGCTAAATGATTGTTTGGGAAAAGAAAGGAGGCTCAAGAGAGCCAAAAGACTAGTACTTCCTACACTGAGATGTGTAAAAGGATAAGGATCAATCATTCACACAGATTTTAAAGAAGAAACAAATTCATGCAATTATGAGACAATGTTCAATAAGCACACTTAAGAAATAAGGAAAAGAAGATGATAGGCAAGATGGGAAGAATGGTAGTTAATTCCAGAAATGTGCTCTTCTTTTGGCAGTTATGAATAAAAGATTTGCCATATTTTGAGATGTTTAATATGTTTTTCACTAATGTTAGTATTGATTCAATCCACTGAAGAAAACATTATCGCATGGAAGTTGCTTCACAGTAGCTGCACAAGAGATAAGAGCAAATTTGAGCATGTTGGAGCAGATTATCTGTCAGGATTGTCCTATTGTCAGATTGGGAGATACCTAAAACATTGGGTTTCCTTCTCAGCAAAAATCTTGTATCTATTGCCATAAACAATATTGTAGAAGTGGATGTGCTCCCACTCCATCCTCATGTAAAAATGTTTCATACTTGTAAGTATTAGCGATGGAACTAAACTTACTTTTCTGCTTTAGTAAACACTGGGCAGTGAAGGAATCTCAAGATGGTTTAACTTGTTTGCAAACAAATAAAATGTTTGTATTTATTTTCTTTTATAACTATTGCTTCTATAAATCCTTTCTTTACATTTTCAGTGGCAAATTGAATGTTTCCCCACAGAGTTAAATAAAAAAACAACAAAACCAACATGAAACCAACTCTGATGTGTCAAAAACTGTAACAATGTTTAAATTTTGCTGAGTCTGTGTTTCAAAGTTTGCAACACTGTCAAGACCTCACAGTGAAAATGCACAAATAATAATAGCAATGACAATGACAATAACAGTAACAATAATTACAATAATAAAGAAAAAGAGTCTGTGTTAGCACAGCACAGGTTAACGAACACACTGTTTATAATCTGTCCTTTATATTTAGTCCACTGAGATGACACAGCTGCTTTCAAGTGTTGCTGTTTTCCAGAAAGGTCTGAAGTACCAAGAAATCATCTCTGCAGAAATCATCTCAGAGGGAAATTATGGAGATTTGCTGTAGGTCTGCAGTATTTAGCCTCTTAGAGATGGAAAGGAAAAGGACAAAGAGGGAGTTCACTTACTAACACAAGATAGAAAGTGAAAAAAATAGAAATGTGAATTTCAGAGTATCTAAGAGACCCAAGATTTCTGTTCCTTATAGCAACTACTTCTCACTATCTGAATAACAAAAAAAGCATTTTATTAGATACGACCAATTGTTTGTATTGCCATGTAACTCCAGAGCTTAAAAAAAAAAAAAAAAAAAAGAAAAGAATATAGAATACTTCTGCTTTTTATACTCAGTATATCTCAAAACCCCCACACTGATTAGTTATTACTGAGGGGGTTAGTAGACTTCTGAGGCAGAAATTTATTAAATCCATAACTATTACATCTATACTTTTATTATAATTATTGTCAATAATATTACTTAACTCTGTGAACACTGTCATTTTTACCATAAAAAAAGAGATGAGAGGCAGATAAATGCTTTCTCTTTTTGTTTGCTTTCACAGTGAATACTTAAGAGTATTGAGTGATTATGTCTCCCTACAGGTTTCTGCAGTTCTTTAAACCAGGTGTTTTGTAGGGCAAAGTAATTAAATAGAAAGATACCATGAGCTAGCTTTTTTTTTTTTTTCTTTTTTTTAATTTAAAATATCCTCACTGTAAAAAGCCATTTTTCAATTCAGGAATAGAAATACTAACTATTGTTAGTCCAGAGCTAATTGTTACAGGAAAAGAAAGATTATTAATGCAGTTAAAATTGTTTTATACACCCTTAGTTATTACCCCAGCTCCTGGTGTTATGCTCACACTTCCCTGCTCTTCTGGACCCTAAGGCTGGTGGCTTCATTCTCCTGTATGTGGGGAGGGAGGGGACAGAGTAACACTGAGCATCTGCAGTCCTTCACCAGGTGAAATACGCTAGTCATATCAACAGTTTCTTCTTTCTCAATCTATGATTCACTTGGGGTTATTATTCTGTTCTTTAATACACTTCTGCACCTTTGTTTTTCTGCATTGGCCTGCAGCTCCTTGTTAATCCAAATTAACAATTTGTAGTGCCTTTTACATATGTCAGATACTATGCCTTTGTTCTCTTTTTTACTCCTGAAACCAATTTTTACCAGCTCCAAGTCTGCACTTCCTTAACTGACCACGGGCGAATTGTTTACAGTTGTGTCCTGAGGTACATTTCTGATGTACGTATATTTGAAATCCATGCTTTGGTACCTGGTACACATTGCATGCTCCTTAAGGTTGAAGTAAAATCATATGTCTTAAAAAATCAACTTAGTCTCATGAGCATGACTTCTTCATTAACCAGAAAGCAGGTTTTAAAAATGCATGACTTAAACACTTCATGCTTTTTAAAAATTATAATTAGTTTCAGCTGAGTGTCCACAGTTATCACAGTAAAATAAACATTTGTTCACTTGTTGAAGAGAATCAAGATTTTGAAATTTTCAGACAATAAAGCACATAGTTACATTCTTAAACAATTTACACTAACACAGCAAATCTCAACTCTGCTGAAAACCCATTAAATCTTAGCTTACTATAAATACAGAAATGTGCATTAATACTCATTTTTAGTGGCTTTTGGAAGTAACTGTGAACCTTTCACAATAAGGGCCCCTGAGCATGACCTTATAAAGATTTCATTTCAATTATTTAACCTACAGATTATGAAAGTCAAGTAAAAAATTTCTTGGGTTCTCCCTCATTTGGTGTTCACTTATTTATAAGGTAAGCTTACATGTTGAAATGTTTGATATCTATACCGAAGGACTTAAAACATGTAAACAGGACTTTCTGTTGGTAGCTCACATTTTTCAGAAAAATTATAATGTTGAAATTCTAGCAAAAAGCCTCTCACTATTACTGCAGAGTAGGACACATGAATATTAGTTATGTATTATTTATTATAACTTACTTATTCTGTGCCTTTCAATTGATAAGCTTGTCATAAAGGAATGACATTTCTATTTTTAACTACCTTGAATAATATTTCCCAGCCTTTGCATTCTTCAATAGCTTTGTGAACTTCTTTCTTTCATTTCAAATAGATTCAGTCCGTGCATTATCCCTTCTGTTTCTACTCTCCTTTTCAACATTAAAAGCTTCAACATGAAGTTTGTTTGTTTGTTTTCTGTCAGAATCTTAATTTCTTGTGTTTGTATTCAATTAACTTTGATGTGCTTTTTGACTGCAGCATTTTCAAAATTCACACATATATTATTTATGCTATCTCACCAATGCTTTTGAGATGTCTTTTTATTTTTTAAGAGTAAACAATAGTTAATGTAAGTTAAATTGGGTTGGAAGGATCAGTTACAAGATGGAACTGAAAAGCTGATCTCACCTGGTTCAGAGAGAATACATAACTGCAAGAGAAGCAGACACAGATTTTTAGGCATGGACAGAAGTGCTAGCACTACTTTAAACAATATTTGTGAAGGATTTTTGGATGCCAGTAGCAATTTGGTCTGCCGAGATTACTTTAATTAGTCTTCTTGAGATCCATATGTTCTGCAACGCATGGTCTTTGTGCTCAGTAACACCTACTGAATAGGAGGTCCAAAGCACCAAGAACATGGTGATTTGCTGCATATGTTCCACTATGTAAATACTTTGTCTGGAGAAGGTCTAATGTGTCCTTCAAGCATCAGCTGCACTGGTTATGTCTACACTGCTATACCAAAGAGGGGCAGCTAGTATTCCCTTGCCCCACAGTCAACAGGCGTCACTGTGGATTTGGTGGTTTTTCTGCTATTTGTTTAGGGGTAGCTCATTTTATAACAGATTTGTTTTGGAGAGAGCTAGTGGGAGCAGTTAAAAAATGAGTGATAGAGTGAGCTTACAATTAGGCAACATGGATCATCAGGGAACATTGCTTGAGCTCATTCCCTCACACTTCTTTATTTATTCATGTATTCTACATGGGCACATGTATTTATTCATGTATTCTACATGGGCACAGGCACCTAAGTTTGTGCAATTGAGACTGTAGTTATAGGAATATGAAAGTCTTCTGTTGTGAACACTTGCTATATTGTTCTGTGTGACTTGTCGATATTTGTAGAGATTTTTTTCTCCTTCCCCTTTTGTCTAAGGCTTTGTCCATCTCTGGTATTACATTAACCTTGAAATGTTCCCATACAGTGATTAGTAACTAATCAGCCAGAGGAATATGAACAAAGCCTTTCTTTAAGTACTACAGGACTGCACTTCTGATCTGAAAAATTTGATTGTGACTAGTCATTTGTAATGGATAGTATCTTAAAAAATAATTTTAATGGAGATTTTGATATGTTTTAGTTTCGAGATGTATGGAGCAAACTTTCCTTAAGCAGATTTGAGTTACATATATGATACCTTCTTTTTCTCTTGCATTGTATGGACAAAGCATTAGATTTACTTTACTTCTGCTTCTGGTGCAAATACAGAGGCTTATACTGATAATCTGGATTGAGCCCTTTATGATGAACCTGGGTTAAAGCAGAGATTTATGAAATGTACACATCCTTTCCTCCGAATGAATTAGAAACTCAGAGCAGATCAAATTTTGTAAGTACGTAAAGATATTACATATCATCCCTGCTCAGAGACTATGTTACTGTCTTCTGTATAGAATTTTAAGAAGCACCTTTCTGAGAAAAAAGAAAAAGACAGAAATTTCATCTTCTGTGTATGCTTAAATTATAGTTTATTTGTCATCTCCTTCCCATGATTACAAAATCTAGTTGGGAATAGATGTATCTATCTGGTAACAGTGCAAGAAGCCTCAAAACTAGAATTATATTTATTTGGACAGTGTATGATAGGATCTGGTTAAACTTTTCCTGTTGTTCCCTCAGCACTTTGCTGTTGAGATCTACTGAATACACTGATCTTTTAGAGCTTCTGGTATGAGAACAACTAAGTAAGAGTACAGATCTCTTTCTAGTATTATGTGTCATCTTCTGAAGGATGGGAGAGCAGGAATCTTATCCTTAGTCTTTTCCAAAAAATGTCAGTGCATCTGTAAACTTATTGCTTCGTGGCATTTCAGGAAGCATATAACATAAAGTCATAAATGCTTGCACAGTTACAAAAAGGCTTTTGACCACAGTGATAACAGACCACTAGAAAAACTAACAAACAAAAGAAAACCCCATACACCCAAACTTTCCCAGAACAGTGCCATTTATTCTGGTTTAGTACTCCCTTGGAAATTCCTGGAAGGCCATTTGTTAATATGCCCCTTCGCTGCACTCTAGGCCACGCCACATATCCTCAGTTTCCTGCTATAAATATACTTCTCTGATAGACTGAAACACTGCCTTCCACTATTTTGGATATTTTCAATGGGGAAAACCTAATAAACTGCACCTTAGTGCCAGAAGGGCACTGTGTGGACTTCAGAAGAAAAGAAAGGACAAATACCACATAGTATTGACTTGACTGACCAGCTCTAGGGGAAATTATCCATAATTAGTATATAAACTGACCATAAAACTTTGCTTTAAGTTCATGGATCAATCTCTCATCCTATTTTGTTTAACAGTGGAGTATTACCCCTATCTACAGTTTCCATTAGCTGCACATAGCTGGTAACTCCGTGACTGTTGCACCGCAGCCCAACGCTGCCTGTTTCCTGAGACACCCTGTCTCTTTGGTTATGAGCTATTGTGTTATTTAAGATCCTGCACTGTTGGTCCTGCACCAACATCACGTAAGAATTTTAGCCTCAGGTGGCAGATAAAAACATAGAAAGCAAATACCAGACTTGCACTCAAAATAGGGTTTAGCATTATGACCCAATTAGGTCCACTTCATCAGCACAAAATGATGCAGAATGTGAAGTAGTTGTCTCAATGGAACTTAAATATTTACATCTCAGAGTCCAGAATTTTGTGATCAAAAGGATTTAAATAGCAGTTAGACCATCTAATGGTCTCTACATGTGAGTTAGGCATCTAACATAACTGCAGTTGTGTACCATCACAATCATTAAATATAAAATATATTAAAAAACTCTTCAAAGTAATGTTTGGAGAGGCAATATATAAACAATATAAAGATAATATATTTATATTTTATTTCCCAATTTAAAGTGTTAGTATGGGATATGTTCCTATATCACTGAAATAAAGTTAAATCAATTTAACTTTCATGCCACTATTAGTTAGCTAGTGGATAAAAAACAAAAATATAAATTATTTACTACATATTTTAGTTTCTAGCTTATGTTGGTGAAAAAGGAATAAAATGTTTACTGTCATTACAATGCTTGTTTTCAAATCAGTGTAAGTAAGTTTATTACATAATACACATTTCCTAAAAACCCCTATGCTTAAAATGTAATCAATATAAGCTTAAAGAGTAATTAAGAATATTAATTCTGAAATATTTGTTTATAAACAGGCAAATTCTAGGATATTCAAATTACTCCAGTTGTTACATTAATGAAAATTTAAAAATTAACATTTCAATTTTTTAGAGAAATTGAGGAACCAAAACATTAATCTGATTATACAGAATACTGTAGAAATGTTTGCTATTCCTCTTACTGTTAGGCTTTATATTTCTAACAAATGTTTCCCTTTACCCAAGTTTTTCTCTACACTTACATACTGGGAGAGGAGTGGTTCATCAGAGAAGAAGGAAATAAGCAGACAGTAAAGTGAAGGTCTATGCCAGACCTGTACCCCCACTTTGGACACTGTAGAGGAATCCTCTTAATGAGCCAGCATTGTTAGCTCCTGGTTGACAGAAAGCAGGTTTAATGGGCTGATGTGCTGGGAATGTACATGGCTATGCAAATGCCACCTATCACACAGCACTGCAGGAAAGCACGAAGTATCTTGTGGATCCAGGGCAAGAACTGATCTCTCCCATCACCATTCCCTGCTTTATTACTATTTCCTGAACCAAAGGGAGAATCAAGGGCAAACTGATAGGAATCAAAACTCTCTCATCTGCTCTGGCCTGGTCCCAGGGCAAAGTTATACCTTTACAATGGCTGTATATTCTTACACTGCAAGTTCACCTAGTTGAGGAATTCGTAAAGACACATGACAGGAAAACCTATAAAAAACCTGAAACACATAGTGCTATGCCCACAGACTTTCTGTGCCAGGATGGACAACCATGGTAAGCTTATCTGGCATAGTCTCTGTTTTTTTCTGGATAAAATGTTAAAATGAGGATCTTAGTAAACTGAAAAATTGAAAAGGAGTTTAGAACAGGTATAAATCTTCCTTAATATCTACTATAATGTACCATGTGTCTGACTAAATATATATTATACTAAACTGAAGCAGTTTATGAAATCCCCAGATCAATAAATGTCAAAATAAAAATGGTTTTATGTGTAGCTATAGAAGGATTGCTAGCAGATATAGAAAAAAAACCACAACACACACACACCCCCACACAAAAGAAGATGGAGAGGTTTGAACAGAATGCAAGGAAGTTTGAGGTCTTTATCAAATAAGGTAGATGAAATACTGGGAATTTTATTGTTGAATACAGTCAGTGATGGAAAGGGAAAAAAAAAAAAATTACCCCTCTTTCTTCCTTTTCTCCTATAAATTATTAAAATGACCCTGGGTTTTTACAGTAAAATATAAGAAGTAAGCAGCTGTCCATTGAAAAACAAACAAACAAACAAACAAAAACTTTTACTGGGGAGACCATGATAGGGGTTTTTTCAGTGAAAAAGCTCTGTACTTATGTTTTACTGTGAGCAAAGTGAACCATCAATCCTTAACTTCTTTAGGTTTTCGGCAGGTAATGGGTTATACTCTTCCATAATAGGGATTAGGTAATGAAAAAATATTGGAATAAACTAATTGATGGACCTTCAGTGTATTGCTATTTTTGCCACCCACCATGTTATTCTCTTATTTTGTTGTAACACAAGCTTTTAAGTATGCTAGACAATTTTCACCATATCGTATGCATATACTTTGTATCACTGTAAGTTTTACTATTTATTATCCATCATTATATTTTAAGAAGTTCAGGATACTGATATATTGTTTATTTAATGCCACACCTCTCCTGTAATATAAAATGTTATATAATAAAATCCATAGGAAAAGTCATTATGAAGCAAACACTTCTATGGTATGACTAAATCTTACAAAGACTGGTCTGCATTGAGAGAGTTTAAGTAGACAAACATGACAAAGAGTTCTTCCTTTCATACGGGAAGACTGAATGTCAACATTTTTGTTCCCCATATTCCAGAATCATTATGCAAACATAATCCATCATTCACAACAACCTGCATGACATACAGGCTTCACAGATCAGGGTAACAGGAAGCTCCTATGACAGATTAATTTTGTTTCATTTTCTAAAAGCTGTGCCTAGTCTTTGGGTGTATGTGCAGCAATTACAAAACAGCGCAGCTGCAAACCTAATCAAATTGAAAAGAAAATTCTCCAAGTGGAAAAAAAGAATCTCAAAGAGCCTTCTAGGCAAGTGAATAAATGCACTTGCTTTAATGATTTCTGTTATTTTATTGAGAAAAAAAAATCGCCATAAGTAAAAGTTCACTTGCTTCATACATTCCTATTAGAATTAAAAAGCTGAATTTTAAAGGCTGCAAGCAAGAAAGGTAATATTTTCTTTAAAGTATTCTTGTTATTTGAGATATATTAAATCATTGATTTAATGTGTATAAGACCCAACTTTTAATGGTGTGAAGGCTCATACATATGCAGATAGAAGAAATTTGAAAATTGTGTATGTTTTTTGTTTACTGTATTTCTTTATGGATATATTTATTATTTAGGTAGCTAAATTGTTTTTAAATTTGACATCTGGAATGCTCTAATCTATTGCCTTTCAAAGAGTCATAATTACCCAATGGCCAGATTAGTAAAAGACATAGGATCTTTCAGTTTAGGCTGTGCATCCTCAAATGTTTTATTATGGAAAAATGTAACGGCAGATAGCACGAAAACCAACTTCAGCCTAAGCAAGCTAACCTCCTTCTACAAGTGAAAAACACTGCCTCCTTGGATCATTCATGTCAGGTAATTTATCATCCTGACCAACTGACTTCTAGACAAGCATGTCCTTATAAACAGTATGGTTAGTCAGAGATTAATCTCCAAAGAATCCCTTATGAAGTCTTACTAATATGTTCGTTTTCCCCTCGCACGCACACATACTCCTCTTTAAGAGCCCCATAATAATGATCTAAAAGAAGTTGCTACATAAGGAAGTTTTATTGACAAGTGTAAATATTCCAGATAGGAATTTCTTGAAGACAACCTCCCTCTCTTATAACTTAAGTCAGATCAGGGAATCTAAGCAGAGGAATAGTTACTGCTGGATTCACACTGGAATTAGCTAAAAGAAAGGTGTCAAGATGCTCATGCTTGGGCAAACCCAGGCATGGTCAGCAGTGGAATTGTCGCAACAGCTAGGGAACCTCTAATTCAACAGGGAAAGATGTAGGAAGTCTAAGTATTTCCAGGATTAGCTGGCAGCTACCCAAGGGAATTTTTTTTCTGTTTGCTTAGAATTGCAGTATTATTATGAACAGCTGTTCAGGCAATGATGTTCTAATTTTCTGTACTCAGTTTCACTGTGCTTGTTTTAAGAGTAATATTCGCCAGCCATTTTTTCCCCTCTGAATTTATTATAAATCAACATTGCAAAAAAACTATTGGGAAACATCACCATTTATTAATTAGACATACAGTATCACACCAGAAATAAAGAGTTTTTAAAGAAAAATTAAAACTGAAATTAGAATCATTGCCACATGGGAATTGTATGAACTTTTGATTGCTTGCTACTGCAATGGAACTACCAATATCACCTAAGGCTCAGCATGCACAATATTCAAAGGACTAAGAAAGCAGAAAAGATTATGTAGGTTAACATCATATGATCTGGATTCATTTTTTCAGTGTTTTGGGGTGGATTTTTTTAATTTTTAATAGGAACTCAAAAACTCTAGAATGAGTGCATTAAAAAAAAGCATCTGAGAAAGTTATAAAGAAACTTAAGTTGAAGGAAATTTTTGTTTGTATCAACAAATAAGAAGAAATAAATGGTTTTGAAAGGAATGCATGCAGTCTAAAGATCCAAGCTTTTGTAGAATGCTGGTACAAGAAAACAAGTATTCTAAATGAAAAGGGTAAAAGAAGGTAACTGAGGTAAATTAAAGATTTTGACAGTAATCTACATAAAGACAATATTTCACTGTGAATTTTAGGCCACAACAGACCAGCAGAATTCATTATGTTGAATTTCAGTATAACAGAACCAATGGTTTTAGCTGTTTTTCACCCACAAAGATTTTAAAATAATATTTATTAATATAACCCAACTGACTGATGAGAAGCTCTGAAAGCATCAAGTACAAGTCAAGAATTTCTGTGCTAGGGAAGATTTTTCCCACTCCAGTTTTAATGTACATTCATTTGACATTTTTGTAACAGAATGGGATCAAAGATCTGTTATTGTGATATGACAGATGTGTGAAAACACAAGAAAGAACTTAAAGCACATAGGAGGCCCACAAACTAAAACAAAACAAACTCAAAACATTTCCACTTCCACGTATTGATGTTCACAGAATCATAGAATAGCCCAAGTTGGAAGGGACCTCAAAAGATCAACTGGTCTAACCTTTCATGGCAAAGGGAGCCTAGATGAAATTATCTAGCTCCCTGTCCAGTCATGTCTTGAAAACCTCAAGCCTCCACCATATTCCTGGGGAGGTTTTTCCAGTGACTGATTGTTTTCAGTTGATGTTGCTCCTTAATTGCCATTATAATTCATAGATTGCCTATAGTTACTGAAGCAGCAGCAATCACCCTACCCATAAACTTCATTCTATTTCATAGCAATATTTATGTCAGCAGCTACAAACACTTGGCATCAGTATGTTTAGCTGGCAGGTAAGACCATAGTATCTCCTACAATGCCTTCTTTATGAGGAGAAAAATTATTCCTTTGTATATGAAAAATCCAACATCTTCGTTATTTTTTTTGCAACAGCCACAAAAATCTGAGGCTAATATTATACCTAGACTATACATTTTCTTTCCAAAACACATTTGTCAGCTTCAGCTGCTCAGTTGCAGAAAAAAAAATAGCCATAGAAATTAACTCTACTAATTATCTGATAGAGAAATGATAACTCTAATTGCAGCTCTGTGTATTCTCAGACTTTTCAGAATTTGCCTTAAAAATTATATCTACTTTTTGGAAGATGTACTAAAATCCAATTTCCACTCAAGAAAATATGTTTGTTGGGAGCAAAAGTGGCTCAACTCAATGTTTCTTCCCTGAATGAGCCTGAACAGTAGGATCTTTCTGTTATTTTTGCATGGTATCTGTTAGAATGGGTTTATGACCAAGAGCAATTTCTAAATATGGGAACAATATAAATGGTGGAGATAAGAAATACTGATACCTGTGACACAAGAAATTTAATCAGCTGATTAATAACTTCAATACTGTGTTTTCAATGTCTCTCTTCAACTGAAACCCCACTTATTTTACTCCTACAAAGCTACATAGCTATATACATTTGCTCTGACATGTGATGTCTACTTATTTTACTCATTAAAACACATTAAAATAATTAAATTAATTCTTTTGGATGTGTATTTGAAACATTATCTAAATATTATTATCCTTTTCTTAATAAAATGTATGACAGTTAACTTGATCTTCCCAAAAGTATGATATAGTACATGTAGTTTAATGAACCTTACTGGAAAAAGCTCTGCTGTTCAGTGAATATTTGCTGCCATCTGCAGACAAAATGCAAAAAATGCTTTTCTAGAAATAAAATGTCAAACATTTAATATTCATTTTTTTTTTCCCCCCAGGAAAACTTATTTGTTATGATTAAATAATTTTTAACTAAAAGATTCAAGTGGCTACAACTATCAGCTAGAACAAACTCCTGAAAAATCTGTTAAGGATTTAATATGCATTTTGTTTTTCTGTTGGAATTTTTTAAAGTAAATATTGCATAGTTTCTTATAGCTTTTCATTTGATTGTTTTTAATAATTGTTTTTAATAAATGTTTTTTAACACAATAAAATTTTATTTTAAAAGGTTTCTCTAACAAAAACTAGTGACCTCTGAAGTGTGAACTTCAAATTTGTCTGGACCAAAATTTTTACACTCCAGCTAGCAAATTTTAGTAATATAGCTTTCTCACAGTTTCCCACAGAAAAAAAAAAAAAACAAAAACCCAAACAAAAACCCAGTCTATCTTTATACAGTTTTCATGGGCAAGGACTATTGATTTTTTTTTCTCTTCTACAGCTCTCAGCTTCAGAGAGCTGATCTCAGCTAATCTGTTCATATCCTATTTTTTATTCATTAAGAAGTTATTAGCTGTTGTGCCCTTTATCCCAAACTCTTCTTAAAAAGAAATTATTATTTATAATGTACCTACAGATTTTTCCCTTGTAGAAAATGAGATGGAATTTTATACAATTTTTATTCATACTACTTCAGCTAACAAATAGAAGTTCATAGAAAATAGGTAATATTGTAAGGGGGCTGATTTGGAACAACACTGAGCACAGGATCTATAGACAAACATTATGGAGGGACATAAATATAGGTAAATGATTGACTGTAACATCAATGTAGTTCCATTAAAACATGTTTGCATAATTCTACAAAGCAATATTTTTTTTCTGGGCTGTTCTGAAAAGCTCAGAACTTTGCAGAAGTATGTCACTGTAGATCATCCCAGCAGGGATAGGATTAAAGAAGACAACTTCTTAATAGTTTCACTCACTTTTTTGTTTGTAAATGACTGGTGAGGCATTCAGTTTTGTCAAAGAAAACCCAAATAGCATCAGGCAAATATTTAATGAAAATATATATCAAACAAACTTCTTATTGTCATTGTTACAGAATTTCATAGATTATTTCATATTTTCTTCAATATAATTTCCACATAATATGCAGCCTACTTCAATTTCAGTAATAACCATTATTTGTAAAGGCAAGTTTTTAGCTCATATTGATTAAAATTCTCCATTTTATATAGATTCTACTCTGTACCTTTCACAATAATAAATGTTTTCTAGCAATACGATAAATCATGTAGGTCATATTTATCATATATGTTACTTTATTCCTTTTTTTCTTCTGTTTTCCAATGAGGGAATGAGATCTAGTGTTTTATTTCTATCAGACAATCATAGAATAGTTTGGTTTGGAAGGAACCTTTAAAGATCATCTAGTCCCATTTCCCTGCCATGGGCAGGGATATCTTCCGCTAGATCAGGTTGCTCAAAGCCCCATCCAACCTGACCTTGAACACCTCCAGTGATGGGGCATCCACAACTTCTCTGGGCAACCAGATCAGTGTCTCACGACCCTGATCATAAAAAAATACTTCCTTATGTGTCCCCCTTATAGTCCTCTTTAAGTATTGAAAGGCTACAGTAAGGTCTCCAAAGTGAGGGTGGAGATGGAAGGAAGGCCGTGCTTTTTCTATTTCAGTGCACAGGATTTTATGAATTTATGTTGAAGAACAGAGTCAGAATTTTGAAGGAATAATGAGGTTTGATATGATTATGATGTGTTTTTCTTTCTCACAGTGATGAATAGCTTTTTCTCCTGGACAGGGAAGTGAAACTACTTAATTCCATCCATATTATTACTTGGGGAGTCTTAATATACTCAACTGTGTTGTTTGTAGGCTTGCAAAATTATAAAGCTTATGCAGTAGCAATTGCAGTATCCACTAAGAGAATAAGACTTGGATTCAAAGCAGAACCAGACAGAATTAATCTTATGGGAATTTCTGATGGTTTATTTTACTGGCATTTAAGTCTAGGTTTTTGGCTCAAATACTGTATCTGTTATGATTGGGCTATTAGATATCTTGCATTCATATTGTTTTCAGTCTTTCCTGTTCTTAATTTCTAAAATTTGATGAGATAGGTTCTTTTTATGCATGCATCAAACCTTTTTTTCCAAGTTTATTCATAATACATAATAATCTATTTCTGAATATTTTTGGTTTGTCCTGACATTTTATGATATTTTGTACTTATTGTTACAAGCCTTCAGAATAACTATAAATGAACTTCAGCTAATGAAAATCTAAAGTATGATAATATCTGTGTATTACCAGCTTAACAATGGAACAGAGCTTTTGTCTTGTCCTGAAGAGTTTACAGTCACATTTGATTCAAGGTAAGTAAAAATGGCAAATAATAGCTGTGGAAATAATTTTATTAGATAAAGTCAGCTGCTATAGAGCTGAGGGTTCCAAGTAATTTTTATAAAATATGTAAAAAATTTTCACAAAATAATTATAGAATAAAATAATTTATACTGACTGCTGCTGAACTGTTTACCTATGGTGGTACCAAGAAAATTGGGAAGTCAGGGCAGCATTTGAATTAGAAACTAGTGAATAAATCCATATGGAAAAGTTGTTCCATAAAGGAGGGTGTTTAGAAAAGAAATAAGCAAATAAATGTCTTTTGCCTTTTTTTTTTCCTTGGAGCTAGACCTTCATCTGAAAAGTCATTGTATGATGCCACTGACCATTCATTCATTGGACAAGGATTTGTTTCTTGGTATTCAGAGGCTGAAGAAGTCTTAAGACTGAATTACATTTAGAGGTAGTTTTTTCCCTATATGTAAAAATAGTAACTATAATGGGAGACTTTCTAAGTCTGAGATAGCATCTAGAACATTTCTAATGACAGGGACACTTGTACAGTGAAAAATTTGCTCTTCATTTTTTATTAGCAATATTATCATATACATGACTTAAGAATTAGGAAAAAAAACCAAGTATATTAAGGACAAAAATGTCAGGAAGAGAAAAACTTGGATTTAAAATGTGATGTTTTGTTTTGTATTGTGTTGTGATTAGGAAATCTTGGATAGATTCAACAGACCTCCTAAGCAGTAGCATAATTAACGTGATATCTAATTTGGTATTGTGTTTCCCTCTATAGCCTCCAAATGCTTTAAAGGAAAAAAAAAAATAAAGTCTTCCTTATTAATCAGAATGAAAGGATATGCACTCAGCCGAGCACTTTTCCCCCATAAAACCTACTTGTTGTCCATTAGCAGCTCGTGGTTGCCACAGAAGTCCCTGTGAAGGCTGTGAGTGCTGATGGGCTCTGCAGACCACCCACCCCAGGGTTTCGCTCTGGTGCTCCCAGGCCAGCACTGGTATGGCAAGAATGGGTGACCTGGGGAAGAGCAGGGTGAGAGATAGCTGGAAGAAGACTCACCAGGGCCTTCCCTTTCTGCTTGAAAGCTGCATTTGAGCTCAAGCACTCCTACCTGGTCTCTGCCTGAGCTGCAAGCCAAGCGTGCTGGGCCTGGTCGTCTGCTTTGTTGATGCCAGCCTTGACTTCCCAGCTTGGCCTCAGGCCTGCCTGGTCACTGTGGACTTACCTGGACATCAGTGGGCTCCCAGCTGACCCCAGTCATCATCCCCATCCCAGCCCTGCTCTCCTGGCCAGGTACCATGGGACTGCATCCCTTGGCAAGTTGCTGCCCTGCCCTCACCCTCAGCACCTGTCTCCCTGCCTTTGAGAGCTCCTCAATGTCACTGTTCCCTTACAGAGGCATAGGGGAAGGATAAGAAGTAACAGACACAAGTTAGAAAAACAGGAAGTTTGAATAGAGATTAGAACAACCTCTTCCCCGTGAGGGAGGTCAAACACAGGAAGAGGTTGCCCAGAAAGGCTGTCGAGTCTCCATCCCTGGAGGTCATCACGTCTCAGCTTGACATGGCCTAAAGAATCCTTCTTTATTTGGCCCTGCTTTGAACAGCAGGCTGTTCCAGATGATCTCCAGAGGTCCTTTCAAACCTATCCTGTGATTACTGAAACTGTTTGTGGCAAATTCCTGCTTCTCAAGTAACCAACTGAAAATCTCATTCTCTGTTTGTACGCTAACATTTTTTCCCTCAGGAGGTAACATCCAACTATAACAGCAATATCTAGTAACCTCTTGGTTCTAACCAACTGTGGATGAACAACTGAAATTTCAATTCCAAGACTACAAACTTCAGATGCAGTGCACCAGATTTAGTCCTTTCAGTTAATGTGGAAGGCTAAACTCTATTTTATTTTTTGGTTAATCCTTTCCAGTTAAAGAATTATTGTGTAAATTTATCTATTGTAATTAATGCCTTAAATCTTTATAATACCATGACATACCATTTGACGGAAAAATATGAAGGATGTTTTTATAGTTTATGTCAGAAAATCCAGACTCCCAAAATTCTATTCAAAAGGCAGGGGGTGATTATTTTAAGTGTAACAGTTTCCTTAATATATGCATATTTCTGAACTACAGAGCTCTGTACTATATTCACTTTTGTATCAGTATATATGCTGAAATGAATCTTTGCAACCAATATACTTACATGAGCTTCTGGCATCTCTGTGGTCTCTCAGGATTTTACTATGCCACTATGAGGCATTATGTGCCTTATGGAAAAAGATAAATGGAATTTCATCATATTTGTTGCCAAAATACACATACAGATTGCACTGACTGTGTCTAGTAGTCATCTGTCCAAGATTAAGGGGCTTCAGTGTTTCGAAGATGACAAAGCTAGCTGTATGGAACAGAGACATACTCTCTCTATGCTTTTTCAATAAGAATTTTACTTTTCCTTTTTTTAATAAACCTTTTTTACAATAAAATGTTAAAGCATCCTGAGAAAATAGTCTAATCCTAAGGTCTTGTTGATTAATGTTTTTTTAAAATCAATATTAAAATCTCATGAATCAGAAGGATACGTATTACAGGTATTTTTGACTGTTGGATTGTATAACAGTAAGAATAAACGGCTGAAAAGAGGTCATTATTCCAAACTCAGTCTTCTTATTTTAGCATAATTTTAAGGCAATTCTGTTTTCTGTTAAGCTGATGCAAATAAAAAATAACTCCTCTGAAGCCAGTAAACTTATTCTTCATAAACCTGGCATGCAGTTAAGAGTTTCAGGTCATGTCTTTAAGTGGATTGCATATCTAAATAATTACAGCCCATTTACTTTGAAAAGTCCTCTGGTCACAGAGTGCTGTTTGGAACTAGAGTTGAGAAAATACAAAGGAGACTAATACTTCCTTATTTAATCCTTCTACCATCCCCCTTCCTTCCCCCTCCTCCCTTAAATTAAAAAAAAAAAAAAAGGGCAAAAAGGGTTTGCCAGACTCTGGTTATTGCACAAAAATCTTTCTGATTGTTTTAAAATCCTGCATTTCTGTTCAGCACAGCTTAATTATTCAGTCAGGTGTTGATCTCTCAGAAGCATGAGGTGTTAATTATTATGCCAAAATTTATTTTTAAAGCTGAAATTCTGTTTGGGTGTGCAGCTCATTTCTTTCAATTAATTCAGCTGCAGTGTGTGTCTTACTTTCTGTCATCTGCATTACAATAGCGGTGACTTCCTAGCCTCCGTGGGCACCTAGCCAGGGAGACAAAGTAACCCCAGTGTCTCCCTACGCTTTCACTGCCACTTCAATGGACTATTGCTGTCAGCAGTAAAAGTACAATAAATTGAGGCTCTTTCTTCAGTAGAAATCCTATGATAGAATTAAGGAGTACTTTAATATTTTACAAGAGACTGAGACCATCTGTTAAGATCCAGCTGGATGGCTTTTGGTCTAATAGAGTGGAAATGCATCTTGTGACTATCTATTCAGGTGGTTTCTTCAGCTGTCTTTCCCATTGTTAATCTTTCAGTAATCACATTCTGTGTCACTGAGCGGCCAGAGCAATTTCCGCTCTCAGGTCAAACCTTAAGGGTTATGCTTTTAATTTATTTAATTAATTACCGACTTGCTCAGTTAAAGTAAAGTCCTGTTAAGCCTTACCCAGGGGAAAGGAAAAGAGGAGGAATATGGGAATGGAGAAGGCATTTCTGTTTAAAAAGGGCAAATTTAGGACTCAGATGCCATACAGCTAAGTAAAGAGCAACAGAAAGGTTAGCAGACATTGGAAGTTAATCTTCCCAGGATATTTTGTGATGCTGTGTATTCTGCCACTGCCAAAAGACGGACTGTCTATTCACTAAGCTGCAAAAGAGGTATTTTGCAGTATCCATCAGTCTTGGATACAGGCTTCATAAGGATGTAAAGTTGGAAGAGACAATAATGATCATGTATATAAAGAAAGTCAGTACAAAGCAGAGCTTCACTTGGTCATTAATTCCCTGAGTCAACTTATGAGAAGATAAATGCCCACCAGATTAGCAACTCTACTTACATGAAGGTGGACAGGTATTTCATCCCACATTTTTATTTTACAAATCAGAAGCATTGCCAAAGATGGTATGAAATGTCTCTTCCAACTTTACATCCAGTGACTTTTAATCCTCTTTTCACTTTAAAATATCCCAGCAACTGTAGTGGTATGCCTTCAGTGGGGTCTGTAAAACAAAACACATGCTTAAATCCTATGATAGTTTTAGATTTACAAAAAAAAAAAAAAAAAAAAAAAAGAAAAGAAAATATATAAGTAAGAAAATCTGAACACATATTTTTGGCTTTTTTTCTGTACAAATTTGGTTTGAAGTATCTTGCAGTAATTTACTCATTAGTATTGTATCAGTCGGTAAGACACATGGTAGTCCAGTAAAATGGGTAGGCAATAGCATGTTTGTCCCACCCAAAAGCACAACCACTATTTACTGTAGAATATGATAGACTTCAGAGGAACATTTAGGAAGATTAACTTAAAGCATTCTTTCTAGCACTCTAACTTTAGATTGGCAAAGTCTGGGCTATTTCATTTCTTGAGAGTCATTCTGCCAAAGGCCAAAACCCAACTGTAAAGATGCATGGTTCTCTAAGATCCATCAAAAGGGTTTTCAGTCCTGGACTAAATGCTTAATATTTCATCTGCCAACAATTGCAGGATAATTACTTTGATTCTTTCATTGGTCTGTGTTCCTGCATTCACTCCTTCTGTGATTGATGGGGACTATGAAGATTCACAACTTAACCTCAGTGAGCAAGCTTTGCAACTGTATGTACGATGGATGTACTCTGTATCTGTATTCCAAGAAAGGGACTAATGTACTTCAAAGACTTCTGTAATTTCCAGAAACAAGTTGTGCTTCATATGAATTCTGTAAGACATTTCTCATCACTCACCAATTTTCTGTCCTTGATCACAACATTATTGGGTCATAAAGGTAGAAATGCTGGAATAAATCCAATTTTGCTTATGTCTGTTAATGTATTTTCTCACTTTATGGTTTACTCAGAGGAAACAGTCTGCAATAGAGTTAATAGCCTGGTTGCTAAATTCTATTTTGTCTACAGCCTACAGTAGTATTATTTTTTAAAAAATGAGCACTTGTCCTGGTTTCAGCTGGGATAGAGTTAATTTTCTTCTTAGTAGCTGGTATAGTGCTGTGTTTTGGATTTAGTATGAGAATAATGTTGATAACACACTGATGTTTTAGTTGTTGCTAAGTAGTGGTTACACCAGTCAAGGACTTTTCAGCTTCCCATGCTCTGCATGGCGTACAAGAAGCTGGGAGGGGGCACAGCCAGGGGGCCTGACCCACATTGGCCACAGGGCTATTCCACACCATATGACGTCATGCTCAGTATATAACTGGGGCGAGTTGGCCGGGGGGGAAGGGATTGCTGCTCGGGAACAGGCTGGGCATCAGTCAGGGGGTGGTGAGCAATTGTGTCGTATATCACTTGCTTGGTACATTATTATTGTATTATATTATTATTATTATTATTATTATTATTATTATTATTATTATTACTACCACTACTACTATCATTCTATTTTATTTTACTTCAATTATTAAACTGTTCTTATCTCAACCCAGGAGTTGTCTGACTTTCACCCTTCCAATTCTCTCCCCCACCCCATTGGGGGGGAGTGAGTGAGCGGCTGTGTGGTTCATAGTTGCTGGCTGGGGTTAAACCACGACAGTCCTTTTTGGCGCCCAACGTGGGGCTCGAGGGTTTGAGATAATAACAGATTAATCAGAGTGTATTAAGGAATTTGTATCTGTTAACAGTTGCTGGTCATAATATTGATTCATCTGCTCTCGGTATTAGTCTACCTGATCTGCACCATGCTCTTGCTTTTGCAGTACATGTTAAAGATTGGTGTTGGGTGTTGCAGTTTTCTGTGCTCTGCCGTGATTAGTGATGTTTTGCCTGGGAGATTTGTTATTAAAACACTGACCTTGAGCGCTATCTGGTATTTGGGTTCTGTACTGAAGCCATTACTGTACTTCGGGTACCACCTCATGGAGACAATTAGCAATTATACTTCTTCCTCTGAGAGGCTTTTTATGGAGGAAATACAGAATAGCACCTTCACTGCCGCCTTCTATAATGTTTCCTCCTTCATTACAACAACTTTTTGTATCTTGAACATCCTTGGGTAGTTAAGATACATTTATTGGTATTTCTTGGGTATATTGTTTCGGTTTTGTCTAGAGTTAATATGCATTTTAAGAATATCATCCAGAGATCTGCCCCAAGGCTGGATAATTATGAGTGGCAGGGTGTGTGGGAGAGTATGGGCAAATGCCTAGGACGGTGGGCCCCTCCAGTGTTTTGGAGTTTCACCCCTGAACAAGTGCAGAATCCTGAAAAATTAGTAGAACATTTGGAAAAAGTATGCTGTCATCCTGACAATTCTAGGGAGACACAAATCACTGCAATGTGCTGGGGCCTGGCCCATGCCTACCGAGCCGTATTAAACACTATTCAGAACCCTCAAGGGGAAGAGAAGGTCTCTGGATCTGACAACAAAACGACTGGCGTTGCAGCTATGCCAGCCCCGGCAACAGATACTACTGATACGCCAGCCCCTGTAACAGGTGCTGTGGCTACACCAGAGAACCAACCCGTGCCAGTATCAGTTGCCCCTATACAGAAGAAAAAATACACAAGAAAATCAACTCGTTTAGTAAGGGCTGATGATGAACCAGGGCCATCACAAGAACAGGAGGAGGAAGAGGCAGAACCCACAAATGAGATGGTAACAACCCGATCTCTGTCCCTGAGTGAGCTGCGAGATATGCGAAAAGATTTTAGTCGTCATCCAGGTGAGCACATCATCACTTGGCTGCTCCGATGCTGGGATAATGGGGCTAGTAGCCTGGAATTAGAGAGTAAGGAAGCCAAGCAGCTGGGATCCATTTCTAGGGAAGGGGGCATTGACAAAGCGATTGGAAAAGGGGCAAAAGTCCTCAGCCTCTGGAGGCGACTTCTGGCAGCTGTGAAGGAAAGGTATCCTTTCAAGGAAGATTTTTTATGTCAGCCAGGCAAGTGGACCACCATGGAGAGAGGTATCCAGTACCTGAGGGAATTAGCCGTGCTGGAGGTGATGCATAATGACTTGAACAATGAGCAGTTATCCAAAGATCCAGATGAAGTCCAGTGCACACGACCCATGTGGCGGAAGTTCGTGCGGAGTGCACCGTCATCATATGCAAACTCTTTGGCAACAATGACGTGGAAAGATGAAGAGGGACCAACGGTGGATGAATTGGCTGGCCAACTTCGACAATACGAAGAAAGTCTCTCTGCCTCCCTACGGGCCTGCGTCGCGGCTGTGGAGAAACTGCCTGATGTGCTAGCTGAGAAATTATCCCGGGAGTTCCAGCGATTCAAAGAGGACATGTCCTACTCCTCACCTGTACGGACCAGTATCTCAGCCATCAGGAGTAAGCATCCCTCTCTTCAAGAGAGAAGATATAGTGAATACACACCACGGGCCACCCTGTGGTTTTATCTGCGTGACCATGGAGAGGACATGAGGAAGTGGGATGGAAAATCTACCTCGACCCTAGAGGCACGAGTACGTGAGTTGCAAGGAAAAACAATTACAAAAGGTGGTTCTTCCAGGAAAATTGCTGCTCCAGTTTCCAGTGAGCAGTTCCCTAGACAGGATAAAAGGGCTGATTTTGCTTCCGATCTCAATAAAGGGGTTTTTGATTCGCATTTACAAGAAGTGAGTAACGAATGCTATGACCGGGACTAGAGGGGCCCTGCCTCCAGCCAGGTGGAGGAAAGGGACAACCGGGTGTACTGGACTGTGTGGATTCGATGGCCTGGCACATCAGACCCACAGGAGTATAAGGCTTTAGTAGACACCGGTGCACAGTGTACCCTAATGCCATCAAGCTATGAAGGGGCAGAACCCATCTGTATTTCTGGAGTGACAGGGGGATCCCAACAGCTGACTGTATTGGAGGCTGAAGTAAGCTTAACCGGGAAGGAGTGGCAGAAGCATCCCATTGTGACTGGCCCAGAGGCTCCATGCATCCTTGGCATAGATTACCTCAGGAGAGGGTATTTCAAGGACCCAAAAGGGTACCGGTGGGCTTTTGGTATAGCTGCCTTGGAGACGGAAGAAATTAAACAGCTGTCTACCCTGCCTGGTCTCTCGAAGGACCCCTCTGTTGTGGGGTTGCTGAGGGTCAAAGAACAACAGGTGCCAATCGCTACCACAACAGTGCACCGGCGGCAATATCGCACCAACAGAGACTCCCTGATTCCCATCCATAAGCTGATTCGTCAACTGGAGAGCCAAGGAGTGATCAGCAAGACTCGCTCACCCTTTAACAGTCCCATATGGCCAGTGCGAAAGTCTAATGGAGAGTGGAGACTAACAGTAGACTATCGGGGCCTGAATGAAGTCACGCCGCCACTGAGCGCTGCTGTGCCAGACATGCTAGAACTTCAATATGAACTGGAGTCAAAGGCAGCCAAATGGTATGCCACAATTGACATCGCTAATGCATTTTTCTCAATTCCTTTGGCGGCAGAGTGCAGGCCACAATTTGCTTTCACTTGGAGGGGGGTCCAGTACACCTGGAATCGACTGCCCCAGGGGTGGAAACACAGCCCCACCATTTGCCATGGACTGATCCAGACTACATTGGAACAGGGTGGGGCTCCAGAACACCTGCAATACATTGATGACATCATCGTGTGGGGCAACAAAGCAGAAGAAGTTTTTGAGAAAGGGAAGCAAATAGTCCAAATCCTTCTGGAGGCTGGCTTTGCCATAAAACAAAGTAAGGTCAAGGGACCTGCACAGGAGATCCAGTTTTTAGGAGTAAAATGGCAAGATGGACGTCGTCAGATCCCAATGGATGTGATCAACAAAATAACAGCCATGTCTCCACCAACCAGCAAAAAGGAAACACAGGCTTTCTTGGGCGTTGTGGGTTTTTGGAGAATGCATATTCCAAATTACAGTCTGATCGTAAGCCCTCTCTATCAAGTGACCCGGAAGAAGAATGATTTTAAATGGGGCCCTGAGCAACGACAGGCCTTTGAACAAATTAAACAGGAGATAGTCCATGCAGTAGCCCTTGGGCCAGTCCGGGCAGGACAAGATGTAAAAAATGTGCTCTACACTGCAGCCGGGGAGAATGGCCCTACCTGGAGCCTCTGGCAGAAAGCACCAGGGGAGATTCGAGGTCGACCCCTAGGGTTTTGGAGTCGGGGATACAGAGGATCTGAGGCTAGCTATACTCCAACTGAAAAAGAGATATTAGCAGCATATGAAGGGGTTCGAGCCGCTTCGGAAGTGGTTGGTACTGAAGCACAGCTCCTCTTGGCACCCCGACTGCCAGTGTTGGGCTGGATGTTCAAAGGGAGGGTCCCCTGTACACATCATGCAACTGATGCTACATGGAGTAAGTGGGTCGCACTGATCACACAACGGGCTCGAATAGGAAACCCCAGTCGCCCAGGAATCTTGGAAGTGATCATGGACTGGCCAGAAAGCAAAGATTTTGGAATATCACCAGAGGAGGAGGTGACGCGTGCTGAGGAGGCCCCACCATATAATAAACTATCAGAAAATGAGAAGCAATATGCCTTGTTCACTGATGGGTCCTGTCGCCTTGTGGGGAAACATCGGAGGTGGAAAGCTGCTGTATGGAGTCCTGTACGACAAGTTGCAGAAACTGCTGAAGGAGAAGGTGAATCGAGTCAGTTTGCAGAGGTGAAAGCCATCCAGCTGGCTTTAGATATGGCCGAACGAGAAAAGTGGCCAATGCTCTATCTCTTTACCGACTCATGGATGGTGGCAAATGCCCTGTGGGGGTGGTTACAGCAATGGAAGCAGAGCAACTGGCAGCGCAGAGGCAAACCCATCTGGGCTGCCACATTGTGGCAAGATATTGCTGCCCGGATAGAGAACCTGGTTGTAAAAGTACGTCATGTAGATGCTCACGTACCCAAGAGTCGGGCCACTGAAGAACATCAAAACAATCAGCAGGTGGATCAGGCTGCTAAGATTGAAGTGGCTCAAGTGGACCTGGACTGGCAACATAAGGGTGAATTATTTCTAGCTCGGTGGGCCCATGACACCTCAGGCCATCAAGGAAGAGATGCAACATATAGATGGGCTCGTGATCGAGGGGTGGATCTGACCATGGATACTATTGCACAGGTTATCCATGAATGCGAAACATGTGCTGCAACCAAGCAAGCCAAGCGCTTCAAGCCTCTCTGGTATGGAGGACGATGGCTGAAATATAAATACGGGGAGGCCTGGCAGATTGATTATATCACACTTCCACAAACCCGCCAAGGCAAGCGCCATGTGCTTACAATGGTGGAAGCAACCACCGGATGGCTGGAAACATATCCCGTGACCCATGCCACCGCCCGCAACACTATCCTGGGTCTTGAAAAGCAAGTCCTGTGGCGACATGGCACCCCAGAAAGAATTGAGTCAGATAACGGAACTCATTTCCGAAACAGCCTCATAGACACCTGGGCCAAAGAGCATGGCATTGAGTGGGTGTATCACATCCCCTATCATGCACCAGCCTCCGGGAAAATCGAACGATACAATGGACTGTTAAAGACTACACTAAAAGCAATGGGTGGTGGGACATTCAAACACTGGGATACACATTTAGCAAAGGCCACTTGGTTAGTCAACACTAGGGGATCTGCCAATCGAGCTGGCCCTGCCCAGTCAAGACTTCTACGTACTGCAGAGGGGGATAAAGTCCCTGTAGTGCACCTAAAAAATATGACGGGGAAGACAGTCTGGGTTACTCCTGCTTCAGGCAGAGGTAAACCCATTCGTGGGATTGCTTTTGCTCAAGGCCCTGGATGCACTTGGTGGGTGATGCGGGAGGATGGGGAAGTCCGATGTGTACCTCAAGGAGATTTGATTTTGGGTGAAACTAGCCAATGAACTGAATTGTATAATGTTAGTTGCTATATAATACTAGATGTCATCAATTCAATGATCACTATGTGCCATATCAAGGGTATACAGTAAGAATCACCCAAATTAATGAAGAAAAACTTTGAGGAAACTGAACAAAGTGCAGTGGTGATGGAACCAGAACTGACTTCAGCATACAACAATCCAACACCACACACCATCTCTCCTGCCCTGAAAGACTGTTATAACAGATGGAGCCTAAAGTCATGAACTAAATGAACTCAACAAACATTTTAGAGGGATAGCCTATAGACTAGGGAAATTATATCTATATGTGTGTGTGTGTGTATATATATATATAAAATATATCAAAAGACTGGAAAAGTGGTAATGATTAATTGGAATGTATTTGAAAGACCTGGGCATGACGTATATGGTATGGAATAAGGGGTGGATACTGTCCTGGTTTCAGCTGGGATAGAGTTAATTTTCTTCTTAGTAGCTGGTATAGTGCTGTGTTTTGGATTTAGTATGAGAATAATGTTGATAACACACTGATGTTTTAGTTGTTGCTAAGTAGTGGTTACACCAGTCAAGGACTTTTCAGCTTCCCATGCTCTGCATGGCGTACAAGAAGCTGGGAGGGGGCACAGCCAGGGGGCCTGACCCACATTGGCCACAGGGCTATTCCACACCATATGACGTCATGCTCAGTATATAACTGGGGCGAGTTGGCCGGGGGGGAAGGGATTGCTGCTCGGGAACAGGCTGGGCATCAGTCAGGGGGTGGTGAGCAATTGTGTCGTATATCACTTGCTTGGTACATTATTATTGTATTATATTATTATTATTATTATTATTATTATTATTATTATTACTACCACTACTACTATCATTCTATTTTATTTTACTTCAATTATTAAACTGTTCTTATCTCAACCCAGGAGTTGTCTGACTTTCACCCTTCCAATTCTCTCCCCCACCCCATTGGGGGGGAGTGAGTGAGCGGCTGTGTGGTTCATAGTTGCTGGCTGGGGTTAAACCACGACAGCACTGCATACATTTTCAAGCATATTTTCCTATTACACCAAATAATTAAAAAGTAGATAAAGTCTTAAGAAGGGCATGTATAAGTACTGTGCCTATACTGTTATCAGTATATACTCTGGGATTGATCCTTGCTTCATGAGCCAGCTGGTTCAAAGCGGCTTGTGCCCAACCTGCTCATGGCATACTTGGTTCAGAGTGGAGTAGCTGCACCTGTCCTGCAGGGAACTGGGAGGACTCCCTGCACCTGCCACAGGAGTCTGCTCACCCACCACCATCTCTTCAATGGAATATGAAAACAGCAAGAGATGGCATAGACATCAGTGTAGATCTTTTTAGATTTTGAATAAAACTGCTTGATCTGTAGTCAGATCTCTTAGCATGAGGCTTCCCTACTTCATAGCTAAGGTACCAAGGAGACTTCTGCAGCTCTGAATTCCTGCTCATTGTTCCCACACCCTTCCACCTTTCCAAATCTGATACAGGTGAAGCATTTTCTGAAAAAAATGGACTTCCTCCTGGCCCATAAAGCCCCTGTTTGACTCTGAGATATTTTAACAAGTTTTTGATACAGTTTTTAGACATTGCTTGCCACATTCATCTTTTATAACATGATATAAAGTATTTGTGTTTCTTGCAGTAGGTTGTGGCATGAGAGCTTAACACTGGCTCAGGCTGGATGCTATAGAGCGATTGCTGCAGAGGGCTGTTTGCGATAAGAGTGGTTGAATTTAGCAGGGTCTTACACATACAGTCATTCCTGGATGGAAATATTAATTATTTTTGTCTAGAGAGGACTATAGTTGTTCCATTCAGGGGTGGGGGGGAAGGGAAAAGAGCACAAACTTCGTTAATGTAATTTGGAGGACTGGGGTAACAGGACCCTGGAAACAAAGAGACACAGCCATTAAAATTTATGTCTAAGTATAAAACTGTCTTAATTGAGTTGCTATATTTCTAAGAAAAAATTCTCAACACGTACTTTTTCCATTACTCACAATATTCTTGTATTCTTTCAATCAGTCAGAGTTTTGCCTCTAAATTGGAAAGATACTAATTTCATGGATGGACTATTAGGAATAAGGATAAGGAATTGACCGGATGGCCACATCCATAGAGTTACAGTAAACTGTTCAATGTCCAAACAGAAACCACTAATGAGTGGTGTCCCTGAACGGTCCGTATTAGGACCAGTATTGTTCAACATCTTTATTAATGACATGGGCAGTAGGACTGAGTGCATCCTCAGCAAGTTTGCAGATAACACCAAGCTGAGCGCTGCAGTTGATTCGCTTGAGGGAAGGGATGCCATCCAGAGGAATCTTGACAGGCTTGAGGAGTGGGTACGTGCAAACCACATGTAGTTCAATAAGGCCAAGTGCAAGGTCCTGCACCTGGGTCAGGGCAATCCCCAATATCAATACAGACTGGGGGATGGATGGATTGAGAGCAGCCCTAAAGAGAAGGACTTGGGCATACTGGTGGATGAAAAATTGGACGAGTCAGCAATGTGTGCTTGGACTCCAGAAAGCCAACCGTGTCCTGGATTGCATAGAAAGAAGTATGGCCAGCAGGTGGAGGGAGGTGATTCTGCCCCTCTACTCTGCTCTTGTGAGACCCCCCCAGGAGTTCTGCATCCAGCTCTGGGGTCCCCAAAAAAAAAGACATGAAAGTGTTAGTGCAGGTCCAGATGATGGCCATGAAAATGATCAGAGGGATGGAACACATCTCCTATGAAGAAAGGCTGAGAGAGTTGAGGTTGTTCAGCATGGAGAAGGCTGCAGGGAGACCTTACTACAGCCTTTCAATATATAAAGGAGGTATATAAGCAAGATGGAGAGAGACCTTTTACCAAGGCTTGTTGTCACAGGACAAGGAGCAATGATTTTAAACTGAAAAAGGGTAGGTTCAGATTGGACATAAGGAAGAATTTTTTTATGATCAGGGTGGTGAGACACTGGAACAGGTTGCCCAGAGAAGTTGTGGATGCCCCATCATTGGAGGTGTTCAAGGTCAGGTTGGATGGGGCTTTGAGCAACCTCATCTAGTGGAAGATATCCCTGCCTGTGGCAGGGAAATGGGACTAGATGATCTTTAAAGGTTCCTTCCAACCCAAACTATTCTATGATTCTACCACGTGCAATGCATTTAGAGAAGTAGAGCCAAGCTTATGAAATCTTTTTTATTAAAAAAAACCAAAACACAAACCCCCTATACTTCAGGTAACTTTTCTTGCTTATATTCCTTTATTGCAACTTTTAAAAGGTAACTTCATAGAATGCTTTAGTAACTCATTTTTTACATTTGGAGGGAAAGAGAAAATGAAGAACCGACCTTCCTTTAAAAAGAGCAGGTATGAAAATGGACAAAATTTAAGTAATACATAGTATTATATCTAAGTATTGTACTCATTATATCATGTGACATCTTTATTTCAGGTGGCACAGACATGTAGGCTGTTCATTAGTTTTTATACTTTGAATGTACAAGCTTTTCCTTTTAAGAAAATTTTCAGTGTAAAATGACAAATTGTTTGCAACTTCACCACATTTTCAAGTTTTAGTCTTTTTTTTTCACTTTCAGTAAATCTTCACTCAAAAGAAAAAAGGACAAATTGCTTGCAATTTCTTCTTCCTCTTTAACTGGAATAGAATAAAATAGCTTTTGAAAAATCTACAGATTAATACACAGTCTCAAACAGGCAAGCCATTTTGTGCAAGTCAAACTAGATATAAAAGACAATAATAAAATCTAGGTCATCTCCATGAGCTCTTACAAGAATGGGTAGGCAATGTCCCACTCAACCATTCTGTGTCCTTCTACAAAAGATAATCATATTGTACACACAGGGTTTTTTGTGCTCTCACACACACTCACATCACATAGACTCTATATACTATTTCAGGATTTGGGGGGTTGTTTTGGTTTGGGGTTTGTGTTTGGTTTTTTGTGGTTTTGTTTTGGTTTTTTTTTCCCCCGTTATGTTCTGTTTATTTAATAAACACAAAATGCCAAATCCAGACAAATTTTCTGCACATAGGCTTTCCTTAGATTACTTCAGGAGCTGAACATATGCATCTTAATGACTGTTTTGTCTCAATTCCATATGTGTTTGTTCAGTGCAGTTCTGGTTTAATGTCCTAACTGATTAATGTGACATATATATGTATTGACCTAGCTGCGGTGATGTAACTCTAATTAAAATCTGATTGAAAACCAGGTGTACTAATTTTAGTTCAATAGACAGGCTTTATTCTATAGCAACTAAAAGCAGAACCGAACTTCTAAATATCCAGAATTTCATAATCACAACATGAAATCCAGTAAATCTGTGACTGTTTAAATCTGACTTTGAAATTTACTGTTAGAAAATAACTTAACAGAACTATTAGACATCTTATTTTAAAAATTCCTGTTTTATTAGTGTGATTCAGGTACTTAATAATTAGGTATATGTATAAGGAACACACTTTAAACAATTATGGCATGTCTCTAGATAATGATGTTAGCCCTAAAATCACACCTAGTAAGGGACAGGTCCTGTCCAAGAAAGTTTAATAATCCAAAAGAAATTATACAGTTAGTGAGAAGAATTGTAGAACCCAAGTGATCTGCAGACAGTCAGGCGACACATGAAATTTAGACTTGAGTGCCTTGACTTCTGGGCCACTGTCCCAACCTTGTCTCCTTTGCCTTAGAGGTATTTCAGAATCACATAACTAGTGCCCAGTACATTCCAGGGACAATTTTGAAAGTTAATGTCAAAGACCGCTTCATAAATGAAAGTTTGATTAAATTTAATACTTTTTCAAATGACTGCTGTGAAATTGAATTCCTCATTATCTCTCCTAATGATCGTTAATGTTTCATGTGGATTAACGGGATGACAAATTCCCTAAAGGACAAACTTATGTTTCTCAAATTATATGTGAAAGGTTACAGAAAAAAAAAAAAAAGAAATTACATTGGGTCTGAACTTTGTTGGAGAACAGGATAGTTTTGTAATAATGTGTCTCCTAAATGGAAACTAAAAGGAACTATATTCCTGTCGGTATGTTCCCAGTTTCAATTTTTGCTGTTATTCTCTTCAGGGCATTATTTGGGAACCACAATATAACTCGTTTTGTATTCTTATATCTGGAGAATCCTTCTGTGATCATCCATTTTTTTTCTGATGCTACATCAGATCACTTTCTTATCAAAACACTCCAAAATAAACTGCATTGAAAATGGATTTAATTCTTAACCAAACTCTTGATTCAGCAAGGAATATATAAGCCTATTCATAAAGTAATGTACAAATTTTAATTTAGAAGTCAGTGAGTTTATTTGTAGTCTGGATAGATAAAAACTTAAACACGAAGCTAGATGGAGGCCTAGTTTACTCTGTTTAACCAGTCAGAATAACACATGCTCATCTTTGACTTTTTGCATATCAATTAAAGTTCTTGGTAATCTTTTAACTGTGTTCAGAGATTCTTTACTGTATCCCATGGTATAATATAAACTTCAGAATGGCATGTACCTATTCCTGTAATGAAACCAGTTGTCATTTGTCTGAGTTTTTGAAGTTCTTCTCTGTGTACATATAATAGAATTTTAATGTGATTTCAAGAAACATTCCAATTCTGGTAAAATTCTGGAGTTATAATACACAATTACTGGTGGGAGGCAAAGTCTTCCCTTGAATTCATGAGCTTATGAATTCTTAGGATTGAATGCTCAGCAAGTGTAATGCAACACAGATTCATTAAAACTAGTGGAAGTAGGCAAATTTACATAGGCTGAGAATCTGTCCCATATATTTAATCTAGTTTCCCAAATGATTCTTCTAATTGCTCTCTATGTGCAGCTTTACAGCTATCTGGCAGTTGCAGTGGGAGGGTTATCAAATATTTAATTAAATTATGAAGTCACCGCCGCATTTTATTTCAAAACATTCCCAAATGTTTTAAATCAATTTGTTCGCTATTAAAGTTTTAAACAGTAACAGGCCCAACTTCTTGGCGTATATCAGTTAGCATGAGTCTGTGAAATTAAGTGAACTATACCACTTCCAAGTCCACTGCTGGTTTGAATAAAGAGAACAAAGCAAATATTTTCTGCCTAATTACTCGCATTTCTTCCCACAGTCACTGATTTTTTTTTTAATGTTTCTGTTGTTTCCAGATGACTTCACAGTCAAAATCCATCCTTTGTGAGAGCTGTCAAAATCACCTTGTTGTTGTTGTTTTGTTGAGGTTTTTTCCTTCAGGGAAAAAAGTTAGAGACATTTGTAATTGTTTAATTGGACTTGAGGATAGGATTGAAGAGTCTATATCCTTTAAGCAAAACTCTGGAGGCAGAGCTATTCTAATACTAAAAGAAAAGCAGATTTAGCAAAATTTCTTTTAACACCTTACTTCATAACCAGAAATGTTTGTGTATTCAGGTACAGAATTGGTCAAAGGTTTCAACATGGTGCTTCAGTGTTACCACAGACCTTCATTGTGCACACTGAGTATATGTATATGTAATGAGCTCTCATTTATGAATAATTATATAAAAGTAGGTTTGTCCTGAAGAAAAATATCTTAAAAAATAAATATATGTACTTCACAGAAAGAAAAACTCAGATAAAAGTCAGGGCTTTGAGAATAGTTAGAAAGCCTCTAAGAAACTAATTAATTGCAAAGAAGCGTAAATGATAATTAATAGTTAAACTCTGAATACATAGTCTGGCATTCTGGGATCAAGTCTAAACGGGTTATGTTTAGACTTGGTGATGACAAAGGTCAATAAAATGTCAGATTAAAGTCAATAGAAATAAATATGAAGTGATGCGCTGCTGTGGATTGAGGTAGTGAGCTAACCCACTCACTCCCCCACAGCAGGATGCAGGAGAGAATAGGAAGGGTAAAAGTGAGAAAACTTGTGGGCTGAGACAAAGATCATTTAATAAGTAAAAGAGAAAGAAGAAAAATAAAACAAAGGAAAAAAAACAGAAGAAAAAAGAAAAAAATAAAGTAATACAAAAGCAAAAGCTCACCACCAGCCAACTGATGCCCAGTCAGTCCCTGAGCAATGGTAAGCTTTGGAAAACTCTCCCCCAGCTTTTATCGCTGAGCACAACGTCATATAGCATGGAATACCCCTTTGGTCAGTTGCGGTCAGCTGTCCGAGCTGTGTCCCCTCCCAACCTCTTGTACACCCCCAGCCTACTCTCCTTGGGTGCTGGGGAAAGAAGAGTGAGAAACAGAAAAGGCCTTGATGCTGTATAAACACTGCTCAGCAAGATCTAAAACACTGGTGTCTTATTAATACTGGTTTTGTCACAAATCCAAAACATAGCACCATACAGGCTGCCATGAAGAAAATTAAGCCTGTCCTAGAAAAGAAAAGTGAGGTGAAGAAAGATGATCAAGGGTTTAGAATAGCCTCTGTATGCAGAATGATGAGACTTTTCAGATTAGAACAGGTTACTGAGGAGATACATGGTAGAATTACATCAAATCATGAAAGGCATGAAGATGATGAAGAGTGAACAATATTCACTTTCTCTTCAAATCGAAGACAGAGTTCAAAAGAAACTGGCGGCTCACAGTTTGAAACAGGTGGCACTTTTAAACAAGCATTAAGCAGTAGATCTTTTTTGTTCAGAATGTTGTGGATAATAAGTTTACAAAAATTCAAGAAGTCATTAAGAGGAAAGAAAAAAAAAAAAAGGAGAAAATTCCATTGAGGGCAAACAAATACAGAAATATAACTTCTTCTTTAGGTATTTTCCAGGCATGAAATTTTTGCATGCTGGGAGAGTATTCAGGAGGAGCATGACTTCATAATTGCCCTGTTCTTAGATACATTCTTAGGCATTTGCCTGTGGTCCCTGATGGAGACAGGATGAAGGATATGATAGATGGTTTTTGCTGTCCCAGTACAAACACTTTTATGTTCCTACATTTGTTCTTTTCTCATATAACTGACAATGCTGAAGTTCATCCATGCTTGTCTTCTTCAATTCTTTCATATATGAAATAAATTAAAGCCTTCTTTAGAGTGAGTGTTTTCATCCAAGCAAAAATAACGTATTTAGTTTTTACCTTGGTGCTTGAATGTGCTCCACAAGTAAGTTTGGTTTTTGTGTTTACTATAAAGAACGCTGCTTTTTATTACCACTGGTTTGCCAGTAAAAGTTTCTCCCTGTGGCAAATGGACAAGACAAGAAATCAGAGTTTGGCGGCAAGATCCAGGTTTGAAGCTGTAATAAGGATATGATGAATGTTACAGTAAAAAAAAAAAGTATTTTATCTCATTGATAGATTTTGATGCTGCAAAAGACAATGTCTGGTTAGTTGTAAGAAAAGGTTAAACTTTAATTTTCACACTGCTAAATAACTCTCAATGCTAAATGGCAACAGATACATTAGCCTCTATCTTGATATTGCAAGTCAATATGTACTTTTAGTTAATTACTAGCATTGTTTGAGGGATATGGAGTCCAAGAGCCTTCTAATGATAGAACACAGATTTTTTGTTATTAACACGTTACTCAATCTTTTATATCATATAAGCAGCATGAAATTTCACACTTGATATGGAACTACTGAATCATTACACTTGGTTTCATAAAGAACTGCAGTAGCATTTTATTTTGGGAGGAGCACTGTCTTCTGTAAAACACCCTTGTATCATATGCAAGACATTAATCTAAGTGAGTTGAAGTTATTTGCTACAGTTGGTATGTCCTAGTGGTTTACTGCTGAAAGGGTGATTTTGCACTGTCCTCTTTCTTTCTTACTTCCACCATGCCCTCACTCTGGTACTCACTGGACTCTTCATAGAGATGATTCAATTCATCAAAGTGCCAAAATATGGTTGTGTATACAATTTATTTGAAAAAAGTAACTAATTTTCTGATTAATTAATGAGTTTTGTTAGGTCATGAAGTCCCATAAAATCTACACCAAGTACAAGAGAAGCAGTGATCAGAAATGTGAGAAGAGAAAAACTTTCCCTGTTTGGGGGGGCAGGGTCTGTTCACTAAGCTACAAAAGAGGAAAATAATCCAAGAAAAATCTCTAAATCTTACCCTTCACGAGATAAAACTTACTGTAATATCATTGTTCTCAACCTCAGATGCCAAGTTCTAGAAAATCATTCAAAGAAATAGTGTTTTATTTTGTAATAGAAACTCATTTCATTGCTTAGAATTTCCTCTTAACTCATTCTGTCAGTTTGTTTTTTTCATGCCTGTACTTCTTCCTTTACCACCACTCATCTACCTGCTTTTTTTTGGCTACGAAATCCTGTCTCAAATGTTCTGCTTTACAGCGAGACATTTTTTTTCTTTTTCTTTCCTAAAACACACTTTGAAAGAGATTTGTTCAGTCCTTTTTTTCTGTGGTTGTTCTGTTCTGTGTTCAGAGTAAGGACATCAATCAATCTGAGATCTCCTAGTTTCCAGGTGGGTATATTAATCTCTGGCTGACAGTTTCTTTTTGGTCTAGCAAATACTTGATGGTTTATGCAAATTAAAACACCATTAGCAGGACATTAGGGAGGGTTTCTTTCACCATGAAGCATTCCAGTTGATGAACTCACCTGACATGTGGAACACACAGCTTTAAGTCCTTAATTTACCTTGGAGATTAACAGTGAGCTGTATCAAACATACATTTTCACTGATACTTAAAGTATACATCTTTTCTTCCTGAGTAAATTTCATCAGCATTATGCTATAGAATTCAACAACCATTTTAATTAAGGATAATTATTTTTGCAAAATGAAAAAGAACTGATAAAAGAAGTTGTCAGAGAGCACTCCTGGAACAGGTAGCCTGAAATGTTGAAGCACTCTCCTGTATATATATTAGGTCAACATTTTTATTTGTTTTGTTTGCTAATTGTTTTAAACTTAATTCTTAATTTTCTTGTAATTGACCTGCATTGAGTAAAGCAGAATACCAAAGTACAGATTGTTCCAATGAGATGGTTCCATCCAGACCAAGGAGGTTCTAGTCCATGTAATCTTTACTAAGAGTCAAACTGCAAGTAAAAAAAAGGTTTCAAAGCATCTATATTTTCCAGGGTAAAAATTACATAACTTTCTAAAACTTCTGAATAGTCTCCTTTACTAGTTGCCTCTGAAAAAGCCGAAGAAAATAATATACACTACCATAAATTTAAAAGGATCAGAGAAGAAACCTATTCCTGAAATATTTGCTTGAGAATGTCGCATGGGGGAGATGGGATTCTTTTGTTCAAGTTTTTTTCCAACTAATGACAATAGAACAGAAAATCGTTGCATTATTTTATCAATTATTTTTTCATCAAGTAAACGAAAGTATTGTGGGGTTTGGTTTGGTTTGTGTTGGTTTTTGTTTGTTTGTTTGTTTTTTTGTTTGTTTAACTTTTACCTTCTTTGTGGCGCCATATTTAATCTACTAAATCAGTAATCAGTATGTAATACCTACAGCATATATATCAACTGTGTCTGGCTCTGAAGGAAATCTGATTTCAGGTTGTTTTGTTTTAAAGGAAATAAAAAAGAACAACAGAAGAAAAAGAAAGGGTCTTTATGTTCTATACTATCATACCAGGACATTTGCTTAGATATTTGCTAAGCTTTTTCTGTCATATCTGTATCTTCAGCATGGTAGGAAGTTTGAAATCTGCTATTCATAAATTCTTTCTAGACATTGCTTCGAGTTTTGAGTATCCTCAGCAAGAGATAACTCTTTCTCACAGCAAGATATTTGTCTAATGATTTGACTGAATATTTAGGAGGGATATTACAAACAGCAAAATACTATCACCTTCAAAAAAATCATTTTGGCAAAATAGAATATGAAACAAGCATGTTATTAGTTTCCTGTTTGATACTAAAGAAACACCCTTTTCACACTAAAGAGTAAAAATTAATTAATTATTAACTATTTTTCTAATCTATGAAATGTTAGAAAGAATAATAATGATTCTAAATCTGAACATTTTTCACCCACGTAATGCATTGAAAAGAATCTGTTACCATCATTTCTTCTCACTGACAGTTATATACAGGAAAAAAAATCAATTCTATTCTCTTTTTTTTTTTTTCTTGGGAGAGGGGGTACAACAATTTATTTCTCCTATTTGATTTCCTATATTTGACCTTTCTAGCTTAATAAAGTGACTTAATAAACTTGATAAATATAATAAAAATTCATTCAGTTCTATAGTTTACAAGAGAACTAGTTTTCAGGGAAGGTCAAATACAACTGAACTGATTGAATGGAACATAGTATGCATTGGTACAGCTCTTATGGCCAAATTCTGTCCCTCGGGGGAACTGACTGCTCAAGTCCTGTTTGGCAGCAGACAGTGAGTTTGCAGTACTTTTAGAATCATAGAATCATTACGGTTGGAAAAGACCCTTAAGATCATCGAGTCCAACCGCCAACCTATCACTGCCAAGTCCACCACTAAACCATGTCCTCAAGCACCACGTCTACCCTTCCTTTAAATACCTCCAGGGATGGAGACTCAACCGCTTCCCTGGGCAGCTTGTTCCAATGCCTGACCACCCTTTCGGTGAAGAAGTTTTTCCTAATATCTAACCTAAACTTCCTCTGGAGCAGCTTGAGGCCATTTCCTCTCGTCCTATCACTTGTTACTAGGGAGAAGAGACCGACCCCCACATCACTACAACCTCCTTGCAGGTAGTTCTAGAGAGTGATAAGGTCTCCCCTCAGCCTCCTCTTCTCCAGGCTAAACAACCCCAGCTCCCTCAGCCTCTCCTCATAAGACATGTGCTCTAGACCCTTCACCAACTTCATTGCCCTTCTTTGGACACGCTCCAGCACCTCAGTGTCGTTTTTGTAGTGAGGCGCCCAAAACTGAACACAGTCCTCGAGTTGCGGCCTCACCAGTGCCGAGTACAGGGGCACTATCACCTCCCTGGTCCTGCTGGCCATGCTATTCCTGATACAAGCCAGGATGCCATTGGCCTTCTTGGCTGGCTCATGTTCAGGCAGCTGTCAACCAGCACCCCCAGGTTTTGAAAATTTGTTCATGACACAGAAGTGGTGAAGCCTGTGCAGCTGCTTCTCACCTAAACAGCTCCTTTCCCTCAGCACAGCACAAGGGGAGAGCATCCTGAAACAGACTTTCACTACTCTGTGCTAATAAAAAGTAATGCGCTGAAACCAGTGGTATATCCTAGACCCCAGAGACAGAAAGTAGACTCTTGATTTCTCCCCCTACCCTTTTTACTGAGATGAAAGGACTACTGGAAAAAGGAGGAGGATCACTCACAGCATATGCTTCTTTCCTGTTTGCTAATATATTTACAAACAGGTAATGGCTATTGAAGCTGTAGCTTTCAAATTTATAATCTGTACTTTTTACAGCATTGTCCCTTCATTAAGTGAAAGCAGATACTAGGGACTTATTGCTTTGTCTTCTTGGAAAAGTTGGTGATTTTAAGAATAGTATCCTCTAAAACACTGTGTTTATGAACCTACCTAGTCAGATATCATATTTTGTGGCAAAGCAATATTATCCCTTCACCAAGAAGCAGTTCCACATGTCTCTGAATAACTTCGGAAGTTTGCCTTTCCTGTTTTGCATGTAAAATAACCTCACTACTAAATAAACACCATAACTCAGTTCTTGTGGTCGTGCACACACAGAGAAAGTTTATCTGTACTTCCGAAGGGAACTAGCTATGTGAAAAAATGGTTGTTTAAACATTTTTCTAGAAAACAAAACAATGTTCAGTTATCTTTGATCTAGGTTGTATAACTGTTCTCATAAAATACTTTGCAAGCAAACCAAAAAAAGGGAAGAAGGAAGGAGAAAGAATGCTATGATTCAGGGGTGTTTTGATAAATTTCTATCCTATTGTCATTATTTTGGCATCTTTCATCAAGAATATACATCTCATTTGGAGATAACATGACTCATGTAAAAAAAGGTAATGAGGAGTGAAAAGCCCTTAAGAATACTGAAGAATACCGTAACATCCTTTTTTTGGCCCAAATTAAAGCATAAGCTCACTCTGCACCACTCAGCTCTTTTAATATTTTAAAGCAGGACTTGGCAGTTGGTCTTACTGTTTTAAAGGATGAAAATAAAAACAGAGCTTTCAGTTGCTAAGGGAGTTGAGGTTTTTTTGTTATTTCTTTAAATTTTAATATAAACATGAAAGCAATAGTCACCAATTACCCAAGACAAGAGACAGATTTTATAATGGTTGTTTTATTATTTAAGAGAAAGCTGGCAGAACAACAATAGCAGCTCATTGTATGCCTTTCATTATTAGTTTTCTCTTTCCTTCAATTTAATAACCAGTTTCAAAATCTCCATGTATGCATGTGTGCATGATATCTATTTTAAAGAAATATACCTTCTTTCCATATAACTCACTGCTATGTCCCTTAAAAAGCTGCTGTATATTTCAAGTCCTTTTCTGGCACTTTTGAGTGCTTCAGAAGAGATTATTATTCATATAATGGATCTGACATTACTTATACATTCAGATACTTTACATTACACTTCAAAACAAAGTAATATGAGATTCAGTGGTTAGAATACCTATTTACCCTGTGTAAATAAAGCACATCTCCTGTAATTTGCAGAGTTTATAATGTCTTTCCATACTAATATGATTTGTTGGTAATAGCTCAGTTCCCCAATTCAGTCTTGGATTCTGCACCCCTGAACATTCACAATACATGAAGTACATAAAAGCTAGCTCAGTTCAAAGCTGTATTTTTGGAGTTAAGCAACAGGTTACCTCTGAGACAAATTTGGGAGAAGATTTAGGGACAGTCCATTCCAGGGACAACTCCCAAAAGACAGCACAAGAAAATGCTGCCATCTGGGCTCATATTGCCTTACACAGTTCAACACTAACTCAGACATCCTTGTGCTTGAATGCACTCACAGGCCACAACCCTAAGTATCCATCACATTCCTTCAGTTTCTTGCTATAAAGTCACCACTGCAACAGTCCTGATTTTATTTCATAAACTGTAGATTTAAAACATCCAAAAAATACAATGCAAACTCTTCGGTCTATGAAGTTACAACATAGAATCCAGAACTAAATGGTGCATAGTCTGGACAGTTTGCTCTAGAAAGGGCTACCCTGGGCAGTGTGGGAACTAATTATTCTGCCTTACTGGGTAAATGATTTTCACACTGTAGATACAGACTCTAAAAACCAATCAGTAATTGACAGGATGTTGCAGGATTCATGTCCCTTATGAGGGAACAGAGGAGGTTGTGAGAAGTAGTTGTTATAGGGGACTGTTTTTGCTCTCTGTTATTGGCATAACAGCAGTGGGGAAATGGGACTGTAATGTACTGAAAAATGTTGCCTGAAAATATGATTATATTGCCTAGCCAAAAGAGGAGTGAGGTTCTTAACAAACCTTTTAGCAGGAGGATCAGGAATATGAAGTTTACGTAATGAAGTTGGTGAACAGATTATCCTATGTTCTTCTTGTTGACAGAGGAAGATTGGGCTTCCTGCCATGGAAGTCTCTTTCACTCCATCTATTTGCCTTTCACAGAAAGATTAGATAACTTGTTCAGCCTCCATGAAAATATTAAAAAAAAAAAAAAAAGAGGCCAACACTAAGAGGAGAAATATTGGTGTAACTCTGTTCTATATTCAGTTTTTAACATGAATGATGAAACTTGTCTTTTGTTCATAGCCTTATTCTATCTATCTACTAACCCTTGACTACCAGTTCCTAATTAGAGTTTTCAAAAACTCATGCTCACGTTAAGTCATTCTGCTACACCCTCTTTTTATCTGTGCTCAGAGGACACGGAAGGGGACATCTGACTTTAAACAGTAAGAGTATCACTGCTGCTGCTGTGAGAAATAGCTCTGTCTTCATGTCTTTGATGTAACTGTAAACCTCTTGCAGTATTACTACCTACTAGTAGTAATGACACTAGCAGGCTACAAAGTAATAAGTTACTTGCCTATCTGCAACTAGAAGTTTGTAGAAGGCTACAAAGAATGTCAAAGGAATTGGAGTCTGCTTCAAAACTACTTCAGCACATGAAAACCATTTTATGGTTATGAATAAATTGAAACTTCTCTATAGATCAAGTTCTAGGAAGTGCAAATCACTTGTAAATTTAGTCCTTTATCTCCATGGTCCCATTTCAGGATACCACATCAGAATGCATTAGATACAGCCTTTTTCCTCATTCAAGTCTCAAACACTTATTCAAATCTCATAAATAATCAATGAAGCAGAAGCTTATTTTCAACTGAACCTTTATGTTCAGTTTCCTTGCTGGTTGTGATAGCACAAACAAAAATGGCCAATCATATCCCCCATTAGTCTTCTGAAAAATTTTGTCCAAGTGACTGTAGCCTCTAACCTAAGATGGTGTCTTCAGAAATTCAGCTTGAGTTTAGTCTAACTTTTCTTAGTGTGCAGAGGGGAATTTCATCAATAAGCAAATAAAATAATAAAATGTACATAATTAATGTTATTTTCTCTTAAACATTGTAGAAGTCTGATTCATTAAAACACAATTCTGTTTTATGGTATACTGAAGTAAAACCAGTTACCTTTTTCAGATTTGACTAGCAGTAGTTAGACCACCCAATTTCAGGGATTCGAAGAAGCAAAATTCAGCTCTGGACTCTAAAAGTAATAATAGTTCAAAAATTAGAATGCCCATGGAAGAAGGCGGCATAAGAGTTAAGTTTTCTTCTGTGATATTCCTGCCTTTCCCTGGTGTGACAACAGCTTGGTGCTATTCACTGCACTTCAGACATGTGCCTTAGCTAGTTAAAGACAACTCTGATCAGGGGGATCAAATAAAGAAACACTACAAAGGACTGAGAAGCACATCAACCAATGTGTCAGCAGAAATCACTACACCTTTGTGACCTCAAACAAAACAGTCTCTGTACCAAGAGATTATTTAAATCATGAAACCGGTTTAAATATCCAAAGTGGAAATATGAGCCATCTAAAAAGTCTGTATGAAAGCTGAAAAAGAAAAGTTAAATGGAAAAAAGCATTAACTAGAGTGTTGGATCTTTTCTTTCCTTTTTTTCTTTTTTTTTTCCTTTTTTCCTTTCTTTTTCTTCATTTTTCCTTTCTTTCTTTTTAGGAAATAACTGTTAAACTCAAGCTTTTAACAGGTGAACTAGGAGATATATCATTGGATCAGCCCAATCTTTCATTTGCTCAAACTGTTACACTGTAGTGTGTTGAATCCTCATTAAATGAGAACTTAGCTGTATATTATTATTAGAACCATCAAACCTTTAATGAGTAGGAAGTTTTGAAAATAAATAGTGATGAAATTGATCTACTTTTGAGATAAAGTTTTTTTGAAGAAAGGAAAGGAAAAGTTGTTTAACTTACTCAAGATAGATTAATGATCTGTGAACATCTGGCTATATTTCCTTTCCTCTTTCCTAGCATGCATAATTTTGAAGAGTTCTGCTACCCAAGGGTTTTCTGAAGGTGGTTTCACAGCTGCTTTTCTAGTACTATGAAAGATAGGTTTAATCTATAAACTTGTATCTATTATTTTTAAGTACCAAAGAAAATATGAGTCACCTTATTGTTTCACAAACACAAAATTATCTGGTAGTCATATCTAGTAGCCTAAATTATCTATTATCCATACAAACGAGAGAATCAAAGCACTGCTTCAAAGCTTTCTGAAGTAAATGGAAACTCTCCTTTTTATTTTCTGGGTGTACTGCAGCTAGTAAATACCTAAATGAAACATTAAGTGAGCAAATAAGCACTTCCTAGCCACTCCTTATTTAGAGAGATAGTAGGAAATACATATGGGATAAGCCATCATTCAGAACCTAAAGAATTTATACTAACCAAGGTGTTGATTAGATTTCTAATAAGTACTGATTTAAAACCAGTATATTTACATTCTGAAGTACATTTTCATAACACATTTTGTTTTGCTTTGCCTCTATATTTCTAATAGGTATGGCAAATACATATTTTTTTATTGCATCTCAATGTAAAAAAAAAAGGTACATACTGCAAAAGCAGGAACAAGATAAACTGGTTTTGTGCCCCTATGTAGTTTATAAACACAGAGATCTAGCTACAGGAACTTCTTCATGCGTATGGAAAAACAGTGAAATAGCTATAAATGTGTGCATGAAATACATAGGACGACTGTTCAAATAAAACTCTAGATGCTTAGGACTAGTTTGTGACATTAAAACAACTTAGTTAAATACAAAGTGTATTGGATCTGCCGGAGACGAAAACTGAAACATGATCAATCACTTTTTCCCTAATAATCTCTTTTTCTCTAAGATAGAAATTATTTTTTCTTGGGATCAACTTAGTCTACCATGTAATTTACCTATCACAGAGGGAGGTGTAGTGTTAAAACTCTGCTTCCTCCCATCTCTTTCTTTTTTTTTTAGGAAGGAATGTAGTGATCTAAATTCTGAAAATGATGGTACAGCATAGTAGTACAAGGCTACAGAGGATTTTTAACTTATTCCTTTGTTGCATCATTGGCCAAGACTCCCACAGTATAACACAAAGACTGCACAAGTTCTTTTCCTGTGTTCAAGGCTGCATCCATCACCACTGAGAAAGCCTGGGCAAGCAGTAAGCACCAATATAAAGTTAACTCAAGTTCAGCTATAAATACAGGGTATGTAATAAACAGTTAAGTTTATTCTCTGGAAGAACTCTGTCTCTAGAAATACAGAGAAACCATGAATCTCTTCTGCACACACTTCTACACTTGCCAGAGAAAGTAAAGCAACAGAGGATAAGGAGAAAGAGAGTAGGGGTAGCGGAGAAAAGCATTGACCCTAACACATAACCTTGCAAAGTGCAAGGAGGAAGATAAAATTATTGTGTCAATACCATGTTCATAATGACCCATGGCCTTGTGAGAAGCCTGTGGACAGCCTCCCAGGACATGCCTGCAAGCATATTAAGGTGGACACGGTTTGTGAACATGTTAAAAACTCCAAGGCATACAGAATCCCACATATTTTAGGAATGACCTTCATCTGTACCTGCAGGCTTGCTGACTGGACAAACAGTGAATCTGCTCACAAGGGCAGTGAAAGCCTGTATAGCCAGATAAAATGTCTCTCATAGTATTTCAACAGCTGAGTGAGTTTATAAAGCATGTCCTTGCTCAGAGCCATATCTACTACAATAGTTAGGATTAATTTACAGTATCTAAGAGCATAGTTTAAGCCATCACACAGACTGGTCTCTAATGAAAAGATTAACATGATACATTTTATAGTACTTAATACTGGAGTATTTTGTCATAACTTCCTGCTACATCTTGGCAACACTAAAATAAATTGAAATTATGGTTAAAACTTTTCCAAGAAAATAAAGACTTGAAGATTTGATTGAGAACTGAGACAATAAAGCCAGATGCGAATATTGCATGACTTCTGAAATCTGAACAGCATACCATTTTCACTGTTAGTGAAACTTTAAAAGAAGATTTTCTACTTCCTATTCTCTGATGCAGTTATTGGAACTGTTACAACCCGTAACATATTCTGGAAAGCCTTGAGCAACTCTTGTGGTTTCAAGTGGAAACAGTAAGAGTAGGGAAATCACTGGTGCTATAAAAAAAATAACACTGATTTTAAGTTTGGGCAATGTAAAAAGATCCATAATGGGACACAGACTGGAAAGAAACAAAGTTTCCACTTTATACTCCAAGAAATAACTCCAAGGTTATTTCCTCTGTATTACAATACCATCAATTATTTGAACATTGTCTTTGCTTAAAAGTAATTGCCTTTTTTTTAATAGGACTTAACGTTTAATGTGAAAAAAATCGCTAATTTTTTTAATCAGTCTTTTTTACCCTAGTTTAATTTGCAATGTGTATTTGTTTCATTCTAAATCAGCAACAAACAAACTATATTGGAAAGGGCTTTTGGGAGGCCATGGGAGTAATATTCTTCAGAAGGAGAAATTGCAGGCATGGAACCATTAAGCTGATTCACCTCTGGAGTATAAGAATTTGAAAATCACTTTGAACTTCATTATCATTGGAAGGATGCAAGCATGTGAGAGTCCGTGTCATACAGAACTTCTCTCTATTCTTTTATAGCCCATGGAGTAGTATTCAATGAATGTTGAGAGCAATACACAGCAACATCATTTTCACACAGTCGTGGAATGGAATTACTTTAGTATTTATACTGAACCATTTAGAACTTGTGCTGATAATCTTCTTTATACTGAAAAATGCATGATCACACAACAATTTATTTAAAGGCAAAGACATTAGGGAATATTACTTATTGTGATAATGTGTGCCACAATCTGGCCTGTAGTATTATAGTACAATATGATGTTTCCAGCATCTCGTGGGTATAAGTTGGTTCAGGGGGTCCTTCAAATATTTCCTCACTTTCTTGAAATCTGAAGTGTCATCTCCTACCTTTACATCTTCCTGGGCTCTGTAACAGAGCTTCAAACCACCAAGCTCAGTCATTGCCTCATTCAGGGTAAAGACAATAGAAAAGCACTAGGACCCTGTACCATTGAAATTGTCTGTGTTGGTGATGGCATCAGTTAATTTAAACCGCCTTTAGCTATGACACATATGAGTCCACCCATGACTAAATAACTTAACCAAGAGATGTAAAAAAAAAATCTGATTGCTATCTACACGCCCAGAAGTGACTGGAAATAATACCCTGATGGAGGACAGAGAGAAAGTGGAGATCTGCCAACTACACCTATTTGGGGAAACATGATGAAAGAGAATTTTAATAAAGAACATTGCTTCACTAAGACTACAGTATCTTGCTTGAAGTATTTTCCCAGAAATCATTAGGAAATTGAAAGTAGCATTCAGAAAAATCTCTGACTGGATGTAGTGTGCTGCTGTGCATCCTGATGCTCCTGCAATACACAGATTCAAGGCAGCAAACAGTGCCACAGGTCCCCCAGGTTGCCTACTGTCACAGAGGTACACTAAAACTAACCCAAATGAAGGACAAGCTCAAACAACTTTATTTCACAACACAAGCAGAACCACACAACAGAAACCAAGGAGAAACAGGGGTAAACCAAAATCAATCAACGCTCCGATAACATTTAACACGTAACAGGTTCGAGGTGTCAGTTGGGGTTTTGTTACTACACGTCAGTACGCACGACAGTGATGATCCAAAGTGCGCACACACACTCACAAGAAGGGAAGCTCTCTCCCTCTCGTGGGTATCCAGAGGATGGAATCGGTCACCCGGGGAGGGCAGTGGTGGTGTTGGTGAGGGTCCACTCAAGGATATCCAGAAGTCACTCACCCAAAGGAGGTGAGAACACTCCATCCCGGGAAGTTTCCTCAGGAGGCGTCCCAACCCGAGGGGAGAGGTTTCTAACACAAACCCGCTGCTCTGAGAAAGCCGCTCCTAGGGGACCTCCGGCGGTGCCCATTTATACCCTGGGTTGGATCTGAGCTGTGGCCATCACCGGTCACGATCCAGAAGCTTCTCCGAGTGCAGGCGCCTCACTGGCTGCGGGCGCTGCCTGGCGGCCGAGAGGCCCCACCCCTCCTGCTCCCCCTGCCGAGGGTGTGCGTGCCTGGGGGCACGGCGGAGCACAAAAGGCGCGAAAATGCGGCGCGAAAAGCCGGTGATCGCCATGTTATGAGCCCCGATCTTCAGCAGGGTTGGGGGACAGAGTGCACCTGTCACACCTACCACAGAAAACTACAAGCTGTACCGCTCAGGGGCTCAGGGCTTCTTCACAGTGAGATCCCAAGAACCAGGTTCGTACTGTGATTTTAAGTTACCTGCTACAGAGACGTGACCATCAGTCTGGAAGCATAAGGGCCTAGGGAAGGTTGTTATGAATTACTAGTCCAAGAGAATATGCAATTAAGTAAAGGTTAGTACCATAATCATCAAAATGCTTTAGAAGGTATTCTGTTCCTAGAATAAGGTTTGGTCTGAGGTAAAACTTCCACTATTAAGACTGCTTCCATTCATCTTGTCTTGGTGTGTCACGCCAACGATCTACTGTCAGTTTTCAAAGCTGTGAACTAACGCATGCAATCATATATGGATGTTCAGGGTTTTTCTCCACCTCAGAGTGAATGGAAGTGGAAGTTTAGCTATTCAGTTGTCAGTTCTATAAGTTCAATTTAGATAGAAGTTTTAAAGAAAACCACACCTAAGCATTACTTTTAAAATTAATGTTAAAATGTAATTTATCTGTTTAATTGGTATTAAAATATGTAGACCTTACTCAGGCTGATATTCAGACTACAGAAAGGGAGGTGTCTTAGTTATGTTTCTTCCTAGATGATTCCTAATCCAACAGTTTGTTGTTATTGAATTTATTTAACAGATTTGTCATAGTGAATATTAATTACTTGTGTTTTCTTGGGAGGAATATGTTACACTATGTAACAACGAAGTTGAACTAGGAACAGCTTTGTTCCTGCTTATTGTAAGCATAATTGGTTCAGAATATAAAAAAAATTGCACAAAATATTGTAAGTATGCTTGTTTATATCCACCTGGCCCTGGATGCTCGGTTTCCTCCATTGCTGGCACTTGGGACATGAGTATTTGAGGTCCACAGCCCCACTCCTGCTGCAGGTGTTCAGATCTCCTTGCACACATGAACACACACACAAACACACACACATACACACTCTGGATCCCGGCAACAACTGCCCGTGGACACTCAATATACCCAGCAGCTGGCTCTTGGATCCTCTCAGCTCCAGCAGAGACAGCACATGCAGATGAGTCTCTCAGTCGACCCCCAAGCCCCACAATACTTGACTTGGACGTTCTGGTCCCTTCAGTAGCCAATTTGCAGAACCCTCCAGTCTCTTCAGTATCTGGTACAGACTTACAGCCTCTTTGATGCTTGCCTCCCATACTGCTTACCTTATTTGCAGATTAGTCCAGGTTGATAATCACTAATGATCACACACATGTATGTCCATATGTACCTGTGTAATAGACACACATCCTGCAGAGTAGGTTTGTTCTGTTCAGTGTTCTCAGTTGCAGTCTCCCACCTGCCCACACTGGGACACCTATAGCACCATGGTTTTCTGCAAGGCATGACCTCAGGATTGCCTTCAGAGAGAGTAAGTATGTTAGCAGAAGGGAAGACATGAGAGTGAATGTACACACATGTTGTCAGAAGTTGACTGAGGTGCACAAATTGACCTGGGAAGTCGGAAGTTCTCCCAAGTCCTGTCCTCACATGTATACAGTAAGTGTACAGAATGTGTATAGAATCATGTGTACAGAATATAGCTTGCCCATGGAAGAAGATAAAAGAAATCAGGTAAGTAAGCAGAACCTTTCTGGAAAAACAAAACGAACAAACAAACAAAACCAAAATACAACCGCAATTAAATCACAATGCACTGTATTGCATACATTAAGTCAGTAATTCAATTCCAAATACGATTTTAAATAATCACAAGAATATATTATAAAGACAATCAGCCAGCTGATCAACCTATAACAAATTTTTTATGAATGTCAATCATTAGAATTTGGCCCAGTTTATTTAAACATTAGATGGTCCTCTAAAATAGGTCATTCAACTTTCAAATGTAAGTAGAAGTCTCTCTCAATCTTATCAGGGCAATTAAATGTGTATTATTAAGGATTTACTCAGTTCTTTTAATCATTGTACAATTTATAAGTCAGTTTCTTTTATCTGTAACTTGAATCCATGAACACAGAGCACTTGAGGGATTGAGCATCGTTTTCATTAACTATAATTGCTTTGAAGTAAAATCTTCGGTCTATTGCAGTATAATTCCATGTTAATTTGACTCACTGTTCAGCTTTGCCTGCAATGAGCTTTATTTTTACAGCATTTGACTGTAACTGTGAGTTACAGACAAAACAGATTCTGAAGAAAAGCAGGTGTAATTGGCACAGGGTGCAGCTGACTTTTTTTTTTTTTTTACTTTAGCTTGCTTTATGAAAAACTGCTGTTAGCATCTGCACTGGTTATCAAATGATTAATTCTTTTCCTAGGTTAGAGCTCCACTTGGTGGTTAATTGGACAACATGTAACATTGTCATTAACTTTTCACTGTAAAAAAGAATTACAAATACGCTCGTGGTTATTTTTATACTATAAAGAAATAATTAAGAAAATAGGAAAAATGTGTTCTCTGACTGTACTATAATCTAATAAGAGTATTTTTAAAGATGGGAATACAGTTTCTTAAAGAAGATACTGATAGAATTTTAATTAATTCTCTCTAATTTCTCAGATTATATAACAAAACATTCTTATTTGTGCTTGGCAGGTCTAGATCAGATGACACAAGAACTACCAAATTTTTCCCACAAGTATAAAGAGAAGTGATTCTGACTTTTTACTGTGATTCTGCAGTGGGGGGCGTTAAGAAAAAAGAAAAATAAATATTTGGATTAAAAAGTATACATGTAGTTAATTTGTTAAACTCTCTGTCTTCTGTGTCAGATAACTAAATAGTATATCAAGAGTTCTCATCTATTGAAATCTAGATTAGCTAATAATTTCATATCCTGCAATTTTTAACCCTAAAACAATAAGGTAATATTTGCTTATCCGTGTTACAAACAAAATAGTGCTTACTAGATAATCATCACTGGGAAAATTTTCTTTTTTTTTTTTTTTTTAATTCACTGGTTTTGGTATCAATTAACTCCTTTCACTTCATCATAAACTTTCATGACAACAACTTGGAATTGAAAAAAGACACATGAGCAATCTAACACCTAACAGAGACATTGGACACGAATCTGGACAAGACACCAATTGGGTTCCCAGTCTTTCTGCTGCACCCATTCTTCAGCTATTGGAAGAAACATAGAATTAATAATAGATAGCTGGTGGTCCAGCTACTGCTTGCTTTCAGCTCTTTGACCAACTTCCAGTTTATGGAAATCCTGCCCTAATTTAGTGACTTCATAACAAAATCTCAACAGAAGGCCCAAATTATAGCTGCTAGCTTAATTTCAGAGTTTCTAGGAAAGACAGCTTAATCATACTTAATCATAGCATGCCTCCTGTCACTCTTCAGTGACCTCCATGTCTGAATATCTTCTAAATGAAGAGGACACATAGACAAATCATGTCTGTAGTGCTTTTTTTCAGTATTTATAAATAGGCAATGGGTACAAACTGAAACGCAGGAGGAAACACTTTTTCACTATGAGGGTGACCGAGCACTGGCACAGGTTGGCCAGAGAGGTTGTGGAGTCACCATCCTTGAAGATATTCAAAAGCTGTCTGGACATGGTCCTGGGCAACCCAGCTCTAACCAGCCCTGCTTGTGCAGGGAAGTTAGACCAGATGATATCCAGAGGTCCCTCCCAACTTTAACTGTGATTCTGTGATTTTGCTTAAAGGAGAATCTCTGAAAACTTGGATTTCTGAGGATAAAAGATATCATAAACTGTAAAAATCCCTATGAATTCTTGTTGCTGTTTCTCCTACTGGTGTTTTTACTTCTTATTCATATTTTTCATGATCCGGCAACATTTGACTGTTAAAATAGCTGATTAACTCCTCTTTCTTTTTGAAACCTATTGTTTATTCTATGAGCTCTGCAGTGCAGCTCTTAGAAATCTAGAGTATGGAAAAGTCAGATGAAAATCTTTTTCTATAAATTCTCTCAAGCATTCTTATTCTAGATAAGATTAAAAAAAAATCCTGACCCAAGGGTGCAAAGAGTTTTTATATGAGCTTATAGCAGATTTCAAAATGGATAACTCAGGGAAAAAAAATACAAACAAAAAACAGACAAAACACCTTCTCAATTGCCATGCTGTAGGATAGCTATGACATTTTGGAATCATTTACTGAAAGTCCTATAGTCTCTCTATATATTCTATTTATTGGTTTGTGATAAGACCTGTCATAAGATGCACTGCTATTTAGAAGAAGAAAACATATCTGAGTTATTCAATGCATGCATAAAGAACTCTATTTTTTCTAAGTTGTTTTTTTTTTTAATATTACTTTCACTTAGTAACACATGCGAATTTATTCTGTATAGAGCTGTCTCTTAAACCTAACCTTTGAAGAAGAAATGCATCAACACAAGTGAAAAAAGCCACAAGTTCTGCCCGTACAAAAGTGGTAAAGAAACATTCACGTATTAGGTGTTTAACTTGGTTCTGAAAAACGTCCAAAAACCTATACCTCTTTACCACTTACTTAACACATTATAAATTCTGTATTATTTTATTAAATTGCAAACAGAATACTTTAGTATGATGATTAAAAAACTTAAAAACTAGGCCAAAAATTCTGAATAATAAACTCTTCATACAGTCGTTCACAAAGTTAGAATGCTTTGCATTAAATACAGAGGTAATTTACAAAAATAAGGAGTTCATTATGCTTAACCCTAAATTTCATTTTTCCCTCAGAGTTCAAAAAAGGGAAGTCTGAACCAGTTGCAGATGTTGTTAAAAATCAGATTTGTGAAAGTGCATATTTTACACAAGTCTGAAGAATCAGAGATCAGATAAGATTCCTTACACCTAGCTTTAATCACATAAAAGTTAGATATGTCTGACCTAGTCTTCCCATAATTCCCTTATTGTCAATGGGGAAAAATAGACTGGTTTTGAAATAGGTTGGATAAAGCAGTCCTGTGCATCTACTGAAGAAAAAGGTGAATTATCTTAGGGAGGCCCCTATTTACCTCTGAATCTGCATCTCCATCTAAACTACTCAGTTCAGTGTGCCTATGACTGTTCTCTGGCCCTGAGGCTGAATAGGAGAGTAATCACCTCCAAAAAGACTTTTGAGAACAGTGTTTTGCCCATACTCACTCCTGAACTATGCTCAGGAAAAGGGTGAGTTGCCTTAGAATGAAACCATGCCAGGGACTGTGAAATAATTTAACAGTAGAGATGATTAAGTATTTGTGCCCAGGAAAGTATCGTGGCACTATTTCATTTACTGAAATAGATGTAGTTATTAGTTCCTACTTTCAGCTCAGATACCTTTCACTCAGGTCCACCAACTTATGCCCAGAACTGCTACTTCTGATACCATAACACAGCACTTCTCAGTGCCCAGTTTTCTTTGGTAAATGAGGCTTAGTCATGTATGAACCAGCTTGAGGAACTCAACATGTATGATAAATCCAAAAAGGTCAATACAAATCTGAAGAGACTGGGTTTTACTTGAGATTTTTTATGGAACTTTATGGCCCAGAATTATGATGGATCTTAAATGCCTCAAAGTGGCTTCCAACGATCATATCATTCTCATAATTCTTGTCTCAGCAGTAAGTAATTCTGAAAACTTTTGAAGTGAGATGTTAAGAAAAATTTACCCTCTTCTCTGAACCTAGTTATTACACTAGAGAATTAAAAGGTAAAACAACAAATGGTTACGTCTTAGATATCAGCTGAGGCATGAGATCACCACGGTTTATATGTGAATTAAAAAATGGTTGAAAGTACAAACTAGTAAAACAGCAGGATTATCTTCATATATGCACCAACAGTATTTCAAAAGGAGATGGTGGTTTGCTAATATTTTACATTTTTTTGAACATATCTTATATTCAGTTCACAATAAAGCAGTAAATAAAAGAGAAATGAATGGCATAAGACTCAAAAGACTACTGATAGAATAACTCAGGAAAAAGATCCCTTAAAGCTAAGTCATATAGTGAAAGGCAAATAATAGAGATTAGAATCTAGCCAAAATATGGAAAAGAGGAAAAATGATTAATTTTTTGTGGAGCAAAATGCTAAACCACAGTGTCACTGTTTTCACTGAAGAATACTGTGATTATTCTTACATTTATTAACAATTAAAAAAAAAAAGTTGTTATCACTGTAGCCATTTTCATAACTATTTCTGCCAACTGTGTGGTTTAAATAGGAAATCAAGCATATAGGTATTTAAAGAATAGCTATTATACTTTTTCATTAGTGTTTTCATATCAGTTGTTCATCATCATCTCTTATTTTCTGGTTAATACCAGTTGTTCCATGTCAGAATAAGCAAAAAAACAGAATTACAGGGAGTTCAAAGAGAATGCTGATAATTAGAATGTAAATAAATTTCATAAATTTCAGTAGAGATTTAAATTATATTGTATTTTACTTTACGTGAAAATAAAAGAGAGGAAAGATGTACAAAATTATTTATTATATATAAAATAAAGATACCTGTTTTATTTAATAGCATAGAAAAATTATAAAGCAATACTCACTGAAATTACAAAGGAAATTAATTCAATACTAGTAAAAGGAGTATTATTCACATACACGGGCACTGGAACATAGAAATCAGAACTATAAATTTTTAACTATAGAGGTTAATATGGAATAGCTGGTATTTCATAGCTGTTTATTTATTGTTTTTCTGTTTCTAAGTCATGATAATGCAACTTGGCTTACAATTTTTATTTCTGGACCAAACCAAGATAACCTCTTATTTTCCAGAGGCAAACAAAACATATGGGCACATATTTTATCTGAGCTGTCACATGAGAGATTTTGAACAAACTTTTAATGGTTACAAGGCGATAATGCCTTTGATGGCACATCTTGAGCTTATTCTACTTCCCCATAGAACTTTTGACTTATTATTTTTTTTTTCACACTGGAGATTGGATTAGTGCATGTCTCACATGTTGTTAGACACACCTATTCTAATCCATTTGGTATTTTATTTACAAAGAACGTAGTATCTGTCAAATTGCAAAATGGTGCATTTTTCCTCTGAACAGGGCCAAATGGAATATTACAAACCAAATCCACCCACAGGACCCTGCTCTTTGCTTCACAATCTTTCCTGCTGTGCCATTGCCTTGGGCCAGATCTGAAGCAGAACGGACATAATAGGCAATCTGGAAAGCCCAGTAGCCATCATCTAGTTAAGTCTGTGAGTGTGTGCATGTACATGCCTCAGAAAGGACCACCAGACACACAGAGTTCTGAAGTACCAGATAATAAGTTTTACTAAAATTTGACAATAAACCTTTTTTTTTTTTTTTTTTTTTCCCCTTTGATTGTGTGTAGAGAAAGCTTAATGGGATTACTTACAATTAAGCTAAGGAACTAACAATCAACTGTCCTTCTGTCCTCTATGACCTCTTTATATCCAGTCTGGGTTTCTGTCAACATGATCTTTTGGGGTTTGCTTTTTGGTTTTGTTTTGTTTTGTGTGGTTTTGGTTTTGTTTCTCTTGTAGTTGCAGCAATCTGAGCTTGGTTCCCTTCAGTATCTGGGATGTTCCTTGTTATAGCCCTTATGGCCAGGCAATTTGCTGTCTCCTCTCTGTCCCCCAGTGATCCCACAGTCTCTTCTTGAGGTGTAGACTCTATCCCCTCACAGTAACTCCTCTAGTTTTCCCTTGTTTTATACCCTGAAGTCTTATCATCTTATCCTCTGGAGCATCCTTACTTGCTTTCCAAGGCAAGCATAATCCTCTCCAGATCATAGAATCATAGAACAGCCCAGGTTGGAAGGGACATTGAAAGATCATCTGGTCCAATATTTTGTGGGAAAAGGAGCCCAGATGAGATTATCTAGCAACCTGTCTAGTTGTGTCTTGAAAAAGTCTAGTGATAGAGACTCAACCACATCCCTGGGGAGGTTGTTCCAGTGACTGATTGTTCTCACTGTGAAATTTTTTTTTCTTATACCAAGGTGAAACCTCTCCCAGTGAAATTTGCATCCATTACCCCTTTTCCTCTCCATGTGGATTCTTGTGAAGATAAAGCCTCCATCTGCTTTGTAGCCACCTTTTAAGTACTGGAAAACTGTGATGAGGTCCCCCTGAGCTTTCTCTTCTACAGGGTCAAAAGACCAAACTCCTTCAGTCTTTCCTCATAGGGCAGGTTCTCCAGCCCTTTGGTCATCCTTGTGGCCCTACTTTGGACCATCTCCAGTCTGTCCATGTCTTTTTTGAATTGTGGGAACCAGAACTGGACACAATGCTCCAGGTGTGGCCTGACAAGTGCTGAGTGGGCTGAGCGGGATGAATGGAATGATCATGTCTCTACCTCTGCTAGTGATGGCCCCGTGGATGCAACCCAGGATCTAACTTGCTTTTGTTGGTGCAGTAGCGCACTGCTGACTCACGTTCAGCTTGTTGTCCACCAGGACCGCCAAGTACCTTTCAGCAAGGATGCTCCGAGACGCAGGAGTTTGCTCTTGTCTTTGTTAAACTTCACACTGTTCTTGCTAGCTCACTTTTCAAACCTGTCTAGGTCTCTCCGTAAGATGGCTCTCCCTTCTGATGTGTCCACCTCACTACCCAGTTTATTTGCATCAGCAAACTTGGTGAGGGTGCTTTCAATCCTATCCTCCAGATAATTTATGAAGGTGTTGAACAGTGTCAGGCCCAGTATCAATCCCTGGGGGACCTCACCCGTGACAGGCTGCCAGCCTGGGTAAAAAACATTGATCACCACCCTCTGATTGCGGCCTGTTAGCCAAGATCCCACCCATTTCACAGACCACCCACCCACTCTTCCCAGTTTGTCTAGGAGGAGGCTATGGGAAACAGTGTCCAGTGCTTTGCTTAAGTCCAGGTAAACAATATCTACCGCTTGTCCCATGTCCACTGAAAATGCTACTTTGTTGTAGAAGGTGAAAAGGTTGGTCAGGCTGCCAGGTGTTACCATATGAGACATTTCTTCTTAACAGGGAGTCACTGGGCATGTACCCAGATGCAGTTGTTCAAAGTTTTGAACTTTGTGTTGACAGGGCGTACACTGGCAATCTCCTAGACACCACTGAAGTGTGAAAAGGCCAGTTCAGGAACTATTTCCATTGAATAGATTAGAAAAATGGGCAAAGTAGAGCAGAGACAAGCTCCACAGAATAGGAGCCAGGCCATGTTGTGAGTGAGCCCAAGAACAGAAGCTAGCCCACTTGCTTTCCCGTATAGACAACAACATATTTCCCTTCACAATATGCCTGTGCAAATTCAGGTCGTTAGTAGCATGAAGAGGCACCAAATTTATAAGCAAGAAGTAGACTGCCATCATACATATGGAGAAAGACTTGTGGAAGTGTATCAAACCTGATCATGAACAAACAGCCCTTAAAGGTTTGGCTGATTAATTCTGAGGGAAAGAAAAAGTGCTGAAGAAGGCTTGTATGCTTGAAAATCAATCCTGCTACAGTTTAGAAAAACTTTGTGGCAGGCAAACATAATTTCAACACTATTTAGCAAAAGAATAATTTTTATCTGAAGTTTACACCTGTTTTTCTCAAGAAGTATAGTTGTATTTTTAGACAACTCCTAAATCCTTCAAAGCAGTTGTGTATTGGGTTTGCATGGCAAGGTTTTGGTAGCAGGGGGGCTACAAGGATGGCTTCTGTGAGAAGCTGCTAGAAGCTTCCCCCAAGTCCAATAGAGCCAATGCCAGCCGGCTCCAAGATGGACCTGCCACTGGCCAAGGCTGAGCCAATCAGTGATAGTGGTACTGCCTCTGTGATAACATATTTAAGAAGGGGAAAAAAGTTCTGTGCAACAGCAATTGCAGCCGGAGAGAGGAATGAGAATATGTGAGAGGAACAACTCTGCAGACACCAAAGAGGAGGTGCTCCAGGTGCTAGAGCAGAGATTCCCCTGCAGCCTGTGGTGAAGACCATGGTGAGGCAGGCTGTGCCCCTGCAGCCCATGGAGGTTAATGGTGGAGCAGATATCCACTTGCAGCCTGTGGAGGACCCCATGACAGAACAGGTGGTTGCGCCCAACAGAGGTGGTGACCCCGTGGGAAGCCCGTGCTGGAGCAGGCTCCTGGTAGGACCTGTGGACCCACAGAGAGAGGAGCACACTCTGGAGCGGGTTTGCTGGCGGGACTTGTGACCTCGTGGGGGACCCATGCTGGAGCAGTTTGTGAAGAACTGCAGCCTGTGGGAAGGACTCACATTGGAGAAGTTTGTGGAGGACTGTCTCCCGTGGGAGGGACCCCATGCTGGAGCAGAGGAAGAGTGTGAGGAGTCCTCCCCCAGAGGAGGAAGGAGCAGCAGAGACAAGGTGTGATGAACTGACCACAACCCCCATTCCCCATTCCCTGTGCCGCTGTGAGGGGAGGAGGTAGAGCAAATCAGGAGTAAAGTTAAGCCCGGGCAGAAGGAAGGGGTGGGCGGAAGGTGTTTTTAAGATTCCGTTTTATTTCTCATTATCCTGCTCTGATTTGATTGGTAATAAATTAGACTAATTTCCCCAAGTTAAGTCTTTTTTGCTTGTGACAGTAATTGGTGAATGATCTCTCCCTGTCCTTATTGCAACCCACAAGCTTTTTGTTATATTTTCTCTCCCCTGTCCAGCTGAGGAGGGGAGTGATAGAGTGGTTTGGTGGGCACCTGGCATCCAGCCAGGGTTAACCCACCACAGGTTGTCACTTAGTCATTCCTCTGGAGAGAGGAATGTGCTTTCTGCTGCCGAGCTTTGCCTATGGTTGAGTACAAGAACACTGACCGATGCTCACCTGCCTCCTTTCCTCTGGATGGCAGTGTTATATAGCACTTTCCCAACAGATGCACAGAATAGAGCAGTGCAGAGTGACATTGCCATGCTAGGGAGAGAGGACACCAGTAACAGTACGTATAAAGAAAAGCATCCTCTCGGACTGAGGATGGGAAATAGGTCTGGATGCCTTGAGACATCATCATATAGAACCAGTAGGAATAAATTGGTATGAATGTGGCTTAAATACACTGCAGAGTGTAGGATCCAATTCAGCTGCAACAGCGATGATACAAGCACAACTGGTTTAAGTGCTGTACTCTTTTCAGCCGGGTTAGAGCTAATTTTCTTCATAGCAGCTTGTATGGTGCTACGTTTTAGATTTGTGACCAAAACAGTGTTGATAAGACACCAGTGGTTTAGATCTTGCTGAACAGCATTTATACAGCATCGAGGCCTTTTCTGTTTCTCACTCCACTCTCCATCCCCCCCCAAGGAGAGTAGGCTGGGGGTGTACAAGAGGTTGGGAGGGGACACAGATGGGACAGCTGACCCCTACTAACCAAAGGGATATCCCATACCACATGACATCATGCTCAGCAATAAAAGCTGGGGGAAGAAGGAACAAGGGGGGATGTTAGGTTGATAGCATTTGTCTTCCTAAGTAACCATTACACATGATGAAGCCCTGCTTTTCTGGAAATGGCTGAACACCTGCCTGCCAGTGGGAAGTAGTGAGTGAATTCTTTATTTTGCTTTGCTTGCACACGCAGCTTTTGCTTTACCTGTTAAACTGTTTTTATCTCAAGCCATGAATCTTCTCATTTTTACCCTTCCAACTCTTCCTATCCCACTGTGGGGGAGTGAGTGATTTGCTCTATGGTGCTTAGCTGCTTACCAGGGTTAAACCAGAAAAAAGCTTAACATGATCTCTCTATTTCTTTTGAGACATCTGCCTGAGGAGAAATCTGGCTGGATGGGCGTGGTGTTGAGGTGCTGGCCCACGTATCAGACTACGAAGACTAAAAGCTGTGTTGTGAATTTTAAACAATCTGACTCTTAGTCTACAATTATGCTGTATTTTATTTTTTACTACAATGTTAATATATAGTCAGTGATATACAGCCTTGGTGTAAAGACTGTTGATAAAATCAACTTGTGTGCAGTAATTACATATGTATTATTAGATTAGGTTTCTCTTAAATATTTCATCAACAAATACCTGCATCACTATAACAATCTCATCCATTTTTCAGACAGCCTCTATTTTTCCTTTTTTATACCCTTGAAATCTTTAAAAATATTGCAAATACCACTCATCTACTAATTTTCATGTCAAAAGCAATGGACTAAATTACCAAAGACTACTTTTATTTAGTTAAAAGACAGCATTGGCAGCTAGATTTTCTTTTTTAACTTTTACGTAGCATGTATCAATGAGTTACACTACAGTATGAAATATGAAGTGAGACCTTGTCCTATTTGTTGAAGGTGGCTTGTCAATCAACTGGGCTAAGTGGATGGGACTGGGTACTTCATCCTCTTTTTCCCTGGGCTACTGCAGACAACAAGAATCTCTGTCCAGCACTCTCATGAGTAGCCACTGAGGCTAGTTTTACACTGGTCATTCAAGAGCAGAGATCCCATCCAATTCCACCCCACCCCATCCCATTCCTCTGTGCTGCTTAATAACAAAGGATTATGGAAATGAATACTGGCAATGAGGCCAAAAAGCATAATCTGATTAATACCTTACAGAGAGATTTGTCTTGGAGAAAGCTAGCTGGAGTGGTCCCAAATAAATCCAGGGACCAAGCTAGCTGGTAGTGTTGAGGATCAGGGATCTAATTGGTTGATTTTGCTTCTTTGCCTTTTTTATTTATCAGTACATATGTACTTGGTGTCTTTCCTGTTACTAAGAGTGAAATTAAGACTGGAATTAAGACTGTTTTGATGATTCACTTTATGACCTTGCCTGTAAAACTCATCTTCTGTGGTTAGACTTCAAAAAAAGGATTTAGGTATTGTGATACATAGAGCTGCAGTATTTAAAGTCAGGGACTGAACTTCAGGAGTAGTATTCAAAATGCAGAGTTTCTAGTGTCTGAGACAATGATATTTTGTGGAAGAAAAGCACATATGAATGGCATTCAGAAAATCCAGTGCATTCAAAGATGCCACACTATATAGCCAACAGAAAATGTCACAGAGAAAGTGTAACTGCCACTCTTTCAGAGCTGTGGATTTTCCCTTGTCAGAGGTAGAAACAGTTCTGAGGCCAGCAAAGCATTTAGAGTGTAGAAGGCTTTCAGTGTTGACTTTCAAAAATGCTGAGCATTGGGTGCTTCTAATGACTTTAATGAAACCTGCTGTTTCTGCAGCCTGAATCACTGACTGACGATGCAGTCTACAGTGTGTATGTGTCCATGTGTGTCGGTGTGTAAGGGGAAAAAAGGCTTAAGTCACTATTTGTCATACTGCTTTGATGAGTATTATCAGACCGTATCTAGAAAAACAGCAATTTCTAGTGAACAATTAGGAATGAAAATTAGCAGGAAAAAAGTACATAGTACACTTAAAAGGAAGAATTTTATATTAAAACTTCCTGACAAGAAACAAGTCAAACGAGAGGCCTTAAAGTTCATTCAAAAAGTCTACTGAAGTTGTCATCCATTATATTCAGCTTCTTAGCCCCAGTGTAAACTGATTGTTGTAGAACATCTAACATACAGTTTTGTAATAGTTTATTTACATGTTTACACAAATATTTTTGTGAGAAAAGTATTTTCATCACTCCACAAATGTTATGTAATAAAGAGGAGGAAATACAGCAGATGTCAACTATAAGGCAGAACAAGACTGAGGTATAAAGCCATTGACTAGGTTTGCTTCTCTTCTTATACTCTTCTGCTGGGAAGATTTAACTTTTAGTTTCTGATGAGATGTAATCCAAAGTAGAATATTATAAGGAGACAATTCAGGATGAAAAGTATCCAGAAACGAACAAACAACCAAACAAACTAACCCCTTATGAGAAATCACTTTTTGATGCTATATTATATCATGCCTCTTCTGGGAATTCTGCGAATTCTGAGTCTGGGAATTTCTGCATTTTATTTTATAAGGTCATATTAATTATCAGCTTCTGAAACCTATTCCAGTATTCAAAACAAAAATCAAGTCCACTGGTCTAGCCACTCTATTTCCTGAACTAACAGTCCAAGGAAATATCAAGAAAGACACAAGATCCCGATCATTCTGCAAATTAAAAATACGGTTTTCTTTTCCCTTGTCTCTAAAACATAATTTGTAATAAACGGCCTTTGTTGCCTTATAATAACCTTATAAAAATTCTTCTGCCTTTCCCTTTTAGCAATTACAAAATCCTGAAACAGGATGTTTGAAAAGTCTAAAAACTTTCAAACTTTTACTAAAATTTTCCCCGTAAGTTCCATGAAACATTTTCATACACTGTTGACCCAAAAGGGTCAAGAGATATAGTAAGTTAACAGGTAATCCAGATTAAAAAACAAACAAACCAACACCACCCACACACACACTGTATGGTACGCTTGGGATAATCATGAATAATCTATTTGCTTTGGTTAGGGATAATATAGCATTTCGGATCTGATATGAGAACAGATGTCACCATTAAATGTATTTTCCTCCAAAGTAATCATAACATTTTGTGCAGCAGCTGACCCTCTTTGGTACATTATTCTCTTGAAATGCAATTCCACAGCATAGCAAAACTGTGAAAGAAGAGTGATCTATGATCTAAAACACACTTTAAAAAAAAAGCATGTCATTGTGGCCAAAAGATCAGGTGCTAAAATATATGCCAGTCTCAGCTTATTAGGAAATACTCCAGGCTGGCAGCTGTGCCCTGTCCTTCTGTTTCAAACTCCCATGTCCTCTGGCAACATGTTGCATATCCATTACATATTTTGCAAAAGCTGTTTTTCAAATTATGTCTTCAATTTAGGCTCACAGTTAATGCCAAGGATCAGATCCTGAGTTCATTATATCTAACGATTGACACAAAAAAGTCTGGATTTAAAAAAAAAAAAAGAAAAAAAGAGAAGTATTAATGTTCTTAGTACTTAAACTTATGCTTCCACCAGTTATTTTGTACATGACACCTAGCCTACTGAGAATTTGTTAGAGGATGAGGAGTACTCAGACTATAATCATTGTAATTCAGGACATAAAACGTATAATCTTGCCACATCTGGTAAGATTTGCATCATTTGCAATGATTTCTCTTGCAGTTCATAAAAGACAAGTTATGATTTAAATAGGATTGTTGTTCAAATTTATTTATTTTTTTATTTCTAAAGGTATTTAGATTTCTTTTAGGCACACAGAGAAAGCACTAATTAAAAAATATAAATACAAAAGAATGTCTGTATTTTATTTGTAAGAAGAGGACTTTCAGCTTACCTATGGTCTGTCTTACCCCATATTATCTAGGGAAAAAATCGTACTGCTGCTTTGACTGTTGCTTTACATTGACTCTTTTGCGATATGTGCCCTTGATACTGTCTCCTGCTTCATAACTGTAAAATAACATATTTCTTCTTCAGCAGAACTATCTGCATCTGCTTCCATAAGAAACAGTACCTTGGCAACAATAGGCTTCATTACATAAGGAGGGACTGACAATATATTCTTAAAAAAACCCACATATTAGGGAAAAAAGAATAGCCTTATTTTTAAAACTGCCTTATTTCCTTAGGAAGAAACAAGGGATGGGTGACACATTAAGGATTTAAAAGAAAGGCTGTGAAGGGAGTAAGGAAAAATGCTTTTATCAGGAGCTTAGAACCTCATAATGAGTGACAGCTGATGCCACAAACAAACTCTAATTAATGATGCTCTGATGAGAGTAAATGTTCCCTGGAGAGGAAACAAAATAGAGCAGTGACAAAATTTGAGAGAGAGAAAAAGCTAAGGATAAGATGAAGAGAATGTTATGGTATAAATAAAAGCTCTATATTTAAGAAGAAACACAGCTCAAGTTCCTTAAACAGCAATGCTCATGTATCTTGCAATAATTTTTACTGTTTCCATAGTTCTTGTCACATTTTGGGGAGACAGAATGTACCTTTGGGGAACCTGAATTTATGTGCTTCTGTGTGGCAACAATTACTGAATTTTGGCTTAGTTTGTAAAAAGCTTGTTGGCCACAGGAGAAAAAATGCCTTAAGATTTTTTTTGTCCAAGTTATGTTACTGTTCATAGGAAATCAAACTCAGATATGATAGATAAAAATATTTGCAGAAATACTTCCTTCTGCTGTGATTACTTGAATTTAGCAGATTTTAGAACCATTGTGCGCATTTATGGAGCGTTTACTTACAGGAATAGTCCCAAGGCCATTTTGTCTGAGGTGCTGTGAGGGAACGCCTCAGGTTTTCCACCTCTCCCTCCATATCCCCAGGCATGAGCCTTGGCAGCAGATTCCTGCATTTCCTGCCTCATGCTCACCCAGCATTTACTGTGAGCATTTTGCAATCCTGCTCCATCATTTTATAAGGTGTAGAGCCCCCCTTGAAACATGGCATTTCTCACTGGCATGCCCTATCTACATTGGCAGCATAGGGAAAGTTGATCAGTGTGAGGTGATTGACTGGACCCAGATTCAGACCATTCATGTGTCAGTCTTCTCCTGCTCTTCCTCTAAGGTTTAACTGTGGCTTGAGAACTTTGTTAGAAGGAAGAAGATGGTTAGGGAAGAAAACTGCCTGGCTGCCTTGCCTTCACTGTCTTTTACTGAGTCAGGGTGGGAGAAGTTACACTTCTCTAAGATCAAAACAACATGCTCAAGCGTGAGAAGTTTTGTATTAAATGGTAGAACAGGGAATTTGTTAGAGACTTGCAGGCTTCTGGGAGGAAAAAAGAATATCTTTTTCAGATAAGAAAAAGATCAGGAGATGATCCTGAGTCACCTTCAGAAGTAATGAAGAGAAGACTTTCCCAGGGAGAAAAAGGAGCCCATCTGGAATTCATTACAATACGCAAAGCCATTAAAATTGCTGAACAGAAAAGCTGAGCAGGGACAAGGATGCAGCGGTCAGACACCGTTGAATATCAAGCCTGCGTCATCCTGCAGGCTTGAGTTTCTGTTTTTAAGAATTAATATGGTATAGTCTCATAAATTACATAAATTTACAAATGGAGATTAAGGCTCTGGCTAATACATCAACCTACTACTGACAAATGTGTTATTTAGTGAAGTGTTCTCTCATGTTGACTACACTGATGAATGTAGAAACCAGAAAAAACTATTATAATGATCCACCTTTTTTTGTTTTAATATCTAAACAATCAGATAAAGGTGGTTTTGCATGTTTCAGTTAAAAATTAAAACCAGTCTTGTGCACATACCTGGTGCTAATTCATCTAGTTCATCTGTAGCTTCCTTGACATGCTATCCCTCCCCCTTAGAAATTGTCATTTTCCGGACACTCCTTTAAGCCAGCTTTCACGTCTCATTCGAATGCTTACCATTCCTGCTTTCTCAGGGCTGCAGAGAGAAAATGTTTAGTACCCAAAACTTCTTTAGAAAAAACAGCCAGCAATCTTGGTTTTTTTTCTTGCCATTCTGATTGCTCTTTTTCTTTGTTTAAAGGCACAGGAAGGCCAAGTGAGTTACTGTTCCTAAATATTTTGTTAGTTCAAAGCTGACAAACATGTTCAGGCAGATAACTACATACTTACACAATCCCTTATGTAATAACATTTCCCATTTTCATTTTTCCAGCTGTATTTATCTCTTTTGCTATTCAACCGCAAAATGAATAAATCTCTGTAGGATGATAATCCACAAGGAGTTTGGTATGTGAAAATATGACAAAAGTGTCACTGAAGTTTAAGAAAAAGCATCTGCAAATATCAGTGATGTGTAAAGATTTAGATTAAGTCTGTAGAGGTTCATGTCCTTTCTCTGAACTTTATAACAAATGCTAGTTTCTGGTCTTGAACATTGAATACATTTAAGCTAGTCTTCAAAATTTAAATGATTACATTCACTAATTTCGTCTTCTTAAAATCTTCCTTCAGAAAAAAACAAACAAACAAATAGAACTGAAATGAACTGTTCATTTGTTTTTTATTTTAGTTTCTTTTTAATTTAAGTAGAAATTGATGATAGATTGCTGAAGTTTCTGGATGATCAGAGTTGGGAAAAATATCATATAATCTTGCAATCACTTACACTGAACTTGTTTTCCCCATGGTACGTCAGTATAATACCTCAGTTGTGAAATTGGAAGGTTAAATATAGAGCAGAAAGGGGGAGAGGTTTTTTTTTTTAATTGCCTTTGAAACAGACAGAAGAAATATCAGTGCTGAGAATGGCTATTCTTTGATGGAAATATGAATTTAATTATGAATTTAATTATTTGACTTGCTCCATAAGAATAAAAATAAGAGCAAAAGCTCATTTAACAAAGTCAGGCAATCTTTTAACAGTAATGGTCCAGAAATATTTTGAAACACTTCTCCAATTTCGAGAATCATTTGAGTCGTGCATAACAAATAAATCTTTTCTTTTTTTTTTTTCCACTCCCAAAAAAGTAAAGATTTAACAGGCTACTTCAAACACTGTGCTTTTTTTCAGCTTTGATCAAAATAGTTATTTCTCTAAGCTGTTTTTCTGGCATGATGAATGGACTAATACAGAATTTGGTTGTGGGGGAAGGAGAAGTGTGAAAGGCACTTTATCACTCTATTTCCCCATCCTAAGTAACATTTGACTTAAAGCATTAAGGGCTCTTTCTGCTCTTTAATTCAGTAGGAGTTTGCCCATTGATTTCATAGAAGAGAAATAAGTCACTAAAGTAGGTGCTTTTGGTGTGTTTCAGTAATGCATTTTGTCAGTTTTATTATCTCCTGAATCTTGTATTGTCACTTTAAATCTGAGTAGTCTGTATCATAAGTGACATAAAACTTTGCTATATGAAGTCTGCCATTTTGAATTTATCATCTAAACTGGTAATTCAGCTGGAACTGCTGCAAGGGCTGAAAGCGCATCTTGTGACCCTTGCTTCTCACCTTGGCCACTGCCCTGTATGCAAGCTGCACATCCCAATACCCTGCCCTGCTAAAGCAGTTTCTCTCCATTTGGAAGAGACTGCAGTCTCTCTACTACAAGGAGCCATCCTCTGGGCATCTGCAGGGCTATTACTATATCTCCATTTTGTTCAAGCGGAGATGGAATGGCCATAGTCATCTTGCTTTGTCTTTGTATGGACATTTTTACATTTTTCATTAATAAAAATCTACCCCATCAGAAAATACCTTGCAGGGAGTTTCACATAGACACTGCAACTAGATAGAATAAGTAAATTTTAATTTTGAATATGTATCTGTAATAATAGCTTACAAAACTTAGACAGGTACTGAAGGAAAAGGTAACCTGAAATCAAATATCCCAATCTGTATACATGAAAAAGTCCTACCTTTGCTTATTTCTATGTATCCTGTATTAAAGAAAAAAAGAAAAATATTGTCTGTTTTTGCAGTTATAGACTGGCAGGATTTGATGATGCAATAGGATAATCTAGGACCATTTGCAAGCACAGTCAACTCAAGTGAAAACTTCAAAACTCAAATAAATGTCTGTACATACATACTTTTTAATAGGTCTAAATCCTGGTGCCTTACATTTTTCAAACTTATGAACAGCAGGTAGTTAATGTCTACATATTAAACATGTAAAAGCCTCTCAACATAAAATGAAAGCTTATCAATATAATTTTCAGAATTAAGGATCTTAATTCCCTTGAAAAAAAAAATATTGTGGTTTGGTTATTACTGTCTTGCTGAGAGAGTAAGTAAGGGTTTATCCAATCTCAATTCACTTTGGCCTGAAGGTTTCAGAGTCAGGGCAGTAGACTGTACCAAAATGACAACGGAGATTTTAATTTATTTCAAGTATTTCTTCAGTGATCAGATGTCAGGAAACACATTCTATTATGGACTATGAAGGGAAAGATTGAGATGGGAAGGTAAAGGTTAAGTCTTTTGGTTAGGAAGCAAAGGACTGGGGAGCAGATGAAAAGAGTCTCTGGAGGGGAGACACTAAAGTTCAATTTCACTCCCTTCTGTTCCCACCTCAAATTTATGCACTTAGCTATGCAGTGAAGTTAAGCATCAGTTCCACAGTGGATCGAGATATGTTCCAATCTGCACTGGTTCTTTATCTGAATGTAGACATGTTAGTTTGTTATTTGAAATGAATTAACGCTGTTTCATTAATCTTCAGTTACAGATTAAATACAGAACTGATACATCCCCACTGGTTAGCAGTATTCACTCTGCGTTTAAGACGATGTTGCACACAAGAGGAATTTAGTCTTGCTGAGAAAGAAATGAAAATATTCCATTAAAAGACTGAAGGCTGACACATACACTGCAGAAACAGAACAGGAACTGTGAAGTAAAATAATACATTTGAAACCAGCAGTAATATCAGGAGTAATATGCTCTTTGAATAATCAATGGGTCTTGCGTCTTAGGTCCACATTGTGTTATCTTCTTTCTTCCAGTATAATTTTATTTGTATTTAGATATTATTCTTTATGTTGTCCAAAGCTAACAGATAACCATATTTCATTGGTAGTACACAGTGAGGAAGCGAGTCCTTGCTGTAATGCCTGGCAAGAGAAAATGCAAACGGGAATCAGAAAAGTCCACTCCAAGGTAAAGATAAAAAAATAAAGACTTGACTTCCTCATTATTCCATCTCCTTATCTCTCCCCTCTCCTCGCCCTTAAGCTTTTTATTCTGTTTGGACTTTTTTTTGTGAATAAAGAGAAAGTCTAGAGTGAACAAAAATGGACAATTTCAAAGCAATTGTTGACCTAAGTACTTAGAAGTCACTAAGGCTTCTGTGGCACAAATAAATCCTCATTGCTGAGGCACTGCTTAGGGAAAGATGCATTTTATTCAGAGTTAATAATTGAGGGAGCTTGCTCTTCTGAGAATGTATACACTAGGGGCAAATGCAACTGCAAAAGAAAACTATGTACTATAAACCAAACATGCCGATATAATCTTAACAGAATTGACAAGAATTATCTGCTGCTTTACAGTTGGCTTTCTTTTGCTTTTCTTTTAAAAAAATAAATCTTTCTTCAAGAAGAAGCAGAAGAAAAAAAAATCTTAGTACATTTTGCAAAGACATTTAAGAACATAGCTGGTAAAAATACACTAACTGTTACTGGTTTCTAACAACCTGAAGTCAGCTCCACAATCCATAAACATATTACACTACTATTTTGAGGTCTTTACTGTTTTTCACTGAGATGTATGTTCATTTTACTAAATATTTTTAACAGTTTAATACTGCAGTAGTGATTTAACAATACTTACAGAAAAAGTATTTTACTTACTGCATTCATATTGTTCAATGAAGACAGCAAGAAGGTCCAGGCATTTTACTGTAAACTGTCAGAGATTTCTGATTCGCTGTATAAGGGACTGCTATGATCCAGTGGCCCTTTACTGACACCATAATGAATGGTAATGAGAGTTACATTTCTGAGAGAGTAGTTATTAGATTTGGGAAGGTCTGTTGGGTTTTATGTGATACTGATCTTTTTATTTACTTTTATTCATGTTTGATATCTGTGATGACTGAACATCAGAAATATTGTGAGACAAATTCTGTAGTATATGACACATATATGACACAGCTCATCTCAGAGTTACTGACGAGGTAGAGAAGATATGCCACTCTTGAACTTTCTGAATTGTGCAATAGAATTTCCGTCTGCAGTCAGCTAGAGTTTGTCTTTCTTTTCCGAAGCCTGGATCCCCCTCCTGTGATCTCTTGTTACGGCTGCTTTCCCTCCTGCTCCCTTTTGTAGTCATCAGACATCTGAGTGCTCCTGCAATGGCACGAGGAGGGTATTCTCATCTGTCCTCACTACACTTTTATAGCTTCCCCTGGGATCAAAATTGGCACCGCTACAATATTAATGAAAGGAGGTGAATAGTTTATTGTTGTTTATCACTGTAAGAGAAAAGCTCAGATTTATATTAATCACTTGCTTCTAGGACATGGAGCATGATGGGAAGGACTGCTGATTTGTGTGGCTCTAAATTGCTGTCTGTCTGACCTTTTTGAATTGAAGTTTTATGGACCTCAGCTGTTTGCCCTGTAAAGTCTTAAAGAGATTTATCAGCTTTATGTATTTTCCTCTCTCTTTCGGGATAATTTTAATTGTGTGACCCAGTCACAGCAAATGCTATTGCAGAAACAAAGGCTTTAATAATCTTGGTGTGAAGCAGTTTTTGAAAGATAGGAACAAGCATTCCAAACCTAAAGTCTTGAATAGTTTGCTTTCACTTCATTTTAACATCTACATCACCATTTTTGTATGGATTAGCCTGAAAACAAGAATTCCATTTTCAAAAAGAAAATGATTACATTAAAAATGTTGGGTTTGCACTACATCAAAATAAAAAAGGCACTTTGAAAAACAATGTCATGAACAGTTAATAGCACAAGGGTTACAGTACTCAGCTAGCTTATGGAAGACACTGACCTATGTCTCTGTTTTGCATGATTTGGAAGAGGGATTTGAGACCAAGTGAGGGCTTAGCAGGCGTTTAAAGAGACTTTCAACTTCTTTAATCTTAACCCCAACATTTATTGACTGAATGTATGCAGCTCCTTTAATCCCAGTTTTGCAGCTTCTCTACTTTCTCAAAGTGCTTCTATCCCAGACACTTCTGGCCAGCCTGACAAGAAAGTAAATCTGGTAGACGGCCTCCTAAAGCAAGAGACACACTGAGACAGCACACAGCAACTGCAGTGCCTGTACCTAGCTGCAGGTGGAAACTCCTGTGTTGGCCTTGTTCTTGTTGTGTGATATAACTCAATGCAGGGGAGCATAACCATATGGATGGCAGCTGTGCCTGATACAGCACCACTCCTGCAAAGTCTGGGTGACAGCCTACACAAAAGTTACCCAACTGGTGTGAAACATGCCTCGTATCTGAATCAGAAAGGTTTATACTGACTTTTGGATTTCTTCCTATCCTAGGTGAGTATACTGATGAATAAACCATTCTCCATTTCAAGTACTAGTTCTGTTTGGGACACTTCTACAAAATGCAAAAGGGAAATGACAGTTCATGCTGAAATCCTGTAAACATTTGGCTTCTGTTACTGAACACTGAGCTATATAAAAAAATTAAAGCTTGAGGCTGTATTTTTTGGATGGTATATTTTTAAACTTGCTTAAAGCCTGGAAAACAAGAAGACTGTACCTGTGCTAACATTATTTTTGACAAATATCTTTTGGAAAGAGGCTTTTATATTATATGTAACAATTGTAAATTTACTTCTTTTTTCTTGATTTGTATTTCTTTGGTTTGGGGTCAAAGAGAAATAATTTATGTACAAACGAAATACAAAACCTAAAAAGTATAATTTCACTAGAGGGCAGAAAATGCATGAGGTTTGTCATCTACAGAATCACGTTTGAGTTTATTTGACATAAAGGTTCTAAAACATCTGTACTCTGAGCTGTCTAACCTCTGAATCACCATACACCAAGCAAATCAATAATACTCTATGGTAGTCACTGTTCAAGGAAAGAACATTGTGATGGAAAGCCCTTCACTTAGGCAGTCATGTACTGTAGGTGTACACCAGTAATAATGCTTTCCAAGGAAGTCACCATGAAAAAAGAAATCATTTCTCTCCTCAATTCTACCAGGAGTGACAGAAAAAAGGGGGAGAGAGGAGGAGAAAGAAAGATGAAAAATCAAACTTTCACCTTCAAAAGTGACTTTAAAATGTTCTTGGTTTTATTTTAATATCTATGATAAAATCTTCAAAATGATTTTCATTTATAGATAAATATTTTTTGTAGAATTCAACACCTAATGAGACTAACAGACTTTACTATATTTCCTGTGCTGTGAATAAACACAATTCTATTAATTTCACGAATCAATTCAATTCTATGATATTTACAACTTTAAAAAATTTTCTGTACAATAATTTTTCCTTCAATGTTTTACCTCTTTTTTTTTAAAAATTCTGTAACACACCGTCTATCAACTGCCCTTTATGAACCAATCTCACCAGTATTCCTCTATTTTATTCCACTCTTATGCAATGTCAAGCTGCTCCCACAGAACTATTTAACATGAGCATTTGCACTGGGTCCAGCTGAGACAATTTTCTTCATAAGCAGCCCATATAGGTCTGGTTTGGATTTGTGACTGAAACAGTGTTGATAACAGACTGGTGTTTCAGCTATTGCTGAACACTGCACAACTTCACAACATCAATTCTGTTTCTCATTTTACCCACCAGCAAGTACGCTGGGTGTGGGAAAGTTGCTGAGAGGGGACACAGCCGGGACAGCTGACCCCAATTGACCAAAGGGATATTCCATACCATATAACATGATGCTCAGCAATAAAAATTTGGGAGGGGTGGGGGGAGCTGGAGCCTTTCCAAGCTAACCTTTGTTCAGAGACTGACCAGGCATTCGTCTGCTCATGGAAGGTGGTGAGTGGTGGTGGTTACTTGTTTTTTAGTTTTCCCTTTTTTCCTCCCCTTCACTTATTAAAGTGAATATATCTTGACCTATGAGTTTTTTCTCACTTTTGTTCTTCTAGTTCGCTCCAGCATGCTCCTGAGGGGAGGGTGTGACTGAGTGAGCTGCTGGTGGATGCTTAATTGCTGGCTAGGGTAAACCCACCACAGCATTTCTAGATGTTCAAAACAAAACATCAGGAAACTTAAATACTGACTGAACAAAAATTGCATCTCTCTCTCTACCTATACATATATACACTGCTTTCCACTGTTAATAATTGTCCTGAAGAAAGCTATTCAAAAGTGTATCAACTTTTATCAGCAGCAAAGTACCAAATCTTCACATAAAGTTTATGGATAGGAATAGTTGCCTTGTTAATTTTAGTCTCCTAGATTCAGCACTGCATAAAAGTCTACTTCAAAACACTCATTTTCAGAGCTTGTATCTTTCACTCTGTTCAGCAGCAACTTAACCAATTTAGAGATAATAGCAATAAGGAAATAGTATTCTGGTTTTTACTGGTTGCTGTCAACTCCTCAAAAGTTATACTAGAAAAAAATCTAACTGGCTCCTCAAAGTGAATCTCAATACTTCACTGTTTCAAGGCAGAATCTTCTTCTTTTAATAATTATGTTAAATATACATTACAAGAAGCTGTCCTGCATAATTTTTTACTAAAATGTGATAGCATGTGATACTCAGTAATATTATGATTATTAGAAATTAGCATGGGCCATTGACTCTAAACCCAATTCATAAAATTGATCTCTACTGTGCATTTTTTTTTTCTGTGTGCGTTTGTATAAAAGTATAGCTGAATCATATCTGATAATATGCATACACTTGTGACAGGACCCTAAGTCTGCCTCAGGTTTGAGGTGAATCTGTCTAGATTTTATTCTCTAATGAGCAACCCTACATATTCTGAAAGGTTTTAAATTCAAAACGTTATGGAGGGGGGTGAATAAAAACTATGGAGTCTTTGCCTCTTTAGAAAAAGAAAAATGAATGTGACCAGGAAACACAAAATATAAATAATAATAATAAAAATTTTAAGTTACAGTTACAGTTGTGAATTTAATACTATAGTTACAATTGAACAATTTAACATTAAAATTTATTTTTAATAAAACTAAACATTAAAATAACTTCATTTTGGTTTCATTTTAGTTTTAGCTGGGTCATACATTTAACTATCATTACAGCTCTAAGAAGGAAGGTTTTGTTGATTTATAATTAAATTAGCGTGAACTTTTTACTGTAGGAATATGTTCAAGCATGCTGTAACTGAAAAGTCTCAAGCATCTCTTGTTTTCAGGTGGAATAATCTGAGGTGTATTGAAGATGAGAACTCTGACTTAACTTCAATAATTTTCCTTTTTTTGAAGTTACCACTATTTCAGTGAAGTCAGATTCTCTGTGCTACTCTTTAGCTTGTTACCATTCTTATTAGAGATCTCTGCCATGTGGTCTCAGCAAGTATCTAAGATCTGGTTTCTCTAGTTGCTAAAACCTCTTTGAGTTCCTTCTATGCATTAACCCACACCAATTTTGAAATATGCAAATCCATATGCCCTTGGGTGAAACCTTTGGAGATGGAGACTGTACATACTCTTATATCAGCTGCTGTTTCATTCTAAATGTGAGGCAAAAAAGTAGACTTTCACAGAAGGCTGAGAATATTGTGCAGTTTAAGAAGAGATGACATAAATTCCTTTATGTTTGACGTCTCTCCAGTGATAGCCACGGAACCTCCTGAAAATAAAGATGAAAATGGTCAGAAATTTATGCTTTTAGATTGAGGGACAATCAGTGCCTAAATATCTACTTACAAAGGAGCTTGAAACAAGACTAGTTCAGCAATTAAGATTGAAAAGTCAACAGAGGTTATCTAATTATCAGATAAAATTCTCTGCTCAGTGAATAGACAGAAAGCCCTGGGAAAATTCAGTATCTGTGCTAGTAAAACTATAATGTCTTCAATTTTTAGCAAAAGCAACTCTAAACTCTAAATAAATCTCAAATTTTTAACAACTGGAGCAGAGAAATAATAGGATTAGCATTTAAGCATTTATAGCCAACAAATTGAGCAATTCTATACTTCATTTCACTTATTACTATACCTCCTACTATTTTCTTTACTGATTTGCCCTAAAAAGTTCCATAGCTGAGGCACAGAAAAAACCAGGTATCTATATCAGAAAATATCACCTTCTCTCTCTCACAGAGTACCCCCATAGATATTCTCTAGTGTCACCAGCTCACTGAGAAGATTCAAGAGGCCAATGTCCTTGTTTTGGTTGTATGTATATTTGTGCTCAGCACAGCAAAGGCCTGAAGGCCACGCTGTACATCCAGCACAGCACAGCAAAGGACGACACAGGCCTGGGACATCTAGTTGTTATGTGGCTCACTAACTCTTTGATGTATAATGGTCTTCCAGTGAGGATCACGACAACATCTGGACACAAGGTTTATCTCCATCTAAAGAAAGAAATTCTGGGTGATTTTTATTTTACTTTGTCTTGGAGAAAATGACATTTTTGAGAAGAGTGTTTTCTACTCAGCCTACAATGTCTCTAAATCTCATGATTTGATAGTGTGTGTTAAAATGAAACCTACGGGATTTATTTAATCTAGCTTTACTAATCAGAAAGCTAAAAGCTCTGTCCTTACCTTCCCCCTATGGACAACAGAAAGGGACAGGCACCTCCACAGTATCCTCAGATAGGTCATGTACAGTAACCTTTGGAATATTCTTTATTCTCACTGATTAATAAGGGACATTTAAATAATTTAGATTACGCATTGAACTTCCAGTTACACTCAGGCAACATGAGTGCCAACTCAAATCTATATGCTAATGATTACATACAGCTTTCTGCATTTCATTTCTTTAAAAATGTAAAGAGTCTTTCTCTATCCTGATTGTGTGAAGACTTCTCACAAATCGAGACTGTAAAAACCAAAAGCACGTAAATAGAGCCTTAAACAATTGAAAGATCTTGGGATTCTAATAGTTGACTTGAAGAATATAATGTGGCTGGTGAGTTTTCATACTTCATCACCATTGTGTAATTCTGGATGTTCAAATTAGCTGGGACAAGGAGTTATTTCTCATGAGTTTTTATTGTCCTTTGAATGGAAAATTCTACTTTTTCCAGGAGACTGGAGCAATGTTGAATCCACAGCACAATGAGCAGGGAACTAGGAGCAGAATAACTGCACTACCATGTGTACCCAATAAGGATATGTACTTTTATGGCACACAAATTGGTACGTTACTTGACAATATAAGCATGCTAGTATTACTCTTAAAACAACAGAATTAAAATGACTGAGACTATAGAAATGAATTTGTTCTTATTTAAAAATTATGACAGTATGACTAAAATAAACAGCCTTTAAAGCTTTTATTTGTAAAACAGTAAATAAATAAAAACTTTATTTAAAAATGTATTTTGGTTTACACTATTATGGAAAGAAGGGACTAAGAACTGTTTGATGAACTGGACTGTCTGTTTAACTTACGCTTAAACCACATAGGTCTGTAGTTGTTTATTAAATTTCACAATTCCTCAGACATAGTTTGAAAAAGTTTCTGTTATTTTACAGATATTCAGCTTTACAAAATGACTTAAGAGATAGATTACATGTTGGCAATATAGTTCATTGACTCTGTAACTAACTTGATTTACAGCAGCTAAGAATATGACTAAGTAGAAACTTTCTCACTCTGTGACATTAATATTAAGATTTGTTTATCTTTTTTATCAGTCAATAAAAAGGACATATTAATCTCTTCCATACAGAAAGAGTCACTACTGTACTGTAATCATACCAGATAAAAACCAAGATATTCTTTACTAAAACAATTTTATAGCAAAGTGTATCTTGGTTATCACTAGAGTGCGTTTCCTGAAGAAAAAACAAAACTGAATTGCTCTTCTTTTAGTTAATCATTCAAGTAACAGTCTTTAATTAACTTTTAATTTGGGTTCCACTTCCTTTCCAAAAGGACTGTCTTTTTTACAAAATTAAAGCTGGCCTCCTGTGCAAAGTAGTAATAACTTCATTATGCCTATTTGGCTATTGCCCGACTTAATACTGTTTTTTTAATAGCAGCTGTTACATAACAATTTAAGTCAACAAGATTAAGATGACCAAGCTTCAGCAGTATACAAAAATCAGTGTCTGAGAGCCATAAGAATCACAGCAGAGTCCTAGGAGGAGATGTCCAAAAGACATTCACAGGATAGAGAAGAGAAGCACACATGAAAATCTTATTCAAGACAAAAGGTAATACATGTTATATATGGGATTTAGAATTTATATCTCATTAATGTTTCAGCAATCTAATCAAAACAACAAGAAATAGTTGCAAACAATTACAATTCCAATGACAGTAAAACTCATTCAGCAAAAGTCAAAATTAAGAGAGTGAATACTGACTCAATAAAAACAGTTAACATATATTAACTTCCTACTATGCATCCCTTTCTTCTGATGTTATGCTTACCCTTTCACTGTCCCACTGGGTACTAAGGTCTAGAGCGTCAGTCTTTCTTAGTAAGAAGTAGGGGATTACAGCAACCCATCAGTGTCCTGAGGTTTTTGCCAGAAGTACCTTGTTAATGGTAGGGGGTTCTTCTGCCTTGGTCTTTAATTTTTCTGTTCTCTACTATTTCTCAGAAGTTGGTTTTATCTGGCTCCCACAGGTGCACTCCTGCATTCATCAGCTTTTGACCACTGTGATTTGTTTACACAAACTGGAACCTCTGGTGTCATTCTGTATCCACACTCTTCCACACCACATTCAAATCTAGTGTCACCAGCAGATCGCCTCATGCAGAATGGCTATCTGTTACTGCTATTTGGAACAAATTTAGGCAATAGCTACCTGATTGTTAGACAATTGCTATCACAGGGAAAGCAAGCTAACATCAGCTCAGGACAAGGCAAGTGCAAGTCTTGAGAGACAGCACTACCAGGTCAATTCAAAGCCTGAGGCTTTTTACAAGCAATGACAAAACATCGTATTTCCTGGGCTACAGAAAGGCTACCCTTCGGCAATCCTGCTGTGCTGTGTACTGATCTGTGCATGAAATTGGGTTCCAGAGCTACCAGAAAATTTAGCCTCATTGACCTTTGTTACCCTTACCTCCTTCTGCAGCTAAGAGAGTTACCAGCCTTTAGGGTAGCACAACCCAATTACATGATCTAATCCTTCACAGAAATTTATCAGCAACTGTAAAAGCTTTTGTAATATTTTAAAATAAATATGAGGTATTGCATAAAAATAACAGTTATTCAAATACTACATGTGCAGACATGCTCAAGTAACAGGGCAACATTTGTCACTTACAATCTTCAGAACTATGAACCCAAAGCATGTCAAATTGAATAATTTCTTTTCAGTTAATCATCAGTCAGACAAAATGTGAAAAAATATTGTCAGTGTTTGTTTATCAACTGCAAAAGAAGACCTTTCAGACTGTCTGAAGTAATATATGATTCATTGGACAAACAGAATGAATATAAAACTATTTGGGAGTCTTTGCTTTTCTGCTTTGTCAGAAGACAATTTACTGAAAAAAAGGGGGTTACATATTTTGAAGATATATGCAGATTTAATGAAATTCTAATGGAAATATTAGATTCATTTTGGTTTTAATCATTTTGATACCATATAAAATATCTTCTTTAGCAAAATTTGGTTATCATTAAATCACTGAATGATTTATCTCCTTACCCTAGTTCCCAGTTTTCTGAAACTAAAATTTACAAATACCTGTGTACAGGTTATATGATTTTTTGTCTGGTCCTAGATATAAATACTTTTTATACCTCTGGCCACAACCTTACAAACCAACCTTTCACACGTGGAAAACACCGAACATTTAACTGACCATGGACATTCACTTTATTTTTTCCTTTTAAACTGACTTTCTGTACGAAAAGCTTAATTCTTTTGCAGTCACTTTCGGAAAAACTGAACTTTCTATGAACAGATAACCCAGACAGCTCCTGACAATACACATATGAGTATTTCTCAAATGTTTTTCAGTCATTTAGGACTGCTGTTCCTGAGAGTAATTGCCAAGAGTCAGCAATTACCAGCTACTTTGTACTTTATTTCAGTCATGGTGCTATATTGGCTAAGAGCTTTATTGCTTCAGAAATACAATAAATTTGTTCTCAGTTTTCCCTGAATAGTATTACTGTAAAACCAAAAACTCCAATTAAGAAATAATGACTAATGTTCAGAGAATCTGGATAAACATATAATCCATTACAAACATGTTTGAGATTGTGTTCCTTAAGAATTCACAATTAATCAACTGCCTTCTGACCTACTCTTTTTTACGGACATCTCCAAGGATTTAACTATTAACATGTACAAAGGCATTTAACTGGCAATAACCTATATTGTCCTAAAGTAAATTATTCAAGAAAAAATACTCACTTGGAAATTGATCTGTTAAGGATTGGAATAGCTATGCTCTCAAGACCAGGGGAAAAAAAAAGGTTGAAACAGAAGATTTTGAAAAGTTGGTTCAGGAATTTCATTGTTTCAGTAAGATACTTCTAGCTAAAATAATTTTTTTCATTTTGAACTTCAAAAAAACTGAATAATTCTTTTTTTAATCTTTTTTTAAATCTAAAATATCTTCTTTTGAGTTTTTGCTGTTTTGAATAGTATCATCACATACTTACCTTCTGAGTTAATAAGGAAAGTGTAAGAATCAATCTATTCATCATTCATATATTAGTCAAAACCAGCAAAAATAGAAATAGATGAACCAGGCACATAAAATCTATATTCTCCAAATAGTCTGTGAATATATTTCATTTAAGTCTTATATTCTTTCCATGCCTTCTTCTGACAGCTGTGGTAACAGTCTTCTCTCATACACTTTAAAATATTTGATACAGAAATAATGTTGTACTATACTTAAACTCCTGTAATAGTGAAGTGGTATTAAAACTATAGGAATCCTGTAGTAGAAGTAATACCAATTACCTTTTCACCCATCCTCCATAGTTTTTAAGTTGAATTATTACTGTGTTTGAACATTTTACCTCTAATAACTCCAATATTCAGCTGAATTTATTAATAGCTGTGGAAGCAATTGTCAGCATCAACATAACTGTCATCATTTTCTGTGTAAACCAATAGATTATTGAACAAAAAATTTGAATTCATATTAATTTTAAAAGGTATATGCAGAATTCTTCTAGAAATACAGATATGCATTGTATTTTGTAAGCTATGTAAAAAATAATTACAAAGCAGCCTTCTTTCCAACTGAGAAAATACCTGTGTCTGTGTGCACGCACACGTATCATCTTCTAATACATAAACTACTTTTCTGCAAAATGAATAGAGAGATAGTTTGAAACCAAATGTGAGGATTGATGATATTTGTGTGTTCTGATGTCATATTCCTTTTAGAACTAGAGGTGGAATGCATTATTCAAAACAGTCTTATCAGTTTTGCAAAGATGTTTCTACAAAGATGTTTCTACAAAGCATCTATTTAAGCAGATTAGCTATTTAGAATCCATTTTCCAATGGAGAGAATTATCATCATGTTCAGCATTTAAGCTACAATTTTACTTAAAGGATTATTGATGTGTATTAAATGTTCATGTCTTTAAATTAGAAACTGCACGGACTGGTTTAGAAATCCCTGAAGACTTCAGTATGCATTTTTCAGTATTTAAAAATACATTTAATTAATAGGAATGACCTCAAAATGCAGTTGACATATTTTGTGTCATACTTCTGTTTTTAGAAATGTCTTATAACAATTTGAATATCAAAGAAGTTTGACATATTTCTTTGCCAATATAATAATGAAATATTTTATTTCTTACACCACTTCAGTGACATATACCAAATGACATTTGAAGGATATGGGATAAGTTCTGTATCTTCAAACCAGCCCTGAGACTACTGTGAAGGAGGATGCTACCTCTATACTTTCCCTCCCTTTCAAGGTTAATTTTGTCTGTCATACTACCTCTGCCTTCCCTTGTACCTTTGTATAGTGCTGGAAAGATAATCCCTGCCTGTGGATCACAAGTGAAACCTCCATGGATTTCATAAGGTATTTTTACTGCAACATTGGTCCTTGTATGTGAAAGACTTCCAAATCCCAGTTTCTTTTTAAAATGTAGCTCTCACATTGCCATAAATATTAGCTTAGTAAATGAATAAAATAAATAAATATCACAAAGCAAGTCCAGAAGAAATTAACATAAATGAGGTAAGTGGTGTAAGCACTATCATCACTATGGAACATTCACAGTAGGAATAAAAATTAATGTCATAATTTTCAGAACATAGAAGTAAGTAAAATTGTTTCAAGGATTTTTTTATTATTGGATGGTGAGTATAAAGGCCCTTACTGTTTGTTTACTTTTCTCAAAAAATATATATCTCAAAGCAGGAATGTCAAATACATTTTCATGTTATGGCAAGTTTTCACACAGTTCCTCATTATTTTCCTCTCAGTATTATCTTCCTAATTTGTATGTTCCTTAAAGAGCATTTTTTAATTGACTGTTTTCAAGGGTGTGTGTTATCATTTGCATTTAGAACAAAAGCTCAGATTCTTTTAGATAAATAATAATTGTCAATTAGACTGTAAGAAATTTTTGAAAACCAATTCTCCAATGCATATCTCATCTCATTAGTCTACAATTTTCAGCAACTTTTACTATTTGGTCTGATATATCACCTCTAGAAAAAGCTAGTGTTTATCCAACATTTAATTGAACATTTTTATTGACATGAATTCAATTTCAGGGTTTCATATTTAACAGTGGGATACTGTCTGTTTATAAAGCCTTGTTTAGACAGCAAAGGAAGTCTCACAGCTGCAGGCCCTGGGGAAACATAACCATTTCAATACATCCTGCAAAGGCAACATGTCTGGGTGCAAGCAACCCAGGCGATTTCTGAAGAATGTAAAAGACAATTTCTTGACTTACATGATCAATGAACCTAGGGACAATGTGTACTGCTAGATTTACTGCTCCGAAAGCTGGCCAGAGTTGTGTAGGTTAATGGGAGACTTGGCTGTGGTGGGTGCTGGAGAACTGGAGATGGTGAAGTTTAAGAGAGGAGTGAGCAATAGCAGGTTAGCAGAATTAAAACAACATGCTTCAGGAGAGCAGATTTTGGCTTGTTAAGGGATCTGCTTGACAAGATTCCATGGAAAACTGCCCTGAAGGGCAAATGGGCCCAGGAGAGCTGGTTGATCTTCAGGAACAACATCCTCAGAGTGTAAAAGCAGTCTGTTCCTTGCAGAAGGTCAGGCAAGTATGGCAGAAGGCCAGGCTAGTATGGCAGAAGGCCAACAAGGTCTGGACAGTGATTGCCTGTCTGAGGTCAAATGTGAAAATGAAGCACGCAGAAGGTGGAAGCAGGGATGGTAGGAATAAAGAGTGCCCGAGTATGCGGGTGTGCATTGCCCGAGTGTGCGGGTGTGGAGTTAGGAAAGCCAGAACTTAGATGGAGATGAAATTAGCAAGGAATGTAAAGGGCAACAACTAGGGCTTCTCTAAGTACACTGTCAATGAAAAAAAGGTTAAGAAAAACCCGAACCTGCTGCTCAGTGGGGTAGGGGACCCAGTAACAAGGATGTGGAAAAGGATGGCATACTTAGAGCTTTTTTTATCACTGGTTCCAATGGAGTCCATGGGGCCAGAGGAGATGCGTATGAAACTGATGAGTGTTAGGATCCTGCAGGCACCACCAGCCCTGACTGTCCCTGCCCAGCCCCCCTTAGTGTCCCCCTACCCTGCCCATGGCCCAGGAACCCATTTCAGCCCCCCTTGGGCCATCAGTCCTTGCCCCAGCAACACTGCAGCAGGGCCAGCCTCCAGCTCCCCCACAACCCTGCCCTGCCGGTCCCCCACATCCCAGCCTGGCCTCAGCTGTCCCTGTCCCCTAGAAAACATGTGATACCTGGACCTCTATTCTGCCTAACCTCCACCTCTGTAAAGATCTCTCTCATTTGTTAGTGGTGGTTTAAACATTACATTGTTTTATTCCATATACCCATTTCCCCTGTGTATTCAAAGTCATGTTGAATCATTACAGTGATAAAACTACTACAACTTTGATCCTTCAAAGTTTTATACATATACTTAACTGTGATTAGTTCCATTGACTTCACTGGCTGACTTCAAAGTGGGGCTATCCACTTTTGGTGAAGTTAACCATGTGTATCTCGGTGATGCCTTGAACTTTACAGTCTTCTTCTATTTTATTTTTTTAATACTTGAACCATATTTGAATCTACTAAAATGAATACAGATTGAGGTTATTTATATATTTGAAATACATATATATTTGAAAACAATTACAAAACACTAATCTGTTGCCTCTTCATGATTCCACTAAAACCAACAAAATTGCATAGCAATAAATGGTACACCTCTTCTGCAAATGCAAAGGAAGAAAAATAAATAGTGATTTTTCAGCTACTAGGTTGAGTTTGCTGGGCCAGTATTTTTATGTGTAAACAAATTACAAGAGGCACAGAAATGGCTACGGATATTCACCACAAAATCTTCCAGATTAAGGTCAAACAGCAGCATTAAATCATCAATCCTGTCCTTTTTTCAATTGCAAAACTCTAAACTTTGCCCAGTTATACCTCTTCTGAGCTCAATGACTTTTATTTGAGTAGACAATAACTTGTGTTTGTCTGAGACGTATCTCCCAGAAAGGCAACCATTCTTTATTTAAAGGTTTCCACAGACAGAGAAATCTACTTCATCCCTTGGTAGCTCATTTCAGTGATTAATTGCCCTTGCTGTTAAAAAGATGTGCCTAAATTCTGATTGGAATTTGTCTGACTTCAGCTTCCAGGCATAGGTCCTCAATAGTCCTTTTTCTGCCACATTGAAGCCCTTTAGTAATGGGTATTTTGCCTCGTATATGTACTTATGACCATAATCAAATAATTTAATCTTTTTGATGAACCAAGCAGATCGTGCTGTAAATCTTCCACCATGAGCCATTTTGTCCAGCTTTTGGATATGTCTCTTTCCTGTACCTTCTACAATTTTTCATCTTTTAAAAATATGGATGCTAACATTGTATATTGGTCTCACTGTGCTGAATAGAGTTAATATCACCCCTTTTTCAGTTACTACTCTTCTGTTTATGCCTTTCAGTGTTCTTTTCTGCCAACATTGCAATAGGTACTCATGGCAAATTGCAGTAATCTTTAAATCTTTTTCAGAATCATTGCTTTCCAAATTTGTCTGTTTATTCCTATTGAATATATTTCTTTGAATTTGAACACTTTATTTGAGTATATCCCTTACTTCGAAATTACTGAGTGATCCAGACTGTTTTTTCTGATTCAACTGTTTCTCCCTATTATTTATTATTACTATTATTACTTATTCATTTTTTAATGTACTGATCTTGTATCATTCCAGAATTTTACCAAAGTATTTCATATTCCTCATCTAAAAACAACTGACACAAATTTAAATCAGAGGATGTACATACCTTAAGTGGAGAATTTTTGCATGCCTTTTGTTTATACCCACAATAAACAGCAGTTTTCTCTCTTTCTTCTATGGGTTCTTGTTGTCGTTGTTGTTGCTGTTGCTGTTGGTTTTATTCTACTCAGAATAAATAGCCAAAAAGAACAAAGCAAGGAAGAGAAGAAAGGCACATAAAAATCAAACTGAGAAGTATTTTTTATGTTGCAAAATTCAGAACAGTGTGGTCTGTTCTTTAGAGCTAGTATAAAAAGGGGAGAAATTTCTTCATTATTGAGTAACTGATTTGCTACCTGATGGGCAAAATGACTTAACTTTTTTTTAACCCAATTTCTCCAAATTCAAAGGCAAAGAATTATACTGTTTCCTAATTGTTCTTTATTGATGTGGTCAATAAGTATTCCACATAAATGTATTTCCATGACAAAGATTATTCATATTTCAAATTGTCATTTGATACTTTCAGAATAGAAATGCAGTTTATTTTATTTAGAATGTGGTGAATTTCTTGAGTGTTTTACTGCAGATTCACTTCAAATGTCACTCAAAAAACCATCATTCTTCTATCTCTGAAAACTTTTTGTTACTTTTTGGTTACAGAAGTATCAGTACCTTGGCAATATATATCATGACATCACATTCCACTTTCAAAAGTGTAGAAATGAAAAGTATGTGTAGACAGTTCTAAAACTGATTCTGGAACACATGAGCACTTCCAAATTTAATGGAAGTGAAGACCTGTAGATAAACAATATGTGGGGATAATGTTAGGACTAGTATTAGTGAACAAATGTCTTCACATTCACAACTTCTTAAAATCGGCAGATTGGGATTAGCTCCAATGTACACCTATAAAATTCTCAGATTCATCCAAAATTTGAAATTTGACCATTAAAGTTTCTTCTCAGCTACAAGGGAAAAAGCATTTTAAAAATTGATGCCATTTTAAAGAAACTAAACAACTGGCATACAAGACAGCTTCTCATTGATCTGTATGCTTAATAAAGCTAAATGTTAGGAAAACTAATGCACCATACTGATGTTTTAGGAATTTCATTAATGTATTTGAAAGACTGTCATAACTCACTTACCTCTGCTGAGTTTATGAGCTGTGGGTTTTCTCCAGCTCATAAAATCAACTTGCTTAACACAATACAGTGACTGATAGCATCAGAGATGACACTTCAGGAAGCAAGGTGACTCTTTTTTTTCCTTCTTTTTTTAGAAGTTTTGTAGGACAATGCAGGGATACTGAAAAGAACTGGATAAGAGTCTGACAAAATATTCTGACTTAGTGACAAGTTAATTACAAATATCCTATCTCTGATACTCTTTGTAAATGCTGAATGTAAACCGGGACATAATACTAAATTCTGAAATTAATTTTGGTCTTCCACTTTTTTAAACGTAGTACACCTGGCATGAAAAATCACCACTGTAAATAGTAATGTGCCTTTCTGTCATCTGTGTTTATACTGAGCTTCCATCTAAAAATTTTGAAATGAGAAACATTTACAATTTTCCCTTACTTGGAACAAAACCAAGAGCATATCTCCACATTTGTACACACTTTGTCATTATAAGCATCAAATGCATTAATTTTTAAACATTCTTCTCACCTCTTTCTAGTTATCTACAATGCAGATATCATCTGAGGTAGTCACGCAAGTCTCCCTTTACCCATGGATCAAAATAGGCATTTACAATGTGTGATTTCTGAAGAAATATCTGTCTTTCAATTACTGCAAAGAAACCTAAAGGGAACAGCCCAGATGTTGATGTTTAATGCTATGATTATATAAAGTTAGACCTAGTTAATCTCATTCCTGGTCCCCAGAGCAGAGTCTACATCTTTAGCCATCACCTACAAGGTATGGTAAAAGATATCTCAGACCTGCTTCAAAACAGTCAACTCCCTGAATAGAAAGCAACCCATTGATGTAAAAGTAACTTTGAGTTTTGGTTGCTCTTAGCTGGATTCACATAGCCCAATGTTGTGTGAATAGCCCCCTTGGAATTAGACATTGATTTTTTTTCTAAGTTCCACTTCAGACAATTCCCTTATGAATGTGGGCCTAATATAAAGTTTTTCTGGGATAGACGAATTATCTCGCAGCCTCAAAGAGACACCTATGCACAACCACAATTCATAGACAAGAGTAAGCTTCTACAGTCAGTCTCATTTTCTCTTTGGAAAATGGACCATATCATCACTTTCTTTTAAAATACAATGCAAAGCAACTAATACTTCCATGTGTGTGTATCCTGGTTTCGGCTGGGATAGAGTTAATTTTGTTCCTAGTAGCTGATATAGTGCTGTGTTTTGGATTTAGTGTGAGAATAATATTGATAACACACTGATGGTTTAGTTGTTGGAAGTAGTGCTTACACTAAGCCAAGAACTTTTCAGCTTCCTGTGCTCTACCAACTGAGAAGGCTGGAGATGCAGAAGAAGCTGGGAGGGGACACAACCAGGACAGCTGACCCAAACTGGCCAAAGGGATGTTCCATGTCATATGACATCATGCTCAGTATATAAACTAGGGGAAATCTGGCTGGGGGGCCACTGCTCGGGGGCTGGCTGGGCGTCAGTCGGCGGGTGGTGAGCAATTGCATTGTACATCACTTATTTTGTATATTTTTAAATTATTATTACTATTACTATTACTATTATTACTATTATTACTATTATTGCTATTATTACTATTATTACTATTATTACTATTATTACTATTTTCCCTTCCTTTTCTGTCCTCATAAACTGTCTTTATCTCAACCCGTGAATCTTACTTCTTTTTTTTTCCTCCCAGTTCTCTCCCCCATCCCACTGCGGGGGGAGTGAGCAAACGGCTGTGTGGTGTTTAGCTGCCTGCCGGGTTAAACTGAGACGGCGTGCAATCATAAACCTAGCAATTAGAGGACTTGCTCAGGATGTGATACGCTCAGCTTGAAAATAGTTTAAAAAACGCATCATCCATCTTGAAAACTGTACATAACAAAGCAGACTACAAGCAGTCTTCTGTGTGCACTTATAAAGAAATAACTAGTGGATACTGACTGACCATGAAATTATATCTGAGCAAAAGAAAAAACTTCATTGTGAGGGTGCTCAAGTATTTGGACAGGTTAGCCTGAGAAGCCAACTATCTCTCTCAACAGGTCCATTCCAGTCTAAACAATTCTCTGATTCTGTGAATACACGTCACAGAACAGCAGATCCATTGATGTAGGAAGTGACCTCTGGGGGTCATCTGGTCTAACTCTCCTGCTCACAGCAGGGTTAACTAGAGCAGGTTGCTCAGGGCCATGTCCAGTCAAGTTTTGAATTTCTCCAAGGATAAAGACTACAAAACCTCTCTGACCAACCTGTCGAAATACTTGGCCACCTTCACAGTAAATTTTTTCTTTTTGGTGTTTCAATAGAATTTTCTGTATCTTAACTTATATTCATTGCCTCTTGTCCTGTCACTGGATGCCACCGAGAAGAGTCTGTCTTCCTCACTCCCTCCCATCAGGTATTTATACACATTGATATCTTCCCCCTGAGCCTTCTCTTCTCTAGGCTGAACAGTCCCATCCTAGCCTCTCCTCATATGACAGACACTCCAAGTCCTTAAACACCTTCATAGCCCTTCACATGGCCCTTCACTGAACTCGCTCCAGTATATCTATATCTCTCTTGTACTGGGAGCCCAGACCTGGACACAGCACTCTTAAAGTGGCCTCACCAGGGCTGACTAGAGGAAGGATTACATCCCTTGACTCGCTGGCTATATTCTTCCTCATACAGCCCAGGCGGCTGTTGGTCTTCTTTGTTGCAAGTGTACATTGCTGATTCATGGTCAACTTGGTGTCACTCAGGACCCTCAGGTCCTCTTCTGCCAAGCCACTTTCCAGCCAGTTGTCTCACAAAGTGTAATACTGCATGGAGTTATTCCTTCATTGGATTCCTGTTGGACGAGTTCTCCAGCTTGTTCCTCTGCATGTCCCCACATCCATATGGTTTATTAGCCACTCCTAGTTTTATATAATCTGCAAACTTGTGGGGGTCTGCACCCTGTGCAGTCATTTAGGTCATTAATGAAGACATTTAACATTATTGTCCCTAGTGTCAACCTCTGACACACACTGTTGGTGACTGACGTCCAGCTGGACTTTGTGTCAGACATGACAATCCTTTGAGCCCAACAGTTCAGCCAGTTTTCAGTCCACCTCACAGTCCAGGATTTAGTATAAACTTCATCTGTTTGTCTATGAGAATATTATGACAGACAGTATTAAAAACCTTACTTGGTATAACAGCTTAAAAAAATTTAATTCATCAGACTATGAGTTTATGTGGGTACAAGGTAAAACGAGTATTTTGAAATACACTTTTGGATTTTAGCAGTGCCCACTTTTAGTTCCAGTTCAGATGCTTAAGTTCAGATTTACCTTGTGAATCTGTGCAAAGTAAGTAAGTTTGATATCCAGACTATATATCATTTTTAAGTAAATGTTGTATTATTTCTGCATCCTGACTCTTCCATCCATTTGAAGATACCCTATGAAAATCTCTTCTCTTCCATTACTTTTTTGTACTATATTACCTGACAGACTTTTTTTTTTCAGTTATGCAGTTACCTAACTGAGCTCTGTAAAAATGATCACTTTCTTTGAAAGATAATTTAAGAGTAGCATGTTTTTTTTAGAAGTGTGCTTATACGCTATTCTATTCTTAAGTAAAGTTGGTTTTGTAATGTGTTCTTCACCACTTGACAAGAAGCAAGTAGCAAGCAACCTTATTTCAGTTGTCATTCCTGAGACTGAGAAGTTTATTTAGGTACTTTTTATATAATTTTTACAATTACATTTTCTCAGCTTATTCTCCCAGTCTTCTCCCTATTGAACATGTTCCTGTATTTTCACTGTTGCTTCTAATCAAAACATCTACATTTGTGCTATTTTGGGTAAGTCTGCCTGTATAGTTACAAATTCAGTTCTAAGATAAATTTAACTTTCCCTTCTTTTCTCTAAGATCAAAAGTAGAAAAGAATTTACTAACATCTGGTAAAAAATCTACACCCAGCTTGCCAAATGAAGTGCTATGCCTCCTCTGCATATGCCATTTCAGATACTAACACCTTTATCAGACCCAAGCTTTCACAATTTGCAAGAATATTTTAGTTTGTTGAGAGCTACATTTCTACAAAGAAAATGTGATCATCCTGTATCAGTTGTGAACTGAGTTCATATTGCATTCTTTTTTTGGTTGGGTTTAGTTACAAATCTCAGATAAGCATGATTCTGTAGTTTCCAAGTTATTAATTCTGAATTAATCTGTTGATAATGATTAGTAATCTCTGAATCTATAAAATACTTGCATGTCACAAAAAATGTATATTATACTTAAGGAAAACAGGTTCTATGATAATACTAGAATACACAGCAGTTGAATTAAGTTTTCATTTTTATTATTTTGCAAATTTTTGATTTGAAAAAATCCCATATATTGGAGTTTTTCCTCCTAGATATTTCTTACCCTTAATATATGGTATTTTTACTTTTCAAAAGTATTCTCTATTAGTTTAAAATTAACTAGGTTCTTCATTACTCAAACTTACAGAAAATCTCATTCTTTTGGAGGGGTAATTACATCTTCATGTAAGTATTTATCTAGCTATAACTATAAAGAAGAATGAAGCCTTCGTGAAAATCTATAGTCTTGGATAAAGTTTGTGTTACTTATGGTAGAGCAGAATTTGGCCCATTGAATAGTGCTATGTATTAACATTATAACAGCTGAGTTTTCCTGTACTTTCTGTCTGTCATGGATGCAAAAGAATCTGATGGGTATTAAGATTTCCCTTCTTCACAAAGAGCTGCAGGTATAAAGAACATCTGGAATTGACAGCACTGCAAGGAGGACTTTGCACCATCTTCGGTATAGAGGCTAGCACTTCAAGTAACCCAATTGCCTAGAGAAAACTCAGACAAATTACCCAAGGAATGGGGAACCCAAAGATCAGCAATTTTTAACTATTACACGAACAAAGGCTTTTATGTAATGCAGAGAAAATTTGGAAGCACTTTAAGCAGAGAGTTTTTCAATATGAGTACTAACTGATAGAAAAGGAGACAGCTAGGCACGCGTTGCATATCACTATGGTAACAGACACCCTAAAACCAATATAATAGCAGTAGATTTAGAGGCATTGAAGAATACAAGAGCAAAATACAATGAACAGTATACAAGTAATACTATTGTACACAGTGGCCACAGCAAATCCTCTATTTTGCCTGGAGAGAGCATGTAGCTTCATCATGTAATTTAAGGTATGCAGCTGCTGATTTATTACTTCTACACCAAAGATTTTGGAAAGATTTGGAACGATTTGGAACAATTTAGAAAATTCAAAAATTGAGGGATAATACTGATTAGAAAGTTAAGACCTGTTATTGCAGTACAGGGTTGCATAACAGCTACCTGAAATGTGCTTGCAAAAAAAGATAAAATACTTTCAAAAGTATAGTCAAATTTTATACAAGTTCATGGGCAATTTGATTGATAATGTAAAAAAAAAAATCAAAGTTGGAAATTTGATATAGTTTTGGGCTTACATAACTGAACACGAAGACTGGAAAATATCTGTGATGTTTTGGGCCCATAGTGTTAGTTTATAATTTTGTGGGTCACACAAGACAGTCTATGAATTTTAAAAAGAGATTATGTATAGCAGCATGGTAAACAAGAGGCATAATAAGAAATGTCCGTTGTATCAAGATCTTTCTGAAACAAGGGATATAAAGGAAAATACATCCTTTCATCTTAGTGTAATGCCAAAGCAGAAACTGAATGGAACTGTCAGACTGTTGTGAAGCTGGTGAAACTTATAATGCCAATATAATAATTTTATTAATGTAATATCAAAATATCAAAAAAATAAACACTTTTAATTCTTTTTCATATTTCCTTCCCTCTTCCTGTCTCTCTTCTCTTCAACATCCCAACAAAGTTAAGCCAAAAGAATAATATTTAGATCTAAATTCATAACTTTATGGGTAGTTTTCACTGTGAAGGGATTCTAATTTTCAAATTATTATACCTGTGTTCTAAAATTACATTCTTATATACACACATACACACACACACATATATATGCACAAAATTTCCCAAATATGCAATAAAAACAGGAAAAGGAAAGCTGATGTGTAACAGGAGTTTGGAAAGAACTGGGTGACGGAACTCTTTTTTTTTTTTTTAATTTTATGAGAATAATAAATAACTAATATAAAACATAAATTCTTTCTAATTTCTTAAATTTTCTGTTCCTCTGCTGAGTGAGGTTTTGAAACAATCTTCTACTAGGAGCCATAAGTACAGTTCATCTCTTGATAGTTTAGAAATAGAGCTTGTATCTTTATACACAAGTTTAAATGAAATAGATTTAATGACCTAAGAGGCCTTCTCTTCTACTACAAATTCAAAATTCATATTGTTTTTCTTTGGTCTCTGGAAAATATATCATTCTGAAAATATTGTTTCAGTATTTTTCCACTTCCATCGTCATTTAAAACCAAAACAATACTTAGCTAAACAGACAGTATTCTATTTGCAAAGTAGTGTATAGGTGATATGTTGTCTGCATGAAAAACTGCACTGGACTACATCTTCTAATATGGGGTTGACATACAGTTAAGATTAAAAGACATTGGGGTTTTCTGATGCAAGCTGCCTAGACACTTTCTATGTTGTATCAGATAACAATATAATATGCCTGCAGGATACGTTCAATTGTTTGGTGCAGAATTATTTTTTTTAAATCACAGATTTAAGGTGAACTTAATGTAATCTAATTTTAGATTTCTATAATATAAATGTTTACATATGAGGTAGCTAACCTGGTCAGTGAGTTAGTAAACAAAAAGCTATATCAAACCTTGAGTGATTTCTCCTATTGTAAAGATGACATTTACATCTTTACAATCTCCTATTGTAAAGATGACATTAGAGGCCCATTCTTGCTATTCTGACCATTTCCCTGGAATAACTATAAAGGAAACATAGGCTACCCCTCAAATGTGTGTGCCTACAGTAAAGATACCTATGAATGAGACAAACCTCTCCTCAGGTGACTGTTGCTAACTGTGTGTGTTGTTTTAAGCATGAAATGAAAAGTGATACTCTCTAGCTTGCTGAATGCCTGTTTGTTTTGGGTTTTTTGTGGTTTGTGTTAACTAATGACCTATTCCAGAACTCTATTAGATACTGACTTTCCTCAGACATCTCTTTGTTTGTTAGCTTTTGACCTTTGACATTTTTTGTATTTCTACATTTTTAAATAGATAGGACTGCAGACACTGTGTAGCAAATTGTAAGTGTCCTGCCAATGAGCCTGTTAGATACCCTTCTGAGGCTCTTTAAAGCTTGTTATGAACTGGCAGGAGTGCCCTAACAGCAGATTGGGCCAAGCAGCATGTAATATTAAAAAAAAAAAAATTTGGAAAGAAAACCCTTGTTTTGCAGAATAGAAGAAACTTCAGAAAGCCTACTTGCTCTGTACATTTCATACTTGTTGCGTGAAATAGAAAGGTTTCCTGTATACAATTCCAATGACATTCGGAGGCACAAAACACAGCTGCTCTTTCCCTAATAAACCTGTGAAAAATAAGCTCTTGGAGTCTCTAAAAGCAGTCACTAGAGGGAGCCATGTTCATATGCAGTTTATTACACGCCCCTGCAAAGCTTTCTAAAATAACCCAGCTGATGAACAAAAGAGATTTTTGTTATTTGCTACAGAATCCTTACACAGGAAGAGAATTTAATATGGAAAACATCGGACTCTTTCCTAACTGAATATGCTAGTCAAGTGAAGGATCATAGTAATTACAACAGTAAAGGTGCTGCTGCAACATTAGGTTTGCTCTATTCTGTGATTTTTATGTACTAGATACACCAAAGGATTTAAGCACTTAAAATTAACCTCCTGGCTATTTTAGTGTGCAGATCCAAAATCACAAGGAAGGGAAAAACCTGCTGTACTGTTGCTTAACCCTGTCAGTAATTTGGCAGTTGCTTTCATGTTCAGCTTCAAAGTTTCTGAGTACTTGCATATTAAGAACTACCCAAATCTGAGTGTTACAGGGATTACCTTCTCAGTAATCAGTGACTGGTGTTTTTCTGACAATATAACTAGAGGACCTGCAGGTGTTCACACAGCTGAAATATTTAAAACACAGGAAGATTGACTTCCCAGTGAAATGCAGTTGCAGCCATTTTCTTTGAAAACACAGCTGGAGCCCTTTCATGGGGATAATGGAGGTGAGTTCTTCACACTGAGAGGAGCATTGAAATAGGGGTTTGAGATCTCACACAATGGATAAAGAAGGGGGAAAAGGAACACAGTATGTATAGTACATGTAATGATAAATATCATTCTTGCATAAACCCTTCTTCATTTTGACACAGAGAAGTAAGCCACTGTTCATAAGATATTACTGGATGAAAGGAATAAGCCTGCTACCAAGAACCCCCATCACGCAACTATACTGTGAGGCATACTCTATGAATTACAGCTTTCAGATGTTATAAACAGACTGAGATACAATTTAGATGCTGAATTGCTCTTCAACACTAAGAATAGGGAAAATTTGGGTAAAAAAGGTGATGCAATTATAAGATCTGGTGATGCTTGTCAGTAATATATTTGTATGTGGCAAGTGCAATGGAATTTAGGAGTTAACAGAATAAGTGACTTATAAGCAAAAGTTTTCAGAATCACAACTTTGTTCCTAGGGAATTACAGTGAAGTTGTGTTTTAATCACAAACACTTCTAAACATACAGGTATACTTATCTGTGGGAACCATTTCATATTTTTTTTTTCTGTTCAGATCTGTGGAGATCAGTCTTTCTCATGTTAAAGCAGTATGGGAAGAATAATAATAAAAAAAATGAAACAGTACAAACTATGGAAATTATAGTGTCAGTAAAAAGTATTAGTGTCATGAGACTAAATACTATTAAGTTTTAGGAAGAGAGTTTGTAGCCTCATACTGCAAGTTAAAACAAAATTTAAAACTATATATATGTAAACTATATATCACAATTTATTTCTACTTTTCTTCCAGTATTTGTCTTCTTACAGACATCACTGTAAATGTCAGATTATGTAACTTCACCAAATAAACCTCAGATTTTATCAAAAGGATCAACCTACTCTATTTTTTTCAGATTGTGGAGAATAAAGTTCTTTTTGTTTTTGTGGTTTGCTTTTAGCAGTTATCATGTTTTGACTGTATCTTATTTAAAGTGTTATGCTAGTATTTCTATGTCATAAAAATGAACCTATTCGCAGTTCAACAATAAGGCACTTATACTACAAATTTTAAGTGTTTTTCATATGCGGTTCCTCTTTTGGGAGGGAGCTTACAGATCTAGACGAGTCACTTTCTGAAGTTTTCTCTGCAAGTAAGTGAACCAGAAACATAGAATCATATGGGCTTTATGTATTCAGTGTGGATGTAAACATTGAGGCTTCAATGAAAGCAGCAAATTTCCTGTGGCTCATGATGCCATTGTAGGAGTGGACATTGCATCCCTAGCTCAGAGCACACACATGTAATTAGCTGTATGAGCTGACTAGTTCCGAGGTATAATATCAAGTTCAAGTTAATGAATTTCTTGCATACACTGGCTGCTTTTTTTTTTTAATGTGAGCTGCAATTGATGAAAGCTTTCTCAAATTAGAATGTAACCTCTGGCAGGAAATAATCTACCGATGTGTTTTCCAGACTCCATAACACTGGAGATTCATTCTTACTAGAAACCTTGCAGTAACCTTGCATAAAAGTTATTTGCCCACTCTCTATTAGAATTGTGCATTAAATTTTCATTTTAATGAAGATACTGTTGACGTTTGAAAGGTACAACAATCTTCCTATCTGTGATGCAAATGTAAGGTATATGACTAATAAGGACATAATTTTTTTAGACTAGGCTGGACTGGGATGTTTTGATTATAGACACATTTTATCTTAGATTCATGTATCATAACTGTAGAATCTTTCCATTTTGAATTCTGGGACTGGAGCAGATGGCAGAGAAGTATTTAAAATAATGGTACTTGACATATAATTTCTATAAATAGCTACACAGCTACAAGGTGTTATTTATAATTTTTCTCTCTTGGGAAGAAACTAGAAATTCTCTGTCACTTCATTATAATTGTTCTTGAAATTCATCACAAATGGATAAATTTTTGAAATTTTTACCTTAAGGTAAAAAGGCAGATATGAAGGCAGATGTTCTTTTGCATGTTTACTGGATTCCCAAATGTCTTCACGGCCTAGTCATAGAATCAATTCCTGAGGCATATTGTGCACACATATATAGAAACATACTGATAGAAAAAATGATGAAAGACATATTTTCTCCAGTTTTGTAAAACAGTTATCAAATTTTCCTGTCATGATACAGGGGACTACTGGAAAAAATAAATTGTTTTTCTACCCAAGAAAGACTATATATATGATAAAATATTTCACATATCTGACTTAGATTGAGTTTGTGTGTTAAAAAATTTACCCTTCAGCTGATTGATACAATGATTTAGATACTGAAATGTCAGCTATGGAGGGGAGAGAGCTGTATAGTATACCAAAAATAATGTTTTGGTTTTATGCCACTGGTGGGTGCTCTTTGGGAGAACAGTTAGTTATTGACTCAGGCAGAAAAAAAATGAAAAACAGTCTTAGACATCCTAGAAGAGCTTATGGTAATATAAAATAAAAACTAATGCTTGAGACTCTTAAGCCAATTTCCATATGTTGTTTTCTGTTCCAGTATTGGTATTGTCATGTTTTCATTCAAGGTTGATGCAAACAAAACAAAAACCTCAGAAAGCCAGGTGCAACTAGTATAAAAAGTCTTGCTGAAAACAAACGCGAATGAACAGACTGTGTGATTTAAATGTTCTTTTAAAATTTTGGCAGCTCAAGATTTACTTTATATCCCATTTGTTCCTTATTCCCTTTGTTACAGAAAGCAGGTAATGCTTCCTTTGCTGTGAAAAATACTGTTGTTGCCAACTTTTTCAGCTAAGCTTCATTTTTACAGTTCTGGAAGCATCAGTTTGTCAACATAAAAGTTAAAATATTCTGAACTCAATCAAGCTTTCTCAGGCTTGTCTCCAGAGGTGGCATTAAAGGGTTTGGATAACCTTATCTGTTCAATACTAAGGATGTTTGTAGCTCCTGCTAAGTGCTCTCTTGTGATTTCTTTCAAAACTTTTAACAGATTGCAATGTCTGTCTGATCATATACATACGCCTTGCCACATCATCCTAGAGACTTTTTTTTATAAGGTCCTGCTAATATTGCTTCCCTCTCAGCCAGTTCCATATAGACCAATAACAGCAGTATAACAGGGAAAAAAAGCAGACATTTGGTACCATGTTTTTTTTTAGTATAGTTACTATTAGATTTTTTAGGAGATATAGGCAAGTTATGAAGTGGATGGTCTCCAGCAAAAAAGAAACAAGTGCATCATGCAAGAAAACTCTTTCAGATTCAGAAAGTTAGACAAATTTGCTTTAATAAAGAAATACAGTGTAGAACAAGACTCAGATTTAAACAACATCACTTATATTACACAGCTTTGAAGAATACAATTTAATATTTCATGAGATTGTCTAGATTTGCATTGGGAAGGTTATTTGTATTAGGAAATACTATTTCTATTGTTGGGTTCATATTGAATTATTTCAGTGAAGTGGAACAGTTCTGATTGTGTTACCAAAAACAAAAAGATCTACTTTTAAATGCAGATTCCAGCTACAATACACATTTTTTAGTTCTGCAGACTATGTGCTTTCCTTTAGGATTTTAAATTAGTGCACAGAGAGATTTGAGGTTAAACTTAATGCAACAACTGTTCCATTTTATGTTTTTTAAAGTAAATTATAAGCTTTTGCCAATGCCATGGTTGTATTTTTTTGTGATTGCTCTAGTGACACTCTCATAGACACTTAAATTAGAACTCTTTATCATCTATTTCTTCAGCAAAATCATACTGTCACATTCTGATATATCACCTTTGGAATCAAAAAGGAAGGAAAAACTAACATTCTACCTTTAGCACTGACTTTTCCTACTAATTTAATTTTATAATGGTGCTCTTTGCATGGAACAGGGAATTTTATTTTCAGTTGAGGTTATAATTTTTTACACAGATGACACAGCAATAGAAGAGTTGCCATGCTGGAATAGAGCTATAGCTACTCCTAGCTGATTCAATGCCTCTGGTTGTGGCCTATGCTCCATCTATTAAGGAAAATGAAAATGTCTGTGGTAAAGAAGACATAGAGAAATATGTGTTTCTGACATTAGCTTCTTGTGAGGTTAAAAGCTTGGATGGAAATTTACACTAAAGTTAATATAACTACAGAACTTTGTTAGTGGGCAAAAATAAATGATGATGCACAGAATACTGCAGTTGAGCATTGCCCTTGGGAATGGCAATCCTCAGTTCACCCTCTGTCAGGAATGAAGTCCAAGCATACAGCAAATTACTGCTTTTGATGAATATGGTGTTATTTGACAGTACTGAACAGCAACTCTGTGAGCAGTCTTTCCTCAGAGAGAAGGAAATTAGTTACGGGGAGAAAAGTTATTTTATTTACATAGGCAAAAAAGTACAATGTTTCTATGCCCAGCTACAGGATTAGTTTTATTTTTTTTCCAGGCATTGTCAAATGCAAAAATGCATAAACAATATAAGGAGTAGAGACTCTGTCTTCCTTCCCACTCACTGACTAGAGGAACAAGAAACATTTTGTCCTTAGCTGAGTCCTTATTAAGTCATACACAGTAGAATTTATTTTCCCATTTATTTTTCTACTTAAACATGCAAGGCCTGTGACAGGAGATTGATGCAGATGTTAGCTTAGAGGCACTTTGCTGAGATAAAACCATTCTATGCGATGAAAACTATGAACACTGACTGAAGATCTTGAATATGCTGATCCCACACACAACTTCTTCAAGAAACCAAATGCACAGGCTCATCAAACATTTTATGACTCAAACTGCTATTCAAGCAATCCTGTGGAAATAGTTGGAAGAGATTATGCTTAGATCAACTGAGTCAAAGTTCTGATATTGAGATGGGGAGACAGTATCTAACTAAACGAGAACAAGGAGTAAAGACAGCTTTTAAAAAACAAACAAACAAACACAAAACCAAAATGAAACCCAAATGTATTTCTTGAACATGCTCTGAAAAAAAAAAAAAAAAACAACCACCAAACCCAAACAACATCCTTCCCCATTTGTGATAGAATTGTTGTTAAATACAGAATTGGAAGGGACATTAAGATATCATCTAGTCCATCTCTTACTGAAGGCAGAGTCAAGTAGGTTTAAGTAAGTAAATTTTTTCTTGCAGATATTCTTCTATCCATTTCTTAAAATATTTCTATTGCTACCTTTATAACATCCAAAACTATCGCAAATTTTATTTAGTGATTTAATCACGTGTTTCATTAAAAATTTGTTGTTTTTTTTCTCAACTGCTATCTACACTGACAGTTCTGTGCCTCAGTTCAATTACTTATTTTTCTGTTCTGAGTGAAGGGGAAAGCTTACCCCTTTGTGGAAATCTTTTTTCTCATAAAGTTTTTTTGTCCTGTCTGTGCCTCAGTTTTCTTTTTTTCTGGACAAACCCATATATTCTAAGCTTTTCTTCTTTCAAATACACACAAGTATAATAAAGCATAGGCTTGACAGTGTCACACTAAACACCCTAGCCTTAGCTGTAGTTAAAGCTATTTCAGAAAGAACAGTCCCTGTCTTTCATGGAATGCTGACCCATTGGCATTTCTTGCCTTCACACTCACTGCATAAAAGGGGTAAGGATAATTTCCTCTTCACTGTATAAATGCTGCCTAGCAAAACTTATTCCATAATAATAATCTTTTCATCTTTATTAAGTCAAAATGTTAGTGATGTAGAGTCTGACCCATGTTGCTCAGTTATATGAGAATTTACAAAATAGCACTATAAGCACTTTTTGTCCATAAAGCTGACTTTGCCATAGGCAGAAAAATGACTTGTTCCTGGAGCTAAGTATTAATAAAATCTAAGGAGAGTTCAATACAAACAAAGATCAATTATTCATCTTGTCCATGTATGTGCAACTACGAATTCTGCCTCTTCATTCATTTTCCTGTCTTGAATGACTCTAAAATATATCTTGGTTTCTGCATTAAAAGCGTAGTGAACGTTTGTTCTTTGTGAATCCCTGCTAAGACAGATCAGTGATAACAACACATTTTTATTTTCACTTTTAGGCGTGAAGAAATTAATTCTAAATAATTTCTATAAATACATTAGCAACAAAAGGAGGGCTAAGGAGAATCTCCATCCTTTATTGGATGCGGCGGGAAACACAGTGATAAAGGATGAGGAAAAGGCTGAGGTACTTAATGCCTTCTTTGCCTCAGTCTTTAGTAGTCAGACCAGTTGTTCTCCAGGTACTCAGCCTCCTGAGCCAGAGGACAGGGACAGGGAGCAGCATGAAGCCCCCATAATCCAAGGGGAAATGGTTAGTCACCCATTATACCACATTGACACACACACAAGTCTGTGGGGTTGGATGGGATCCACCCAAGGGTACTGAGGGAGCTGGCGGAAGTGCTCACCAAGCCACTTTCCATCATTTACCAGCAGTCCTGGCTAACTGGGGAGGTCCCAGTTGACTGGAAGTTAGCAAATGTGACGCCCATCTACAAGAAGGGCCAGAAAGAGGATCTGGGGAACTACAAGCCTGTCAGTCTGATCTCGGTGCCAGGGAAAGTTATGGAGCAGATTATCCTGAGTGCCATCATGTAGCATGTACAGGACAACCAGGGGATCAGGCCCAGCCAGCATGGGTTTATGAAAGCCAGGTCATGCTTCACTAACCTGATCTCCTTCTATGACAAGGTGACCCAGTTAGTGGATGAGGGGAAGGCTGTGGATGTTGTCTGCCTGGACTTTAGTAAGGCCTTTGACACCGTTTCCTACAGAATTCTCCTGGAGAAACTGGCTGCTTATGGCTTGGACGGGCATATGCTTTTTTGGGTGAAAAACTGGCTGTATGGCTGGGCCCAAAGAGTGGTGGTGAACGAGGTTAAATCCAGTTGGCAGCCAGTCACAAGTGGTGTTCCCCAGGGCTCAGTATTGGGGCCAGTTCTGTTTAATATCTTTATCAATGATCTGGACGAGGGGATTTTGTCAGTTTGCAGAAGACACCAAGTTGGGAAGGAGTGTTGATCTGCTGGAGGGTAGGAAGGGTCTACAGAGGGATCTGGACAGGCTGGACTGATGGGCTGAGGCCAATTGTATGAGATTCAACAAGGCTAAGTGCCGGGTCCTGCACTTGGGTCACAACAACCCCATGCAATGCTACAGGCTTGGGGAAGAGTGGCTGGAAAGCTTTCCAGCGGAAAAGTACCTGGGGGTATTGGTTGGCAGGCAGCTGAATATGAGCTGGCAGTGTGCCCAGGTGGCCAAGAAGGCCAATAGCATCCTGGCTTGCATCAGGAATAGTGTGGCCAGCAGGACTAGGGAGGTGCCCCTGTACTTGGCACTGGTAAGGCTGCACCTCAAATACTGCATTCAGTTTTGGGCCCCTCACTACTAGAAAGACATTGAGGTGCTGGATGATGCCAAGGCATGTCCCTGACCTTGGAGCATAGCTGTCTCTGCTGTTCAGTTGTTATAATGAAATTTCCAAGCAGCGTTCTATGGCCCTGAGCACACCTTCTCCCCACTCCAGGGGTTCAGCTGCCAGTGTCCCAGCCCAGCGTTGATGTGGTACAGCTGAGTCATCTGGGATCAGGCTACTGAGAAAGAGCAGGGTGAAAAGGGTCTTTCCTCTGCTTGGGAACTCAAACAGTCCTACCCAGTCTCTGCCTGAGCTGCATGCCAGAGTGCTATGCAAGGTCACCCACCTTGTTGATGCCAGCCTTGACTTCCATCTTGAACTTGGGCCTGCCTTGTCACTGTGGACTTGCCTGGTCATTGCTAGACTCCTAACTGACACCTGTTACTGTCCCCATGCTGGATCTGCTCTCCTGGTTGGCTATTGTGGAGACTGTGCCCATCAGCAAGCTGTTGCCCTGCCAGCCTCCCTCAAACTCAGCTTCTGGCTCTCTGCCCTGCCCAACCTCACTGGTCCCTGACACAGGGTTTGGGAGTTAATGTGAGTAAGATAACACTAACAACATGGCATATGCGTTAGACAACCTTAATCTGGAGTCTAAGGACTGTAATAATACAGATGAGGCCAGTCACCACCACTGTTAAATTTATTCGTGTACATATATGCAGGGAGTCCTAGAGATGTCTGATGATTTCCATCCTACGCTGTTTGAAAGCTGAGACATGCAAGGGTCTGAGCATGTTGTCAGGACACACAGATTTGTCTCAGAAGGGAGATTTAATTGCTGTGGGTTGTTAGAGTGCTCTCCCAGGTTACACGGAACAAGGGCAGGGAGAACGAACTGGGAAAGGGACATGGCAGGGGGCACTTCCTGCTGGAATTAGAGGTGGTCGTGTCAGGTTGCCCATGATGAATTCAGGAGGCCAGGTGGTCTCACTGGGGTTGGGCAAGGAGTCAACACTGCACTCAAAGGCCAGTACCATGCTGGTCCCTCAGGAGGTGTTAGAGGATCAAGGCTCTAAACAGCTGTGGGTCAGGCTCCATGGTGCTCCATGCTCAGGGCTGGACATGGCAGGAGCTGACTGTCAGAGCGCATTGTGGTCTGGAGGTGTCCTGGGGCTGGAGGGAACAAGGAACAGCAGGGGTTCAGGTGGAACAGGCAGGGCAGAGCCTGACAGCCAGAGCCTATCCCATTGAACCAGCCAGCAGCAGGGCAGCCAGGGCGTGCTGGGGCAGCCCCAGGCATCAGGCATCTCCTTGAGGACAGGAACAGGCTGAGGCTGTGCTGGGACTTGGGCCCGCAGGTTGGCCTGCCTCAATGGGGCCCATGGCTGGGCAGGGCAGGGCTGTGGAGAGCTGTAGACTGGCCCTGCTGCGGAATTGCTGACAGCCCCAAGGGGCTGAAATGGGGTCCTGGGCTGTGGGTAGGGTGGAGGGAACCCTGGAGGGGCTGGATAGGAACGGACAGGCCTCAGGACCCTGTCACATATATATAACATCTACATTGCTATTAATTTGGGTAATGTATGGTAGGTTTTCTCTAACAGACCATTTTTTTTGTTCTTCCCTATTTTTTCTTTTTGCTAGAGAGCTCAGATTTCAGAGTAATTTGTATGCGGATTTCTAAATTCTGAATATGCGGCAGTGATGCATTGTTTATCTTTTTTTGACCTGTAGTCCTGAGCACCCAGTCTCAAAAAATGTTTCTTAACACTAGTACACATTGCAAAATGCTGAGCTCCTGTTGGAAAAAGAACTAGAAGTTTATTAGAAAGTAAGTGTGGTAAGAGGAATGTCATCATAACAGACAAAAATAGGAACAGACAACTGACACTGAAGATTAATTCATAAAATCATAGAATCAATCACTGAGATGTGAAAAGTACCTTAGATGGGACAGACATCAACACCAGTAGATAACACTTCTCTTAGTTATTGATGATTTTCTTTCATAAAATAACATGGGGACTAGTGCTAAAAAAATCTTACCTTACTAAGTATCTCTTCTCTTACATATTCAGATTCCACTTTCATTTTATAGGCATGTGTGTATGACTTTATTTAAATTCTGTATTCTAATATATTCTTTCATTTCCTTTCATATTGATATGTGGTTTATTAAAGATTTCTAGGAAGTATGTTCATTTTTGGTACCTTATTTTCTTCCAATACACCTGTATTTCTGCTGGAAAATTAAACAGCAAGTTTCCGGTCCATCACAGTTTCATACCTCAGCAAATAATCTGCAATTAAATCATCTGGACAAATGAAATGATCTCATACTCCTCATGAAAAAGGTGGCTGAACCTCTCCCTAACTCGCAGATCATTTACCATTTGCCTTTTTATTTTCAGGATTTTTACAAGTGAAGAATTTTCCCCTTACTGCTTCACAAAAATTGTATAATTGTATTAGGTGCTCTCAAGATCACATACTCTTGGAGAATTAATATAAGGAGAGCAACTACAGACACTAATTATTTTCCCTTTAAAAATTGGCTTTTTGCCCTTTTCTCTCTTCTTGTAGACGGAGGAAAATGTTGAGGATTTAAAAAAGAAAATCCCGAACTCATTTTATGACTCTGTTCTTTTTAAAAAATGTGTAGGAACCAGGAACAACAGAAATCAAAACACTCCTCTGATATTCAAAGACAATCTGAAGATTTTGTGTGTGAGAGTGACATTTTTCAGTGAAATAAAAATTTCAGTGTCTTAAAATTTTTCAGTCCAACTTCTATTTGCTTTACTCAGTCAAGAATCTTAACCAACCTTATGCCTCAGTGTATTGATTTTTGGATTTTCTACAAGGGCTCTTTTTTTGTTTCCATAGTCCACACTTTCTGTAATGACAGTATTTAACTAAGAATGTTTTTTCACTCCGGTCTTTTGGTTTTATGAAATCACCATACTAAAGAGAGAAAGAAAGAAGTTAAAGTGTTTTTGAGTAAGGTTGAAAGAACAAACAGATTTCCAGGTATTGCTTGGATACTTTGAGGAGAACAGAAGTAAATAATGAAAATTCAAGGAAAGTGTTGAGGATTTTACAGAAAATTGGCATTTCTTGATTGAGACTGTGTTGTCATAAAGGCATGCTGTATAGGTTTTGTGTTTATTTTTTCCTTATATGATCTTTTTACTTGTTTTAAAATCATAAGAACATTAGAACAGATATCTTTTTAAGGAATATCTACTTGTTATAATCAGTGAGTTACAAAAATATCTGAGATAACTCTCTATATGAGGACTAACCACAATGACGTAACACTCTATTCAATCTAATTGCTCTTGCTTGTACTATATTGACAACAAATTGTATTGTGCTGGTCAAATTTGTCCTTATTGCTTGTGCAGTGCACAGCTTGAATGGGGCTTGACATAATGGAATTCTGTTGGGACAGCCTGTTTCTTAAATTATTAATACTTACTGCTGAGATAACGAAGAGAGTGAAGAAGGAAGACAGAATTTGTTTGGTTTTATTTGGATATGAAAAAGTTATTTCTTCTCATCACCTGTATTTGTTTATTGTCATGTTGAAAACTTTAAGGAAATCCCAACATCTCGAAATAACTCTTGGTTGTAGCATATCCACTTTAGGCAGGACTGAAATGGCTAATGTTTCATTCATCATTATTGTGCAGTCCTTCAAACCTGAACTACTCAGTTCTGTAATTTCAGTATTTACTTTTGAGTGATATCTTAATGTTATCATCAGTACAGATGGTTTGCATAACAATATTGCTACTCTTCTCACTACTTCTGTTTTGACTTCTTTTCCTTTGTGTTCTTCAATTATTTCTTTGAGGTATTATTTCAACAGTTCTTGTTCAATATGTGAAATCTCTCACTTGCTTGACAACTGTGTCTGTAGTATTCATTTAGTGCCTTTATACAGTCCAGAAAAGTAACTGTCTGAAACTACATTTCTCTTGCTGTTGTGCATACTTTGGGAAATGATGCAATGGTGATTTTAGTAGCAGTTTATAAACATTATTCGCTAAAGTGGACCCAAACCTTATACACTGAATATGAAGGATACAGCATTTGACCATATATTTCTTCTTAATATATATAGCCTTGAGTGCTATGATTAGGATGTCAATGATTTTCACTTTTTAACTGATTTTCTCATTAACCCAATGCAAATGCAATGGGACCATTCCGCAAATTACAGCAATACTGTGTGAGCACTTCAAACACTCCAAACTCTGTCTTCCCTTTCCACATATTTACCACCTTTTCCTGCATTCAGTATACAGCTATTATCTCCAGTGCTGTCACTTTACAGAAGTACCAGTCTGAAAGATTGCCATGGATTCTGTGAGTTTTTCAGTGACTTCACGGGATTAGTTTTATCCATGCTTCTATTCAAACTGTGGCTACATCTGAAATTTTAAAGGCTTTGATTTTGTTTGAAGAGATGGGAACACTGCTTTCTTTTAAATTCATAACTACCCTTTCCACCAAAGAACAAATGATGGCACATTTATCTTATGCATTTAATTGACAGTTGCAGTTCTGAGGTTTCTTCTTGCCTGGTATAAAATAATAATGCAAAATAGCCACCCAGTCATCCATCCGGACAACATTTTTCTTAGTATATTTAAAGATACAGAGCTATTATTTCAGAAGCCCACTGGTCATTGTAACCAAAGGTACTGTCCAAACTACTCCAAGATGGCTTTACATTTCACAGGATAAATGATCTGTAAAGTCTTGATCCTGAAATCTGAAGTAAACTCTGGTTTTATTTCCATAAAGCTAATCTCTTGAGTGGCACACTGAAGCATTTTGAGCTATTACATATTACATTCTAACACTGAATGTTAAAACTAAAAAAACACCAAACACCTTTCATAAAGGTTCCATAGAAGTTAACGTGCTAAACTCGTTGCTTGTAATTTCATGGCACAACACAATGGTAATAGGAGTGAAGATTAAAAAGTAACGGATTTTTTTGGATTGCTCATTGCAAATTCCTTTGCTTTAATGTATTGCTGTGAGTTCAAATTATTTTATTTTTCTCTAATTTTATCCATTTAACTGCCTCACCATGCAGGTCACCTACAGAAGAAATTGAAGGCTTCTACTTGTTTTAAATAAATCACCAGATACCAATAACCCTTTACTTTATCTCACTGAGTAACCCTGGAATTTTCCAGGGTTACTAAATTCATATGTATAAATCTTCACTTCAGTAGATTCTCACTGAATTAGGAAAATATGGGGGAAATTTAGTTGTTAAAAATCTGAAAGGAGGAAATGTTTCTCACTCAGGAAAGAAAAAATGTCAACAGTATTTGCCTTAATAAAATTAGGCATTTTACTAAATTATAAAAAAATGTAGGCAGTTTTTTTGGATCTGCCATATTCATGTTGCATTTTACTTTCTCTGTTTTTAATAGCAGCCTTTCAAGACTGAGTAAGTGATTACATGTTTTGACATAGCCTCCAAGCCCACTGTTGGCTCAGCCAGTCCCTCTTGAATTCTCATAACCATGTTCCCAAAACCTTGTCTTGAGAGAGGGCAGATGTTCCAGAAAGCAGCTCAATGAAGTACTGTGTGTAGTTTTTATGATAGTGTAGTTTCCTCCAGCTCTACCTGTTCAGCCTGGTTAACTGGTGCAGGAGAAAAGCAAAATAATTCAGTTTTCTTCCATTTTATTTTATTCCATCCCATTCTACTGTAGAGACAGTTCCACATAAAGGAGTCATTGTCAGACAAAGAGTGACTTTATACCTGCCTGGTTTTGTTAGTGTTTGCTTTTCATCTCAAAGCCAAGCTCTTCAGAGTATGCATGAAATTCTGTCTCCCTGCAAGTTAGTGAGAAAGCTCCCACTGACTTTACTGAAGTTACAATTTCACTGAAGGATTCAGGCTAGCACTTACCAGAAGACCTATAGCAGACTATAGCCTTAAATGCCACCTTTGCTTGTGTTAGTACCCCAGAAAATCAGTCTGGCTGCCACAGGTGGAGCAAGAAAGATGTGTATCGTCTTTTCAGTAGTAGTAGCTGACGATCCCATCCCTAACCCACAACAGGAACAGCACAGCTGTCTCTTTGGAGCTCACCCCTTTTACTTCCTCCATGTTTCTTTTCTGTAGCAGAAGAAACAGGCCTCTGCCCCAGTCTCTCATCTTTCCAGTGGAAAAAAAACCTATGTTTGGCCTAAAGGAACATTCAGGGGCACAGATCTTTCTGGAGACTAATCAAAACAAATCAGCCTGGCCAAAGAAAAAAAAATGTGTGTTTTCACTGCAGATCTTTGGTGGAGTTCAATCTGATCTTTTTTTTCCACTGAGGTGGGTGAAGGCAAGCTGTTCTATCACTACCAGGCTTTTCCATGTACATTTTATGGAGTGTGATGTCTTGCGTAAGTGTATTTGCAATTTGTTATCAAAATTAGACTTCGGCTCTCCTCTCATTTATTTATTTGGATTTTAAAATATATTAAAATAAAACAGTTTCATTTTCTGTTTGTACAATGCCTATGCATCAGGCATTGTAAGTACTAGTCCTAGTGTCAGTAAAAAGAAAGTTTTCTTTCTTTACAGATGTGTTTCTTTTTTCCACAATTAGAATGACACTAAACAGAAACTGTACTTAGAAGAGCTTGTCTCAGTCACAGGATTTTAAATGATTCCTTAACCTCTAAAAGTGACTGAGCTGAACCCCACACGTAAGCACATTTAAATGTCATAACCTACTCTTTTGTGGGAGGAATAGAAAGAGAAAAAAATCCAAAGAAAACCCAAGTGAAGATTGATTTTGTATACACTTGCTCACATGTATTTGAGAGTTACAATGCCACAGTTAAGAATAATTACTGAGAAGGAAAGAAAAGGACAGAGAGCTGAGCTGAACTCTGTGAAGTTCAAATGTGCAAACCCTCTCAGCTCCAGAAGAGAAGTGACATTCTCTGACTTGGGTGGGAATTTGCAAAATATGGGAAAGCTTGTTTCTTATCTTCACATAGTTGCGCTTCCTCTGGAATGATCAATTTTCAAGGAGCATTTCAAAATATATGCAAAAAAGGGCTGCTCTTGAACCTCTGTAATCCCATATCCATGTGGAACGCACATCAGGGGACTGTTAAACCTCTGACTCTCCTATAACACTGCTTACATGCCAATGATCGACTTCTTAAATAGCTGCCACAGACAAATATTTAAACATAAGTTTAGAAGAAACAGAAATCATTAGAGAAATCATCTCAGTGTTTGAGGGCAAATCATGTTTTGATACAAGGTCATACTGTGCAATTATGTGTTGCTAATGTCATGTTTGTTGGAAGAACTATTTCAGAAAGCACAGGTGTGCATCAGGCAAACAAAGCTATTTTAGCAGTGTCTATGTTTGTTTTTCTAGTACAACATATTGCTTTTTATGTGTCCATGTGGATTCTGCAAAGAACCAAGAAGGCTAAGCTGAAGATATGATCAGTAGCTGTAGGTATCTCAGAGACCTGAAAGAGTCCTATTACATATATCCTGTGTATATCCTGTGTCTCATATTCTATGATAGCAATGTACATTGTGCACTTGAAGAATGCCTGTTAATGATGAAATTATTTTTGTTAATATCAAAGATGAGTAGAATTTTACTGAATTCTTGAAAGATTTTTGTAAGTTAATACAACTGCAAAATAACATTAAGAAAAGCTTGGCTTGTTTTTTTGTGGCTTTTTTTTCCCTTTTCTTTTCTTCTTCCCCCTTTCCAATGAAAAACTGAATATTCAAAGGATCTAATTTTCCAAAAGGTGAGTAATCCAATTTCGCTCATTCTCTGTAAGTACCACATTAAGAAAAACTTAATCTTGGACCAAGGAGGCTCTTAGGCATTAAGACACTTTCCAATATTCTGTTCTACGATGTCTAAGTCATTGTAGGCTTAAGGCTTTGATATTTCTCTAATGCAATTTCCTAGTTGTAAACTTGGGATAATATTTTACTTCTTTCAGTACAGCAGCATTATGACAACAAATACATAAGAAAGGAAAGTTATTCTCATGCTTCAGTAATGAGAAGAATATAGCGCTGGCACAGGTGAGTCTGAGCTATGAATAATTTTAATGGAGGTAAGCTAAAGAATTCAAAGTTATGTGCCAAGTATCAAAAGATGTCTGTATAACGATGCTTGAAAAAATACCCTCATGCAGATTCACTTATTTATGCTATGATTCAAGACTATAAAATAACATGCAACCATTTAACATCCACTTGAATTACTGTACACTGTGACTAATGTTATTAAATAAAAACAAAAGCTTTTAATGAGATTTCTCACACTTTTCCAATTCTTACTATTCCTATAATAAAAAAATTAACTGTTATTAAGTTTTATTTTGTTCTCTGAGCATTTTCAGCTGTAGAATTTGCCTAAAAAGATTTAACTTTGAAGCCACCTATGAAATGTAATAGGCAAGAAAAAGCACAGACTGCTTTTTTTTCCCTGTCTCTGTACAATTGTCCTTGGCAAGATGAAATAAGTGAAATGAATCATGTGCTGTCACCATTATTGAGCAAAGCCTGATGGCTTTAGCTTGAGGTTAAGGTTAGAAAATCTCTTTGAATATTATAGCTTTCTTTCTCTCTCCATATCTCAGGCTGAAATATACTTTTTTAAAAATCTCTTTCTCCCTCCCTCCAAATCGATGCAATCAGATTTTGCTGAAAAAGTGAAAAATTATTTTCTTCAGCTTTTGTCTGTTTCTCTGAAAACAAAGAAAAACTCTTGGCATTTTCTTGAACTCTTGAGGTAAAATTCTATATTATTTTCCTAGGGGTTCTGTTTTCACATCTGAAAGCAGACTGTGCCTGATCTTTTCCCTGATGGTAGACTTCTTTACTGATTAATATTACTGTACTACTACCGTACTAATACTACTTTTTATTTCTGCACACAGTTTCAGTTTTGCCTACGCAGAAAAATATTCCGTTATTTTTTTTTTCCAAAGTATGACTGGAGCAGCTCTACTCATTTTGCAAAAATGATGCTACAGAAATTCAAAGTATTTGTAGTGCACCAATACTGGGATCAGATATGGTTGCCATAGGCAGATCTCAATCCATTCATTATAAAATGAGGCTGAAAATAAACTCACATGCTGGCAAGTGCTGTGGTAAAATCTGAGGGCAGTCCCTATTCATCAAGGTCAGGAATTTATTTGTACATGTCACACCTCTTATTCAGTTTGCTTTGACAGGTTTGCTTTATGTAGAAACCTAACTACAGGGTAGGAAGAGTGATGCGGTTTGGGAACATGATGAGAGACACATCTGGACCTGAGAACCTGTAAGCATCTCTGTGCCCAGTAATACAATAACATGCAGCCAGAAGAGATTAAAAAGTAAATCAACTGAGGATAGCTATATAAACTTTCTTTATGAAGTTAATTGAAAAGGGGATGAAAATATCCAAAATTTTAAAGGCAGGAAAGGAAAATAATCAAAGAAAGAAAGAAATGATGCAAAAAGTGACCCGTGGAAGTCATGTTCTCTAATGAATATAAGAACAGAAACATTCCTGTCTTTAATTTTAAATAAGGATCTTAGTGACCTGCATTCTGAGGAAGAGAATGATACAAGCATATGTCGATTAATGGTTTGCTTATACATCTGTGAATAACTTGAAAGCATATGTTAGATGGGATTCAAGATCAAGCTGTTTAACTGTAATATAAATCTGTACCTGTGCATTCAGATCAGTTGCCTAAACATCGGTGTCCAGTGCCATCTTTTTCACCTGAGACTGTCCCATGTATATTCCATCTGCCTTTCCAGAGAGGGCAGGTCTCCTGCAGTCTTGTGCCATATCTGCCAGACTTGTGCAGATCTCAGATGTCACTAACCATATATATGTGGACAAGTTAATAAAGCCCCTGATCGGTATAGGTAATGGAGCTTAAGAGCTATTCAGCTGACCAAATGAAGGTGCCTAATTTAGGGTGACATGAGCAGCTTTCAAGGTAACAAAAGGCTTGATTTAAGTGCACATGTATAGGCATTTTTGTACCATCTGAGATACAAAGAATCTGAGACAGATGCTTAGAGCTGGCAGATGAGACCTGCAGAGAATCCATATCTTTCACACAAGACCTAAGGACATGTCAAAATATATTGGTTTTCTATCCATGGGCAAGTTAGCACTGAATGCAGTGATCTTTATGGGTCCCTTCCAACTTGAGATATTCTATGATTCTATGATTCTATGGAATATAAGTGGCTTGCATACATATCTACATAGAGAAATGTATGTGTGTGTGATTTTTGACAATCTGAATCCCAACTATTGTGATTAAAGCAAACAAACAGTCAGTAGGAGTGTGGCAAATAGTTTACATCCTCCATTATACAAATTTTCCATTTAGGTTTCTTTCCCCTTAAATTCCCTTAATGTACATTACAGTTCATCTTGTTTCATGCTAGTTTTAGCTAGGGCTTGATTTGGATGCCTACACCTAACTGTTTACAGCATGAAGATGTTTGTGGGTAAACTGCTGAGCCTCTAGAAGCTCCTCCAAAAGGCAAAGGTTCCTGTGTAATCCTGCCACATGGTGTGGACATTTCAGGTAACTTATAACATCTCAAATGGGAATGGATGCTTATTTAGGCAAGGAAATTGAGCCTTTAATGTTTAACTATGGAGAAACACTTAAGGGTCTTGACGATGGCCTCACCACACAAAACCAGTGCTAATTATATGTAACCCACCAACTCAAAAAGGCTTCCTTGCATGTTAGATGTTGTAACCTTTACAGCATTTATTTTGTTGTCATTGCTGCTGTCTATTAAGCCACAACAAAGATAACAAGCTTTAGCACAGTCGATAGATTTCTTTTTCCACAAACTTTATGCATTACAAATGCAAGCAATATTCTTAAATGATATTCTTTGAGTAAGAAGATACAGCGGGTTAACAAGCCAGTGACCTGATTCTCACTTACTTACACTCAGCTGATAGAGAATGCCATTGTACTCGTGTCACATTCACTTAAAATGAAATGAAACGTTTTTAGGGCTACTTCACACTGTGAAATGATGCAAATGAAAATAAAGCCTCGGATTTTCACTACAGTATGCTTTTGCAGAGTCCTGACTAGAGTTAGGTTCACAGAAATTTAGAAGTTACTGAAATTCTACCCAGTGAACTTAAGGGAAGAATGCTACTCACTATTTCAAAACCTATTTTAGGATTTCTGTTTATTTCATGCTGTGTAGGCTAAAACATAGGGGACAACGCAGACTGGGATCTCACTTAGATAGTTGAATGTTTGAAGTTAGAAGTATGCTTAAAAATATTTTTTATTTTATTTTACTGTTTCAGACTAGAATGGTTTGATTTCCAGCTCCCAAGAAGAAGGGTAAATGGAGTTTTGTGGACAGTTCAAAACAATACCCTTTTAAATGGTGCAAACTGGTTACCTACAAGTCCAGCAAAGAAATTAAGGATCAGGTACCACCTCAGTGATGTAAGTAAGTGGTCAAAAGGCTGTTTGAAAAGCATCATTCCATCTAATATTTTATAAAGTTGGTAGAATTATTTTGGATTGTAAGTTTTATAATCTAGCATCCCAAAGATTTTTGTTCTAGAATTCTGCCAGTTTTTATAACAGATTACATAAAATGGAAGAGAAAAATGTTCTTTTATGTAGAAAAGGTATAAAAATAAATTTTAGAATCCTTCATTCATAGAGAATGCATTTTATTGAAATTAAAAAAAAAAACAAACAAACCACAAAACCAAAGACACTCTATTGTGCAGGAACAATCTGCAGTAAATTTCTGTCATGCTTTATGTGTGTTATTGGTGGACCTCTTTTTTATATCAGTTTGAGCCCTTTCTTTCTTTCTTGTCCATAGAAACTGCACAGGGTTAAAATGCGGTTTTCCTGAAAATAAAAAGAAAGTATGTAAGAAATGTTTAGTGGCTGTTCTGCATCAGGGAAGGGGGTGGGGAGCTAAGAGAGAGAGAGAGAGGCAGAGAGGTTGTACATTTCTTTCTGGCTTTTAATAAGAAAGGCCCAACAACAGATGGCAAGATAAAAATGTGAGTTTAATAAGACAGAATAAGAAGAGGAATACAGATAACAAATAAAACTTACACACCTTCAGATGCTGGGAACCTGTTCATGCAGCATTCATGCAGCATTAGATCAGCCCTGGATAGATTTTCCCACTTCATGCTGCACAGATCCGCAGATCCCTCAATGGAGAGAAGTTCCTCCTTTTTGGTCATTTGAGCTGTTACATAATTTTCTTACAAGAAACCAACTCTATTCATAAAGGATGTTCACATGAGAACTTCTTGCTACACTTTTAGGTAAAGACAAGACCATGCAGGTTGTATAATTGAGAGTACCAAGTGGCAGCTGCCTGGAGGCTCCTTGTTCTAAGTTTATCCTGTGACCAAGATGTCTGTGCAGCCCAACAGAGCCTGAAGGCCACACTGGACATGCAGTACAGTGCAGCAGAGGCTTGCATCTACTCAGGTTAATGGCATTGTGGATCACTAATTCCTCAACATACAGCAGCTTCCTGGTCAGGGTCATTACAGTGACTTAAAGTGTTTCGGAAAGTAAAATCATCTAAAAATCTCCTAGATAATTAACTATTTATCCTCTAGGTACATTTAACCTTTAGAGAAAAATATGAAAAAGCTATGAACAGCATCATGTTTTCATCAATGTAACTGAGTCTGAGTATCCCCCAAGGACAACTTCAGCATAAGCAAAAAAAATGGACGTAGAATCTTTCTGAAATGTCCTTTGCAGAAATGCAGTTTAATTCACATGAGCTGGGAAAGGAGAACCTTTGATAAGGAAAAATATTATTATAGTTTTTTGAAGTTAAATATAAAAAGTCTATTCTCTCTACTGCTATTCACCATAATTGTATTGCTGTCTGAATAGTTTGACTGAATACTGCAAGATCAGTAAACATGGCAGGATCTCATCCTAAATTTCAGTAAAACTCCCATAAGACAGGACACATACACGCAAGATTTAGTTTTATAGTAAAAAAATCCAATAACTAACTTATGCCTTCATCTGCAGGATAAAAGTGATAGGAAAAAGCACAGATTTTTAGCCTGGATAAAAGTATCAGTGCAGCAGTCTGAATGTGTACATAACTGTCACTATGCTCCTTGTTATTTTGCAAAAAAACTCAGTGATACATTAGCCACACAAAAGGGGTTGCTAAGAAACTAGGAACCAACCCTTTGACAATAATGGAAGCTTACTTGTAACCACAAGAAAAGAACACTTAAGGGTTTAGTAAAGAATAAGGGAAGGTAAAGAAAACTTATCGTCTAATTTTTCCTTTTTCCTTAGAAAAAATACACTTATTTTAGGTCTCATACTTACACCTTGCCTTTTAAGTCAATCCTCGTTTTAATTTTTTTCATTGTTAAAAAGAGATTTTTTTATTAAGTGCTATCTAACATGGAGTAGCCATATACTTTTCTCCATTAAAGGCTATTTATTTAAAAGGAAGATCTCTATCCTGTATATACAGGCAGCCACCAAGAATCTATTTAAGAAATGAAGACTTTTGCATTACACATCTCCAGATCAAATCCTTTTAGTGTTAGACTTTTTAGAGACAGAGAAAATCACTGATCAGGCAGGTATTGTATTGCTTTGTGAGGTACGTATATGCGTCACAAAAAGTAGCTACCTGAACGAACTCCGCTAATAAGAATGAGGAAGGGTTGTATTTAAATCATCATTTCTCTGATATGGACTGGATTTTGGTTATAGAATTGATGTTCATTCCTAGAATTACACTAGTCTAATGTTTAATGTTAAAATTCAGATATGACTTACTAAGCCATAGGTAAGCTGGAATAACAGGCCTCAGACAACATGTACCAGTTCTTAAAGGAGTACGTGGTCTAAAAAGGTAGAAATGGTATACATTAGTTGTCATGCATTTTCCTTTCCACATTTTTATGGAATTAGGCATAAAATCATTAGGGAACTCTTGAATACAGAGTTTTAATGAAATAACTTTAAAACATATAGAGCTGTATTAAGGATTTTATAATTTAAACCCTTTTCTGTATTTTATAATATGGAATTTAATCTCTTTTATCTATTTATTATAGTATTTATTTAACTTTGTGTCTAAGAAGTCTATAGAAACACAGAGATAAAAATAGGTTTTGATTGAGGTATCCCAGCACATCTATACACTTCTCTGCATCCAAGAAAAATAAAAAAATATACTCTTTTTAACTTTGGTTCTAACTGGAACTAAAAATATGACATTTATGTGTGTCTAATAATGCATTGTGGTTTTATTTCTTAAAAAATACTAAAGTAATTATTTTTTAAGAAAAAATCTTCAATTGTACGTATTTGCTTACATGTATTTTTTTTATTTTCTACAGGGTTGGATAACATTTCTGTTGTACATAAACACAAGTGTGGCAGCTATATTTTAAAATATTGATAGACACATCATCCACATACTTCACTGCAAGACGGGGTCCTTTGGAGTTATGAGAACACTGTGCTGTTTGCTCAGTGGGCTGAAAAAATATACTTGACTTATTTCCCCCATTTTAGTATTTTTGTAAACTTCTGTTTACTAGGCTAAAAAGCTTTCCGGGGGGGGGGGGGGGGGGGGGAAGGAAAAAAAAGGTAAAATTAATGAAGAGTTTTCTATTAGGAGCTGTAGAACACTGAATTTCAACATATATAATGAAAATATTGCAGAAATTCAACATCAGTATGACAAACATTTATTTTTCTTTTTTTTTTTTTCTAATTTTCTGCTACCTCCAGGAACTCTGTGCTCACAGGCTGATATGACATCATCCATTCATAGAGAGAACCTGGGTTTATGGATTTTGTGAGGGTCAGGACACCAGAAACACCTATGTTCTTTTCTGTCTTTGCCAATGACTTGTTGTGTGGCCCTCAGCCAGTTTACTGCTTCATATCTCAATTTCATCATCTGAAAAATGGGATTAATAATAGCTACCTACCTCACAAGGCTGTAGTGGCATTCATTAGCCTATCTTTAAACACTTTCTTGAACATTTAGTTTAGGAAACGGAGCTGTGTGATTTCACTTCATACTAATTCCAGAATGGCCTTTGTAGAAGTAGCTGGTACATTTGTAAGCAGAATAGTATCCTTGAAAGGCTGTGAATGCCAACTCCGTTGACAAGGTAACCTACTCACAATAATGTCATGGGGGAATTTTTGTGGGAAGGATACTAAAAGAAAACCATAACACTCTGTGACATATAATTTTAAATGTATTTATTAAACAGGATGGGTAAAGTTTTCTATTCCATGGCACACACATTTCACGCTCCCACAGATCAAGGTCCAGCCTCTCCAGTCTACCCTCAGTCCACAGAACACTTTCCCCAACTGCCTGACGTGTCCAAATCCTGTCTGATGGCCTGGCCTCTAAACAGAAGGACTCAGTCTTTGACAGGAGTAAGATATCAGTGGATGGGTTCCCTTCAGGAGCTATTGCCTTAACAATCTATTACTTTCTATATTAGATTGCAGCATATACTGCCGATGGTCTCCCTAATCATGTAGCACTGGCTCATTTGCTTTTACTTTTTTCATCTCTAAGGCCACTTTAATGGTTGTCACCATGATTTCTACCACCCTCTGTGTCCTTCGCCAAATTTGTTATAAAAAACTTGATGTTAACAACAGTTACATAACAAAGTCAATTTTATGCTTCTTTGTTTTTCAGCTCATATCAGATTTATCCAGTCAGTTAGAGCTGGGTGGATATACTCAAGGTCTCATTTATTTAAGCAGTGTTTTCAGGTAGGCTTTACCCTTGGCAAGTTGCTTGTAAGTGTAAATACATGTCCAATGCTTCTTCATTCAAATTACAGAGATGTTTACCTAGTTATCTCTTAAGGACATAAGTAGCTACCTTTATCATATCATACCTGTGCCTGAGTGCTCTTCAGCTGCAGATCATGGTCACCTAAATTTACCATTTTATAAGGGAGAAGGCAACCTGTGCTACACATATTTAGACTCCTATTATAGACAATGGAAATCCAGAACAGGGTGCAGTTGCCTAAACACCGGCATTTCTTTCATTTTAAAGCCCCAGGATGTCCTCCTCTAGCTGTCATCTGGACAAGTGCTTCCTTAAGGGAGCTTCCTAAAGTCTTCCTTGGTCTGCTATGGCATCTCAAATTTTAGTCTTTTTGTGAGAAAGTGAATCATGTCCCAAATCAATACAGTCAGTAGAAGCTGAAGAGCATTTCTGCTTTGCTTAAATTTGGCATCCAGATCTGGCCAGCAGAATAGTTCTCCATACTCCACTGGCTGTATTGACTCAAATAAATGAGGCAGGATAGCTTAGGGTGATCTCAAATTGTAGGGCTTCTATGCTTAGAAAATTGAAATATAGCTTCCTATTTTCAGCTTAGTAAGAAAGTAAAGCCTATATGTCAATTACTTTTTCTAGTGATTAAATTATTTTTTGTAACATGTTAAGTAGAAAGAAGAGCCAAATTTCTGTACTTCTGTACTTCCAATAAATGCAGTTTTCTGTTTCCAAACTGATAGTGTTACACAATTAGCACGTTGAGGAGGAGGGGAAAGTTGATTTCTGGTTTGGTATTTTTTAGCAGTTTAGCAATGTTGTTACTGTCACTGGCCTCTCAATAGTCATTTTTTCTGTCTACTTGTCTGAGGAAATTAACAACTTTTATTTCAGAAGCAGATACACAACATTTATACCAACCTGCTGCCATATTCCGAAAGCACTTAAATATCTGCTTTGCTGTCACCATGTGAATATTCTTACTGCAGCATCTGGGACAACTCACATGCATAGCATTAGGCATTTTTAAGTATACCATCTAACCAGAAACTGTCTATTCAAGTTGATTACAATAAAGATGATTGACTTTATAAAGATCAATTTCAATTTAGCTTAAAACAGATGTTTTAGTTTTGGTAATGGTAAACTTTTCTAATCCTGATCAAAGTTTTCTCAGTTATTTTCCCACTTTCAAAGAACTCAGTTTATTTCAGCTCACCCAAAGTCATTGGCGGGACTTTTTATTCCTTAAAATAGAGGAGGATCACCACTGATGTCCGCTAATGCAATTCACATGTATCCACAGAAAACCAGGAGTGTCCATCCTGGATGTGAGACTTTAAACTGAGAGGGGGTTAATGTGATCCAAACAGTGCTTCACAAAGAAATAACATGGAACGTTGGAGTTTCAACTGATGTTGAAAGCTGAAGTGAGATAAACTGTAAAGCAACTTTTTGCATTGCATTTGCAAGTGATAATATCGCTGAGGGGCCACCACATGAGCTGTTGTTGCAAAGCTCATACAAGAATTACTTCTACTGGAATTGTAAACAATCTGTTATTTTGTTTGAGGAAAGGTAGTTACTACTGTAAAGCCTATATCACAGTTCTAAATAATCTTGTCTAATATGGAGTTCTGACGCAGAAGTGTGTCCATCCATCTGTGCTATAGTCTTGACTTCATTTAGGGTCTTTTTTGCTTGGACTAGAAGTTTAATCTCAAACCCAAGAAGCTATGTACAAGAATCAGTTTATTAGTTGAAGCAAAGTATGCACTGACAAAACTATGTGGCTTTCTGCAGATAGCTTGCATGCTTTTGCACAGTATTATGCTCTTTTCTCACTGCACTGAACTAAAGAAACTGAAGGTATTGTACAGAGTATTCTGTTAAGTAAACAAAGGCTTTTTCATTTCCGTAGTTAGACTACTGTAGATTATCAGAATAAGAGAACTACAGAATCATCCAGGCTGGAAGGGACATCAGGAGGTCTTGTCCTTGTTTCGGCTAGGATAGAGTTAATTTTCTTCCTAGTAGCTGGTATAGTGCTGTGTTTTGGATTTAGTATGAGAATAATGTTGATAACACACTGATGTTTTGGTTCTTGCTAAGTAGTGCTTACACTAGTCAAGGACTTTTCAGCTTCCCATGCTTTGCCAGGTGCACAAGAAGCTGGGAGGGGGCACAGCAAGACAGCTGATCCAAACTGGCCAAAGGGTTATTCCATACCATATGACATCATGCTCAGCATATAAACTGGGGGGAGTTGGCCAGGGAGCAGTGACCACTGCTTGAGAACTGGCTGAGCATCAGTTGGCGGGTGGTGAGCAACTGCATCGTGCATCACTTATTTTGTATATTCTATTATTATTATTATTATTATTATTATTATTATTATTATTATTATTATTATTATTATTATTATTATTATTATTATTATTTTCCCTCCTTTTCTATCCTATTAAACTGTCTTTATCTCAACCCACAAATTCGACTCTTTTTTTTTTTTTTTTTTTTTTCTGATTTTATCCCCCATCCCACTGAGGGGGAGTGAGCGAACAGCTGTGTGGTGTTTAGCTGCCTGCTGGGTTAAACCACAACAGTCCTTTTTGGCACCCAATGCGGGGCGTGAAAGGTTCAAGGTAACAACAGATCTGACCAGAGCGTGTTAAAACAAATTTGTAATAAGCATTCGTTATATTGGTTTAATAGTCACTGGTCACAGTGTTGATTCATTTGCTCTCAGAGTTGTTGTGCTTGTTCTCAGAGTTGTGTTATGCAACACCTTACTTGCCATACGCACTCCCTGTGCTGTTTGTCACCTCTGGGAGTTGGATTAAAGTTATCACTTTGCTGTACTGTGTAACACGGGTTAAACCACAACAGGTCTCTAATCCAACTTCCACTCAAAGTAAGGTCAGCACTGAATTCAGACCATGTTGCTTAGAGCTTTATCCAGCTGAGTCTTGAAAACCTCCAATGCTAGCGTTGTCACAGTTCTTCATCCACATATGGAACTTCAGCTCCTCCTGTTAATTTCCCAGGCTGCATGCATGTGTGCATCTGCACTTCAGGTGGGCCACCTTCTAACCTGCTTTATCCTTCACAAGAGCTCACTTACAGCCATCACCTTGCCCCATGTATCCTTGTCTTACCTTCCCTCACTTAACTGCAAGCTCTTATCACCATTTACTGATATGAACAGTTTAAAGCCTTCATCACTACTCTGGCAAGTCCTGTTGGCAATAATGTTCACATCATCTATTTTGTCAAATAGGTCTCATGTCTCCTTAGCAGTCCTTATTCCTCAGAAATCCCTGCCATAAAAATCGAAGCACTGCTTGTGACAACAGCCACACATCCACTTGTTATCTCTCAGGATGCATCCACTCCTACCCAAGCGTTTCCTATCATCCATAGGACCAAGGAGAAAATCACCTTTGCCCTCACTGCTCTGTACTCACTCTTGATTGCTCCAGGTCTCCCTTGGCAGTATTACTGAGGCACACATGGATGAGCAAAAAGTCTGAAGGCCACATGAGCCTTTTCAGCCTCTATGCAAGATCCTGGATCCAAGCCTCAACAAAAAACAAAACCTCCTGTGGCAGCAGTTCTGGTTGGCAGGTGGGTGCTTTCATCTCCTACAGAACAGAGTCTCAAAACACTGTTGGCTGCTGCTTCCTCTTGGCACTAATGCTTGGTTCAGGCCCAGCTGGCTCTGGGCCAGCTTTAATGGAGTCTGTTCCCTTTCCTTGGCTATTAGTGCAATGTACCAATTCTGTAAATTCAGATCTGAAGGCCGAAGAGCCTTTCTCTTGCTGCCAGAGAACACAAGTTCCCATACATCCCTATCTTAGGGGCATCCATCTACATTCATTCAAGTGTAGTCTTTCATTGTCCCTCCTTCTTTGCATTCTGTAGCTCAGCCTCTTGCCTCTTCAGTCTCCATGAATAGCACACAAACCTACTCATCCTCCCTGGTGCTACACAGTCTGATTGCCTCCCCTCACAGGTGAGGCCACAATCACTCTGACTCCATCCTGCCCCATGTAAAGCAACAGACATGAGCCCTGGGAGGCAGCATCCTCCCTCTGACGCTCTGACCCATGGCCTCCAATGTGCCAGGGTGCTTCCTCCAGCCAAGGCTGGGCACTGATCCTGGCGAGGACACCACCAGTGCTATGCAGTCCCACTCTGTCTGGAGCAAATTTTCTGGATCCCCTTTGCACCCACTGCCAAGCAAAGTGCCTCACAAACAGCCAAAGTACCTCCTAGCGCGCCCTGCTTGCTGGGCACTGTGGTCCCACTCGCCTGCTAAACAGGTGTTCCCACTGCAGGGGAACAGCAGATCACTTGCTCATCAGCAAGTAGTTGTTTAGCCAACAATCAAAGAGAATATGAACACAGAGGTATCAAATCTCCTGGGTTTTGTATGTTTTGTAATACAACTAACTAGAGAATTTTCTTGATTGCCTTTTCTTATTGGTGCTTTATCTTAACTTCACAAATAGTTGAGCATACTGTTATTTATAACTAAAATACCATAATCATAAAAATATTAATAATGACTAATTAGATAAAAAACATCAGGGGTGAAATGTGTGCTTCACAAAATCAGAAGTACTGAATGTTTTAGAAGACATAGAAAAGAGATTTGAGGACTTCAAGGGAGCTTTTAACATCCATCAGTTTTATAGGATTATTTTGGTGCAGTTTCAAATGACAACCAAAGTAAATCTTCCTGCCAGCATACAGTTTCCTGGCAAATTAATTATTGTTCTTTTTGATCACAGGTGAGGTAGGTAGGAATGTCTATTTTTAATTTTCCTGGAGTGTCGATTTTTATGACCCTGTTTTCCACTGCTTAAAATTTTGCCAAGTTTCAAACATTTGGGATGAAATAGTCCATGTGTGCTGTCTCCTGCTAAATACTTGAGAAAGTCTCAATTAAACTCCTCAAACATTTTTTTCAGAATGTGGTAGGGAGGGGAAAGTAGTAGGTTGCCAACACAAAAAAAAAAAAAAAAGGAAAAAGATCTCTTGAAGCTTCAACACTTTTTGATGTCTTGAGAGACATGAATGTTTTCCTTTTCAATTTCCCAAGATGGTCACCTCGATATACTTAACATGCTTTTTATTGCTCAGTTAATAACATCAAAGTATAAGAACTAGAAAAATCTCTCTATTATCTCTATTATAAATATTCAGATATTTTTTAGAATTCTACAGCTAAATTCTGAAACTATCAACTGTATTGGACACCTGCTACTTTTTGATTGACCTGTGCATACACCTTTCTCTGAGAGTGACTGAGTACTTGCTATGCCAGTAATTGAAGTAGTGAGGAAAATTTTCCTTAAATCATTCATTCTGTCTGGACCATTTAAGTCAGGAAGTTTGGGGTTTTGTTTAGTGCTCTTTCTGCTTCCCCTACTAACATCCAGAGACAAAAAAGAAGGAGAATGAAAAAAATTCTTAAATAAATCCAGAGTAGGAAAGAAGTGAGATAGGTGTTACATCATTCAGAAATTTGACTGGAGGACTGAATTTTACATTCATTGAATTTTGTTTTCTACTGCATAGCTGGATTCTTTTATATTTTAACTTTGATACAGAAGAATGCTGAAAAGTATTTAAATCATGTATTTCCATAAAGGTTGCTGAGAATACTTTGTTGCTTTAAACAAAAAAGCAAATAAAAAAGCAAACAAAAATGTCCCTGTTCAGTGTGTTTTAGGATGGGGTCTCCTATTTCCCTAATTTGAAATACAGAATTTATTTATTTATTTATTTATTTATTTACTTATATTTTCATTATTTAATTTAAAAGAATACATACTGCACATGTTTGATTTGGCATAAAAATAGGATTTATACACTGTACATCATACACAAATGCTTGTAACTTCTTCACAAAAGGATGCGTAAAGCAGAAAATATAAGTTGTCCTTTATTTAGTGTTTCCAGCAATGTTAAAATATTTTTTAGGTAAGTAAAATGATGTGTAGCTTCTACAATCTTCAGCATAACGTGATCAGTGTAATATTAGGAACATTAATCAAGAAGAAATCTTAAAAGAAAAATAATTTTTTCCTCTTCTATAGTAAATAATGTATGGACTCCTCTCCAGATGGTATCAAGGAAAGCACTTTTGGTGATCTAAATTACGTAATTCAGAACTACTATTTTGTGCAGAGTAGGAATTCTGTCCTTGACAGGCTATAACTCATAAATTCTTTGCTGTGAAGGAAAACAGAATACAGAAAAAGATAAAGAAACCGATATTCAGTTTGTCTAGGTTATCTCAAAGGGAACATATGGTTTAATGAAGTTTGAAATTGTTAGGCCTTGATAATTATTATTATGGGACTCCAAGATTTATAGGGTTAAACAATATTCTCAGCATTACAGTTCAAAAAGGTTAAAACTGAATGAAAATTCCTTTCTGAGATTATCTATTAAAAATGGTACAATTAAAGCACTATGGAATTTTAGATGCTAGTGTAGTACCTCAAACTTCTGCATCAGTCAAACCAGAATGATTTTTTTTCCTGTCTTTCTCACACATATCATGAAAATACACTGCATCAACTACGTGTTCTGAAGTGCAGAAATGTACAAAGGATCAGCAACTCCTGAAAAGAACAAGAAGGCTGAATTTGAGCATGTCTAACTGCCTTTTTTCAAAGCCCTGAGAGTACTCTTCATTCATATTGTGAAATTTAACAAGGGACAATAAATATTACATTTTTGCTCAACAGACTGAAATGTTTGTGCTTAACCTGCTGTGTTCTGTCTTTGAACAGTAAAAGCTCATATCTTCCAGGTGAGATGCGACAGCAAAGTTCACCGTGTTCAATAAAGATTGAATTGGTATACTTTCAAGAGGCAAAGTTCCAGACTGAGGGGAGGTCAAAGTTTGCAATGAGCCAGTAATATAGATTAAGGTTAACGTTCTTTTGGCATCTTTGAGACCCTTCTGCTGAAATCAATGGAAAAATCCCAATTGATATGATGCAGCCTTGAGTGCTCAGATTTTTGCTCCATTTTATAAGTAGATAATAGCATTATAGAAAAGGACAATGACATACATTTTACTCATGCAGCCAGTGACTTTGCAAGTGAATGTAATTATGTGCATAGCAAGGATTTCTCAGCTGAGTAATGCTTTGAAGATCAGATCCACACTGTGAAATATTTCATGATTCCTCAGGATAAAAAGGTTAAAAAAACCCATATCAGGGCTTCCTTTTAAAAATGAATGCATTTGTAATTCCTAAATGTAAAAGATGCCTCTGCAACACCAACAGCTGAGAGTTTGGTGTTACAATTAATCACAAGTGCCGCTTCTTATTGACATTTTTGATAGGGAAAAGTTGAAAGATTTACCATCTTTGATTTTTAGTTCTAAAAGGCATTTTTTAATTAATGATTACTCATTTGTTATAAGTTGACTAGCGAAAGAGAGATTTAAATACTGCAATACTGTATATTATACTGTAGATAAACCTATAATATCGGATAAAAGTATTGTATATCTGCTTTTTGCGACTTTTTTTTTCCAGTGCTGAGAAAATATTCATAGGCATTTTACAGAACTAGGGCTCAGATTCCTAAATCTGAACACCCCTGAACTTGTGGTTTGTAATGCAAATTATTAAAGTATTACTGTGGTAACCATGACACTGGAACATGAATTTAAAGAATAAAGATTTTGTATTTGTCCTACTTTTGCCACAAACTCAAAACTCAGAACACAAATTTACAACTGTAATAAAGTATATGGGAAAATAAGCAGCGGTAAATGCTTATTTCTGAAGTACAAAAGAATTAAGAATGTACAAAACATTATGAAGAGAAACAAAGATATAAAAAAAGCTCTGGTTCAAATTCAATTTCTTAAACATCTTAAACATTCTTAAAAATTCTTAAACAATATAATAATCATTAACAGGAAATGCCATAGTGAAGGTAAGAATGACGTCACCTTCTTGGAGAAATTGAGGAGCCGTTCTGGATTTTCAATGTCAATGGCATTCTTTGGATTTCTCCTCTGTAACCTAAGAAGAGAACTTCCCAGGAATATTACACTGGATGACTATATTCTGTTTATTCTGCTGTTTTTCTAGTGTAACTTGGGGATAGATAAGGTAAAGAATGGAAACAAATAGCATACAAACTATCCTCTAGGATACTTATAAAGATAACCTCAAACACTTTCTACCTTCAGCTTTCTTTATAGTGACAAATATATGATAGCAGAGTCTGAAAAAAAAAAAGCCTGTTTCAGATCCTTTCAAATGCTGAAGACAGGCAGAAATATCAGAATGATTCCTGTGATGCAAAGAGAAGGGCAAAGTGCAGCTGTGTGAGCAAATAATACTTTTTCCTTCAAAAATCATTTAAATGCATCAGCTATTTGAATCACTCTAAAGACATGATCCTCAAACAATGAAAAGAGGGAATGACTTTATTTTGATGGTCGTAGTCTATTAGGGTTTTTTTTTTTTCAATGTTTCCATCATTATGCTTTTGTATTATATTGCATTATAAGCTTTTTCAATTAATTTTTAAAAATTAATTATGTGTTAATCCAGGTTACAGTAAATAAAATGCATAACAGAGCAAATATTTTTTTTCCCAGGAAAAAAAATATTTGACTTATTGTCTCTAGGAATGGTTGACCTTTTTAAACAAGAGAATTTCAAGATAACCAAATTAACCCTTTTGAAGGGCCGAATCATTAAAAATTAAACATATCCTAAACATCATTATCTACTTCATTCCAAAAGTGAAAAAGGTAAAATAGGTGTAATGTACTGTTGACTTAACCAAAATTAGATGAATGGTTTGAATTTAAATAAAAAATTCAGTATGTACCCACAAACACTTTAAATAATTTAATTTCTAAACAAATGTGAAATTATCATTTACCTCAGTTTTCAGTCCGGAATATGTGTTAACAACACAAAGGATGTTTCTTTAACTAGAATCTGAAAGAATAAAAAGTAGGGGAAAATTATAAATTATCATATGCAAACCTGAATTTTGATTTTAAGTTGGAGGTCATTGATACATGATGTCTTAGTTTTACCCTTTCCTTATTTATGTCACATAAATTTCTATAGCACAAGATAATAAGAGCAAGGCAGACACTGATCATAAAAAACTGCACATTAATGTTCAGCATTTTCAGTTACTGCTTTCAAGTCATTCAAATGTGATGGTGAATAGTCTATTAAGGCCTTATATAAAAAAAAAATACAAACCAAGCAGTATGCCTATTTACCTACTGAAAGAACAAATCACATAAAAAGTGTAAAAAAAGATTTTTTTCCACATTTTATAGGAAGGCCATTAAGACTCACAGATGACTATGTTACTGGTGGAAGACAATGGCCTTTAAAAATAAAAGTAGAAAATAAATTCATGATGGAGTTTCATGATAATTTATGTTGGATATGTATGGTGTCAGACCACCTATCAGTATAAACTTAACATGAATCATATTTAAACATAGAATCACATTTTGACTGAAGAAACCACAGAAAATAATATCAGTGTTGTGCAGAAACACCATTCCTGATCTGGCATACAGTTATGTTGGTGTGAATTGATAGTAACTGATCTAGCATCTACCATTCTATGATGAACCCTTTGAACATCTGTTAACAAATTTAAATGATAAAGGTGAATGGGTACTTGTTCTCTGTATAACACAGACACAGCATTTTTGGTCATGTTCTAAGAATGGATTTATTATCGCACAGAAATCTCACTTAAAAGTTTGAAAAAATGGTTAAATATGAAATGGTTAGAATGGCTTAATGAGATATAGCCTACGAGACACACATATTAATGATAATATTGGTGTTTCTTGCCACTCCAAATGTCAGTCTCTTCTCCCTAGTAACGAGTGATAGAACGAGAGGAAACGGCCTCAAGCTGCACCAGGGGAGGTTTAGGTTAGATATTAGGAAAAACTTCTTCACCGAAAGGGTGGTCAAGCATTGGAACAGGCTGCCCAGGGAAGTGGTTGAGTCTCCGTCCCTGGAGGTATTTAAAGAGCGAATAGATACGGTGCTCGAAGACATGGTATAGATGGACTTGGCAGTGATAGGTTAACAGTTGGACTCGATGATCTTAAGGGTCTTTTCCAACCTTAACGATTCTATGATTCTATGAAATAAAAATACATTTGCTATGTACTGTACTGAACTGTATGCAAATTTGCGTACTGTACACAAATTCAGATATGGAAGCTTGCTGTATTTCATGAAGTCACCACATCTCATTTTTATGACCTGACATGTCGTTATCTTTAGCTAAATCATTGGAACAGCAAAAAAAAAAGAAAAAGATGGTGACAAACCCACCTGCAGAAGAATCTTCTTCTCCACTTCTTTTCACGTCGAAGTGCAAGAGAGAGTTTCAGACCTGAAGGATAATGTTAATGTTTAACTTCTTAGTTCTTTTCATAACTGAGGGAATATTAGTCAGGATACTCTATGGTTTGTAGGTAAAACAGAAGCCTCCTGCACTCCTAAATTAGAAGCATACAAAGCTTCACAGGCATCATAAGCTTCTTGTGATCCCCAAGATAAGCCCACCAATTTAGTATAACTGGAGAAGCATTTTTGCACCCAGTGGCCCCATAAAAAACAGGATTACCATTGCTAATGAAAGGCCACAGGCCTTGTACTCACTGTCCCTTATGTACAGTATGCAAGGCCCTAGTCTTGGCCAGCTGTTATCAATTTATTATGGGAATTGGCTGTGTGAGATTGGAACTGGGTGTGTCTTGCTACAACGTGCAGTTTAAGAGCCAGACAATGGCAAAGACTTTGAAAATATAACACAGGTCAAAAGCAGAGGCTCCAGAACCATAAACATCTCAGTGACAGTAAAGTGCTGGTTACTGAAGAAGCTTAACATCAAGAGACGGGAAAAGACAGCTTTTGCTTTAATGAAAGAAGCAGCAGCTAAGTAAAGGAAAAAGGAAACAGGAAACAAAATAAATAAAAAAAAAAACAAACAAGCAAAGGAACAGGGTAGGGCACCTGCTGGGACTGGCAAAGCAACCTTCATCTCACCCCACCAAGCATGGTGCCAAAGGCTGAGATTTGCCTAGGAACTCAGCTGTCTAATAAAAAGACAAGATCCTAAATTAAGGTGTGAAGAAAAAAGACACAAACTTTTGTTTTGGCTTCTCTTCTTGAAGGGCTCTTTAGCCTGACCATGTCAATGACTAAGACCATCAAGGAACATAGCGATCAGCACTAGCTGTGTGGCATCAGCTATGAACATTGTATGTTCAAAGACAATGTAGGATATGATTGTTAAGGACTGATGATGTTAAATATGCAATGATAAAAACTAACTATTGGCAATGTCTGTTGTTAATGAATGTTAGTCTAGAAAAGTTATGTCTTGAAGTCTGAAAATGGTTTATTACTTTTTATCATTCCTGTCACAATAATCTCTAATTCTCTGACATACATATACACACAGTCAATTGCAACAGTTATATCTATAATTGATCATGTTTCTAATTAATTTCTCTTTTATACAATTTGGTTCAACATCTATGTCATAGTTTTGGGTATTGTTTTACATTCAGGATCTTGTTATGTAAAAAAAACCCCACTGTTGTGAATTGCCTTTGAAGTCTGTGATTTCTGTTATCAACCTGTGTCTCTACCCTTCCACACCACATTTCAATGTGAGATCACAGACAGTTCACTCCACACTTGGTATCGCCATAAACTAGGGCTAAACAAATTTAGGATATATTCACTTCACTGATAGGCAATTGTTATTATGGTTAAAAGAATCCAAAATCATCTCAGACTAAGACAAGACCATATTAATGCTTTTTTTTTTTTTTTTGTTAGGTTAAAGAAACATGTGTGGCCTTTCATTAGTAATGGCAAAATTAAAATTTATTTACCAAAATCATACAGTTCAGTTTCATGGTTAATATCCTAACCTCTAATCAGACAGTGAATCTGAAATATCATCAGCATGGGAAACTTTTTAGAGCACTTTGTCAATGTTAAGTATACAGGTGGATGTGGAAATGGGTCTCTAAGATAAATATTCCTCAGTAGTTATATGTTTCAATTTCAATTTGCCGTATATAATTTGCTTGTTAAAATGGAATATGCATAACTTATTTCCAGACAACATGATTGAACTTTCCTATTTATCCACTTTCTCTTTTCCTTGCTTCAATACATAATCACATTGACATGTTATTAATAAGATGGTACGATGCAGTTATTTCTAGTAGAAGAGGGTGAATACTGAAGACCCTTCTACTTTTTCATGTTGCGTCTTCAGTTCCTACATTGTACTTGACAAAGTAGTTCTGAGTTTAAGAGTGTGCACAGAGATACATTAGCCCCAGACAGGGGAGGGAGATATCTACCTTATGCTTAAATCCACATGGGTAGCTAACCCCATTAAATCCTTTTAGAAGATCATCTTTCCACCATTTTCCATATTTTGAAAAATGTGAAAGGAATATTTATTTTTACACTTTGAAATTACAATGCATACATGAATTTAAAATAAACATATCAATCATCTTATTGTGGTGGCGCATATGGCAGGATCAAAAGAAAAGCTGCATGGAGTAAGTATACCCCTAGGTTGATTTTTCCCCATTTTCCCCTTATCCTTATTCTCAAGTGTCCTTTTCTTAATTTTCTTCTCTGTATTAACATGATGTGAATTTTTCTTTATGGATAATTTCACTGTTGGTTCCATAATTTCTATTTGTATATATAAATATATGTGCTGAAGTAATTTTCTCTGGCATTTACTTAAACCCTTTAAATATGTTCTGATTTGGTTTTGTGTCATCCTCTCAGTCATTAACTTGTTAAATTATGCAATGTGGGTGCTTTAACCTTAGCTCATCAATCTTTCCGTCTAGTATCTTAATAATTTTTGTTGGTTAGAAGTTCGAATTTTGCTTTTCTGTAACATGGGGTGGGATTCCAGATTGCACAAATCTATATTTAATGATGGGATACAGCTCCAGATTGTAGACAACTAAATTTAGGTGTTTACAATCTGGAGCTGAATCCTATTTCAGTTTTGGGTGAGCATACTGAAGATCAAAATATGATCGCGCATGATTTCTGAGGTTGTGTTTAGCTTCTAAGGCTTGCTTTCTTATTAGGGAAGGGAGTAGGAAGGAATAAATCTAGTTTCTTGAACTGTACCCTTCTTACACCAAAATCAGCAGATACTTGAGATATGTTTACAATTCATTAATGACAAGTATCAATGTATCAAAGAGCTAGAGCTAATAACAGAAACCAATTAGTTGAGTTCTGCATGGATTAATTTGCTTGGTTTACCTTGTTAGTTTGAGTAAGATGCAATGACACTGCACATAAATTCACACAGTATTTCTGTCTTCTTCCTGGTGGTGCCTGTGGTACCTACGTTAGGAGTATGTTCATAGATACAGAAGACAGTCTGGGGAGGAATTTCCTGTGTAAAATCAGTTCTGATCCATGGACCTGCCTATATATCCTCCTTTCAGGGGATATGGCCAGTGGATTTAATGGAACAGACCTTCAGCACACGTTTATGTAGCCTTGTGCCAAGCATGAAGTGGTACAATCACAGCCATTGCCATTAACAAGCCTAAATGTGGGAAATGGATTATCCTATTGATTGGACCTTTTACCTTGAAAGTAGGGGGTCTGGTTCAGTGATTTTTTTAGCCAAAACAATCTTTTCACTTCTAGTACCATATCTGACCTTAAAATATTCCAGGTGAAGTCCTTTTTCTCCATTTTTACTACTGAGTAGTCAGATGACTGGCTGCAGCTAAGAATCCCAGAGTGGCAGGTGCAGAACAAGTGAAAATCAGCATGACCCTCCTATCTAGTAGCTCCATCATCTAGGAGAAGACAGAGTAAGGTTCTTTTCCCTGGTTTATCCCAATTTTGGTTTTGTTTTTAAAGTAACATACATAAGTACAGCTATGAGCAAGACTCAGACCTTTTCATCTTCTTGCCAAGTGACCTAACCACTTAGAGTATGTCCTACAATTATACACCTTGCCTGAATATCTTTTACTAGATACTTTTACCAGAGGCAGTATTTTTGGACAAATGAACTGTTTTGCAAACATCTACGAGAGTCCTTATGAATAAGTACATTATTATTATTAAATATTTGATTATTATTAAATATATTTAATAATAAATTCTTATTAAATATAGTTGTTGTTCTTCTTCTTCTTATTATTATTATTATGATTACGGCTCCAATTTTCCCCATACTTTTTCCACCACATGATACACTAAATTTATTTTCTCCCCCTATTATCCACTAAATCTATTAAATGCCCACCATCATGAAAAAATACAAAGGCTAGAGAAGGGGAGAAGTCCACTACTGTACTAACTATTTTAGACGGGTCTCTGAAAAGAAAATAAGTGAGCTCAGGCAAATGGAATAATCTCTAAGTCAATGACTATATGCACAGTTAGTAGAAATATGAAAAATCCATAACTTTTTGCAAACTCAGGGTCTCTGCTTCAGGAAATCTGACTGAAACCTACTGGAATTCTATATAGTATCTTATTCTTCACTGCAGATGGGGGAGAGAAAATTTGATGCATACTAGTGCAGCCAGCTGTGTTGACAAGGATTTTCTTCAAACCAATCTTCTTATAAGCCCTAATGGAATTATAACAACACAAAATTGAAGTCCTACAGAAAGAAAAATATTCACTCAGTAATAAGCATAAATTAATAATAAAGTGAAACTTTCTCAGGAAGGTATATAGTGATTTTTTTTGTATAGGACATCTTTCATTTAGAAAATGGTGTTTCTTTTATTTTTAAATGATCCGTGGAAACATGTCACTATCATTAATTTCATGAGTCCTTTTATGACTAAAATACTATAAATGCAATGTTGTTATTTCTATAAAAACATTTAAAAGTATGTTTTAACTATTGATGATGGCAAAATGAAATAGTTTATGGATATTTCACTTTAAATAAATAATTAAGATTTATCTTCTTGGCAGAATATAAGACTGAACCAAATTTTGACATCTCAGAATTTGCCACAGGAAGATGATTCTGAATTGCAGATCAACTCTAATGTAATACGTCTTATTTTCTTTTCAGACAGCTAAATGTAGCCAGAAGCTTTTCATGACATTTCATACTGATTGCAAAAATTAGCAAAGTAGATTTCCAACAGTAATTAATTTTTTGATAAAGTGAACCTATATCTTGTTCCTACTGATTATATTTCTCATTGTCAGTGAATTTTATACAAGATTAACTTCTGAATTTTAAGTTTCTAAGGTTCAAAGATATTAAACATGAGAATAATAAAATATAACAAAATTATATTCATTCTAAGGTTCAAATGCTATTTCCTGTACTTAATTGAACTGATTTTATTATTAGTATTACAAGATTTTCAGTGGTCTATTAGATCTAGTCTTACATAGACTCTAGCTTTTAGCAGACTAATATAATGATAAATTCAAAATTTATTTAAGATCTGGTCCTAAATATAAATCCCATAGACGCAAAGTTTCTTACATTTAAAGCAAAAATAAACTGATGACAAAAGCAAAAATAAACTTGGGTATGTACTGGAGAGGCAAGGAAGAAGGTGTGGGGGGGTTGCCATCTACATAAGAAAACCAATTAACTGTGCAGAGCTGTTTTTGGAAAACAGTGATGAACAGGTTGAGAGCTTATGGATAAAAATTAGGGGTGAAGCCAAAAAAGGAAACCTCATGGTTGGTGTTTACTACAGGCCACCTGACCAAGGAGACCCTGTAGATGAAGTGTTCTTATTACAACTACAGAAAGCATCAGAAAGCATCACACATCATGCAGGAAATGCACAGGCAGCGTAACCAGGGACGTGTATCCTGGGAAAAATGTGTAGGAATGGGATGCCCAGATGTGTAGGGATGGGATCAGGTACGTAAGGCACAGCTGGAACTGAATATGGCAAGCAATCTATTAATAAGAAGGGCGCTGCAGGTACATTGGCCAGAAAAGAAATATTAAAGAAAATGTACCCTCCAATAAATAAGATAACTAGTGACAACTGATGGAGAGGGCTGAGGTACTCAACAATTTCTTTTTTGCCTGGGTTTTCAATGGTAGCCTCTCTTCCCATATCTCTCAAGACCCTGAACCTCAAGGCAAGTACTGTAAGAACAAAGTCCCTCCAATTGTAGGAGAAGATCAGGGTTGAGACCACCTGAGGAACATGAACATATATAAGTCCATGGGACCTGATGAGATGCATGCCAGGGTCTTGAGGGAATTGGCTGATGTAGTTGCCAAACAACTCTCCATCATATTTCAAAAGTCATGGCAGTCAGGTGAAGTCCCCAATGACAGGAGAAAAGGGAATATAGCACCCATTTTTTAAAAGGGTAAAAAGGAGGACCCCGGGAACTACCAACCAGTCAGCCTCCCCACTGTGCACAGTGAGATCAGGGAACAAATCCTTCTAGAAGACATGTCAGAACATATGGAAGACAAGGGAGAGGATTAAAGAAAGCCAACATGGCTTCACCAAGGGCAAATTTTGCCTGACTAATCTAGTGACCTTCTGTGATGGTGTGTCTGCATCAGTGGGTAAGGGAGAAGCTACTTCTGTCATCTACCTGGACTTCTGTAAGGCCTTTAGCACAATCCCACACAACATCTTTGTCTCTAAATTGGAGAGAGATGGATTTGATGGCTGGACTGTTAGATGGATAAGAAATTGGCTGTATGGCTACATTTGAAGAGTTACAGTCAATGAAAGGGAGATCAGTAACAAGTGGTGTCCCTCAGGGGTCTGTGATGGTACTGGCACTGTTCAATATCTTTATTAATGACATAGTGCGATTGAGTGCATTCTCAGCAAGTTTGCAGATGACACTAAGCTGAGAGGTGCAGTTGATTCACTTGAGGGAAGGGATGACATCCAGAGGGAGCTTGACAGGCTTGAGGAGTGAGTCCATGTGAATCTCATGAAGTTCAATAAGGCCAAGTGCAAGGTCCTGCACCTGGGTCAGGGCAATCCCCAGAATCAATACAGACTGGGGGATGAATGGATTGAGAGCAGCCCTAAAGAGGAGGACTTGGGGATACTGGTGGATGAAAAATTTGACTTCAGTTGGCAACCTGCACTTGCAGGCCAGAAAGCCAACCATATCCTGGGTTGCATAAAAAGCAGTGTGGCCAGCAGGTTGAAGGAGGTGATTCTCCCCCTCTGCTCTCATGAGACCCCACCTGGAGCAATGCATCCAGTTCAGGGCCCCCAGTACAAGAAAGACATGGACCTCTGAGAGCAGGTCCAGAGGACAGCCATAAAAATTGTCAGAGGTCTGGAAAACCTCTCCTATAAAGAAAGGCTGAGAGAGTTGTGGTTCTCAGCCTGGAGAAGAGAAGGCTCTGGGGAGACCTTATTGCAGCCTTTCAATACTCAAAGAGGGCTATAAGCAAGATGGAGAGAGACTTTTTACCGGAGCCTGTAATGACAAGATAAGGGGCAATGGTTTTAAAGTGAAAGAGGATAGATATAGATTTAGATTGGATATAAGGAAGAAATTTTTTATATTGACACTGGAACAGGTTTTCCAGAGAAGCTGTAGGTGCCTCATCATTGGAAGTGTTCAAGGTCAGGTTGGAATGGGGCTTTGAGGCACCTGACCTAGTGTAAGGTGTCCCTGCCCGTGGCTGGGGGGTGTGAACTGGATGATCTTTGAAGGTCCCTTGTAACCCAAACCATTCTATGATTCTATGATTTTCTAGCTCACTTCTAATGTTACTAAGTTCCTTAAATATAAGCAGTCATAGTTTCTGGGTTTTGTGTGTCTGGGTTTTGGACTCTAATGTAAATCATTGTGAAATATAAAGGCAATGGTCGTAATATATTGAAGGGAAATTATTACGCATGCGAAAAGTTTCATTGCAATGTGAAAGTAGTTGTGCCCTAGATAAAATGCGTTAAAACCTGTTTGAAATATTGCTGATGAGTTGCAGCTACAGTGTAAAAGTCAGGGCTACTATGAATTTTTGCTTTCTTTGCAACAATTTTTTTAAACCCATGAAAATATGCTGATGAGTTTTGCTGTTGTTTGGATTATTTCGCGTTTATAATCAATAATCATTTTTGGAATTAATGCAACAGCTGTTTCTTAATTTGGTTTCTTTTTATTAGTGTTTTTATTATCTTTAAATACTGATATTTAAATGATGATATGAATGATATGAATATCATTCTCATTACTAAGAATTTAAAATCCTGTGCTAGCTTACATCTCCATCAATTTCAGTCAGATGAACCAGATTAGAAGGGGCTAAATCCTTCAATTTCTCCTGCTAAAATAGTGCAATAAGACAGATATTGGTTGTCAGCACCATCACTTTTTTTTTTGCAGTTCTGTGAGATATATTATTTTGTTAAATAACAGTTGATAGAATTAAAGAAATAACCTTAAGAGCAGTGTTTCCTCTCAGGGAAAATCCTTAACCAGGAAATATCAGCATCACAGTTTCTGCATGGCTTCTATGTAGGTAAATGAACAATACACTTTCTCCAACATAAACAAAAACCACAACATGAGGTAGCAGTTATTCCAAGACAGCGTAGGGGCCAAATCCCACTCACCTACCTTAAAAGTTTAAATTTTAGGGATTCCATTTTTTTTGCAAATGCTTTAGATGCAACGGTTTCTTTCATAATTTGTCTCTTCAAAAAAAGACAATCTATAAAGAGCTTACTCATCTCTTTCTAAAGTTTGCTGTGGGGATGCTTATTGGATTAGCTCCATCTGTAAGTTTAGGTAGACGGATACTGGTCTGGGCAAGGTATGAGCAAACAACAACTTAGGTCTATCCGTTTGGGGAGTCTCTTGAACATTCTCAACTGTAACAGGTTGATTTTATTCCCTAAATATAGATGTCTAGCCTTTTAAAAGTCATAAGGTATCCATCTGGTTTCCGGCTGCCAGGTTGCAAAGGCACAGTTCTCTTGGTTGTCTTCCGTCTTATCTGTTTCCCTTGTGCAGATGTCTCAGATTCTATAAGGTGTCTCAAATGGCAGTGGAAATTGAAGTTAAAGCAACTGAGTAAACCCCACAGGTCTCAGAAACACTAAACTTCAGTTAAAATTCTCCAAAGCTGAGTAGCAGCTAGTGGTGGACTTCTAGAATTGCATATTTTTATTTATGCATTTGTATGTTCTAAGTTAGCGTTGTCCTTCTCTGACAGGGAATTACTGAAAGCACACAAAAGATGAGCCTTTGATTTCTCTCCTGATTTCTGTTCTGCTGCCTGGTTCCAGATTCACCCAGAATGGCCACTAGAGGAAAAGTAATGGATTTGCACCTGTAATGCTTGGCCAGATGTCAAGTGGCAGCTTAGACATTTCTAATAGCTGTAGGAGGATTTAGAGTACTTAGTGAAACATAGGGAGGTTTTAACACTTAACCTCTAGCAAGTCTCTACTAAGAATATGCAAACTACAGTGTTTCTTAAGCTTATAACTAGGTCATACAAGGACAAATTTTCACAGGAATGGCAAAAAAGAAATCCATTATGCAAAAGTCAGTTCTCTGCCAAATTTCAAGTCCCTGTCCTATGGGTTGGTGCTATAGCAGCAGATTGCCAGAATTCCTATTAGCATTCAAAAAAAAAAAAAAAAAAGTCTTTTTCCTTAGGTTCATGCAGTAGCTGAAGCATTTTTTGCTAGAAGTTAAAAATATCCCCAGCATCGTCAAAATTTCAGCTTGAGGTAATTCTTAATTGGTTAAAGTCTAAATAAATCATAAGCATCTGAAATCTAGTCCTAAAATCAAAGTTTCAGGGAACCTTGAAAACAATGGTTAATTGACCTGCCCTCAACAGAACAGAAAACAAAAGACAAGCCAGAGCAGCATGTTTCCTTCAAGGCACGCACGATTGAATTGATAAACTCTGTGCATACATTCCACATTAAACTCAGCATGGAGTTAGAAGCACAGTTGTATTTATGTCAATTAAATCCATGGGATAACTACTAGAGTAAAATTATTAGGATTTGGCCCAAAAGCTTAAATAGCAGAGAAACCTTTAAGTGAACAAAATCCAATCAACATAATTTTTAATACCAAAAAGAAATTTGCAGCTGTCTTATTAGCAAAATTACATATTTCATTCATTCCCATTAGTTTGTTTATCCTCAATTTCAAGTTAATTTTCAGATTTACACACTACCATTTGATATTACAATGATAATTTACACATGAGAGAAATCAGAGAAAGGCTTTCTGTTGGCTTGAGGGAGAACTAGAACCTGGTCATGTACCAGATCAAGACATGTTTCATCACTCATTCAGAGTGATGGTTCCTGAAGCACAGATTCATAACATTTTTACTGGTAAATATTTCCTACATATGGTGATTCATAAAAATAGGTCCCAAACTCACAGACATTACTTACCTGCACAAATGTTTTAATCTCTTTGAATTGAACTGCAGCTAATATTATTATTATTATTATTATTATTATTATTATTATTATTATTATTATTTGTAAAAGGTCCCCCCTCCTTCTCTTCTATATGTCTTATACTTTCAGTGTGGGAAGAATGTTAAAGCATTATGAGATTAAAAAGTTATGGCTTGTTCCAATTCAGATCTGAGCCCTAAACCTCTGCCAGAAACTGTACTAACTTAAAGCTGACAAGCTGGCAGAAGAATGTATTAAAAGATGAAATGATCTTGGCAAACTAGGATTGTAAATCACTTCCATATCCACTTATTATAACAATAAATGGCTGCTATTTTATCAGAGACACTGAAATGAATAGAAATTATTTCATGTCAATGAAACAAAAATTTTAAAATATCTCTATTCATTTTTGAATTGTCTGATTGCACAATTCATTACCTGATGTTGATTTTTCTGGAACATGTAGGTAGATACCAGAAGGCATAGAAAAACAACTAATCTGGACTAGGGTTTGGAGCCAGGTTTGAAGAAGTTTAGGTTGTTAAAATATATTGAGTATAACAGTGCTTAGTGGAAGAAGGAGGGAAAGGGAATTGAAGGTATAGCTACTTTTTTGCTGGTACAACTGGGATAAAGCCATTCCCACTTCATTGCATTATACAGCATGTTGTTTTTTGTGATGACAGTGATCCTAGCTTTTTAATTTCTGAACAAAAATAATGATATTTGCTGTCTTCAATCATCCTGGTTTTAGGCACTATGTCCTAGGGTGGTTGTTTTAGTTTTGGAGGTCTGTATGTGTGTTTTGTCCCATTTCAGCTATAACTTTATTTTGTTTCTTTTCGTAAATGTCTGCATTTGGCTATAGCTGAGCCATAATCAATCACAGGCATGACAGACTGATGTAAATATTAGTTGACTTCAGCATTACTGTGGAGTTGATCAATGATATACGATGTAACTTCAGCCACCTGCTTTGCACATTCTGTTTCTAGCAGTCATTCTTTGTAAGCAGGATCCAAACACTACATTTCATTAAACTGAGGTAATAGGGGGGTGTGTGTGTTTATTTATTTGTTTGCTTGTTTGTTTGATTTCTGTTTTTTGTTAAGTATTTCCAGAAAACAGAAATGTGTATGGGGGACAGAATAGCAAAAAAGAACATCCAACTCTTGAGAAACTGTTGAAGTAGGAAATTCTGTAAGAAATTTAACTCACAGTCTTCTAGTATTCATGCAAAAAAGTTGAGAGTGCCACACACACCAAAACCATCAAAACATCCACAAAAAAAGCTGTCTATTCATTTATTCAGTCAGTCAATGAGTTTTGTCTACACTATTTATAAACTTTAAGAGTCCTGGCAAAGTGAAAGTCAGTTTGTCATTGTGGGGAAAAAAAACCCAAACCAAAACAAAACCCAACAAAAACCCTAAACACTTATTCACTTCATTCCAAGCTAACCTCCAAATGTTTTTTTGGTTGTTTTTTTTTTTTTCTTTCTGCCATACTGATCCTGTGTCTTGAGAAGAAACTAGAGCTGAGTTGAATGAACCAATATTCCTGAGTCCTGGATATGCATCTG